>NW_028327179.1:59865018-60490018 GCF_987537825.1 Furipterus horrens | reverse complement strand
AAATTAAAGATAAAGAGAGAATCTTAAAAGCAGTAAGAGAGAAGAGAAGAATTATGTACAAAGGGATCCCAATTAGACTATCAGCTGATTTCTCAAAAGATACCCTGCAGGTAAGAAGGGACTGGCAAGAAATATTCAAAGTAATGAAAATAAAAAACCTACAGCCACAAATACTCTATCCAGGGAAGCTGTCATTCAGAATAGAAGGGTAGAGAAAGTGCTTCCAGGACAAAGTAAAACTGAAGGAGTTCATTAGATCCAAACCACTATTATATGAGATGTTAAAGGTACTGGTTTAGAAAAAGGAGGATCAAAATTATGAACATTTAAATGAAAACTGCATCACAACAACAAACAACAGAAGCTAGGGAATTGAAACAAAGACAAACCAAGTAGACAATGAGAGTGGAAAAAGAATTATAGCTATGGGGAACATATTGAAGGGAGGTCAGCAGGGAGGGGGAAGGGGGAAAGGAAGGTAGATGGTACAGGAATTAAGAAGAATAGGAGGGAATAGAGTAGACAGGAAGAGGTTGAGAAGAACTATATGCACAATCAATGGACATGGACTAAAAGGGGGGGACAAATGGCAGGGAGCAGAAGGAAAAGAAATTGGGACAACTGTAACATTATAATCAATAAAATATATTTAAAAAAAAAGAAACACTACAAGCTGGAAGGGATTGGAAAAATGTATTTCAAGCAATAAAAACAAAGGCATACAACCAAGACTACTCTACCCTGCAAGGCTCTCATTCAAAATGGAAGGTGAAATAAGGAGTTTCCCAGACAAAGGAAGATTAAAAGAATACTTCTCCAACAAACCAGCATTGCAAGAGATGCTAAAGGGAATGCTTCAAGAAAAAGAAAAATGAGAGGGCGAAGAGCAGAGGTACAAAAGAAAATGATTAAATACCTGTCAATAATAACCTTAAATGTAAATGGATTAAATGCTCCAATCAAAATATATAGGGTAGTGGAATGGATATGAAAACATGACCCACATATATGCTGTGTACAAGAGACACACCTCAAAACAAAAGATATACACAGACTGAAAGTGAATGGGTGTAAAAAAATATTCGAAACAAATGGAAATGAAAAAAAAGCTTGGGTAGCAATACTTATATCAGACAAAACAACAACAACAAATCTCATAGCAAATACCATAAAAAGAGACAAAGAAGGACATTTCATAACAGTTAAGGGAACAATCCATCAAGAAGATAAAACCCTAGTAAACATATATGCACCCAAAATAAGAGCACCCAAATATATAAGAAAAATCTTGGAAGACTACAAGAAGGATATCAGCAGCAACAGATTCATAGTAGGGGACTTTAACATCCCATTGTAAACAATGAAGAGCTCTTTAAAACAAAGTAACACCAATATATTGAGGCATTAAGCAGCACTCTAGGTCAAATGGATGAGTTGATATATAAAGAACTTTTCACCCCCAAAAAGAAAAATATACATTCTTTTCTAGTGCACATGGAACATTTTCAAAGATAGACCACATGGTAGGACACAAAACAAGTCAACAATTTCAAGAAAATTGAAATTATATCGAGCATCTTCTCAGATCACAATGTCTTGAAACTAGAAGTAAACCTCAAGGAGAAAACTCAAAGACATTCAGACTCATTGAGAATGAATAACATGCTTTTAAATAATGAGTGGATTAAAAATGACATGAAAGAAGAAATCAGGAAGTTTCTGGAAACAAATTATAATGAACACACAACAGCCCAAAACCTATGAAACACAGCAAAAGCGGTCCTGAGAAGAAAGTTCATACCAATAGAGGCATACCTAAAAAGGATAGAAGAATCCCAAATAAAAAAAATCAAACCCTACAGCTACAAGAACAAGAACAACAACAACAAACAAAGTCCAGAGCTAGTAGAAGGAAGAAAATTATCAGGATCAGAGCAGAATTAAATGACATAGAGACTAAAGAAACAATTCAAAGGATCAATAAAATTAGGAACTGGCTCTTTGGAAAGATTAAAAAAAATCGACCAGCCTTTCACCAGGCTCATCAAGAAAAAAAGAGAGAAGACCCGAATAAACAAAATGAGAAACAGAAGAGGAGAAATCACACCAATATCACAGAAATACAAAGGATTTTAAGAATTACTACAAACAACTGCATAGCCAGAAACTTGAAAATCTACATGAAATTGACAAATTTCTAGATAGATATAATCTTCCAAAACTGAATCAAGAAGGAGCAGAAAGCCTGAATCGTCTGATAACAAAGAATGAAATTGAAGCAGTAATACAAAACCACCCGGCACACAAAAGCCCTGGACCGTGTAGCTTCACAGGAGAGTTTTAAAAAACATTTAGTAAAGAACTAATGCTTACCCATCTCAAATGATTCTGAAAACTCCAAGAAGAGGGAAGACTTCCAAACTCTTTCTATGAAGCCAGTATTACCCTAATTCCAAAACTAGGTCAAGACACAACAAAGAAAGAAAACTATAGGCCAATATTACTGATGAACATAGATGCTAAAATCCTCAACATATATTGGTAAACCAGATCTAGCAACACATTAAAAAGATTATATGCCAGATCAAGTGGGATTCATCCAAGCATGGAAGGATGGTTTAATATTTGCAAATCGATACACATAATGCACCACATAAACAAAAATGAAAGATAAAAATCACATGATCATATCCGTAGATGCCGGAAAAAAATTCGATAAAGTACAACACCCATTTATGATGAAAAGTCTCAGCAAAATGGGAATAGAAGGGGATACCTAAACATAATAAAGGCCATATATGAGAAACCTGAAGCCAACATCATACTCAATGGGCAAAAACTGAAAGCATTTCCCTTGAAATCAGGAACAAGACAAAAATGTCCACTCTCTCCACTCCTAGTCAACTTAGTCTTGGAAGTTCTAGCCACAGCAATCAGACAAGAAAAAGAAATAAAAGGCATCCAAATCGGAAAGGAGGAAGTAAAACTGTCATAATTTGCAGACATGATAATGTACATAGAAAACCCTATAGACTCCATGAAAAACTGCTCAACCTAAGAAGTGAATTTGGCAAAATAGCTGGGTACAAAGTCAATATTCAGAAATCG
Organism: Furipterus horrens; assembly: GCF_987537825.1. Lineage (NCBI taxonomy): Eukaryota > Metazoa > Chordata > Mammalia > Chiroptera > Furipteridae > Furipterus > Furipterus horrens. The sequence continues at coordinate 60,486,910 of NW_028327179.1, read as the reverse complement.
AAGATATTTCTGTACACCAAAAATTAAATATCAGAGATAGAAACTAGAAAAAAATTTCATTTACTATAGCAACAAGAAAAATAAAATACCTAAGACTAAACTTAACCAAGGACGTAAAAGGCCTGTACTCAGAAAACTACATAACACTGAAGAAAGAAATTAAGAAAGATACAAATAAATGGAAGCACATACCATGTTCATGGATGGGAAGAATCAACATCATTAAAATGTTTATACTACCCAAAGTAATTTATAGATTAAATGCAATCCCTACTAAAATACCAATGACATATTTCACAGATCTAGAACAAATACTTCAAAAATTTATATTGAGCCAAAAATGACCCTGAATAGCCTCAGCAATCTTGAGGAAGAAGAACACAGTAGGAGGAATCACAATACCTGATATCAAACTATATTACAAGGACACGGTAATCAAAACAGTATGGTACTGTAATAAGAACAGACATATAGATCAATCGAACAGATTAGAGAGCCCAGAAATAAACTTAGGTTTATATGGTCTACTAATATTTGAGAAAGGGAGAAGAAACATAAAATGAAGTGAAAAGAACCTCTTCAACAAATGGTGTTGGGAGAACTGGACAAGAACATGCCAAAAAAATTAAACTAGGCCACAAACTTACATCATACACCAGAATAAGCTCAAAATTGATAAAAGACTTAAATGTAACCCATGGCACCATAAAAGTCCTAGAGGAAAACATAGGCAGAAAAATTTCAGGTATCCCATGGTGCAACCTTTTCACTGATATATGTCCTAAGGCAAAGGAAATAAAGGAAAGCATAAACAAATGGGACTACATCAAGCTAAAAAGTTTCTGCTCATCAAAAGAAAACATCAGCAAGATTAAAAGAGAAAATATATTTGCCAGTGATACCTCAGACAAAGGACTGATCTCCAAAATATATGAAGAACTTATATGACTTAACACCAAGGCAACAGATAACCCAATTAAAAAATGGGCAAAGGACCTGAAAAAATACTTCTCTAAAAAAGACATGCAGAGGGTCCATAGACATATGAAAGAAGCCTCAACATTACTAGCCATTAGAGAAATGCAAATAAAAAACACAATGAGATACCATCTCACACCAGTCAGAATGTCATCATCAACAAATCAACAAACAATATATGCTGGCAAGGATGCAGAGAAAAGGGAACCCTGGTGCATTGCTGCTGGGAATGCAGACTGGTGTAGCCACTATGGAAAACAGTATGGAATTTCCTCAAAAAAACTAAAAATGGAACTGTCTTTTGAAATAGCAATTCCATTGCTAGGATTATATCCAAAGAATTCTGAAACACCAAATCAAAAGAATCAATGCACCCCTATGTTCATAGCAGCACTATTTACAATAGCCAAGTGCTGGAAACAACCTAAGTGCCCATCTGTAGATGAGTGGATCAAAAAACTGTGGTACATTTACACAATGGAGTACTATGTAGGAGAAAGAAAGAAGGAACTTCTACCATTTGCAACAACATGGATTGAACTAGAGAGAATTACGCTTAGCGAATTAAGCCAGGCAACAAAAGAAAAATACCTTATCCTATCACCTATTACAGGAGACTAATGAACAACAGAAACAAACAAGCAAAATTGAACCAGAGAATACAAAAAGAATGCCAGCCTGTTAAACCAAGCATGCCATGGTCTGAGGACAGTCAACTGACCTGGAGTCTGTAAGATACTTCCCCATGTGGGAAGGCCACCCTCCCTGCCACACCCCCACTCTTATTAGGGATTTATGGACCCAAGAATAGGTAGGATGATGACCATGACAAGCTCCAAGCATCTAGAGGAGCACAAGACCTTCAACCATTGTCCTTTATACGATTATAAAGGATCTTAAGTCTGAGAGAGGGGAATTGTTATTTTTTATTGTCATAAAAATTTATCAATTTGTTTAAAAAAGAAGAATATAGGAATGGGTGAAGCTAAAGAACTTGTATGTATGACCAATGGACATGAACTAAGGGGGTTTTGATTGCTGGGGGAAGAAGGGTACTGGGCAGAGGGGAGCAAAGGGGGAAAAATTGGAACTATTGTAACAACATAATCAATAAAATATACAAAAATTAATTAATTTTAAAAAAGAAGCCAAAGTAAGCAAATTCAGATAAAAAATGTCTACAGACCAATATCTTTCATGAGCATAAAAGCAAAAATCCTCAACAGAATATTAGGAAGTCAAAACCAAAAATGTATAAAAATAACTATACAACACACCGAATGATATTTATCGCTGCTAGGCTAGCCTAGCTCAACATTCAAAAACCAGTTAATTTAATCCATCATATAAAAACAGGCTGAAAAAGAAAAAGCATATGATAATTAAATAGATGTGGAAAAGATATGCGACAAAATCCAGCAACCATTAACAATAAAAACTCCCATCAAAGTTGTAAAAGATGGTAACTTCCTCAACTGAATAAAGAATATTTACAAAAAATATATGATAACATCATATTTAATGGTAAGAATCTATAAATTTTTCCATAACAGGAACAAAGTAATATTTCCCTTCTCACTCTCTTTTTCCACATTGTTATGTATAATTAATACAATGAGACAAGAAGAGGGAATAAAAGCTATAAAGATTGGGAAGGAAGAAATAAAACTGATGAGATGATCATCCATGTAAAAATTTGAAAAGAATTTAAAAAACATGAAAATAGTAAGACATTATAACAAGGTTGTTGTATAGAAGGTTACTATATGTAACAATCAATTGCTTTTCAATATGTCTGTAATGAAAAAATGAAATTTGAATTAATATACAATACAATTCACACTGGCAGTCCCAGAAATAAAATACTAGGTATAAATCTAACAAAATATGTGTGAGATTATATGAGGAAAATCACAAAATTTTGAGGAAAGAAATTTTAAAAAAAGAATTAAATAAATGAAGAGTTATTCCATGTTTACAGATAGAAATACTCAACATTTTCAAGATATCATTCTTCCCAACATAAGCTATATATTCAAAACAATCCCAATCATAATTCCAGCAAGTTATTTTGTGGACATCAGCAAGCTGATTCCAAAGTTTACAAGAAGAAGGAAAGACACCACAGTATGGAAGGAGAAGAACCAAATTGGAGGACTCATAGTACCTGACTTCAAGACTTAATAAAAAGCTAAAATTATCAAAACAATGTGATATTGGTAAAAGAATATACAAATAGATCAATAAACAGAATAAGAGTCCATAAATCGATGCAAATAAATATAGTCAACTGACTTTGACAAAAGTTCAAAGACAATAAAAAAGAAAAGATAGTTTTCCAGTAACTCATCCTGAAAAAACTAGACATCCACATGCCAAAAAAAAAGAAAGAAAGAGAGGAAAGAAAAAGAAGAAGAAAAAGAAGAAGGAGAAGGAAGAAAAAGAAGAGGAGGAGGAGGAGGAGGGGGAGGGGAGGGGGAGGAGGAGGAGGAGGGGGAGGGGGAGGAGAAGAAGAAGAAAGAAGAAGAAGAAGAAGAAGAAGAAGAAGAAGAAGAAGAAGAAGAAGAAGAAGAAGAAGAAGAAGAAGAAGAGAAAGAAGAAAGAAAGAAAACAATAATTGAGAGAAAGACTTCCAGCCAAGATGGAGGCATAAATACACACACGCTGCATCTCCTCACAACTAAGAAGGACTTTACAATCACTTCAGAACTAAAAAAACAAAAAACAAACAAACATAAAAACCCAGAAAATCCCGAAAATCAAAACTACAGGGAAGTTCAGCAAAGAAATAAAGAAGAAATAATCAGCCAGAAAGGTAGAAGGGTGGAGCCAGGATGAAGAGGAAGAGGAGCAGAGCAGTGACTGTGGGGGTGGTGCTTGGCAGGCAATATGCCTGGCTGCATGACTAGAGGCAGCGGCAGCTGGTGGGAGCACAGTGGGAAGGCACAGCTAGGAGTTCAGCAACTGTAGTCATGGTGAAAGACACAGTCATATGGCTTAAATCCAAGAAGCAATCCCAGCCCCAAATAAGACAGATTCCAGCACCAGACCAAACTGCAGAGCTTGCGGTTACAGTGCCAGTGAAAACAGAGCCGTATTGCTTCTAACTATGTAAGCCAAAGGGGGTTGGGGCGGAGGAAGAAGCTACCAGTCTCAAAAAGGAGGCACCTTGCTTACTATGAGAAGAAGAAGTGCCTGGAAAAGCAGCCGGCAACCAGCACTGTTCCTCTGAGACCCCTCCCTGACATATGGAGCCAAAACGCAGTGAAACAAGCACCAGCACTAATGACTACCTAAGTCTCTGCTCCCTATAATGTAACAGGTGCGACAGCCCTTACCCAAATCACAGAGACAAACACAGAAGTCTATCAAGATGAGGAGACAGAGAAGTATGGCCCAGAAGGGGGGGTGGGGGCGGGAGATCAAGGGCCCAGTGACACAACTAAGCAACGAGCAGATAACACACCTAACAGATGAGGAGATAGAGAACTTAACAGATGCACAGTTTAAGGCATTGGTGATAAAGAGGCCCACAGACTTGACAGAAAAAGTTAAACAAGACAGGGAAAGAATGAAGGCTATTCTGGCTGAAATGAAGGAATATCCACATGAAACAAATGACGAAGGAAAGGAAACCAGGGTTAAAACCAACAAATTGGAACACAAGAAAGAAATAGTCAACCAGTACAGAAGGAGGAAATGAGAATTGAAAATAATGAGGAAAGGCTTAGAAACTTCTGGGATAGCTTTAAACATGCCAACATCTGAATCATAGGGTTGCCAGAAGGTGAAGAGGGAGAGCGAGAAATTGAAAAATTATGCAAAAATATAATTAAGGAAAAGTTCCCTAATTTGGTAAAGGAAATGGACATACAGGTTCAGGAAGCACAGAGAGTCCCAAACAAACTAGACCCAGGGAGGACCACACCGAGACACATAATCAAAATGGAAAACATTAAGGATAAAGAGAGAATCTTAAAAGCAGCAAGAGAGAAGAGGGAAGTTACCTACAAAGGAATACGTACCTATAAGACTATCAGCTGATTTCTCAAAAGAAACTTTTCAGGCAAGAATGGACTGGCAGGAAATATTCCAAGTGATAAAAAGCGAGGAACTACAACCAAGATTACTCTATCCAGTAAAGCTAACATTCAGAATGGAAGGGCAGAGGAAGTCCTTCCCAGACAAGATGAAGCTGAAGGAGTTCATCATCACCAAGCCATTATTACATGAAATGTTAAAAGGTCTTATTTAAGAAAAAGAAGATAAAAACTGAGAACATTAAAGTGAAAATGGTATCACAACTATCAACAACAGAAGCTTGGGAATGGAAACAAAGGCAAACTAAGCAGACAACCAGAGTGGGAATAGGATCATAGGTATGGGGAGCAGGTGGGGGTAGGTCAGCTGGGAAGGGAAAGTGGGGAGAGGGAGGGAAATGATGCAGTAATTAAGAAGCATAGTAGGAGGGTGCAGAATGGACAGGGAAATGTTGACAAGAGCTTTATACATGATCCATGGACATGGACTATGTGGGAGGGGGCTGCTGGAGGAAAGGAGGTTGCTGGGTAGAGGGGAGCAAAAGGAAAAGAAATTTAGATAACTGTAACAGCATTATCAATAAAACATACAAAAATAAATAAAATAGTTGAGATACACACTTACCATCCATCACAAAAATTTACTCAAAATGAATCATAAACCTAACTATAAGGGGCAAAACTATAAAACTTCTAGATGATAAACTGGGGGAAATCTAAATGACCACATCTATAGTGATGATGTTTTAGATAAAACACTGAAGGCACAATCTATTAAGAAAATTGATAAGTTGGGCTTCATTTAAGTTAAAAACATACTCTGTGAAATACAAAGAGAATGAGAAAACAAGCCACAGACTAGAAGGAAATATTTGCCAAAGACACATCTGATGAAAGACTGTTTTCCAAAAATATACCAAAACCTCTTATAGCTTAACAATTTTAAAAAATGAAAATTTAATTAAAATGGGCAAAAGATCTAAACAGACACTTCATCAAAGAAAATAAACACATGGGAAATAAGCAAATGACTGGATGCTAAACATCATATCTCATTAGGGAATTGCAAATTAAAACAATGAGAATCCGTTACACACCTATTGCAATGGCCAAAATCCAAAACATTGAAAATGTGAAATACTTGTAAGGAAAAACAGGAGCTCTCATTCATTGCTAACTGAGAATTCAAAATGGTACAGCCATTTTTGAAGACAGTTTGGCTGTCTCTTACAAAACTAAACATACTCTTACCATGATTTAGCAATCACTCCTTTGTATTTATGTAAATTAGTTGAAAATTTATAACCACATATAACCTAAATATTTATAGCAGCATTACTCATAATTGCCAAAACTTGGAAGTAACCAACTTGTCCCTCAGCAGGTAACTGGGTAAATCAAATGTAGCACATCCAGATAATGAAATATCATTTAGCAATAAAAGAAATTATGCCACCAAACCATGAAAAGACATGGAGAAAATCTAAGTGCATATTGCTAAGTGAAAGAAGCCAATATGAATAGGCTACAGACCGCAGAATTCCAAACTATATGACATCCTGGAAAAGGTAAAACTATGGAGACAGTGAAAGGATCAGTGGTTTTCATGGCTTAGGGAGGGACCAGTGGAAAGGCAGAGCATAGGGGGAATTTAGCACAGTGCAAATACTTTGTAGGACACATGTACACCTTGTACATGTATTTGTTAAAATCCATTGAATGTATGCAACAAAGAGTGAACCCACAAAGGGTGAATGTAAACTAGGGACTTTGGGATAGTACGGATACATCACTTTGGTGTTGATGTTGTTAGTGGGGAAAGCTGTGCATATGTGGGGGATACAAAGTATATTGCAATATGTTTGTTTTGTTCAGTTTGTCTGGGAACCTAAAATTGCTTTTAAAAAATAAAGTTCATTTTTTAAAAAGTTATATGTGATTTACATTGTCAGGAGAAACAGGATTTACACATCCCTCCCCACAGCCCTTGAAGCCTGGAAAGTGCTTACTTGCCCAAATCATAAAGTTTGGAATCAAGGTTGCTGGAGAAAGACACCATGGAAAAAGTAATAACCAAAAGCAGTTAACAAGCTATTATTGGACCATGCACAATTATAAATGACAAAGGAAGTCAAACTGTATGACTTATTGGAACCAATAATCTAACTCAAATACAAGTTATAGTTAAACATTTTAGGATACAATTTAGAAGCAGTGTTTTCCAATTTCGAAATAGTATGATCTAAACTGTAATTGGTAATGATAATAACAATAATATCCCTGACATCTCCTCAGAAATTACTCAGGCCTCAATAGTTTAGTCACTCATTTTTAAAATCCATCTTATCTTTTAAAACATTGTGTAAATTTTTAGTGTACATTTTACTTTTTGGATTTTAAAAGTCTAAATCACTTTAATAAAAAATAAAATATAACATATATAAAAGTCAAATAATATTTTAAACAATTCTTTAGGAAATAAAAGGTTGAATTAATTTAAATAAAATTTTATTTAAAAATTTCTCTGAAGTAACTAATATCAGTCAATTAACTGAATCCAACTATGAATTGAGTCAAAGAGCAGAAAAGGACCATGAAGAGACATTTAAGTCATATCAATTTTTTCACATTATAATTTTAAAATATTAATTTAACAATTTATGTTTTATAAAGAAATTTGAATGCTTGACAATTCTTTGACTTAACTCTAAGTTCAGTTTGAAGTCTTCTGTGTTCTGAATTTGTGTGGTCATTTATCAATATGATGATTCATCAGTTGTTTTAGTTTCCAACGCACCAGAAGATTTTTAACTTGGGCATTGCTGCAAGTTATTCATAAAAACTGGCTTCTTTATACTGCGGATGGAAGGAAACTGAGAATAAAGCCATTATTTTATTATGCAGCTATGCATTTTTAGATAAAGCGATGGCTTTAATACTTTCATTTAGAAGAATAAATAAAAGTATCTACTATGTCTCAGTCAGGATTTAATTTAAGTAGATAGTTTGTGAAAGAAAGACATGAATCTTTCAGAAATCCAGAAAGTAGCCTGAAGGTAATACTGAGAAGCTTTGACAATAGTTGAAACAAACTTCTCATTCTAAAATTCCCTGTTGCTCTTTCCCCCACATATGTTAATAACACAAATTCGTGAAGGGGCATTTTTAAATATTTTACTTGCTTCTGATTAAGCTGACACACTACAAGGTTTAGACTCACTGATCAAATTAATAAATCTGTAAATAATTATTTTTATTTTTGTTATATGTACACACAGGATGTGCCCTGACCAGGAACCGCGCCAGCTTTCTTTTTATTTATTTGTTTGTTTGTTTGCTTGTTTAATTTTTGATTTATTTATTGTTTTTCTATTACAGTTGTCCCACTTTTTCCCCCACTGCTCCCCACACCCAGCTCACCCCTTCTTCCACAGTCAATCCCCACCCCATTGTCTATGTCCATGGGTCATTTATACTAATTCCTTGACTATATCCTTCCTTTACTTACTCCCTTTCTTTCCCTCCTCCCCTTCTTTCTGGTACTGTAGTCTGCTCTTTGTTTACATGCCTCTGGTTCAATTTTGCTCTTTTGTTGTTCATTAGTTTCCTGAATTAGATGATATCATGCGGTATTTGTTTTTCGTTACCTGGCTTATTTCACTAAGCATAATTTTCTCCAGTGCCATCCATGTTATTGCAAATGGTAGGAGTTCCTTTTTTCTTTCTGCTGCATAGTATTACCACCAGTTTTCTTTCAGTCTGTGGTATGATGCTCAACCACTGAACCACACCAGTCAGGGCTGATTTTTAATAATTGATAAAAATGCAGTCACTTAAAGTTGCCTCTAAATTCACAGGGCATGGACGCAGTTAAGAAAATTTCAATCTTCTATTAGTGTTTCAAGTTTAATTATATAATTTAATACCTTTTTTAAATAATCAATCTATTAGACAAAGGAGAGGCACATAATAGGGTACCTAAATTTCCTTTTGTCTTGCAAGTTCTCCTCTTAAAACATAAGTAGTCATACGGACAGACAACAAATGAATGTACAAATCCTCTTTGTGGAAACAACCATGGCAACTTCCAATAAACAAACCCACTTTTCTTCTTTTGTATCTGGAAGTGCTAGCAATATGTGTCAGTCTGACCTCTTCTTCTACTCTTTCACATAGTTGGGCTTGGAACAAACCCCCATCTGTGTTGTGTCTGTAGCACTTATGATACTTCAATTTGTGAGAAATTTTTAAAATGAGCTGCAGGTCTCTTTCCAGAAAAATATTAGTGTCAGAAGAATCTCAGAGCATCCCACACTTCATGCTCCCTTACCAAAGCCCACTTCCTTCAGCAGATGTTTGACTCAAGGCTCTTATAGATATCTAGTAGAGGTTCCTCAGAGCCTGAGAAGCAATGTGTTCCAATAAAATAGATATTTTAAAAATAACAGATGCATCAGATTACCCAGAGGAGTATGGGACTAGAAAATTTTGCCCATTAACATCCTGTGTGTGCACGAACATGCATGCATACACGTATGGGCATGCACATGCATTCAAGTATGTAAATTTAGGAGTTATTGATATATTATTGGGAACTTACTGTTCTCCAGGATAAATTGGTAACCCATAAGAAGATATTAAATAAGTAGTTATTAGAATCAAAGTTATATCTAGGATTGTAGTTGAAGTGCTAGTCACTAAAAGTAGTAAATAAAGTTAAGAGATTTAGTTAGTTCACCAAATGAGAAACTATGGAGGCCATCTAAAGAAGAGTACTTAAGAGGATTGCAGAAGGCTTCTTTTAGGAAGTGACATCTGAACTGAGACTTTAAATACAGTAACATGTCAGTAGCCGGAAATATCTAAAAGGAAATTTCTACCAGCATATTGAAATGTGTGAATATATCTGAGTGTTCACACAGCAGAAAACTGCAATTTGGGAAGTCTATAGGCTATATAGTGGTTGTAGTCAAACATACTGTTGTAAAAGCAGATTGAAGAAAGATGCCAAGTTTTCCATATTGAGGTAGACCTGTTTTAAATACTTATTTATACTATGATCAGTTAATCAAAATATTAAAGGAGACAAGGGGAAGAGAAGAAAAAGGAGGTAAAAGTGAAAAAGACAATATGAAAAAAAAAAAGCTGGATAGTAATAAGAAGAGAGACAACAGAGGAAAAGGCAAAACTAACCAACAAGAAACACAAGGCTGAAACAAAGGAGAAGCTCCAGGAATTTAAGATTAGTGTTAGCCCTGGCTGGGTTGTTCAGTTGGTTGAAACATCATCCTATACATGAAAGGGTTGCAGGTAAAATTCTGGTCGGGACACATACTTAGGTTGCAAGTTAGATCTCCAGTCAGGGCATGTGGGAAGCAACTGATCAATGTTTCTCTCTTACATCTCTCTCTCTCTTTCTCTCTCTCTCTCTCTTTCTCTCTCTCTCTCTCTTTCTCTCTCTCTCTCTCTCTCTCTCTCTCTCTCTCTCTCTCTCTCTCTCTCTCTCTCTCTCATCAATAGAAAAACATATCCTTGAGTGAGGATTAAAAAAGACTAAGTGTTAGAGGCCCCACCATGTGCTCTTCTGAACATGGACATCACAATATTCTCATGTGACATCTTTGGCCACATGAAGCATCTATTAATGACAAGTGGCTTTTGGATTGTTCTCCTTAACTTGAGGCTTTGCTCTGATATATTATAATTATTTGGACACAGCAGCTTCTGGGATGGTTGTTCTTGTCTGTATTGAAGCAGAGGTGACTGTAGCATCTCATCCAATGGTTCCCATCCCATTATTAACAGACTCAAAAGTTAGTGGTTTTATCCAAATAGCAATGTGTCCTTCCCTTGTGGATAAAATCTCAAACTTAAAAAAAAAAATAAGAACTTCTTTATGTATTATACATCCTTACTCTTGCAGTCAACAGTAATAAATATTATCTATATAGTCAATTAATCTATGGCATACAAAGATAAAATTCACCAAGAAATTATATATGTGTATTTTCCTTTGTCCCCACAGGAGTCTCCATTTCTGGCCTTCAAGTTCAAGTGCTGCAATGTCATTTCCATGCACTGCGCTGAGCCATGGGAAGCACTGTTTTCAAATTGCAGACTGCCTGGCCCAAGCCCTGCTGTGTAGGGCCTGATGGTTTCCCCAATTCCATCCTGGAGCTGGGGTCTTTATCTGCGAATTTGTTTAAATCATAAGACTATTTATCTGATTCATTTGTGGGCTTGTGTTTTTCAAACTTATTTCTACTTGCAGGTTATTAAAACCCAGAAAAGCAGATTTTTGCTTTACCAAATACACTGAATAATTAATTTAGTCTAGTTTGCTTTCACATAGTTAAGCTTACATTCATACCAGTTACAAATGCTTATGTAATGATCTCAGTATTCTTCCCATCTCTAAACTGCCTAACAGTTTCACATTTCTCCTGACAAGTTATTTGTTTATCAGACCAAAATGCAAAGTTCCAAGGTTCTTAAGATTGTGGATTGCCCAGTCCTTTTGAACTATGTGGGCATGGGAGGGGATAGAGTTAATTCTCTGAGCATTTTCTAGGTACCAGGCAATGAACTAAGCTCTGGACATCTTTTATCTCACTGAATTCTTGTAAATCTGCAAAAAGATATCATCTTATCTATTTTATGATAAAATAGACTCTTTATAGGTAAATTAACTTGCAAGTAGCTTGCTTATCAGTGAAGATCAAAGATATTTAATTAACTGAGGTAATATTTATTAATAACATATGAATTATAACATTATAATGTAAATGCACTAGGTGACTTTGAAATTGTATTTGGTCTTTATTACTGCATAACAGATTACCCCCAAAACATAGTGGATAATACAATAATAGATATTTATTATCCTCCCAGCAGGATCTTGTATGGGGAATAGTTTGCTCCCTGGGACAAACTAAGTCAAGCTTAACCCTTGCTGTAGTTCCTGGGACACAGTTCTCTTCCTTAACTTCCTAAGGAAGACAAAGACTATTTCTAGCTCAGAGAAAGAAAAATAAGTAAGATAAATACAAGCAAAATCTTCAGTGGAGCATCAAGTCCCACCTACAAGGCCAAACAGGGCTTCAAATTCCTTCAGGTTTATACCACATTTTAAAATTATACACATTTACTTCTGTTTTATATTCTTTCTCTCCCTCCTTCTCTTCCTCTTTTTCTACCTTCCATTTTATAATTAATGGGTCAATACCTCTGGGGTACCAGAGAAGGAAAACTCTGACTCCAAAAAACCTCCACTGCCTTGCGGCATACCTCTTCAGGGGAAAGGCTAAGGAAAAGGGAAACTCTGACTCCAAACCTCCGCTGCCTTGCGGCATACCTCCTCGGGGGAAAGGCTAGGGGAGTAAACCCCGACAGAAAATCCGGAGCCGGAGTCCCTAAGGCGGTTTGACGTTGTAGTCAACACCGGCAACTCCTGCGGTGCACCTGAAGCCAAGCTGTATTGACTCCGTCTTTCCCCTTGGATCCTTCAGCTGCGAAGAGAGGGGGGGTCTGCTGCATGGGCAACAGCTGGCCCTCCATATCACCCTGCCCAGGCTTTGTAACTTCACTGGAGAGGACACTCCAGCATCATCGCAAGATGTCGACTTAACACGGGAGGAGACAGTTACCGGTTATAAGCTCATCCGATTGGTGAAGGAAACGAGCGCCAGGGGTCTCCTCTGATGGTGGGAGAGGTCATCGCACCTCAATGGACAGCTACCGCCCGCCTCAAGCTGGGCAGCCCCCAGCCAATTAGGTGCCGTCTCGCCATGGCTTGCCTGCCCCACTGGGTGCGTGGGGATCAGAGAGGCGTCTCTCGAAAAGTGGGCCACAAAACACTCGCACCAGGCAATTCCAAGCAAACATCAAGAAAGAAGCCTCCAGCTCTTCGCCTCGCTAGCTGGAACATCAGGACCATGTGTCCCGGACTTACTGCAGACCTTCCGTGGATCAATGGTGCCAGGAAAACCGCCGTCATCGACAGGGAACTGGCACGACTAAACATCGACATTGCGGCTCTACAGGAGACCCGGTTGGCCGACAACGGAACTATCAGAGAAACCAACTACACCTTCTACTGGCAAGGGAAGTCTCCGGACCAACCAAGACAGCACGGTGTTGGGTTCGCTGTGAAGAACACGCTTGTTAACTCCATAGAGCCACCCACAGGAGGCACAGAGAGATTACTTACCCTCTGATTGTCAACAACTTTCGGCCCAGTCAGCATTCTTAGCGCGTATGCCCCAACACTCTGCGCCACCACTGAAGAAAAAGAACAGTTCTACCATGCACTGGACGAAGCGTTATCCAAGATCCCCAGAAGTAACGCTCTTTATCTCCTTGGAGACTTCAACGCAAGAGTAGGAGCCGACCACATGGCCTGGCCCACCTGCCTCAGAAACTTTGGGAGAGGAAAGATCAATGAGAATGGTCAGCGACTGCTTGAGCTTTTGTGTCACCACGGCCTGTGCGTGACAAACAATCTTCAAGTGCAAAGAGATCCACCAGGTGTCATGGAGGCACCCCCGCTCCCACCACTGGCACCAGCTTGACCTCGTCATCACCAGAAGAACGGATATTGGCAGCACCCTCCTCACCCGCAGCTACCACAGTGCAGACTGCGACACGGACCATGCCCTCGTGGTAAGCAAGGTGCGCATAATGCCGAAGAGGTTGCACCACTCCAAGATGAAGGGTCACCCACGCATCAACACCAGTTGTGCCAGCAACCCAGTTAAGACCCAGCAATTCATCAACAAGATGGAAGATGCACTCGGCGAGGGAATGGCGGCAGATGACATTATCGAATCCAATTGGTCACGTCTCCGCGACGCCATATACAACTCCGCCATTATTGCTTACGGGAAGAAAGAGCGGAAGAATGCTGACTGGTACGAGGCTCACTGGGAAGAAATGGAACCCGTGATCGAGGCTAAGAGGAAGGTCCTACTGGCTTACAAGGCCACGCCCACTCCCAGTACACTTCAAGCTCTACGGGCTGCCAGGAACAAAGTCCAGAAGACCGCCCGCCACTGTGCCAACACCTATTGGCTAAACCTGTGCAGAAGCATCCAGGAAGCCGCCGATATAGGCAACGCACGAGGAATGTATGAGGGTATCAAGAAGGCAACAGGCCCAATCCCCTCCAAGATCGCCCCCCTTAAGTCCAAGACAGGTGAGGTCATCACTGACCAGGAACAGCAAATGCGGCGGTGGACCGAGCACTACCTCGAGCTGTACGCAACGAAGAACACCGTAACAGACACTGCTCTTAACGCCATCCCAGACCTACCAGTCATGGAGGAGCTAGACACCCCACCTACTGCGGCAGAGCTCGGCAAAGCCATCGACCGCCTCGCTTGCGGGAAAGCACCAGGAAGAGACCGAATCCCTCCAGAAATCCTAAAGAGCGGGAAACCAGTCCTGCTACAGCCGCTCCACCATCTACTCTGTCTCTGCTGGAAGGAGGGTTACATCCCCCAGGATATGAGAGACGCCAACATTGTCACCATGTACAAGAACAAAGGAGACCGCAGCGACTGCAACAACTACCGGGGCATCTCTCTCCTCAGCGTCATCGGCAAAGTATTCTCCCGGGTCGCTCTTGCCCGCCTGCAGACCCTTGCTTCCCGCGTCTACCCAGAGTCCCAGTGTGGCTTCAGAGCTGGCCGATCAACAGTGGACATGATCTTCTCCCTACACCAGCTGCAGGAGAAGTGTCACGAGCAGCATAAACCACTCTACCTCGCCTTTATCGACCTCACGAAGGCGTTTGATCTGGTCAGTCAAGGTGGACTCTTCAGCTTGCTACGGAAGATTGGCTGTCCACCACATCTGCTTGCTGTGGTCATGTCCTTTCACGACAACATGCACAGCACGGTGTCCTACAACAGCGCAACCTCTGAGGCCTTCCCAGTCAGCAGCGGAGTAAAGCAGGGCTGCGTCCTCGCGCCTACGCTGTTCGGAATCTTCTTCTCCATGCTCCTCCAATACGCCTTTAAGGACTGCAGCGAGGGTGTCTTCATTCACACCAGATCCGATGGCAAGCTTTACAACCTGGCCCGTCTACGAGCTAAGACCAAAGTCAAAGAGATGCTCATCCGTGAGATGCTCTTCGCCGATGACGCAGCCTTGACATCACACTCCGAAGAGGGACTCCAGCAGCTAGTCACTTGCCTTTCCCACACATGCAAGGAGTTCGGACTAGCCATCAGCCTGACGAAGACGAACGTTATGGCTCAAGGCACGGGGACTCCCCCATGCATCACCATCGACGGATACACCCTGGAGGTTGTCAACGACTTCACTTACCTCGGGTCCACCATCTCGAGCTCTCTGTCAATTGACTTGGAGGTCAATCGGAGAATCGCCAGGGCAGCCACAGTTATGGCCAAACTGAACCGGCGAGTGTGGAACAATTCCAGCCTCACTGAGAAAACCAGACTGCGCATCTACCAAGCCTGCGTACTCAGCACTCTCCTCTATGGCAGCGAGACGTGGACCACCTACGCAAGGCACGAAAGGAAACTCAACAGCTTCCACATGAGGTGCCTGCGACGCGTCCTGCATGTCGCCTGGCAGGATAAGGTTCCCAACACCGAGGTGCTGAAGCAAGCCAACATGAGCAGTTTGCATGCAGTTCTTAGTGAGAGACGCCTCAGGTGGCTCGGCCATGTCAAAAGAATGGATGCAGGCCGTATTCCCAAAGACCTCCTCCACGGCGAGCTAGCAGAAGGCCAGAGGATGACAGGGTGCCCAAAACTGCGGTTCAAAGACATCTGCAAAAAGGACATGACACAATGCTCCATCAATCTCAACACATGGGAAGTTCAAGCAGACGACCGCCTAGCCTGGAGGCTCACGGTCAGGCAAGGCACGTCACGCGCAGAGGCTGTGCGCAACGAGGAGGCAGTCCAGAAAAGATCAAGGCGGAAGCAGCGTCAACAGCAGCAACAACAGCCATCTGCCTTCACCTGTAACAAGTGCGGCAGGGATTGTCACTCCCGAGTCGGACTGCACAGCCATTCTCGGCGGTGCAGATAGACTCTCAAGAAGCTACGCCATCATCTCTTGAGACGGACGGCTGCCGATGATGATATAACATTATAATTTTATACCTGCATGCTCTATTGGGTGCTCACCACCCGAATAGTAAAAGCAGATCAAAAATTTATATTAGGGACTTCCGGCCAAGATGGAGGCTTAGACGGACACGCTAGGTCTCCCTCTACAACTAGAGAGGAATACAACTACTTCAAAACAAAGGATAACTAGAAATTCCAGAAAATAAAACTACACGGAAGTCCAACATATGAAGTTATAAACCAGCGGTGCCATTTGGGCAGGTAAGAGTTAAAGAGGGCAGTGCTGTTTGCGGTCGCACCTGGACAGCGGCGGGGCGGCGAGGAATCCCGGCTGCGCAAGCCCCTGGCGGTGCGCGACTCCGGCGCTGGGGAGAGCGGCCGCCGCATCGCCTTGAACAGTGAGGCCCAGGGGGGCGGGAGGACGGATCCCGGTCTCCTAGCTGAATAACTGTGTGAATCCATCTTGGACCCCCGCCCCCAAAGAAAGCACCACAGGGTTGCGAAATAGGTCGCGGACAGGCAGGCGCCGGTCGCTGATTTGTGACGCGTACACAGGCACTGCCCCGGACAGCCGACCCAAGAAAACAAAACGCATCTGTCAAAATGAGGCAGACAACTATAGAAATCCCGGTGACACAACTCACCAGGCAACAGATAGAGAACCTGACAGATGAACAGATAAGAAACCTGTCAGAGGCTCAGTTCTGGGCCATTGTTATCAGGTGGCTTACAGAATTCACAAAAGAGCAGGAAAAAGATAAGAAAGAAGCGAAAAACTTTCATAACGAAAGGAACAAAACCGAATACGAGATAGATGGTGAGAAAAAAAAATCCAGAGTTCATTTCAACAAACTGGAATATGGAGAAGGAACAAGCAGTCAACCAATGCAACGAGAGGAAATGGGAAGCAACAATGAGAGGATCAGAAACCTCTGGGACAGCTATAAAAGGCCCAACATAAGAATCATTGGTTTGCCAGAGAATGAGGAAGATGAACTAGAACTTGAAAAATTGAGTGAAAATATAATAAAGGAGAACTTCCCAGACTTGGGGAAGGGAATAGACTTGCAGGTCCAGGAAGCAAGGAGAGTTCCCAAGAGACTGGACCCAGGGAGAACCACTCCAAGACACATTATAATCAAAATGTCAAAAATTAAAGATAAAGAGAGAATCTTAAAAGCAGCAAGAGAGAAGAAAAGAATTATGTACAAAGGGGTCCCAATTAGACTATCAGCTGACTTCTCAAGGGAAACCCTACAGGCAAGAAGAGACTGGCAAGAAATATTCAAAGTAATGAAAATCCAAAACCTACAACCACGAATACTCTATCCAGCGAAATTGTCATTCAGAATAGAAGGACAGAGAAAGTGTTTCCAGGACAAAATAAAACTGAGAGTTCATTAGATCCAAACCACTGTTATATGAGATGTTAAAGGGACTGGTTTAAAAAAACAGAAGCTAGGGAGATGAAACAAAGGCAAACTAAATAGGCAACGAGAGTGGAAAAGGAACTGTGGGTACGGGAAGCATATTGGGGGGAGGTCAACAGGGAGGGGGAGTGGGGAGAGGGAGGGAGATGATATAGGAATTGGGGATCAAGGTAGGAGGGAATGGAATAGACGGAGAGAGGTTGGGAGGAACTGTATGCACAACTAATGGACATAATCTAAAAGGGAGGAACAACTGGAGGGAGGGGGGCCACCAGGTGGAGGGGAGCAGAGGGAAGGGAAATTGGCACAAATGTAATATTTTAATCAATAAAACACATTAAATCTGAAAAAAAATTTATATTAGATTATCTCAGGATTCTGAATCTATAAGCAGAACTGGATTTAAACAAACCCACAACAGTGATGCATAAATTAGGGATACTTTCATGTGGATATGGATGTGTGTCTCTGTGTGTGTTCTTTACTTTGGGATTCTTGTGCTGCAAGCATACAGTTCTTTTCATATATAGTAGTCTCTAATTACTGAAGCAAGAAATTTATTTTGCAAATAATCCAATGTTTCAGAAAGTTTATTTGAGTCTATTTGCCACAAGCCAATTTGTGTTTTCAGCACTCATGACCTCATGAGTAATTATTATTGAATTTGAACGCATTAAACTTCTTACTGTATATTCATATTTTTAACTATCTGAAGATCATATTTCTGTATGGTCCTTATATTCCCTGAAAGTCAGATTTTGGACATTAACATGACAGCTATTCCACACAGACCTTCTAAAAGTCAAACTAGAAACAAACAACCAAACAAACAAACAAACAAAATATATATATATATATATAGTTGTACTAACTCATCAGTAGGCTTTTTAATCTGTTTTCTCAACATCTCCCTACAAATCCTTGAAAGGTAAATAGGAAACCCAACCAAAAGACAAAGACATGCCCTGTCCATTTTAACCCATGTTTGAATTACAGTTGGGGTGCCATTTATGCAAAACAACTTTGACACAGAGCTCCAAATACAACAATTCTAATTTTAAACAGCACTGGATTTCTAATTTCTTAAAGTTCCCAAACTCTCAATTATTGAATTCATCAGAAGTCCTGAATTGCCCAGCCAGGAAAGTGTGGCCTAGAGCATGAGCATAGCTAGGTTGGTTTTACTGTTGTTTAACTGGACATGTATTTTTCTACACGATTTTCACAAAACACAACCTCACATGGATGATTTCCAAAATCATAATAGGTTTTCTCAAACCCAGAGCATGCATCTTCCAGTGTGTAGCTCATAAACAGTGTATAGTTAGTGCTATAACACTAAATTTAATTCAACAACCCCACTGATTTTCCCATACATCATTTCAATTTCCAGTTCCCCCTGATTCATGGTTCCACTGTCCTCAGTTTCAGGTACCTACAGTCAACTTTGGTCCAAAAATATTAAATGGAAAATTCCAGAAATAAACAATTCATAGATTTTAAGTTGCATTCCATTCTGAGTAGTGTGTTGAAATCTCACATGAACCTGCTCTGTCCCACTGGGGACATGGATCACCCCTTTGTCCAGCATAATCAGGATGTGTGTGATTTCTACCTGTTAATCTCTTAGCCTTCTGGTTATTAGATTGACTGTCATGGAATCAGTGCTTATGTTCAAGTAACTTTTGCCTAATAAAACACAGTATACTGTATATAGGATTTGATACTATCCATAGTTTCAGGCACCCAGTGGGGATCTTTGCATGTATCTCCCCATTGATAAGATGGGGACTACTATACTTACTTTTCCTGCTTGTTAATCATACTGGGGTCCCTGAAACTCTTTAGATGGTCTTTGAAAGCAAAATTATTTTCATAATAAGAAGCATTATTTGTCCTTTTAATATTCTTATTTTCATAAGAATGTACAATGGAGTTTCCTAGAGGACATAATAGCACCATAGCACAACAAATTGAATGCAGAAGCAAGTATGACAATCCAGCTGTCTCTAGTAAGGGAAATATTAAAGAGATTTGGAAAAAATGTGGAACACTACCAATCCTTGAAAATGTTATTTTTGTTTTAGAAAACATAGTTTTTTAAATAAAATGTTATATATATTAACATGTGATAAGTTTACTTTCATTTTAATAAAGTACTAAATAACCAAAAAGTTTTTGTTTGTAACTTTTAATCTGGTCAATACAGATAGATATAATTTATATAAATAAAAGCTCTTTGGGGTACTCAATAATTTTTAAGAGCACAAAGTGGTTCAGAGATCAATAAATTTGATAATCACTGATCTAGACCAAGTTAAATAATTTCTTATAAAGGAAGAAGAGACCAAAATCTAATATGTCTGATTAACTTTGTTTTTTAAAAGGATAATAATATCCGGATAAACAGCTCCTGTCTTCCCAACTCCCTCTCCAAAGTTCTTGCCTCCGTGTGAACTGCCTTTGCACTTTTTTCCTATACCCCTTTCTTGTAAATATACCTTCACTCTCTGCTTCCTCACTGTTGGGGGAAAAAAAAGTGTGGTAACATCTTTGTACACACACATGCGTGCATGCCCCCTTATAAACATAATTTTGTATTCTCTACTTATAACTTTTCTGACCAATCAGCTCTATGATTAAGGGTTAGGACTTAATTTGCACCCATTTCTTGTATCACTGGAGAACATAAGGCAAGATTTCAGGAAACCATTATTGAACAGTGCATGAAGAAAGACAGATTTGGAACACACAAAGTCCTTTTATTTTTGCCATTTGCACCAGACATTTTATCAGTTCACACCAACTGTGGATTTGCAGAAGGGCTCATTTTATTTCCCTGCAGTCAAACAATAATGGCCTGGTCGCCTCTTTTAACCTCTGTTTCAGAACCTGGAAGAAAACAATGCAGTGTTCTGGAGGTTTCAGGTAGCAGCCAGGAGCTTGCCAGCATGCCTGATATCTGAGTCCTCTAGTGATGGATACTGTAACTCCTCCTTTGGAGGTGGCCAACTAGCTGGTGCCTGTAGACATATGGCTACTTCTTCCCTGCCAAAGAAACCAAGCCCCTGTGCCAGGGACTTAGCCGACTAGTGCGACTCTCAGGTCTTCCTTCCCATGGGATGATAAGTGAGCACCCCCTGGTATTGTCATTTGTTTGGAGACCAGCATTACTCTCTGAGCTCCTGGGTATCATGGTGTCAAGCACACAGAAAGGGAGAGAATTAGATCAATTGATAGAACAGACATGATAGAGAGGGCAGCATCCTTCTCTGATCTCTTTGCTGATAGGAAATGCAACACAGTGGCGCCCACGTTCTGCTCCAGCAAGTCAGTCCTATACACCTGCTCAGGAAAGGGTGTGCAAAAGCAAAGAGCCTGCTGTTCTCAAGGTCAGTGACTTCAAGTTTCATTGCTCTATGTCATAGAGAGATTTGTGCCAGCTGGGATCGTTTTTTTCCCTAGAGTTCCTAAGGATGCTTGGGATCCCTTACTTCTTCCTTTCTTTCTTTTAAGTTTACTTATTTTTTTAATCAAGAAAAATTAAAATCTACATATGGTTTTTAAAAATCAAACAGGTACAGAAAGTTAGATAATGAGTGTGTGTCCCATTTTCCTGTACCCAACTTCCATTTTCTACTTCTCATAACTACAACTAATAGTTTTTTAATTTTTTATCTAGAATGTAAGTGTGTGTGTGTGTGTGTGCGCGTGCGCGTGTGCGTGCACAACTGTCTGTACACAGCACAGTGACTCTCAGTTAACAGTGCAGAATTTGGAATTGCACAGTCTTCTATTTTTAAAGTATATTTTATTGATTATTTTGTTACAGTAGTTCCAATTTTTTTCCCCTTTGCTTCCCTCTGATCAGTACCTCCCTTACTTCATGTCCATGGGTCAAGCATATAAGTTCTTAGGCTTAATACTTCCTATATTATTCTTAACTTCCCTCTGTCTATTTTGTACCAAACGATTATGCTTCTTTATCCCTGCACCATTTCCCCCTTTCTCCCCTTACCCCTCCCAGCGGATAACCCTCCAAATGATCCCCATACCTATTATTCTGTTTCTATTCTGGTTTGCTTAGTTGGATTTTGTTTTTATTTTTTAGATTCATTTGTTGATAGTTGTGAGTTTGTTGTCATTTGAGTGTTCATAGTTTTGATCTTTTTCTTAAGTAAATCCCTTTGACATTTCATATAATAATGGCTTGGTGATGATTAACTCCTTTAGCTTTATGTTGTCTGGGAAGTACTTCATCTGCCCTTTCATTCCAAATGATAGCTTTTCTGGATAGAGTAATCCTGGTTGCAGGTTGCCTTTCATCGCATTGAATACTGCTTGCCA
The DNA here is from genome assembly GCF_987537825.1 of Furipterus horrens. NCBI lineage: Eukaryota > Metazoa > Chordata > Mammalia > Chiroptera > Furipteridae > Furipterus > Furipterus horrens. Next base: position 60,465,013 of record NW_028327179.1, on the reverse strand, counting down.
GTCCTTTCCTGCCTGCAAAGTGTTCTCTGAGAAATCAGCTGTTAGTCCTATAGGCACTACCCTGTAGGCAACTCTCTGACTCCCTCTTGCTGTCCCCAGGACTCTGTCTTTATCTTTCACCTTTGGCATCTCAGTCACTATAAGTCCTGGTGTGGTCCCCTCTGGGTCCAGCTCGCCTGGGACCCTCCGTGCTTCCCAGCCCTGTATGTCTATCTTCTTCGCAAAATTTGGGAAGTTTTCCTCATTATTTTCAATTCTTGTTTCCTCATTCTGCACTGGTTGACTCTTTTTCTTCCTTAAGTTCCAAATCATTGATTTGAACCCCGGTTTTCTTCTATTCACCACTGGTTTTGTGTGAATTTTCATTCATTTCACTCAGCATAAACTTCATTTCTTCTCTTATGTGTTTGCCATACTCAAGCATATCTTTCAAGCCTGTGAGCATCTTTATCACCAGTGTTTTGAATTCTGCACCTGTTAGGTTGTCTGTCTCCTCATCTGTTAGGTTGGCTATATCCTTGTCGCTTAGTTATCCCAATGGAACCTTGATCCATTCCCCTTTTTGAGCCATACTCCTTTGTCTTCTCATTCTGACAGGCTCCTGTGTTTGTTTACCTCCACGTCCCAGGTAGAGCTGTTGCTTCTGTTACTTTGTAAGGGGCAGATCCTTAGGGATTTGTCAGTACAGGGTGACATGTTTCACCACATTGTGGTACTGTTTGTGGAGGAGGGGTCCAAGAGAGAGCAATGCTGCCTGTTCAGCACTTGCCCCTTTTCCAGGCACTTCCACTTCCACTTCCACACTGGACTGGTGTCCCTCTAGCTGCTGCCCTGGCCATTGTTCACAGAGTGGGTGGGCCTGCGGACATTCTAGGACTGTGGGGGCTCTTTAAACAAGTAGACTCTATTGAAAGACCAGCGGCTTCTGCCTTCACTGCAACCCCCACTGGTCAGCACAGTCAGAAGCAATCAGGCTTGAATTGCCCCAGTGCTTGGACCATGAGTGACGAGGTCTGGTGAGGAGCTGGGAATGCCCCCTAGGTGTCTCTCCTGACTTTCTAAAACATGTTACTTCGCTTTCCACTGGCCTACCCCTGCTGCCGCTGTTGCCGCCACCACACCATGTCCTCTCCACCCCGTCTCCACCATTCCTACCTGTCTGGATGAGTATTTCTTCTTTATACTTCTGTTTGCTGGACTTCCATGCAGTTTGATTTTCTAAAACTTTTGATTGTTTCTAGTTTTAAGGTAGTTGTATTCCTTCTTAGTTGTGGAAGGAGATACAGCATGTCTGTCTATACCTCCTTCTTGGCCAGAAGTCTGCATGGTCTTGTTTTAACTTCTGGCTCCATCATTTAGTAAGACAATGGACAATTTACTTTGACTTTCTGACTCACCAAAAATCTAGTAATAATTGCTATTTTATAGAGTTATTCAAACATTTAAGTGTCTAAAATAGTATCTAGCATATGATCATATTTAAATAAAGGCTGGATATTATTATTTTTTATTATCAATGTTAATACAATTATCATTTATGTGTAATTTATTTTTTAAACTTACATAAATACAATTTACACCAATATACTGAACATAACTTTTTAAAATTTTCTTTACTATTTTCATTAAATATAATAGATAAAATAACTTTGCATGTAAACACAGGTTTGCCTCATTCTTTTAAATAGCTATATATCATTTTACTGTATGAATCTATGTTTAAAACATTTTACTAGATTTGTATTAACTAATATTTGGGTATATCTAGTTTTTTATTACAAACAATATTTAAAACATATATATTAGTGTATCTCAGTAGTAAAATTTCTAACAATGAGGTCATTATACAGTCAACAGGAAATTTTTATTTTATTTTTATTTTTTTATTATATTTTTTGGCTTTTAAATTACAGTTGTCCCATTTTTACCCCATTGCTCCCCCCTACCCAGCCCACCCCTTCAACCACAATCATATCTCTCCCCATTGTCCATGTCCATGAGTCATTTATACATGTTCCTTGACTAAACCTTTCCCTTACTTATCCCCCTTCTCTCCCTCCCTCCTCCCCCCTATTGACTGTTATTCTGCTCCTTGTCCTATTTAGTTCATTTGTTTATGTTGTTCTTTAGTTTCCTGTATTAAGTGATATCATATGGTATTTTTCTTTCTTTGCCTGGCTTATTTCACTAAGCATAATTCTCTGTAGTTCCATACATGTTGCCACAAATGGCAGGAGTTCTTTCTTTCTCTTTACTGCATATTATTCTGTTATGTAAATATACCACAGTTTTTTGATCCTCTCATCTACAAATAGGCACTTAGCTGTTTCCAGCACTTAGATATTGTAAACAGTGCTGCCATGAACATAGGGGTGCATAAGTTTTTTTGAATTAGGGTTTTAGGATTTTTCGGGTATAATGCTAGCAGTAAAATTGCTGGTTCAAAAGGCAGTTCCATTTTTTAGTCTTTTGAGATAATTCCATACTGTTTTCCATAGAGGCTGAACCAGTCTGCATTCCCACCAACAGTGCAGGAGGGTTGCCTTTTCTCCACACCGTTGTCAGCACTTGTTGTTTATTGATTTGTTGATGATGGCCATTTTGACAGGTGTAAAGTGGTATCTCATTGTGGTTTTTATTTGCATCTCTCTGATGGCTAGTGGTGTTGAACATTTTTTCATGTGCCTATGGACCTTCTGTAGGTCCTCTTCAGAGAAGTGTTTGTTCAGTTCCTTTGCCCATTTTTTAATTGGGTTGTCTGTTTTCTTGATGTTGAGTCATATAAGCTCTTCATATATTTTGGAGAGCAGTCCCCTGTCTGAGATGTCATTGGCAAATATGTTTTCCCATATGGTTGGTTTCCTTTTCATCTTGCTAATGTTTTCTTTAGCTGAGCAGAAACTCTTTAGCTTGATGTAGTCCCATTTGTTTATTGTTTTCTTTATTTCCCTTGCCTTAGGAAATGTATCCATGAAAATATTGTTACATGGGATATCTGAATTTTTCCTGCCTATGTATTCCTCTAGGACTTTTATGATGTCATAGCTTACATTTAATTATTTGATCCATCTTGAGTTTATTCTTGTGTGTGGTGTAAGTTGGTGGTCTAGTTCTATTATTTTGCACATCCCTGTCCACTTCTCCCAGCACCATTTGTTAAAGAGACTCTTCTCACACCATTTTATGTTCCTTCCTCTTTTATCAAATATTAGATGATGGTATAGTCCTGGGTTTATTTCTGGACTCTCTATTCTGTTCCATTGATCTATATGTTAGTTATTATGCGAGTACCAGACTGTTTTGATCACATTGGCTTTGTAGTATTGTTTGATGTCTGGTATTGTGATTCCTCCTGCTGTGTTCTTCTGTCTCAAGATTGCTTTTGCTATTCGGGGTGTTTCTCGGTTCCATATAAATTTTTGGAGTATTCGTTCTAGGTCAATGAAATATGTCATTGGTATTTTAATAGGGATTGCATCGAATCTATAAATTGCTTAGGGTAGTATAGCCATTTTAATGATATTGATTCTTCCCATCCAAGAACATGGTATTTGCTTCCATTTATTTGTATCTTCCTTAATTTCTTTCTTCAATGTTATGTAATTTTCAGAGTACCGGTCTTTTATCTCTTTGGTTAAGTTTACTCCTAGGTACTTTATTTTTCTTGTTGCTATAGTAAGTGGTATTTTCTTTTTTATTTCTGTCTCTGATATTTTATTGTTAGTGTATAGAAATGCCTCAGATTTCTGTATATTTATTTTGTACCCTGCGATTTTGCCAAATTCAGTTATTATATAGAGTAGTCTTTTAGTGGAGTTTATATGGTTTTATTTGTATATTATCATGTTATCTGCATATAATGATAGTTTTACTTCCTCTTTCCCATTTTGGATGCCTTTTATTTCTTTTTCTTGTCTGATTGATGTGGGTAGGATTTCCAACACTATATTGAATAGGAGTGGATAGAGTAGACATCCTTGTCTAGTTCCTTATTTCAGGAGGAATACTTTCAGTTTTTGTCCATTGAGTATGATGTTGGCTTCAGGTTTTTCATATATAGCTTTAATTTTGTTAATGTATGCTCCCTCTCTTCCCATTTTGCTGAGTGTTTTCATCATAAATAGGTGTTGTACTTTATCAAATGCTTTTTCTGCATCTATTGATATGATCATGTGATTTTTGTCTTTCATTTTGTTTAGGTGATGTTTTACATTTATTGCATTGCGAATATTAAACCATCCTTGCATCTCTGGGATGAATCCCACTTGATCGTGGTGTATAATCTTTTTGAGGAATTGCTGGATTCTGTTTGCCAATATTTTGTTGAGGATTTTAACATCTATGTTCATCAGAATTATTGGCCTGTAGTTTTCTTTCTTTCTTGTGTCTTGACCTTGTTTTGGGATTGGGGTAATACTGTCTTCATAGAAAGAGTTTGGGATTTTTCCCTCTTCTTGAATTTTTTGGAATAATTTGAGGAGGGTAGGAGTTAGTTCTTCCCTAAATGTTTTGTAAAATTCGCTTGTGAAGCCATCCGGTCTGGGGCTTTTGTGTGCAGGGAGATTTTTGATTACTGTTTCAATTTCCTTCTTTGTTATTGTTCTGTTGAGACTTTCTACTTCTTCTTGATTCAGTTTTGGAAGGTTATATGTTTATAGAAATTTGTCCATTTCTTCTAGGTTGTCAAATTTCTTGCCATACAGTTGTTTGTAGTAATTTCTTACAATCCTTTGTATTTGTGTGGTATCAGTCATGATTTCTCTTTCTTCATTTCTGATTTTGCTTATTTGGGTCTTCTCTCTTTTTTTCTTGATAAGCCTGACTATAGGCTTGTCGATTTTGTTCATTTTTTCAAAGAACCAGCTCCTATTTTTATTGATTTTTTGGATTTTGTGTTTAGTCTCTATGTCATTTAATTCTGCTCTGATATTGATGATTTCCTTCCTTATCCTTGCCCTCAGTTTTGTTTGTTGTTGTTGTTCTAGTTCTTGTAGCTTTAGGGTTAGATTTTTTACTTGAGATTCTTCTATCCTTTTTAGATATGCCCGTATTGCTATAAACTTCCCTTAGGACTGCTTTTGCTGTGTCCTGTAGGTTTTGGGCTGTTTTGTGCTCATTATTAGTAGTTTCCAGAAATTTCTAGATTTCTTCTTTGATGTCATTGTTAACCTATTCATTATTTAATAGCATGTTATTCATTCTCCATGAGTTCAGATGTCTTTGATATTTTTCTCCGACTTTGACTTTTAGTTTCAAGGCATTATGGTCTGAAAAGATGCTTGATATGATTTCAATTTTCTTGAATTTGTTGAGGCTTGTTTTGTGTTCTAGCATGTGGCCTATCTTTGAAAATGTCCCATGTGCATTTGAAAAGAATATATATTTTGCTTCTTTGGGGTGAAAAGTTCTATATGTTTCAGTTGAGTCCATGTGGTTTAGTGTGTTGTTCAATGCCCTATATCCTTGGTGTTTCTTTGCTTCGATGATCTGTCTATTGTTGATAATGAAGTGTTGAAGTCTTCTACTATGAGTGTATTGTTGTTAATATTCTTCTTGTGGTCTTCTAGTATTTTCTTTATGTATTTAGGTGCTCCTTTGTTGGGTGCATATATGTTTATCAGTGTTATATCTTCTTGATGGATTGTTCCTTTAAGTATTATGAAATGTCCTTCTTTGTCTCTTTTTATTGCCCTTGTTTGAAATCCGTTTTGTCTGATATGAGGACTGCTACCCCAGCATTTTTTTCAGGTCTGTTTGCTTGGAATATTTTTTTGTATCCCTTTACTTTCAATCTATGTAAATCTTTTGTTTTGAGGTGTGTTTCTTGTAGACAGCAAATATTTGGGTCCTGTTTTCTTATCCATTCCGTTACCCTATGTCTTTTAATTGGAACATTTAAACCATTTACATTTAAGGTTATTATTGATATGTACTTATTCATTTCCCTTTGTACCTCAGTTTCTCTCCTCCTTCTTTCTTCTTTTTTCTTAGAACATTCCCTCTAGCGTCTCTTGCAATGCTGGTTTGCTGGAGATGTATTATTTTAGTCTTCTTCTGTCTGAGAAACTCCTTATTTCACCTTCCATTTTGAATGAGATCCTTGCTGGGTAGAGTATTCTTGTTTTTCTGGCCTTTGTTTTTCATTGCTTAAAATATTTTTTTGCCATTTTCTCCTGTCTTGTAGTGTTTCTGTTGAGAAATCAGTCAAAAGCCTTATCGGAGCTCCCTTGTATGTTATTTGCTCTTTTTCTATTGCTGCTTTGGGATTCTCTATTTGTCTTTGAATGTTGCCATTTTAATTATGATGTGCTTTGGCATGGGTTTTTTGGGGGTTCCTCTTCACTGGACTTTCTGTGCTTCCTGAACTTGCATAACTTTTTCTCTCATCAGGTTGGGAAAATTTTTCTGTCATTACTTCTCCTATCAGCTTTTTTATTCCTCATTTTTCTTCTCCCTCTTTTATTTTGATGATTCATATATTATTTTTCCTCATGCTATATTGTAATTCCCTTACATCTTCTTCATATTTTTTTCAATCTTTTTTTATTTTGTTGTACTTTGGGGTATATTTTTCTACACTGTCCTCTAACTCACTGATCTGATCTTGTGCTTCGTTTAGCCTGCTTGTGATCTATTCTACTGTATTTCTCAGTTCAGATATTGTATTTTTCATTTATTTCTGGTTCTTGTTAATAGTTTCTATGTCCTTTTTTATGCTGGTGTAGTTCTCCTTAAGTTTCCTGTAATTTTCTTGGAGCTTTGGTAAATTCTTTGGAGGTTGTCGTAGTTGTTTTTGAGATTGTCAAGTACATCGAGCTTCTTCACCATCATTGTTTTGAATCCCATGTCTGACATTTGGGCTATGTCTATTCCATCTACCTCTCTTTCTGGGGATTCCTCTTTTCTTTTCATTGAGAGGTTGTTTTTGCATCTTACCATGTTGGATTCTTCTTGTTTGTTTTTGTTTTTTGTATTTGTCTGCTTTATCTTCCCACCTTTGTGGTTTGAGATTCTTTATAGGAGATCTGGGGGTTTCAGTGGTGGAGTCTCTTTGATCTCCTGAGCCTGATGTTCTTGGTGTACTCTTTATGTCATTTGTTTATGCTGTCTGGTTATATTTCACATGCTCTTTGGTAGGATCTTCCCTGTGGCTAGTTGATTGAGAGTCACTCTGTCTACTTTGTCTTGAGTTCTTTTGTGGAGATACAGTTAAAAACATAACCACTCCGCCTAGGCAGGAAACCCACACCCTCAAAAATGTCCCCCACCCTCTATCCCACTATAGTCAGCAAATGAGCCAGTTTTAATATAAATGTAGAGACGTTACGGCTTTTATACTATAGGAAGAATAGATAAGAGTTGTTTTTAAAGAGGAAAAATATGATTTTTGAGAGAGGGGATTATAAATTAGTAATAGTAGCAAGTAGTGTCGAGATTATGCAAGACAGTAGGTAATATTTACATTTTATGTTAATAAAATAAAAAGAGAGAAAAACGCAATATATAGTAAGCAAGTGGAATTGTATAGTATTAGATTTATATAGTAGTTATAGTCTTTATTTACTGTGAAAGGGAGGCTAAACAAAACAGACAAACAAATAAACAAAAATTAAAGAGGAAGGATGAGGAGAGATGGTATAAAACAAATTAAAGAGATAGTTTTTTTTAATTTTTTAAATAAAATTAAAATTAAAATTAAAAAAATTAAAAATATTAAAATAAAATAAAATACAAGTAAAAAACTAAAATAGAAATAAAAATTAAAAAATATATATATATATACAAAAGAAAAGTTTTTACTCAGTTCAGCCTTTGTGTCATCTTCTCTTCTGTATCCACTGCTTGTCTAATGAGATGGGCCAGAGGTTCCTGATCCTTGCTGCAGCGGTGTGCGCCTGTGTGCAGTCTTGGTTGTGCACCCGTGTTACTCCTGCGTGCCCACGGTGGCTGGTGCATTCATTTGGCACCTGTTTGGAGCCAGCCGGGGTGCTTGTGTGCACAAACACTTGTGTGTGCACGATGGCCTGCATGCTAGCCTCAGGCTTCCGAGCCACGCCCTGGGCATCGGTCTCTTGCCCCTTGGGGCGGAGCCCCGGACACTTGTGCACAGCGGAAGTGAGTGTCTGTTAGTCACCGCTGCCCACTGTTCCCGCACCCGCCTGGACAGGCATGAGCAGAGCTAGCGCAAGTGGGCTGTGCTCTGGACTGGTGCCCACTGGTGCTGACCAGGGGTTTCTGTGCACTGTCTTCTGTGTGCCCAGCTGGTCCTCCCTGCGCTCATTGGGGCACTGATCTTATGTCTGTTGGGGTGTGTCCAAGTGACACCCGGACGCATGGCCAACGACCTTGCTCTGGGCCTGGGCCAGTGTATGAGGGCACTTCCCTGTGCGCGCCCGCGTGACCCAAGGGGAGTGTTGGGGAGTGGGCAAGTACACTTCTGTGCCTGTGCTCCTCAAGAATGTCCTATCATCCCTGACCTTTCCTCCCTTCTCCACAGTACACAAGAGAAAAATATAAAGGAAAATCACATTCTCACATGCACAGCAGTATGCTGTTTCTTGTTTTTCAGCACCAGATGCCACCTAGCCTGCTCATGGCTCTGCCAGCAGGCAGAGATCCGCTCTCCTCCTGATTCCTCTCTGGGGAAGCCTGTGGTCACTAAGAAGTCTTTGTGTACTTCCAGCCGCAGCTCAGGGAGCCACCCCAGTCAGAAATCCCATCTTGTCTCTTTTTCTTCCACTATCCTCACCAAACAGGTCTCTCCCAGATGGTTTTTCTCTAATCCAGCAATGCCAAGTCTCAACTCCTGCCAGTGTCCAGCTGCTTACTGAGATGATCGGTCTGCAATTAGTCCAAAACACAGATGGGTTTCGGGAGCCTGAGAGCGCAGCCTCCCCTCACTCCTCCGCCATCTTCTTCCAAAATCCCTCTTTATTCTTATGAAGTCTTTTTTCATTTTGTTATATTGTCTGGGAATTTTTTTTTTTTTACGTTGTACTCCAGCTCACTGATCTGATCCTCTGCTTTGTTAAGCCTGCTTTTTTTATTCTACTGTGTTTTTCAGTTCGTAAATTGTATTTTTCATTTATTTCTGGTACTTATTAATAGTTTACATGTCCTTTTTTATGCTGCTGTAGTTCTCTGTAAGTTCCTTGTAGCTTCCCTGCAATTCTTTGTAGTTTCTTTGGAGTTCCTTGTAATTTTCCTGGAGTTTGTCATAGTTTTCTTTGAGACTGTCAAATACATAGAGCTTCTTTATCACCATTCTTTTTAATTCCATGTCTGATAGTTGGCTTATGTCTATTCCATCTATCTCTCTTTCTGGGTATTCCTCTTTTTCTTTCATTTGGAGGTTGTTTCTGTGTCTTCCCATGTTGGATTCTTATTGTTTGTTTTTGTTTATTAGATTTGTCTGTTTTGATTTTCCACTTTTGTGGTATGAGATTCTTTATAGGAGACATGGGGGATTCAGTGGTGCAGTCTCTTTGATCTCCTGAGCCTGATGCTCTTGGGATGCCCTTTATGCTGTTTGTTTGTGCTGTCTAGTTGTATTTCAGTTACTCTTCAGTGGATCCTTCCCTCTGTCTAATTGCTTGAGGATCACGCTACCCACCTTGTCTTGAGTTCTTTTGTGGAGATGCTGTTAAAACATAAACACACAACCTAGGCAAAAAACCCACACCCTCAAAAATATCCTCCACCCACAATTCCACTATCAGCAGGAAATGAGCCAGTGTTAATATAAATGTAGAGAGGTTAAGGTTATTATACTATAGGAGAAACAGTTAAGAGTTCTTTTAAATGAAAGGAAAATAATTTTCAAGAGGGAAGGTGATAGAATAATAATAGTAGCAAGTAGGGTCAAAACTATGTGAGACAGTAAGTAATATTTACATTGTATGTTTAAAAAGAGAGTGAAGAATGCAGAATAATGTGAAAAAGTGGATGTGTATAGTAGTATGTTAAATAACAGTTATGTGCTATATGTTTAGTGTAAAAAGGAGGCTAAACAAAACAAACAAACAAAAATTAAAGAAGAAAGATAAGAGGGAGAGAAAGTAGGAAACAGATTAAAGAAAGAGTTTTTTTTAAAGAAGAAAAATAATAAAATAAAATAAAAAGAAAGATTAAAAAGGGAAGAGAAAAAAAGGGAAGAAAAGGAAAGGGAAGAGAAAAAAAGGGGAAGAAAAAAGAAAAAGAAAAAAATCAGAGTTTTTACTCAGTTCAATCTTTGTACAGTCTTCTTTTTCTGGATCCGCTCATGGTCAAAATTTCATGAGTTTCAAATCTCTTCTGGCTGGCTGGCTGAGAAGAGATCTGGCTGGTTTCTGTGGCTGCTTTACTCTCAGTCATGGGCCTGCTGCAACTTTCTGCTGTGAACTGCACTGAGTTGGGTCTCTCCCCACTTGTCCTGAGGCACCCTCCAGCAATCCTCAGGCTTGTCCAGTAATGTTGTTCTGCTGGCAAGCCAGTGCACATGTCCCTAGTCCCCGCTCAACCTTGGGTCCTGTCTTTACTTCTCCTCCCAAGAAATCTCTGTACTCCAAGCCGTAGCACCGGGCTGCGTCTGTCCATCCCTGGCTGACAGCATCTCACTGTTCACTTGTGCGTGCTGCTTGCCAGCCTGGGGTCCCCACTGAGTCTGTGTTTCTGTTGCAGTCCTTCTGTATGGGCCCCTCTTTCCAGTTTAGTTCCAGTCCTGTTTCTTTTTGTTTAGTGGTGCCGTGATTCACACGCCTGGGATGCAAGGTTGCCAGACCAGATTTGCCAGCCCAGGGGGTCCCTACCTAGATTCAGTTCATACAGCTTCCCACAGTCCAGACCTCTCGCCGTCCTTCCATACCTCCGGCTGTTTCAAGGAAACTTTCTTACTGTTTCCCTTCGGGATTCCACTGGCCCCAGTACCTATGGTAAGCAGTAGTTTCCAAGCAGATCCTGGCCAATGAGCCAGTCTGTAGCTGCCCCTTTGGGGTGCAGTGAAGTAGCAGCACTGGAATGGGGGACCCAGTGACTCCCCTTGAGAGCATGGGCAAGCCTTTTTCCCTTTTCCACTCCGCTCCCATACTCCCTTCCCTGCTCGCGCTATCTGAAATCCACACTCATTCACCAGTCTCTGTGTTTGTACTCCAAGACTTTCCGAAATGGGAGCAAGCAGACAACACTGCTACCTATTCTGCCACCATCTTCGGACCATCTCTTGTTTATCTTTTCAAACAACCAGAACTTGGTTTCATTGAATGGTTTTTGGTATTTTTTAGACTCCATTTTATTTATCTCTGATGTTTATTATTTTCTTTTCTCTACTCACTTTGGGCTTTGTTGTTATTTTTCTAGTTCCTTAAGGTATAAGGTTATATTGTTTATTTGAGATTTTTGTTTTTTGATTTAGGCCTCTATTGCTATGAATTTCCTTCTCTGGATTGCTTTTACTGTGTTTCACAGAATTTGGGTTGTTGTGTCTTTATTTTCATTTGTCTGAAGCTATCTTCTGATTTCTACCTTGATCTCATTGTTAACCTATTTTTTTTTGTAACCTACTTTTTAACCTCCATGTTTTGTGTGTTTTCAGTGTTTTTCTTGTAATTGATTCCAAATTTCATGCCATGAGGTCAGAGAAGATTCTTGATATGATTTTAATTTTCTTGAATTAATTGAGACTTGTTTTGTGTCCTGACACATGGTATAACCTGGAAAATATTTCATGTGCACTTGAAAAAAATGTATATTCTCCTTTTTTGGGTTAAAATGTTCTGAAAATATCAATTAATTTCATCTACTCCAATGTGTCATTGATCTTCTGTATGAATGATCCTTTCATTGATGTGATTGGGGTGTTAAAGTACCCTGCTATGACTGTATTACTCTCAATCTCTTCCTTCATGTTAATTAATATTTGCTTAATATATTTAGGTGCTACTATGTAGGGTGTATAAATGTTTATAAGGGTTATATCTTTCTATTGATGTGATCCCTTTATGTAATATCCTTCTTTTTCTTTTATTATAGTCTTTGTTTTAAAGTTTCTTTTTTCTAATATGAGTATTGCTACCTCTGCCTTTTTTCTTTGTTTCTATTTGCATAAAATATGTTTCTCTACCCCTTTATTTTCAGTCTGTATGTGTTTTTTTCTAAGGTGGGTCTCTTGTAGATTGCATATATATGGGTCTTGTTTCCTTATTCATTCAGCTCCCTTATGTGTTTTGACTGGATCATCTAATCCATTTACATTTAAGGTAATCATTGATAGGTACATATTAATTGCCATTTTATTATTTATTTAAAAATTCTTTCCATTTTTTTTTTTCATTTTAACTCATTTCCTTTAACATCATTTATAATACTGTTTTGGTGGCGATATATTCCTTCAGCTTTTTCTTGTCCGGGAAGGTCTTTATTTTGTCTTCAATGTTAAGTGATAGTCTTGCTGGGTAGAGTAGTCTTCACTTTAAATATTTCATGCTACTCCCTTCTGTTCTGAAATGTTTTTGTTGAGAAATAAGCTGACAGTCTTATGAGAGCTCTTTTGTAGATAACTTAACCATCTTTGTTTTTTATTTTTTTTAAGATTCTCAATTTGTCTTTAATGCTTGCCATTTTAATTATTCTATATCTCATTCAGGCCTCTTTGGGTTCATCTTGTTTGGGACTCTGTATTTCCTGGAATTGTGTATCTTTTTGCTACACCATGCTAGAGAAATTTTCAGTCATTATTTTTACAAATAGGTTCCCAATTCCTCACTATCTCTCTTTTTGTTCTGGTACTTTTATGGTATAAATTTTTGGTACTTGGTATTGTCCCAAGGATCCCTTAAACTGCCTTTACTTTTTAAATTTTAATGTAATTTAACTTAATTTTTTTGCTGTTCTGATTGGTATTTTCTGCTAGCTTGTCTTCCAAATTGTTGATTTTATCTTCTGTTGAATCTTTTAAGTATAGTCTCATTTCAAATATTGTGTTCTTCATTTAGGATTGCTTCTTTTTTTATGGTTTCTATGTCCTTTCCTATGATTACTATATTTTTATTGAAGTTATCACTGAGTTCATCTATTCTTCCTTTAAGTTGCTTGAGTATTTTTATAATCAATGTTTTGAACTCTGTGTTTGGTAAATTGCTGGCCTTCATTTCATGAATCATACTTCTTTTTTTTTGGAGATTTCTTTTGTTTTTTTCACTTGGAGAATGTTTCTTTGTCTCTCCATTTTAGCTCCCTCTCTATATTTTTTCTGTGTATTAGGTTGATCTGTTATGGCTTTCTACTACCTTACATAGTAGGTATTTTGGGGGGCTCAGTGGCTCTATCTTTATGATCACCTGTACTAGTAGTTCCAGTGATTTTTTTGTGTGCTTTATGTGAGTCCCCCTGTTGTACACAAATCTTGATTGCTATTGGCCCATTTGTGGGTGGGTCTGACCTTCAGTCTGGCTGACTATGAGGATTGACCCCAACTACAGTGTATGAGCTACAGTGCAGGGCCTGACCCAACCAAGCAAAATTTTCCCAGGCACGTTCTGGTTCTTGCCAAGATTTCCCTTTATATTTACCACTGTGGAGCTAATTGAATCACACTATGATTTAGTCTGAAGCCTGCCACTGGGTGTGATGGTTCTGGGTCTTCCCGAAAGGGGCTCTGGTCATTGCCAGACATTGCCTCTGACTGCCCCTGGGCTACCACTGTTAGGAGCTACAAAGTGATCCATCATTTGTGGCTTCATCTGTTGGGCCTGGGTGTCCAAAGGATGAGCCAAGCTGCACACCAAGGCTAACTTCCACCAACAACAAGCCTATGGTAAATTCAGCAAAAGCATAAGGCACCTTGATCCCTACCTCTGTCTACCAGCTTCCTGTTAGGTTCAGATACTGAAAGGGCCTCTGGTTATACTTGAGTTGTGTAAGGTGGTTTCTCAGTGAGTTACCAGATAAGGGTGAGTGGTATTCACCGGATTGATACAGATTCAAACTCAATGCCAGTGTTGAGTCTGAGGCCATTCAACAAGTCCAGGGTATACCAAGTACAGCTTCCACTTCCCTGGGGCCTAAAGATCTTCATGGTGGGGCAAGGTCTCAAGGAGTCAGGGTGAGTCCTGCAGACTGCATCATCCTAAAAGAGACCAAGATTTGTCCATGTGGAATGAAGGCTCTGCATAGAAATGTTGGCACTAGTTGGGTGTGTGAGGGGAAAATAGCCCCCACCCCAAAGCCATACAACTCATATTTTCCTAGTGCATGTCTGCCACCTTTGAGTCAGCCTGCAGTTCTTTTAGAGCCTTTGAAGGAATTCTTTGCTGCTGGCCCAAGCTAGGTGTAGCCAGTGTTCTCTTCCTCAGGGTGCAAGCTCAGCAGAGCAGAGCCACATGGACTTGGAAGAGTGAGGTTAGTGAATTTCCTATGTTGGCATTGGTTGAGCATGTGATAGGAAAAATGTCTCTTGCCCTAGAGACACACAACTCAGTCTCTCCTTATGCATCTCTGATACCCCCTGAGTGTGCCCAGACCCCTCTCAAGAGCCCTCTAAGAATATCTGCACTGTGAGTCCAGACTCCTCTATAAGAAGTAAGTTTGACAGGGCAGAGCCACAGGAAATCAGGAGTGTGGGGCTAGTGCATTCCCTCAGGCTGATGCTGAATGAAAGGGGGTGTTCAACCAAGGAAAGATGGTGTGGACAGTGGACAGTGTGGGAGAGGGACTCAGCACAGGTACCCTGTTGGCTGTCCCTTCATCTCTCTTCCAGAAACTGTACAATAAAATATCCTTCTGTATGACTCCAGTTTGCTCTGATCTGCCTTCCCTCCACTAGAACACAGTATGGGTGGCTGTGAAGATTGTATGTGCAAACCAGTTAAGAGGATGCTTTGGTTTCTAGCAGACTCTTGTATCTCCTGGCAGACAGAATCCCTGCTGATTTTCATAGCCAGATGCTATGTGGGCTTCTCCTTCCAACTCTGGTGTCCTGGACTGGGGAACCTACTGTGGAGCTGAGACCCCTCACTCCTCATAGGTAACCCCTGAAGCCAAAATATTCCTCCGGTTTTTTAACTGCCACATGTGGGTGCATGGCCAGCCCTTTTTGCATCTCTGCTCTTTCTACCATTCTTGATATGGCTTTTTCTGTAAATCCTTGGTTAAAAGACTTCTGTTTAGCTAGTCTTCAGTTGGTTATTTAGGTCGCTTATTCTATAATTTAGTAGTAATTCTGGTTTGTTCCTGAGAGAAGGTGAGTGTAACTTCTACCTATTTTACCACCATCTTGAATTTTATGTGTATTTCTTAATTGTGTTGCCTAGTATTTACAGAACAATTTTAAATATAGTAATTATAAAGGGCATCTCTGTTTTAACACTTAAAAAGCATGCTTCTAGTGTTTTATTATTAACATGGATGTGGCTTTTTATTGTGTGTATTTACACACACATATACACAAATGCACACACATGGATATACATAAAATGTTGCAGAAATATTAACTGAGTTCTATATCAATGTTTCTCTTTTAAAAATTAGCATTGGATGCAGAATATTGTTACATTATGTTGCGATATATATGCTTTTACCTTTTAACCTAGGTATGTAATGAATTATATGATCTATTAATAATGGATCATACTTGTATTGCTGAGAAAACCTGTTAGCTTGTGCTTCATTTTTCTTTCAAAGTGCTGCTTAACTTTAGTTACTGATGTTTTTAAGATCCTTGAATTCATATTTATAAAAGAAATTGAGACTTCTGGCCAAGATGGAGGGCTAGATTGAGACGCTCCGTCTCCCTCCACAACTAAGAAGGACTGCAACTACTGCAAAACCAGAAATAACCAGAATTTCCAGAAAGTAAAACTACATGGAATTCCAAAGTATGAAGTTATAAACAAGTGGTGCTCGCCTGGATGCATAGGAGGGGCAAAACCAGGGCAGAGAGGTCAAGCTGTGCTTGTGGTGGCAGCTGCAGCAATGAGCTGTGGGATGTGGTAAGCACAGATAGCCATATTTAAGGGGGAGAATAGAAGTTCCTGGGGACCACCCCTGGCTGCAGACTAAACCTGTCAGCTCGCGATTCCAGTGCCAGGGAAGGCAGACACCCATGGCCTCAGACTGTGAGGCCCAGAAGGTGTGGGGATGGAGGAGGAGGCTCCCAGTCACTTAGTGGAGAGAGAATAGCAGAATACATCTTGAACCCCCGCCCCAACACAAAGCGCCATAGTATGGTGAGAAGGGTCGTCTGGTAGTGACGATTGCATGGGCCTCCACCCCATATACCATAGGAGGTGTGACAGCCCTGCCCAAGAAGGAAAGATAAACAAAAATTGTCAGGATGGCAGGAATCATGATTGAGATCCCAGTGACGCAGCTGACCAGAAAGCAAATGTGTGAATTAACCGACGAACAGATAGATAATCTTTCTGAGGCTCAGTTCAGAGCTATAGTCATAAGGCAGCTTACATAACTAACAAAAGATCTTGAATAAGATAGGGAAGGAACGAAGGCTAGTCCTGCTGAAATGAATGAAAACACATACGAGACAAGTGGTGAGGAAAGGAAAACCAGGGATCAAATCAACAAATCAGAACACAGGGAAGGAACAGTCAACCAGTGCAGAAAGAGGAAACAAAAAGTGAAGAATATGAGGAGAGGCTCAGAAACCTCTGGGACAGCTATAAATGAATGAACGTATGAATTATAGGGTTGCCAGAAGGTGAAGAAGAACTAGAAATTGAAAAATTATGTGAAAAAATAATGAAGCAGAACTTCCCTAACATAGGGAAGGAAATAGACTTACAGGTCCAGGAAGCACAGAGATTTCCAGAAAAACTGGACCTGGAGAGAGCCATACCAAGACACATTATAATCAAATCCAAACCACAGTTTTATGAGATGTTAAAGGGACTTGTTTAGGAGAAAAAGGATCAAAACTATGAATATTAGAATGAAAAAATGTATCACAACAACCAACAACAGAATCTAGGGAATCAAAACAAAGGTAAACTAAGTAGGCAATGAAAGTTGAAAAAGAATTATAGGCATGGGGAACATATTGGGGGGATGTCAGTGGGGAGGGGGAAAAGGGAGGGAGATGATGCAGGAATTAAGAGGCATAGTAGGAGGGAATGGAGTAGATAGAAAGATGTTGAGAAGAACTATATGCACAACCAATGGGCACAGTCTAAAGGGGTGGGGCAACTGGAGGGAGGGGCATCACTGGGTAGAGGGGAACAAAGGGAAAAGAAATTGGGACAACTGTAACAGTATAATCAGTAAAACATATTTAAAAAATAAATTGATGAAAGCCATATTTTCTCTACCATTTGGGGGTTTTCTATTTCAAATATACTAGTTATATTTAAATTAGATGGTTATTGATTTCTAAAATGAATCTCAGTTTTCGACAGTCTTCATTGATATAAAGCCTTTTCTTTAGTAACTAATATCCTATGGTGTCAATTTGGTTCTTAATATTTCTAACTTATTTAGTTATTGTACAACTGTTTTATTAATCTTGAATTTGTTTCCTCGGCTTTGAAAAAGTGCTCTGTGTGTCAGTGTTTTGTTCTTGATGTCTTTCTTTTTTAACAATGTTTGTTCTGTTTACATTCTAGAAATAAAAACACTTCAGGATAGAATGGAAGAATTATCTGTTTTATACATGCTCTTTCTCTCCCTCCCCTCACGTATTGCAGTGAAATTGCAAGGATAATTACCATCAGTGGTGTGATGGGGCTGACTCTTAAAGAGTCAGAAATTTACATCTCTTCCCAACTTTCAGTGATGTCATTTTGACAGATTGAATAGGCTATGGTGAGACCATTTACACCATAGTTAATTAGCAAATGCTACAAATTGACTTTTTCCCCCGGAGAGCTTGTTTATACATTTACCAGTGCGATCTGAGTTACCATCATATATATATATTATATTATTGTCTTTCCCAAACTAAATATATACCTTTTTTTACTCCATAAGACACACTTTTTCCCCCAAAAAAGTGGGGGGAAATGTCTGTGCATCTTATGGAGCAAATATTGCATCACAGACCGTGATGTGTATTACCTGACCTGTCAGCAGTGGTGACAGGTGTTAGTAGAGGAAGTGGTGGGCCCATGTGAAACCCCTGGGGATGCTTAAATGTCCCACTTTACTGCTGAATCTCAGGGCATCTGGTCAGTTGCCATCTGCCTCTGCTCATCACCCAGGACCTGGAAGAGTGCAGAGAGCCGCCTGACACTCCCAGCTACAACTGCTGACCTGTTGAATCAGCTTAGCCTAATAACGGGTATGAGGCACAGTGCCAATTGCCAATTGTCTTTGACACTGGGTGTGGTCTGTGTCAGAAGAACTGCCTCCAATCACCAGTGACTGTGTCTTAAGCTGTGCCAATCATGAGAGGCAGATGGGTGGAGCTGAAGTAACATGTTCTCAGCTGGCTACTGGCTCCATTAGATGCTACAGCTGTCTCGTCTACCTCCATACTGTTTCCAGTGCACACCAGATTTCTGTGTGAGGAGGTCAGCAGTAACTGGGTGAGCAGCCATAAATGCTGAAATTTGTAATATATAAAGAGAATTTTGGTGGGGCCACTATTCTAGTAGTAACACAGGCACTGAGGGGATTAAGGGGTATCACTAGCCATAACAGGCTCTGGGAGTAATCTGCCAGAACCTGTAACTAGGATAGTGATGCTCTCAATGACTGTTACAACTAGTGATACCTCTTATCTCCCTCAATGCCTGTTATTAAATGTCCCCATAAATTCTGACACTAGCGATGATGAGTTTCTTGGGGTTTCCAGGAAGCTAGAAGAGTACTTGAACCTTAAAATTTTCCTCATTTGTTAATGACAGTAATGATGGTTCTTAATACCACTGTTGATTGCTGTTCACTTTACATGGTTGAAAATTATTCTGTTATATTTTATTAAATATTTTAGTACACCATTTGGTTCAGATTTTTTTTTCTTGTTTTCCTCCTCTAAACCTAGGTGCATCTTATGGCCAGGTGCATCTTATAGTGCAAAAAATGTGGGGGGGGGTGTGTATATGTGTGTGTCTGTGTTCATATAGACCAGTGGTTCTCAACCTTCCTAATTCCGCGATACTTTAATACAGTTCCTCATGTTGTGGTGACCCCCAACCATAAAAGTATTTTCATTGCTACTTCATAAATATAATTTTGCTACTGTTATGAATTGTAATGTAAATATCTGATATGCAGGATGTATTTTCATTGTTACAAATTGAACATAATTAAAGCACAGTGATTAATCACAAAAACAATATGTAATTATATATGTGTTTTCTGATGGTCTTAGGTGACCCCTGTGAAAGGGTCATTCAACCACCAAAGGGGTTGTGAACCACAGGTTGAGAACTGCTGATATAGACCATGCAACCAATTACTATAATATTGCTTTTTGTCATATTTATGTTATGAGCAAGTCTATTAGATCTTTGTTCTGATAATGTGCAGCTGAATTCTCTTGGACATTCTATCATCTTTACTTTACTTCCTCCTTAGAGTTTTATTTTGGAACCAGAATAGTGTGGGTTTTCTGGAACTTCCTTTCCCCAAAAGCTTGAAGGGAGTAAGGGAAGGCAGTCTTTCTCCACCTCAATAAGCCAGTTTGCTTGGAGCATCTGAACTTTGCTCTGCCAACAATTTGATTAAGGGTTATGTGCTCTAGTTTACTTCTTCTTGCCTAGCAATTCTATATCTTGTTCGAATTAACTTCGGGTATAGAAATTTCTCCTCCTATGCCCATCTTCAGATCATTACAAAATCTGTTCCCAGAATTCCCTTCCTCTGCTTCACCCATTGCTTTCAAACAGCTGTCCCCTCCCCTCCAAGAAAATTGGTGGCAATATAAATAAAATCCATGGCTTTGGACCTCACAATTTCTACTTTGGAAGTAGAAGAAGGAGTTCTTCAACTGAGCTACTCTGTTTACCTTATCCACTTAGGGCATCTTACTCCCTCAGAACTTATTCAGTTTTTGTTCATGTTTTTCTCTTTTAGCTAAATACCTGTTTTGTCTTTGGAGATTAAAACTCAAGGGAATTCTAATTTTCTGGGTAGGGTCTTGCCCAATTTTTTTGGTTTTTAATCTCAGGTGAAACTCTAAGATATTAGAAAGAGGCTCCTAATTTTTAGAGTTTTTCTTTTTCTCCCCCATCTTTCATCCAAGTACTCTTACACTCCCTTCTAAGTCTCCCTCAGTTGTGAAATATTAATGAAATTTTATTCTGAAATTTTCCACTTTGTTTTCCCAGACTGATTCTGAGGGTCATGGTTAAGTGGCATGACAATTTTCAAAAGTGATTAATCTTTCTCTTTCCTCATTAAAACTTTGCAAAGATTATGACATAAAGTTTTGTGATTTCCCCCCCCTGCACAGTGTGTTTGTGTGTGTGTGTGTTTGTGTGTGTTTGATGCTGCATATTCACTTCGAACTCACTTTGTTAGGTTTTAGCTAATACATATTATCTTTTTTCCTTTTACCATTTTCCTGACATCTCCTCCTTCTTGTCCCATGTTTTAATAACACTGGTCAAAGAAAAATGAAAATATATTAATAATGTTACTGAGTGTATAATATAGATTTAGATCAGTGTTTTTCTTACCTTTCTCTACTTACTCAAATAGGGCTGAAACCAAATGTGGTTTCAGGTTAAATGCATTCTGACTAGTTTTAGTTCACATAAGCCCTTCAGGTAACTATGAAACTCGGTTTGGATTGGAATTTTTTTATGGGGAAAACAATAGTTTATTGACTGTGTATGATATGATACCAAGAATTGCATTTAGTTCTATTAGACAACATGAAAAGCTTCCAATCAGTTATCTACTACCATATCTTGGAATGCACATATTTAGATCAAGTGATTTTTGTCTGTCAAAAATACACATATGTATTTAAAAGATGTGACTAAACATTTGTGACAATTATGCCCCTTCTAATTCTATTGAGCAAGTTTTCATATTCTGTGAGGAATAAGAAATCATAAAGATGATAGTTTCTGCTGCTATTGATGCAGGCCAGACCTATAAACATTTTCCTAAATAGTCTTTGGTGTCTGCTGAAATTGGGCAGATCAAAAAAATTTTACAACAGAAATTGTATACCTTTTCCTGAGTTCCTGCCTCACACTGGAAGAAAATAAAATACTAAACAAAGAAGTTTGAAATTAGCACTCCAATTTTGAGAAGTTTGATCAATATATGTTGTGATCTACTTTTGGTCAAGCTCTTTACACATCTTGTTTCATTTAATCATCAGTAACAACTTTGTGATGCAGGTATTATGATGTGTATTTGACAGGTACAGAAACAGAGGCTTAAAAAAATGATAGAACTTACTGAAGATCACAGGCTAATAAGGGTAGAGACAGACTTTTAATCTACATTTCTCTGAACCCTTTTGGTTATTCTATAATGCTTCCATAAGGAGGCAAGAACCCTTTGTCCTTGAAACTGCAATTATTCTCAAGAATGAATTACTTAGTGGCCACAGTGAATCAGACTTAAGGCCACTGTAGTTGAAGAGACTTATTCATTAGGTGCTGTCTGGTGGCTATAGGGAGGCTTAAAATTGGTTAACAATAGTTAATTTTAATGACAACAGACAATAAAAATTGACTTTACCACACTGTTTTTATAAACTCATTGAATATTCACAAAAACAAATAAACAAAGACAGAAACTTTCTATCTTTTATAATATCTGAAATATGCATACTTGCTCCACCATGCACCAAATGTCATGAAAGTTCACACTAGAATCACATAAAACTATTGGTTTATAGTCCCAGTCTTAAGAAGTTGATTTGGAAAGGAAAGAAACAAAAATTAAAAAACCTTATACTACTGTTTCATGTATATACTACTTTTTCCCATTTGATATAGCCAGTTTTTGTTTATGTAATTCAGTTCTTTAAATAAAATGAATTATTCAAATGTTTAAAAAATTAAAGTAATTTTGATCTATTGTTGTTAAAAAAAATAAGTTGTGGGCATAACTTGCATATGCACACAAACCATATACTTGGAACAAAGGCTGTGAGGTGAAAACGAAGGTTTTACTGTTCTCCTGAGCTCACCACTACACATAAAAATACAAGGAAATGGTCATTTTGTTTTAAGACAATTAATTTTTTATCTTGTCTCATTTCTACAAGGATAATGCTGTGTGTGAAAAGGAGAAACAGAAAACTATTCCTCTGAATACTCTCTCTTAGTGGGTTGACACTAAAAGTTGAGTTTCAATAACTTAATTAGAGAAACATGAAGAAAAAGTCAGATGTCAAGTCTTGAGTACTTAAGAGAGAATCCCACAGTACCCTCAATTTAGACAGCAAGATTGAGCCAGATTATTTAAAGTCTGCAGGAGAGAGCTGGGGTATGAAGGCATGGGGAGGTCTGGCTCAGAGAGCCTAGAGGATAATTACAGGATGAAAGAAGTATCTGCACAGAACATTCATACCCCAAAACAGTCATCACACACTTAGCATCTCTATTTGAGGTGACTTTTTCTTACTAAAACACTCATAGACTAAGGAGAGGTGTACCTTTGTTCTAGAACTATTACTTGAGAGTTGTTAAGAATACATTACAAGATGCTATTGGTTCCAATGTTTTCACAATTTTGACTCTATTCAAGGTTGGCCGAAATAAAATCTAGACAAAAAGGTAATAACTTCTCAGAGAAGGGAGCAGGTAACTATATCTTGCTCATTTGATGGATACAGACAATACCATCAGATATTTCTGGTTACAAAACATGTCTTCTAATAGAAATTCTCTAAATTTATTTTCCCTACAATGTCAGCTCATTAAAAATCCACTTCACTTCTACAAGGAATTGAGTGTAAAAATTAGATGTATAGTTTTGAAGAACAGTGAAACAATAACAACTTTATAATGTCTGACAAGTGAAACTTATTTGGCACAGGTTTAATAGATGAGAATTTTTTTTGTGTGATGAGTGCTAATTATAAAAGACTAAAATTCAAACTCATTTCTAATGGGCCTAAAAATGTCACTAAGTACAGGCACTTTCTCATCTTCTCTTTAGGTGAGAGGGAGGAAATTAATTTCCTTTAGATCTGTTCAAATTATAGTCAGTTGCCTTGAGCCGGTTGTAATCTCATGAGCCATGCACTGACCACAAAGAGCATTTTTGGCGGCCATAGTTCTTGATTCTGCTTGACTCCAAACAACACTGTTAGATCCTTGGATTCTGATAAATGTGCATATGTTCAGATTTTGAGAACATTGAATTCTGGTAATCTGGCCTCATTGAAGGAGGGACTAGCTTGAAGAAAATCAGACTCTTTTCAGTGAAAACATAGTCAGTCTCTGCTTGGGCATTGATGGAGCAAATTACTAGATATCAATTTCCAAATTTAAACTTCATTGGAATATTCTGTTGAGGTCAAAGGCCAAGGGAAAATTATTTCCAATCTCCTAAAAACAAACTAACTGACTAATATGGTAATGATAAAAAATATATATACAAGAATCATTTTCTTTCAAGCTAACACTACAGATTCATAAAGAAAATATGGTGATTTTTATTAGATTTATAATGGTTTGAGATTCTTGGATGATTCTTAGCATGTACAAAGCAAAAAAATAAAAATAAGAAAGGGAGGGTGACAAAACTTCAAGAGCTAGTTGAAGCACCTTTATTTTAAGTTCTTACTATTATAGTTCAATATGTTAAATGTAACAAACATAAACATAACATATGGAATAAATTTCAACTATCATATAATGTACCAAAAGTTAAGAAAGATTGGCTTATCTTTCAATGAAAAACACATGTTGACTAGATAACCTTTTTTATTTTGTTTTGTTTTTCTTTTTAAAAAGTTACTGAATTACATTCACTATAATTGTGGATTATGAAAGAGAGAGCCAGTGTGATCCTTGTTCTGTCTCAAAATGCTTTTTGGATGTCTTCCTAACTTCTATTTTTTTATTCATATACATTTGGCATTAATTGTGCTTCAGGTTTTGGATGAGGCAGGATGCAAAAGAGACAATAAATTCTATCACTTAATAAAGCATTCCCTTTTCTGCCTGATTCATGGATGCATGGCCCTCTGGATTTTGGTCCATTTGCCCTTGGAGAGCAGTAGACATGGAAGAGCAAATATGGAGACCTTCAAGCACTGGGCCACATGAACAAACTTGGAACTCTTTAGATTGGGGAAAAGAGCTCAAACTTTAAAATTGTCCTGAGGAGCAGTGGATCCTCAATGCATTCTTCGAAGTGCATTCCACCTCTAGTTTAGATATTTCAAGGGAAATTTAATCCATATGTTTTGGATTCATTTGGACTTAACTCGTAAATATTGTTCATTAAGGACTGCCAAGCTCTGCATTCACTAACATCAAGTAGTTCCATGGGACAACAGGGCAGACAGAGGAAATTTGATATCCAAGGGCCCATCACCCAAATAAGGAAAAGAAATCCACAAGTTCAAACCACTGTCTATAAATAATCATAGAGCAGTAATTTAGCCTGCAATGCTGTAATGATAAAACCTGCCACTTATTGTATGGGGCACATAAAAGCATACATACAATAGATATATGCCTTCCCAGAGAAATATGACAATAGGTGGTCTTTCTTGTCATCAGTTCAAAAATAAATAAGTAAATAACTCAAATAAGGAAGTAGAGGTTTCCTCCTATTTTAGCAGCTTTTGAAATTTATACAGACTCTTCTCTCTCTGTCTCTCGCTTTCTGTCTCTTAGTCTATGTCTCTTTCTTTGACCACTACTGGGGCTCTACCAGGCCATAGGACAAGAGCTTTTTTACCTTCAGTGTATAGTAGTCCCTCTCTATATCGCAATTCACTTTTCATGGCCTCACTGTATCGTGGAATTTTAAAAAATATTATATTTAACTTTTTATTGCGGATTTTTCTCTATATCGTGGGATTTTGCGGTACTGTTTACGTGTGTTGTTAAAGTTACGTAGGTTTAAGAGTGTAGAATATGTTTAAGAACATAAGTAGTTTTATAAAAGTGTGGAAAAGGTTAATAAGGGTTTGGAAATGGTTTATAAGTGTGTGGGAAGGGTTTATAAAGTCTTAAAATATATATAAATACTAAAATAAATGTAAGGTTCCTACTTTGCGGGTTTTCATCTATCGCAGGGGGATCTAGAATGTAATACCCATGATAAGTGAGGGAATACTGTATCTCTACTTAGCCAGATACTTTTGACCAACTTTACTTTATTAAGTTGCTATTGTAAAACAAAAATTTTCCCAATATAAAATATTACATTACTGATTGTGTTTTTTCCAAACTAAATCTTTATTTCACTGAAATTAATTTATACCTTCCTAGGGGACTGTGTTCTTGTCAGTGAGTAGGCCCTGGAGATATATGGTTAAGGTATCAGAATCCAGGCATTGGGCCAACTACTTCCGGTGGCCTTCAGATAACGGAGTCATCAGATGAGTTCCAGTAGTGATGCAATAGCTGTTGTATAACCACTGATGTAATGACTTCTGGTGACTGATGTAATTCTGGGCTAGCAACCACCTTTGTGTAACACGTGTATATAAGTCCATGGCGAGAGTGTGCTGCCAGCACTCTTAGTCATGCCACTGCAATAAAGCATGCAAAAGCTCTCCAAGGCTCCAGAGGAAATTCTTCTTCTCCACTGTACCTGCCACCATACCCGCCACTGTATCAGAGCCCACCTCGCTACACGGGGGTCTCAGACCCAACATCTGGCGTAGTTGGCAGGATTACAAGATGAATGGACCCTCTGCCCTGGTAGATATGGTGGAAATATGGCCCTCGATAGAAATGTGGTTTCTGGTGGCCACGGTCCTCACGGCCTCGGGGCTGCCTGAGGATTGGTCGCAGATTTCTGCAACCCCAGAGGCCATTGCCAAGGCACTGCAAGAGCTGGAGGAGTGTATTCCCACCAGCCAGTGGGAAGCAGCCTCTCAAGTAGCATGGCTGTTTCTCACGATGTTGTGGGAGAAAGAGCAGGAAGCCCTAGAAACCTAGTCCCAGTTGCGGCAGCTGCAACAGACTGAGGAGGACCTGGACATCTGCCTGCAAGCCCTGGAGAAAGCCTTGCCAGAGACAGAGGAGCATATGATGATGTTGAAGGATGAAACCCAGATGTCCATAATGTCTCACACAAGTACCCCACTCCTATTGCATGCTTGCCCTACAATTAAGCGGCAGATAGAGCATGAAGTCCCCCCATGGCCCCAGGGGGGGGTGGCGCTGGCAGTCCAGTCCAGGTAAAGCAGCAGGCTACCTATCTCCCATATACTCCTGAGCAACTACGTGAGTTAGCAAAGCAGATGCATCAGAAACCCGGAGAATCCATTCCTGCTTGGCTTTTGCGGTTGTGGGATTATGACGTAGATAATCTTCAGGTGATGCCTGAAGAGATGTCTCAAATGAGCGCCATTACAATGCATTCCTCTATCCGACAGCGTATCCAGAATGCACGCCAACTTGGAGCCAGAGTGTGGGTACAGCTAATCATCAGTTGGCTATTGGCGATCATTAATATGGTCTGGGAGAATGTTGAACTCACAGGAGCCCTGCCTAAGTGGACTACGTATACTGAGATAGTGCAGGTAATCCAGGAGCTGGGCATGAAGCAGATGATCTATACTGCCCAGTATCACTCCCCAGATGATGAGATCTTTACCACCCACATGAAGGACTTTGTGGTTACCACAGCACCTCAAAGTACTATTGCTTCACTAGTCGCCCTCCTTATGCCCTGTGCAGGACGAGTGTATAATGTCACTTCCGCCATCGCAGCGCAGGGTGACAAAGAGGTGCGCAAGTGAGAGAAGGGGATCCGAATGGTACAAGATAAACTGGCCGGACCTGGCAAACCCCCAAAGAAGATGGGGGGAGGACCTACGAAGGTATCTCATTTGCAGACGTGGGAAGACCTCATTGCTGCAGGGGTGTTGCCTGAGAAAATAGACCACCAGCTGAATGATGTCCTCCTATCGCTGTGACGGGTTCACTCTGGAACAACGGTATACCCAGATGTCTGGGAAGAGACCAGGTAAGAAGAAGGAACCCCACCTGCACCTGCAGGATCTGATCAAGCAGTCATATGGTGGCTCAGATGAGCTATATGATTGATGCTCAGGCCAAGGAATCCGCAACTGGGGTAACCCGGAGAACTGGAGGCCACATGTAGAGCTCTATTTACTGGTTCCCCCGCAATGTACAACATGTACTTGCGTTGATAGATACCGGAGCTGAATGTTCCTTGGTCTATGGCAACCTCTATTGCTTTGAAAGTCCCGTCTCTTATATTGACAGGTATGGAGGGCACGCTATTCGCGTCCGAAACGTGACTGACTTCGGATATTGGACGGTTGCCTCCCTGCCAATACAAAGTCCACATTTCAGGCATTTCCGAGTATTCTTAGTATTGACATTTTGCAAGGTCTCATCCTCCAGACCACTCAAGGAGAATTTCGTCTGTGCATCTGCGTCATGAAAATGGTACAGTGTGGACACCCACATCACCCACCTGTGGCTCAGCCAAGTCCCCGAATGATAGTGACTATTCGCAAATATCTCCTTCATGGAGGACACCAGGAAATAGGGGAGACTATTCTCCATTTGGATAAGGCAGAAATAGTGCGACTAATGCATAGTCCCTATAATTCCCCTGTGTGGTCAGTGAAGAAGACTAATGGCACCTAGCGAATGACTGTAGATTATCAGGAGCTCAATAAAGTAGTTCCCTCCATGCATTCAGCAGTGCCTTCAGTACTAGAACTCATGGATGTGTTGATGCATTGTCTTGGATGCTACCACTATGTTGTGGACTTGGTCAATGCCTTCATTTCCATTGACGTTGCTCCAGAGAGTCAACAGCAGTTTGCTTTCACGTGAGAAGGCAGACAATGGATTTTCCTAGTATTACCACAGGGTACATACATAGTCCCACCATATGTCATGGTTTGGTGGCACAGGATTTGGTGACTTGGACACATGGGCCTTCAGTCCATTTGTCCCATTATATCGATGATATTATGCTAACCTCTGATTCTCTTTCAGATCTAGAGGACGTGGCCAAATCCCTGCATCACACTCGGCCTGGGGATGGGCAGTCAATGAGGACAACGACCAAGGGCCTGGCTTATCTGTCAGATTCTTAGGAGTTATATAGTTGGGTAAGACTAAGGTGATACCCAAAGCCATAATTGACAAGATCTGGGCCTATCCCCATCCTATGATGGTAAAGGGATTGCAGACTTTTCTTGGCTTGTTGGGGTTCTGGAGTGTGTTCATACCCCATTTAACCCAGATGTGTTGTCCTTTGTATGCCCTTGTGAAGAAGGGTTCTACCTGTGATTAGGGAGATGCCCCAAGAATGGGCATTCCTAGAGGTCCAGAGGGCCATAGCCCAGGCACAGGCTCTACAAGTAATAGATCCCTTTATGCCATTTCAATTGGATGTCTCAATTGATAATGAGGGATGTGGATGGGGCCTGTGGCAAGCCCAGGGGAAATGAAGGATGCTCCTAGGGCTTTGGTCTCAGTTGTGGAAGGGAGCTGAGGTATGCTACTTACCCATAGAGAAGCAACTCGCAGCTACGTATGTTGCCCTGCAGGCTTGTGAAGCCTCGACGGGAAACAGCGTATAATAGTACGCACTGCTCTTCCAATTGCTAGATGGGTGAAGTCATGGTTGAAGACCCTGAAGTCAGGGGTAGTACAAGCCTTCACCCTCACTAAGTGGGAGGCGTACCTCGAGTAGCACTCAGAGCTCTCTACTAGTCCTCTTGCTGAACAATTGCATTCTCTCCTAGGCCCTATAACATTCCAGAAGATAGAAGGGTCACCTTTCATGCCAGACCCCAGAGACTGAAGTCCATACTGGGAAGGCCAAGGTGCAATACCCATATGAATGGTTCCAGTCAGGGAAATCCCCTTACCTGGATGGCCATGGCCTTCCAGCCAGATAAAGATACTATCTGGTTTGAGACAGGTCTTAGTCAGAGTAGTCAGTGGGCTGAGCTCCATGCAGTATGGATGGTTTTTACTAGAGAAACCAGGTCCATAACTGTGTGCATGGACAGTTGGGCTGTATACCACAGCCTGACCCTATGTCTCCCACAGTGGCACTTGCATGGCAAGATGATTAGGCAACAACCCTTGTCAGGCAGGGAGATGTGGAAGGACCTCTGGGAAAGAGGTTCTCATGATTTATCATGTCTCAGGTCATTGTCCCCTACAAGTGCCAGGAAATAATGAGGCTGATGTCTTAGCAAAGGTATGTATTCTTCAGTCTCTCCCAGTAGCCCAATGGTTCCATCAGTGATGTGGCTACATTGGCTCGAAGATGCTATTGCTAATAGCGCAGAGGTATAGTTTGCTATTAACAGAGGCTGAAGAGGTAAAACTCACCCATGAATGTGAACGGTGTTCCCATTTGCACTTATCACAGCGCCGCCTCCCCTATGAAGAAGGTACAGTGAAACGGGGAGACCAGCCTCTACAGCACTGGCAAGTAGACTATAACGGTCTTCTTCCCAAGGATCAAGGTTATTAATGTGCTCTGACAGCCTTAGATACTAATATGGGCCTCTTGTTTGCTTTCCTGGTGACCTGAGCCAATCAGCAACACATGATTAAGGCCCTAGAGCAGAGGTTCTCAACCTACCTAATGCCGCGACCCTCATGTTGTGGTGACCCCCAACCATAACTAAAGCATAGTGATTAATCACAAAAACAATATGTAATTATATATGTGTTTTCCTATGGTCTTAGGAGACCCCTGTGAAAGGGTCGTTCAACCCACAAGGAGGTCGAGACCCACAGGTTGAGAACCGCTGCCCTAGAGTATCTATGTGCCTGTTATGGATGACCTTTGAGTGTTGTCAGTGACCAAGGGCCACATTTCACAGGGTCTGCAGTCCAGCGGTGGACTGAGCAGGAAGACAGCAGATGGATTCTGCATGTACCATACCACCCGCAGGCAGCGGGTATGATTGATCAGTATAACAGCCTGCTGAAGGAGAAGCTGAAAGCTCTTGCACTGCATGAACCTTCCCGTTAGGTGTAGGCTCATCGGCTACTGTTAGCCCTTCGAGTCCTGAATGAGCAGCCTCGTTGGACAGGGTATTCTCCCCTAGAATTGGTAGTGAAGGGAAGAGTGTTCCCTTTACACGTTAATAGGAAGCAGGGTAAGCCTGCAGTGCACCCACGAGTGGGAGCAGCTTGTCTCCTTCTACCTACACCATGGGCTTTGCACCCAAATGCTTCAGCAGCATTAACCCTGCCATGGTTCCTCGGGACAGAACAGCCTAGTTGGCTCACCATAGTCCAATCTGGGGGTGTCGGATGTGCCCAATACTTATAGGTGCACACTTGGATGTGCACTTAGCCCAAGCCTATTCGGATAGCATTACCTAAGGACCAAAAAGTCATATGGAAAGGGGAACTATGCTTAGCTCTTTGTCCAGTGCCTTTACTTCCCCTTAGAGTGTTAACCCCGCCTGAAGTGAAAGGTAGTAGTTTGCAGGTCTGGAATGCTCGCCCTTTGGCAGAATCCTCTACCAGCTGTTGTCTTGGTCCAGGACGAATGCATAGCCTGCATCTTACCAGAGGGGCGGGATCTCCCCCTCGTGGTTTCTAAAGCATATCTTTCTTTCCACCCAGGTTGAGCCTGGGAAACTCAATAGCCTCCTGGGCTCATATGTACACCCAGTTGCATGATGTCTCCCTTTGCTATGTCTGCACTGAGCTTCCTGTGGACGCTGTAGGAGAGTTGCCCTAGCTCATTGCTCCCGCAGCTGCAGGAGGACAATCACACTTCAATAGCCTGGACCACCCATTGACATGATGTCGTAGCTCTCCTGGGAACAGACCATGGGAATTTCAGACCTTGGGTAGGCTACTCTATTGACAATGGTTAGGGATGGCTTTTGACTAGCATGTAGACCTTCGTGTTCAAGTGCCCCATTGTATAGAAAAACCTATAGGGAAAGCCAAGTGTCATGTAGGGTGGATGCCAAGATCTCTATACAATTCCACCATGATTCACACAGCTGCGAATACTTGGTGGGATGGACGCCCGTATATGGGAACCAAACCCACTGATCTCCTCCCTGTTGGTATCCATGGATTTGTGGCCACCATGGGTGGCTGTATATCCCAGCCTAATTGGTAGGATGTTATACTTGGGGACCACCTGGCACTGGGTCCTAGGTAGCCTCACCATCCTAGCTGGCGTATTAGTAATAAGATGTTGTGCTATCTATTGTTGTTGTGGGTTGTGGGCCCAAGGAACCAGTCTGCTGCAGATCTATGATCTGAAAACCATAGCCACATAGAAGTAGAGTGTCAGGGAGTAGGCCCTGGTGATATATGGCCAAGGTATCAGAGTCTGGGCATTGGACCAACTACTTCCGGTGGCCTTCAGAAAATGGAGTCATCAGATGAGTTCCAGTAGTGATGCAATAGCTGTTGTATAACCACTGATGTAATGACTTCTGGTGACTGATGTAATTCTGGGCTAGCAGCCACCTTTGTGTAACAAGTGTATATAAGCCCATGGCACTGTAGAGTAGGTGAGAGTGTACCGCTAGCACTCTTAGCCATGCCACTGCAATAAAGCATGCAAAAGCTCTCCAAGGCTCCATGGAAATTCTTCTTCGCCACCATACCTGCCACTGTACCTGCCACTGTACCCGCCACCATACCAGAGCCCAGCTCGATACATGGGGGTCTTGGACCCAACAGTCCTCCCTATAGAGGAGGAATCCCTGTTGTGCTCACTGCTTGGAATAGTACAAAGGAGAAAGGCTCAATGAAAATAGTAGTGTAGTTTCCATTATTCATTTATTTATTTTGAAATGTTATACATTCAAAATGATCAGCTTCTGTATACTTATAAACAAAGTCTGTCTTTCAGGGCAACATGTGATTTTAATATTTGCTGTGTCATAACATCTGTGTTTAGGAGTTTTCTGAGTAAAAATCAGGGAATTTGTGGTCCATTTCCAAATCAGTTCAAATTTCTTTTGCTAATAGCACCTAATACCTGGAAGGATCTGAGGGCATCTATTATAATGACCAAAGACACTTCTGCTATTAGAGAAATCTCTGGCATGGTGGTTATCTTCAGATTATCATATTATAGAAAGTGAGAGGGAGAGAGTAATACAGGGTGATATGTCAGGTGAGATTTGGGGATTTTCACACAACCGATTTCTCAGTTTTAGTTAGGAAAGACATTAGTGCCATTGCGGATAAAGCCCTGTAATCTACAGTGAGTATGGCTTGGGCTAATGTTATTATTAGGACTTATTCCCTTAACATTTCTCACCTGAAAGAGAGCAATAATAATTATGATGTCTGTTTGTCATTAAGTATGATAAAAAAGATGAGTAATCATCAAATTGGACAACTGGAAAATAATATAAAATGTTATATCACTACATTTTAAAATACATAGCTGTAGAAAACAAGGAAATAGTGACTCCCAAACCAGTACAAAATTAGTAATAACAAAGGGCAAATGTAATTAAAGGGTCTCCAAAAAGGGAGTTGACAGCATTAGTATATTCACAAATCACAATAGGGGCATTTAGATAATCTCGTTAGATTGTAACTCAGGAGTAACCAATAATGGAGAAACAGGGAAGAAGGAGATGGGTAGGGGGGGAGCTAATCACGTTCAGGGCAGAAAGCTAATCACTTTCAAGATAATTTCAGGGCGGGGAAGCTAAGACTATAAAACCAGCTATCTTTGTCTACTTGGCGCGCACATTCTCCTGGTTGGGGGTGAACCCGGCTCTGCAGACTCATGAATAAATGCCTCGCTTTACTGCTCAAGTCCTGTGTCCCAGTTTTTATTGTGAGCATTTCTCACAATAGCATCTTAGACCAAATGTCCAAAGATTTTTAACTTAAATGGAAGAGCAACATTGCATTTTCTCCCCTTCACAGGAAAGGATTATATGTCTTCTATTTACAAGATAGAGCAAGACAAGTAGGTACGGTGCAGGTGGAGCTTGGTGTCAGGTGATGCTCATTTTCCTGCACTGTGCACTTTTACAATTGGAAACACCAGCAAGGAATTTGCTTGGGGCCAGCATGGTAACTGCACTTTGCCTGTAACCCTCAATTCATCCTGATGAGTGTGGTGATATGTTGTGGTTTAACAAACCTTCAGGAAAAGGATAGCAGAGATATAAGATGAAAGTGGAAAGAGAAACCAAGTAAGTAAAGAATACGTACTGTTTTCTGATCTGGTGAGAGCCACAAAATCCCTCTACTGGTTTCAAGACAAATGGATTCACAAGGAAGGAATTATACTTCTTAGCACCAGACCCAGACAGTCTTAGCTTGAGCAGCCAAGCCCTACTCAGAACTTTGGCAAAGTTCCTTGGATTACTCCACCAGCCCTCCCTACCCACTTCCCCACCCACAGCCTCCAGGCATCAAACTGCTTCTGGGCAGCTGACTTCAGCCCTACCCTAAACCACACAAAGCAGCATTCTCCACATTGCCATTCCACTGGCAAACCCTTCACGTTGTCACTGTCATCATCTCTGGCAGTTACAGCCCTACTTTTTCAAAGGGCAGTTTTAACTTTAATATACTCCTCTGTCAGATTGATTGATTGATTAATTTACATTTGGCTTTGAAATGTTCACTTCTATTTTTTGTAATACTTCTATGAGGTAGGGAGATCCAACATATTTATTTCTAGTTGATTTTTCACATCTTAAAGCTCACTGGAAGTGGTTTTCATTCAACTTTCTGTGGGCTCCCCTTTTTATTCTCAGTAATGCTTTAAATAATTGAACAGAATGAGAGACCCTGGAAGTGGATGTTCCTGTGTAACCATGTAGAAATTTTATTTCTTTAATATGATCTTTTCTCCTTTATTTCCTTTTGATTCAAACTAGCCTCATCCAGTTCCCCAAGTCACCTGCTTTCTTCTCCCTTCTAAAACCACTCCCTTAATCATTAAGCCCTCAAGACAATGAGGTTCTGGGTTGCATCAAATAATCTTAGGAACAAGGCTTAGGGTCTGTTGATCCCAGAGACAGTTTCCCTCAGACTAGAGATAACATCTAGGCCTCAGCTCTGTTTCAGCTCCCAGCAATAAAAGCCTTATAACCAGATGAAGCAAGGCCATGGCTGACATCAGGACCAGATTCAATGACTAATAACCCCCTGTCCTAGTGCTGATCAATCACTAGAGGCCATATCCCTGACCAGGACTCTAACTCCCTTAGTGACCATGATTAATTATTTCTCCTATATAACCCATCCCCTGGAAGACATCAGGGAGCCAGGTTTTTGAACATTAGTTCAGCTGTGTCTTTGGGCATGGGTTACTTCCTAAAAATACACCCTTAGTTTCACTGTTGCAAATGCTTCTTCCTGTCTTATTGGGCTTTAATGCATGCAGGCAACCAGACCCCTTCAGTCTGATAACATCTGGAGAGAGACTCTTATTAATGCAAAGTACCCTTCTAAGAAGGGAGGCAATGCATTTATTGTCGATTCTAGTATCCTTCTGAGGCTCACCAAACAAAAGTAGCCTTTTGGAAAATGGTGGATGTGGGGAAAGTAGTGGCAGAGGATAAAGGTCTGGGGATCTCTAAGCTCAGAAAAATAGGAAAGCTGCAATGTACTATATTAACAAGGAAATCAGCACCATGAATCAGGAAGCAGTATGGGAAGGTTTTCATAAAAGTTGAGAAACAGCATAACCTCCTTCTTGTTTTATGCTCCTTGTGCTTGTATCAGGATCAACAATTGAATCCTTGTCCTAAAGGCAGCACTAACACTGTCTCTGGGAGCAGGAACACATGGGGAAGCCAGGAGACTGCCCCATTCCACAGCCTGTGTTGTGAGCAACAGTGGACACCTTCTAAGATGAATGTCACACAAGCCCTGAGCCAGAGAGACAATTTGGGCTAAAAGCAGACTGAACTGTGGGGTGTTAGGAACCTTAGTTTCATAGAGTGACTGGTGGAGAATTGCCACTGCACTAAAAGGAGATGAAAGGCAAGTAGGTTGGGGAACATGGAGAAACCACATGCTCAGAAAAAAAGAAAAAAAAAAGAAAGAAACGGCAATTCAAACCTGGGATGTTTTAAACTACTAAGGGTTTACAATATGTATACTTAATGTGTATATCCACCTGGAACTATCTTTGTTCTTTTGGTAATATTTTTCTATGGGAACTCTCTCCTACTCTTAGTCCACCCTACTCTCAGCCTTAGTGTAGTTAAGTATCCTAAGCCCCAGTCAATCAGCTTTGCTTGACTACAGTGATTGACACAGTCTTGAGAATGCGAGCAACTGGGGATCAAAGAGAGAATTGCTTAGGACTATGTCAGAGCTATTAGCAAAGAAAAGCTTTGTTCCCCCCGGACTTGTATCTGTGAGGATGAAAGTCTGAATGTTCAGGGACTAGGCAAGGCAAAACAGAATCCTCATGACATCTTTTGAGTTCCTTTTTTTTTTTGAATGCCTGTGTTTGCTTTATAAAACTGGAATATTTACTATATTCCAGGTACTGTATTTTTTAAAATTTATATTGTATTTTTTTCCATTACCATTTAGCCACCTTATACCCCTCTACCCCTCACAGTCACCACACTGTTGTCCATGTCCATAAGTCTTTTTGTCTTTTTGCTTGATCCCTCCTCTTCTAACCCCCCCCACCTCATCCCTATAGCTGTCATCCTGCTCTCTATGTATGAGTCTGTCTCTGTTTTGCTTGTTAGTGCAGTTTGTTCATTAGATTCCACATATGAGTGAAATCATATGGTATTTTTCCTTCTCTGACTGGCTTATTTAACTCAGCATAATAAACTCCAGGTCCATCCATAGTGTCTCGAAGGGTAAAATTTTCTTCTTATTTATTGCTGAGTAGTACTCCATTGCGTAAATGTCCATAGTTTTTTTATCCATTCATCTACTGATGGAAACTTGGGCTACTTCCATATCTTAGTTATTATAAATAATGCTGCAATGAACATAGGGGTACTTATATTCTTTCAAATTAGGGTTTTGGGTTTCTTCAAATATTTTCCCAGAAGTGGGATCACTGGGTCAAAAAGTAGGTCAATTTTAAAACTTTTGAGGCATCATCATACTGCTTTCCATGGTTGCTGCACCAATCTGCATTCCCACCAACAGTGTACAAGGGTTCCCCTTTCTCCACATCCTCGCCAGCACTTGTTTGTTGATTTATTGATCATAACCATTCTAACAGGTGTGAGATGATCTCTCACTGTGATTTTAATTTGCATTTCTCTGATGATTAGTGATGCTGAGCATCTTTTCATATCTGTTGGTTATCTGCATGTCCTTTGCCCATTTTTAATTGGATTTTTATTGTTTGATGTTAAGTTTTATTAAGTTGCTTATAAATTTTGGATATTAAACTCTTATCAGATGTATTAGCAAATATGTTCTCCCATTTCATGAGTTAAATTTTTATTTTGTTGATGGCTTCTTTTGCTGTGCAAAACTTTTTAGTTTGATGTAGTTCCTTTTTTCCCCCTTGCTTGGGGAAATATATCCAATAAAATATTGCTATGAGTAATGGTCAAGATTTATTGCCCATGTGTTTTTCTAGGACTTTCATGATTTTGGGTCTAACATTTAGGTTTTTAATCCATTTTGAATTTATTGTGTGTGGTATAATAATGTGGTCTAGTTTCATTTTTCTGCATGTATCTGTCCTGTTTTTCTAACACCATTTGTTGAATAAACTATCTTTAGCCCATTATATGTACTTTCTTCCTCTGTCAAATATTAATTGACTATAAAAACGTGGGTTTATTCCTGGGTTCTCTATTCTGTTCCATTGATCTATGTGTCGTTTCTATGCCAGTACCCTGGTGTTTTGATTACTATGGACTTATAGTATTAGATATTAGGCAGGATGATTTTTCCAACTTTGTTCTTCTTTCTCAGGATCACTGTTTCTATATAAGGTCTTTTGTGGTTCAATATAAATTTTTGAAATAATTGTTCTAGTTTTGTGAAATACATCATTGGATTCTTGATAGGAATTGTGTTGATTCTATAGATTGCTTTGGGTAGCATGGACATTTTAATGATGTTAAATCTTCCTATCTATTAACATTGCACGTATTTCCACTTATTTGTATCTTCTTCAGTTTCTTTCTTCAGTATCTTATAATTTTCCACGTACAGGTCTTTTACATCCTTGGTTAGACTTATTCCTATGTATTTTATTCTTTTTGAAGCAATTGTGGTGAGATTGTTTTCTTAATTCCCATTTCTGTTAGTTCATTATTGTCATATAAAAAGACAACCAATTTCTGGATATTAATTTTGTATCCTGTTACTTTGGTGAATTCATTTATCAGTTCTGGTAGTTTCTTGGTGCAATATTTGAAGTTTTGTATGTACAGCAGCATATCATCTACAGATAAAAAGTTTTATTTCTTCCTTTTCAATTGGATGTTTTTAATACCTTTTTCTTATCTGATTGCTATGGCTGGGACTTCTAGTACTATGTTGAATAAGAGAGGTGAAACTGGAAATTTCTGTCTTCTTCCCGATCTTAAGGAGAATGCTTGTAGTTTTTGCCTGTTTAGTATAATGCTGGCCATGGGCTTGTCTTATATGGTCTTTAATATGTTTAGGTATGTTCCTTCTATACCCACCTTGCTGAGAGTTTTTATCATAAGTGGGCACTAAATTTTATCAAATGCTTTTTCTGCATCTATTGATATGATGATGTGGTTTTTATCCTTCATTTTGTTTATATGGTAAATCATATTTATTGATTTGTGAATGTTGTACCAACCTTGCATTTCTAGAGTAAACCGCACTTGATCATACTGTATTATCTTTTTGATGCATTGCTGTATAGGGTACCTCACCTTGTGGTTTTGGGAATTGTAGCCCAGCCATGAGCCAGGCACCCCCGGCCCTGGGGAGGCCTTTAAGACTCAACCGAAAACTGGAAGGCTAAGAGGCAGACAAGACTGAAGGACACTCAGAAGATTCCCATGGGAATTGGATTTAAAGAATGCATAATATGCTTTAGAGCTTGTTCTGTTTTCTTATCTCTTAGTTAACTAAAAACAATCTATAGCTAAAAATGTATGAAAGCTTTCACCTAATGCCAGTGTGGCGTCAAGATATTTAATAGACCCTACATACACTGGTCACTGTGTTCTCTATATTGATATATATAGTCAGTAACTGTCAACTGTAACCGAAGTGTCTGAAAGCTTATTGATTATTCATAAGTCTTGACCTTGTATCTTCTGAATCCCCTCCTCGATAAAAGGTACAGGAGATGGAAGTTCTGTTCACTTCTCCACTGGAGAGATTTGTCACCTCCTATCCCTCCAGACAAAATACAGTGTCCTGGATAAATTTGTTTTCTCAGCCATGATACTTTAACCTCTGCTGGACAGAGAGTTTCTGACCAAGCTGGGGCGTTGGAGGTG
The DNA here is from genome assembly GCF_987537825.1 of Furipterus horrens. Lineage (NCBI taxonomy): Eukaryota > Metazoa > Chordata > Mammalia > Chiroptera > Furipteridae > Furipterus > Furipterus horrens. Next base: position 60,426,537 of record NW_028327179.1, on the reverse strand, counting down.
GATAGCCTTACTGCTGTATTTGGTTTGTTAATTTCTTGTTGAGGATTTTAGCAACTATGTTCATCAAGGATATTGGCCTGTAATTTTCTTTTTTTAGTGTCTTTTTCTGGTTTTGGATTTAGGATAATGCTGTTTTTGTAAAATGAGCTTGGGAGCCGTCCCTCCTCTTGAATTTTTTGAAATAGTTTCATTCAATTCTGCTTCTATATTTTTCAGTTAAGTAATCAAATATATTTATTTTTCTTTTTCAACTGGTTGCATTTTGGTCTCACATCACTTGCATTATAGATCTTGACTAAAACAGAATAGTATCATTTTAAAAATATGGGGAAGACATTTAAAAGCATAAAATTAAAAAAATAAGCAAGTAGGTTAATTTAACTAGAGTAAGGGTCCATATAGGGGCATAATGAGGAAACCATATGATCAGCTCATTATATGTTGAAAATGCATTGGACAGACTCCAACATCATACACGATCTTTTTAAAACAAAAGACCAGTAGAAATGCATGGCTACTCCCTTATTATGATCAGTAACAACTATATTAAACATCATACTTACTGATAAAACAGTAAAGGCATTCTAATTAAAATTAGTCACAAAAAATAGGTACATACATAGAGAGACCAACAATTTATGGACATGATAGTTATGCAAATTTTTAAAACAATTATTTTTCTTCTTTTCTTCTTAAAGTTTGACAAATAGTCCTAAAATTCATGAAGAAAAAAACAGATGAGAAGAGTTAAGACCAACCCTAAAAAAATAGTAAAATATAGTTTAATACAACAACAATACAAATGATACAATACTGATATAAAAATTTACCAATGGATCAATGAAATTGTTCAATAAGTGTAGTTCATTAAAATAATTATTTTTCAAGAAATTAGTTTAATTTTGATTTATTAAATATTTAACATTTAGATGATCTTTGAATGGGTACACACTTTTTAGGACTAAAAGCAATAGAAAAAGAAAAAAGAAGAGAAATTAGAGGATGATGTTACACAAGAAATGATTGTGAGTTACCTCGGCTATATATGACATGACTTAGGAAAAGATAACCATCAAACTTGGGAAAAGAAGTATAACAGCTATCCAAAGTTTAATAGTCTTCCTGTGTAAATCATTTTTCCAATTCAATAATGAAAATACTTATTTACTAACAGAATCCTAATAAAAGGAGATGGTTTGATAATTCTTGGGGCAAGAAATAAATTGCAAGTAGTCAACACAGGAAACAGGCACTCTTACAATCTGGTAAAGGTAAAGAAAAGTGTTTGAACCTTTCTGGAAAACAATTAGTCATAAATGTCAAGAACCTTAAAGAGTTCAGACTTTTTGACCAAGTGATTCTGCTCTAGGATGCATTCTGAGGTTATTATTAGAGGTATAATCACAATAGTGAGAACAAGATTGTTCAGAGCAACTTTATGTAAATCAACAAAAATTGACCTAACTGAAACAATAAATTCTAATACACCCATTTAATTTTTAGAAGTCACAAGGATATGTTCTACAAATTTTGAAAATTATAAATTTTTGAATGTTATAATGTTTTATCAAATGTAAGTTATGCAGTTATAGGTCATTTTAATTACTTATAAAAGTTTTTTAGTACTTTTATTATTAAAGAAATACCAGAAAGAAAAATGAAAGTCAAAATTGTCATTTTAGATGGTCTCTCGTTAACATAACAACCTGAAAGTATCAGGCTTTTTTCCCCTTAATTATATTATACATTGAATGTACGTAAATGTATGACTTTTTATTGTGTGCATTTTTTACTTCTAATAAATGGAATTTATCAAATATACAGATAGTTGTACCTTTATGTATTTTATTAAAACTTTATCTCAAATTTAGTCTTTTTCAAGATATATTTTGAAATAGGGCCATCAAGTTTAGTTGTGGATGAATTGTTCATATGGATTACTCTTGTAACTAGAATGAGGGGTGGGAGAAATCCCTCTTCCTCCTTAGGTCTCTTGTTAACAATGCTTAGGCAACATCTAGAAGAAAAAATTAAAAGTTCGTAACTTTGAAATCAGGTGCTAGTCTTTATGCTTTTAACTTTTGCATAATATCTGGCACCCTAATGGACATTCATTCAGACCATATGTGTAGTTATATAGCTGAGCAAATACTTTAATTTTTCTAAGCCTCAGTTTCATAATTTGTAAGATGGGGGTTATGTGACTTTATGGACATAAAGCTCCTAAAAGAATGCCTATGCACAGTAAGCATTATGAACATGTGCACGCTCTGTTGACTCTCATTGACATTCTTTGCCCAGAGCAGAGCCACACTGCAGTCACAGGAGAGGCAGGATGCCCACTCTGGCTGGACCCACTTCCCAGATAGTCTCCTTCCTCTACCTGGACTGTGTTTCATTTTAGAAGAACAAGACCTGGACACGCCCAGGGCAGAGGCATTTGTCTAAGCAGTTCTGATGTTGGTCACATGATTAGAAATGTATTCCTTTGTAGGCCTTGTGAATTATTTACTGATAGCAATAGTAGGTAAGGAATTCCCACACTGGATATGCAGGTATTGTCTGTCACTCAAACACAAAACCAGTGTATGTAAAGGCAATTCATACCCTGATTGCCAGTGTCAGTCATGCTCATAATGGCCTAAAGTTTACAATAATCTAAGTTTAGAATGTGCTGTATTAAGCTGCTATCATGCTTTCTACCCAAGTCTGCAGGAATACTGTCAGGGGCCCTTTCCTACATATGCGTGGAGAAAGAGCTGGTGGACAGAAGGGAGGACTTTTTTTTTAATTGATAAGATATTTTTAAAGAAAGTTTTTACTAACAATGCCACTTTCTAGTCCAGGATGGAAGTGCCTATATGAAATTAATCTTTAGTCAGGTGCCATTGCATATATCATGTTTATTTTTTGAGACCTTTGATTGAGGCACTGTTTTCAGTAAGTTAGAGATTAAAACCACTTCCTCTGTTAAAATGAAAATACCCAACTGATTGTTAAATGACATACTATACCCTATCTATTATCCCTACCTTCTTCCCTGAGCTGATTTGTGAAAGCAGGCTTAAGGGCATGAGAGAAACTGGTCTCTGGACACAAGAAAATGCTGAGGATGAAGCGCCCCAGTGAGGAATGGGTTGGAGACTGGAGAAGACTGGAGACCTTGATGTCATTTCCCATGGTTGTCCCAGGATGCTTCTTGCAGCACAGGGCACATAGTTATAGCTCTGTCTGCCTGCATCCCCTCTCTGGGGGCTTTTCTTCTTTCATCTGTGTCCCTTTGTGACCCATAGAAAGCCCTAGGGACCTTTGTTTGTGTTCAAAATTCCCTTGAAAGTGCTTCCTTGTGATTGAAGACTGATTTTCTTATTTCCTTCATAACAGCTGATGCTTACACATTTTGGTAACTGCCTAGATTAGAGTTAAGGAAGTAAAACAAAGTTCTCATGATGTTTTAATCATGCTTGTGTCAGGGGCAAAGTGCAAAAGGGTTTTAAGAGTTTTAAATGTTGGCAAGTTCCAATGCCTTCTAAAGTATTATAGAAATCTCACATTTTCTGTTTCCTCTGAAATTTATTTATTTATTTATTTATTTATCCAAATTTACCTATGCAGTCAATCACCTCATGGCCTGACCTGCTCCTGCTGCACATGAAGCTGGAAAAGAAGAGTGATATCCCAGTGAGGAGAATGCCCTTCACCCATGGGTAGATAGTACTGCTAAGTTGTCTCAGAAAAGACCATTGCAATAGGTGCTTTTTGTAGACACCTGAACTTTCTCATGTCCATCATCATCAGCACAATTGGGGTCTTTTAAACATACCCAGTGGACAGGTAACTTATTCCTTTTTTCAAACTAGGAAACTCTTGGCTACTCATTGTAAATTCAATACCTCTCTCCTTGGAAATCTCAAAAAAGGTCTGTGTGATATCAAACACCTATGCTGGGAAAAACAGGAACAAACAAAGCCAAAAAAGACTGCCTTTCAAATGGAGCCTGGGAACTCTGCAATCACATAGAGTATTTTGTTTGCTTTCCTTGTTTACCCCAAACTGTGCTTACCTGGAGGCCCCAGCCTGTACTTTGTCATTTGTTGTGATAGGGAGGGACAGAGGGAAGGAGTAACTCTGGTTGGTTTGTCAAAACATTCCTAATGGGAAACTGTTTAAAGAAGTCCTATCTTAAGTAACCTCAAGCCACCATTCCTTCACTTGGTAATATGCCAAGGGCTGTGGCTGACTCAGCTTGGACCCAATTCTGCTGTCATTACTTAAGCTCAAAGTTCCTGGTCCCTGGCTTTGGTAAAGAATTTGTTCACATAGAGAGGGTAGGGACAGAGCCTTGGCTCAGACTAGCTTTACATTAGCTGTGTTTGAGGCTCTTTTTTTCTCTATGAGCTCTAATTTCCAGTATCAAATGGATTGGAAAACAAGGAGTTCTCTTTTCCAGGAGCAGCCTAGTTGAGGGCACATTAAACTTATGTTCTCCAAGCAGGAGGACTTACTTTCATTGATAATAAAACAAGAGCCAGGTCTTAGCTTTGGCTGAATGGCTCATTTGGTTGGAACAATGCCCCATGCACCAAAAAGTTGCAGGTTTTATTCCTGGCCTTGGAGCATACCTAGGTTGTGGGCATATATAGGAGGCAACCAAATCTGTGGCCATCACATTCAAAATGACTAAGCAAGTAGAGCAACAAATCTGCATCAAACTTTGTGGTAAGCTTGAGAATTCCTCCACAGAAGCTATTTGGATATTCAGAAGGCAACAGCTATGGACAATTGGTGATTGGCAGCTTTATCATGACAACATGCCCAGATATGCATCATGTCTCATGCAGAGTTTTTTGGCAAAACATCAAATCACCCAGGTGACTCAGCCCTGCTACACCCCAGATTTGGTGCCCTGCAGCTTCTGGATTTTCCCAAAATTAAAATCACTTTTGAAAAGGAGAAGATTTCAGATCTTTGATGAGATTCAGGAAAATACAATGGGACAGATGACAGCAAGGTCCCAAGGTGCCTACTTTGAAGGGGAATGAGGCATCATTGTCCTATGTATAATGTTTCTTCTGTATTCTTCAATAAATGTCCCCATTTTTCATATTACATGGCTTGGTACCTTCTGGACAGACCTGGTATGTTTATTATTAGTTTTAAGAGTCAGGTCTTAAAATTTTTCATATCAAAACAGATGTATTCTAGTTATTTTAGCTGAGAGCTGCTTCTTATAAGAATATAAAAGGAAGGGGCTGTTTTTCACCTGAACTGAAATGCTACATAGGACAAAACACAGATCTTGCTGCCTGATGTGCTTGATGTTCCCTGAACTGTGCTTTTCTTTACTACAGGCCTCTGCCATTGTGGTGCTGTGTCACTTCCCTATCTTTGCACTCAAGTCATCAAGTTACTATGCAACTTGGGTTCAAACTCCCCAAGGAAGGGTCTAGTTAGTCATTATTTACTATAGAGTACCCTGTGGACCAGAGCTTTTCCCCAGTCCATCCATTGCCTGACCTTTATCTAGATGACTGCTTTTGACCCCAATGCTTATCACTGGCCCACAGGTGTGATGAGTTAGTGGGATCACATGGTGTGATGCATTTTGATTTGCCTCAAATGGGGACCATGGATGTGGCAAGCATTCACATCATGTTTTGCCCAGTTCCCGAGAGACAATGATTGGGTGGGTAGGTGGGTGGCAGTTGCTCAGTACTGTAAATTATTTGAAGCACCAAAATTTTGGCTTTGGTTCTTCTCTAAGAGTGACTCAAAAGTAAGATATGAAACACTTATTTTTTAATTTCTAGAAGTGACCCTGAACAGCTTTAGCATATGGAAAACTCACCACAGAGATAAGCATCCTGAAGGATGTCAGCACCTCAAGGGTGAATGTGGCTCATGTGAGTGATCAGAGGGAGTGATAGAAGTGACACTGGTGGGACCCAAGCAGAAGAGGAAGGATACTGGGTGGTTAAAGCTAAAAGATAGTTAGACTGGTACAGGATCTGACGCCAACAGGGGCAGATCCAGGAAGTGCAGATCAATCTAAGAAGCAGCAACAAACAAGAAGAGTCAAAAAAAAAGGGGGGGGGGCAGAGGAACAAACCTTTCATCAAAAGGAAAGCAGAAATCCCCAGAAAGAGTATTAAATTAAATAGAGGAAGGCAAACTATCAGACATGGAATTCAAAACATGGATTGCAGTAGTCCCTCTCTATATTGTAGTTCACTCACCGTGGCCTCACTGTATTGCGGGATTTTTTAAAATATTATATTTTGTTACTTATTGTGGATTTTTCGCTAGATTGCAGGATTTTGTGGTACTGTATACATATGTTATTAATCTTACGGAGGTTTTAAGAGTGTAAAATATGTTTAAGAACATAAGTAGTGTTTATAAAAGTGTGGAAAACGTTAATAAGGGAGTGGGAAAGGTTAATAAGGGACAGAAAACGGTTTATAAGTGTGTGGGAAAGGTTTATAAAGCCTTAAAATATATATAAATACTAAAATAAATGTAAGGTATCTACTTCGCAGGTTTCCACCTATTGTGGATGGGGGGGGTTAGAACCTAATACCCATGATAAGCGAGGGAATGCTGCATAGGGAAACTCAATGAGCTCAGCAAGCTCAAAGAAAACTACAAAGAACTTCAGGGAAACTACAAGGAACTTACTGAGAATTACACCAGCATGAAAAAGGACATAGAAACTATCAATAAGAGTCAGGAGGAAATGAATACAATTTCTGAATTGAAGAACACAGTAGAAGGAATTAAAAGCAGGCTAGAGCAAGCAGAAGATCAGATCAGCGAGCTGGAGGACAACATAAAAAAAAATTCCCAGATAGTGCAACAAAATGAAAAAAGACTAAAAAAAAAAAAAAAAAAAAAATGAAGAGGTTTTAAGAGAGCTGCAGGACAACATGAAATGTAATAATATCCATATCATATGAATACCAGAAGGAGAAGAAGAGGAGCAAGGGATAGAAAACCTGTTTGAAAAAGTAATGACAGAAAACTTCCCTAACTTGATAAGAGAAAAAGTCACACAAGTTCAGGAAGCACAGAGGGTCCCAATAAAGATGAACCAAAATAGGCCTACTTCAAGACATATAAGAATTAAAATAGCAATATTCAAAGACAAAGAGAGAATCCTAAAAGCATCAAGAGAGGAACAGCTAATAGCATACAAGGGAGCTCCAATAACGCTATCAGCTGATTTCTCAACAGAAACACTACAAGCCAGAAGGGAATGGCAAAAAAATATTCCAAGCAGTGAAAAACAAAGGCCTACAACCAAGAATACTTTACCCAGCAAGGCTCTCATTCAAAATGGAAGGTGAAATAGGAGTTTCACAGACAAAAGAAGGCTAAAAGAATACATCTCCACCAAATCAGCACTGCAAGAGATGCTAAAGAATCTGCTTTAATAAGATGAAGAAACAGAGAGAGACAGAGAGGAACACAAGTACACAGGGGAAAAATGACAATGAATAAGTACCTATCAATAATAACAAAAGAAATTATGCACCCCTAGGTTCATAGCAGCACTATTTACAATAGTCAAGTGGTGGAAACAACCTAAATGCCCATCTGTAGATAAGTGGATCAAAAAAACTGGTACTTCTATGTAATGGATTACTATGTAGCAGAAAGAAAGGAGGAATTCCTACCATTTGCGACAACATGGATGGACCTAGAGAGAATTATGTTTAGTAAAATAAGCAGGGTGATGAATGAAAAATACCATATGATATCACCTAATACAGGAAACTAATGAACGATACAAACAAATGAGCAAAACTAAATGAGAGGAATGTAAACAAGGAGCAGACTAACAGTGACAAGGGGGTAGGGGGTAGGGAGGGAAGGGGTAAGAAGGGGAAGGGTCTAGAAGGGGAAATAGCACATATAAATGACCCATGGACATGGATAATCGGGTGAGGATTGACTATGGGAGAAGGGGTGGACAGGGTCATAGGGAGCAATGGGGAAAAATGTGGGATGGCTGTAATAGAAAAAAAAATATTAGTGGGAAAAATAAATGAAAGCAAAATAAATAAATAAATGAGCCAGCAACCCCCATCCAAAAACAAACTTCACATGTAGGAAAGTGAACAAAAGAAAATGTAAAGTATGGGAATGCAATTTTAGTGAATATTAGAAAGACAAGAATTTTCCTTCACACTGTATATTTTTCTCCCTACCTGATCCCTCCAGAATTTGGCATTCAGAAGAAGTAAGTAATGACATAAGGTTCTTTACATAAAACTGATGAGACCAGTTGTTAATGAAGGTTTTGTTGACCATGACTTTGACTGGAATGTCATGCCTAAAGGAGGCATGCCTGGGATCTGGTTGTTACAGAAGCCCTAAGGAACTGGGATTGACTTTCAAAGGTAAGAAAAGCCCATGAGAAAAAAAGGCCTGGTGCCTTGGTTGATTGTGAGGTTCATGGTAATCTTTCCAGGGAAGGAACAAAGGTTGCTTTCCTGGAAAAAAAAAGCTAAAAGATAATTAACTATGAGAACATCCAGAAGCCTTCTGATTAGGACTTAATTGTGGGGCCTTGTATAAGGCTAGAGCACTAAACTCACAGATACAAGAAGAACCACTAAACCATGTGCTATGATAAGGAAAAGTACAAAAAACGTCTAAGGAAAAGAGTAAAGAAAGAAAAAAACATAAACTAGGAGGCAAGAAACTCATCTCTGTAATGTGTAGAAATCAAGAGACCATTGTGAGATTTCATTTACTCAGGAGTTAGAAACATATCTGAAACAAAGCCCAACCCAAGAGTGATCACTGTTACTCTCAGTGCAGGTAAGGGATCTAAGTGGACATATATACATTATACCAGGTGGGGAGCCAAGTGTGAAGCTATAAGGAAAGTGCCTTCATGTGATGATTTGAGGTAAAAATGGTAAGAGCTGTAGAAACAGGATTATCAGAGAACTCAGTTTGCAAGCTTGTATATTATGAAGCAAACCACGTTGCCAGCCCATTTGAAGCAATATTCTATTACGTGAGCAGCTGGCCAGAAATTATGTACTCTAGACATAAACATTTTGATTATAATGGTCAAGCCAATTCACCAGGGCACATGCTTACCTATAAAAATACCTGCAAGTGTTTTTTAACTTAAGCTCTTATAAAGATAAAAGGTGGGTTGAAAATGGGAGAAAATAATTTTTTAATATCCAAGTCAAAACAAGTTAATATATACTTTAAATTATCAATATTTTTAAAAAATGGCTCTGCTATAAATTTTCAGTTTTCCTCATTTTGGAGCTGATGGGCCTCTAGTGCTGGTTATCTTGCATCACATTCTGCTAATTATTCTCCACATGTACAATGTTCTTCCTAACAAGGAGATCTTCCCCTATGACCTCATTTTATTGATTTGGGCTTTTCTTTGTAGTTACTACTGATAAAATTTCTCCAAGGTAATTTTAAGGCTGGTCTTTATCAGGAATTGCTTATCATTTTTTCTTCCTGCCAATCTCATCTGGAGATATTGACTCTCTACTCTTCTTGGGACATCAAGGGTTGGCACTCTCTCCCATTTCCCCTCCAGATTTCCCTCTCTTCGTGTGGTTGCAAATTTTCCCTGAGATTCCTGCTTTGTATTCTCTGACTTTGGTGGCCTATAAAGAGTTAAATTATGTTCTTTGGGTTATGTCAGAGCAACCCCTGATATTAAACAGAAATGCAGACTCCAGGTCAGTTGGCTGTCCCCAGACAATGGTGTGCTTAGATTACCAGGCTGGCATTCTTGTTGTATTCTGGGGGCAACATATTTAGCAACAGGGTTAAAAGACATCATTCAATCCATAACCACTATATGACAAAAGGCAGGAATTAATTTTTCAATGTCCACATTAGGGAAAAAAAGGGCTTCTTTGGAGGAAGACATGCCAGACACATCACACCTGTCCAAAACCCTTTTGCCCACTATAGTTAGTTTGGGCTGAGGGGAATATTTTAGGTTTCCTCCCTCTCAGACCTCTGGGCCCTTTCTGTCCAAGCCATTAGGATAGAAAAGAGAAACCAGTTTTAAAGGGAAGCCCACAGAACACCCCATTCTTCACCAACCCAGCCACTCAGTTCAGCCAAACTGTTAAATCTCAGCAGGCAGCAATGCAGACATGATTAAGTGAGGCCTATATGTATAGACAATCACTCAGCTAATGAGATCATAGGCTTATGCCCTTTGAAAACAGAAAACACATGTTAATTTATGCAACATAACCCACAAACAAGTCTCTAAATTTGTAAGAGTGTCTTATTGGAAAGACATTCAGTTGCTAGGCATTTGACATTCTTCTCGCCTGTAAATTAAACATCTTTGATGATGCCACAGACATAGTTTAACTTTCAAATGAAAACAAATTTTAAATGAAAATAAACTTTAAAGACGGTTAGCTGCACTACTTTATAGTCTACCACTGAGCATTGTAAGTTTCCTTGAATCATGATTTTTCTTCTTAAGATTATCCTCCATGTCATTAAAGAGACTGCATTAAGTCCAGGTTTAATTTATCCTGTTCGTTTGTATAAACACAACAAGAGCAGCAAATGATCACATATGATCTTTATGTCTGCTTAGCTGGAACTTACACAAGTAACATTTAGGGTGACCTTGAGTCTGCCCTTCAGGGCCCAGGAGCTGAGCCACATACCTGGCATTCAGTGTTGCCTGTAAACACCTGTCTTTTCCAAGTTATTCAGGTTTTTCATTGTGCCTTTAGGTCCCTTCAAGCCATCTTTCAGGAAAGCAACCTTCTTTCCTTCCCTGGAGATTTTGCCATGGACCGCACAACAAACCAAAATACCAGGTTTTTTTTCTTGTGGGTTTTTATTACCTTCGAAAGTCAATTCTAGCTCCTCAGGGCTTATTGGTAACAACCAGAGCCCAAGCATATCTCATTTAGTCATGATATTCCAGTCAAAGTCTTGGTCAACAAAACCTTTATTAACAACCGGTCTTATTAGTTTTATGCAAAAAACCTAATGTCACTTATTACTTCTTTAGTATGCCAAATTCTGGAGGGATCAGGTAGTGAAAAAAATATAGTGTGTGAAGGAAAATCGTTGTCCTTCTAATATTCACTAAAATTACATTTCTGTTCTTTATATTTTCTTTTTCTACCCCATTAACAATTTTTGTTTGTTTTTCTATTACAGTCGTCTTTCTATTTTCCCTATTGTTTTTCGGCACCCTGCCCACCCCTTCTCCAACAGTCAGTCCTCACCCAGTTGTCCCTGTCCATGGGTCATTTATACATGTTCTTTGACTAGACCCTTTCCCTTCTTTCATCTTTCTCTCCCTCCACACTCCCCCCTTCTCACTGTTAGTCTACTCTTTGTTTACATACCTCTGGTTCTATTTTGCTCATTTGTTTGTGTTGTTCACTAGTCTCCTATAATAGGTGATAGCATAAGGTATTTTTCTTTCATTGCCTGGATTCTTTCACTAAGCATATTCTCTCTAGTTCCATCCATGTTTTTGCAAATGGTAGAAGTCGCTTCTTTCTTTCTGCTACATAGTACTCCATTGTGTAAATGTACCACACTGTTTTGATCCACTCATCTGCAGTTGGGCACTTAGGCTGTTTCCAGCACTTGGCTATTGTAAATAGTGCTGCTGTGAACATACAGGTGCATAGGTTCTTTTGAATTTGGGTTTCAGGATTCTTTGGATATAATCACAGAAATGGAATTGCTGGTTCAAAAGACAGTTTCATTGTTGGTTTTTTGAGGAAATTCCACACTGTTTTCCATAGTGGCTGCAACAGTCTGCATTCCCACCAGCAGTGCACCAGGGTTCCCTTTTCTACTCATCATCGCCAGCACAAGTTTTTTGTTGATTTGTTGATGATGGCCATTCTGACTGGTGTGAGGTGGTATCTCATTGTGGTTTCTATTTGCATCTCTCTGATGGCTAGTGATGTTGAGCATTCATTCATATGCTGTGGGCTCTCTGTATGTCCTTTTTGGAGAAGTGTTTGCTCAGGTCCTTTGTCCATTTTTAAATTGGGTTGTCCGTCTTCTTGGTGTTGAGTTGTATAAGTTCTTTGTATATTTTGGAGATCAATCCCTTGTCTGAGGTATCATTGGCAAATATATTTTCCCATATGGGAAAACATTTTGGTGATGTTTTCTTTTGCTGAGCAGAAACTCTTTAGTTTGATGTAGTCCCACTTGTTTATGCTTTTCTTTGTTTCCCTTTGCTTAGGAGATATATCAGTGAAAATGTTGCTATGCAGGTTATCTGAAATTTTCCTGCCTGTGTTTTCCTCTAGGACTTTTATGGTGTCACAGCTTACATTTAAGTCTTCTATCCACCTTGAGTTTATGCCGGTGTATGGTGTAACTTGGTGGTCTAGTTTCATTTTTTTTCATGTTCCTGTCCAGTTCTTTCAACACCATTTATTGAAGAGGCTCTTTTTACTCCATTTTATGTTCCTTTCGCCCTTGTCAAATATTAGTTGATTATATAGAGATGGGCTTATTTCTGGACTCTCTATTATATACTTTTGATCTATCTGTCTGTTCTTATGCCAGTACCAGACTGTTTTGATTACCTTGGCCTTGTAATATAGTTTGATATCAGGTATTCTAATTCCTTCTACTGTGTTGTTGGACTTCCTCAAGTTTGCTGTGGGTGTGCGAGCTTTTTTTTGGTTCCATATAAATTTTTTGAAATATTTGTTCTAGGTCTTTGAAATATGCCATAGATATTTTAATGGGGGTTGCATTGAATCTATAAATTGCTTTGGGTAATATGGACATTTTAATGATGTTGAGTCTTCCTATCCATGAACATGGTATGTGCTTCCTTTTATTTGTATCATACTTAATTTCTTCTCAGCGTTCTGTAGTATTCTAGTACAGATCTTTCACCTTCTTGTTTAAGTTTTTTTCTAAGTACTTTATTTTCATTGTTTCTATAGTAAATGGGACATTTTTTCTCTTTTCTCTCTCTGATATTTTATTGTTGATGTACAGAAATGCCTTCAATTTCTGAATATTGACTTTGTACCCTGCTATTTTGCCAAAATCACTTATTAGATGGAGAAGATTTTTAGTTGCACCTACAGAGCTTTTTATGTACCCTATTATGCCATCTGCAAATGAGTTTTACTTCCTCTTTTCATTTAGATGCCTTTTACTTCCTTTTATTTAGATCACTGTGGCTGGAACTTCCTAAACTATTTTGAGTAGGGGTGGATAAAGTGGACATCCTTGTCTTTTTCCTGACCTTAGGGAGAATGCTTTCAGGTTCTGTCCATTAAGTATGTTTGCTGTAGGTGTCTTATATATGGCTATTATTATGTTGAGGAATGCTCCCTCTATTCCCATTTTGCTGTTTTCAACATAAATGGGTGTTGTACTTTATCAAATGCTTTTTCTGCATCTATTGATATAATTATTGTTTATGTAGTGTATTATGTTTATTGATTTGCTAATATTAAACCATCCTTCCATCCCTGGGAAGAATCCTGCTTGATCATGGTGTATGATCTTTTTAATGTGCTGCTGGATCTGGTTTACCAATATTTTGTTGAGTATTTCAGTATTTATGTTCATCAGCGATATTCACCAGTAGTTTTCTTTCTTTGTTGTGTCTTGACCTGGTTTTGGAATTAGGGTAATACTGGCTTCATCGAATGAATTTGAGAGTCTTCCCTTTTCTTTGATTTCTTGAAATAGTTTGAGTAGGATAGGAGTTAGGTCTCCCCTGAATATTTTGTAAAGTTCAACTGTTAAGCCATCCAATCTGAGACTTTTGTATACTGGTAGGTTTTTGATTACTGCTTCAATTTCACTAGCTGTTATTGGTCTCTTCAGGCTTTCTGCTTCTTCTTGATTCAGTTTTGGAAAATTATATGTTTTCAGAAATTTTCCATTTCATCCAGGTTGTCAAATTTTTTGTTATATAGTTGTTCATCGTAATTTCTTACAATTCTTTGGTTTTTTTGTAGTATCGGGTGTAATTTCTCCTCCTTCATCTCTGATTTTATTTATTTGGGTCCCTTCTCTTTTTTTCTTGATGAGCCTAGTTAAATGCTTGTTAATTTTGTTTATCTTTTCAAAGAACCAGCTCCTGGATTTATTGATCTTTTGAATTGGTTGTTTATTCTCTGTCATTTAATCCTGCTCTGATCTTGATGATTTCCTTCCTTCTACTCAGTCTGGGCTTTGTTTGTTGTTATTCTACCTTTTCTTGCAGCTGTAGGGTTGGTTTTTTATTAGAGATTCCTCTATTCTTTTTTGGTAGGCCTTTACTGTTATAAACTTCCCTCTCAGTACTGCCTTTGCTGTGTTTCATAAGTTTTGTGCTGTTGTTTGTTCATTATTATTTGTTTCCAGAAACTTTTTTATTTCTTCCTTGATGCCATTGTTAACCCATTCCTTATGTAGTACCATGTTATTTATTCTCCATGAATTTAAATGCTTTTGAGATTTTTCCTTGAGGTTGGGTTCATTTCCAAGCATTGTGATCTGAGAAGATGCTTAATATAATTTCACATTTCTTGAATTTGTTGAGACTTGTTTTGTGTCCTATCATGTGATTTACCTTGGAATTGTTCCATGTGCACTTGAAAAGAAAGTATGTTTTGCTACTTTGGGGTAAAGGATTCTATATATATCAATTAAGTACATTTGATTTAGAATGCTGTTCAATGTCTCAATATATTTGGTGTTTCTTTGCTTGGAAGATCTGTCTATTGTTGATAATTAGATATTAAAGTTCCCTACTATGAGTGTGTTGCTGTCAATATCCTTCTTTAAGTCTTCCACAATATTCTTTATACATCTGGGTGTTCCTATATTGGGTGCTTATATGTTTATGAGGGTTTTATCTTCTTGATGGATTGTTTCCTTCAGTATTATGAAATGTCCTTCTTTGTCTCTTTTTATTGCCTTTGTTGTGAAATCCATTTCATCTGATATAAGTATTGCTACCCAACTTTTTATTTCTCATGTCCATTTGCTTGAAATACTTTTTTTTTTATCCTGTCACTTTCAGTCTGTGTAGATCTTTGGTTCTGAGATGGGTGTCTTGTAGGCAGCATATATGTGGGCCATGTTTTCTTAACCTACCCTATGTCTTTTGATAGGAGCATTTAATCCATTTACATTTGAAGTTATTATTGATAAGTATTCATTATTATATTTTCCCTTTGTACCTTTGTATCTTTCTCTATATTTTTCTTCATCTTCTTAAAGCCTTCCCTTTAGCATCTCTTGTAATGCTGGTTTAGTGGACATATATACTTTTAGTCTTCTTTGCCTGGGAAACTAATTATTTCACCTCCCATTTTGAAAGAGAGCCTTGCTGGGTAGAGTAGTCTTGGTTGTAAGCCTTTGTTTTTTAATACTTGAAATATATATTTGCCATTTCCTTATGACTTGTAGTGTTTCTATTGAGAAATCAGCTGATAGCCTTATTGGAGCTCCCTTGTATGTTATTAGTTGTTTCTCTCTTGCTGCATTTAGGATTCTCTCTTTGTCTTTGAATGTTGCCATTTTAATTATGATGTGTCTTGGAGTAAGCCTCCTTAGGTTCATCTTCATTGGGACTCTCTGTGCTTCTTAAATTTGCATGACTTTTTCTCTCCTTAGGTCATGGAATTTTTCTATTAGTACTTTGTCAAACAAGTTTTCGATACCTGCTCCTCTTCTTCTCCTGGTATCCCTATGATACAGATATTATTTGTTTCATGTTGCCCTGAGGCTCCCTTAAACCCTCTTCATTCTTTTTTGGTATTTTTTCATTTTGTTGCACTGTTTGGGAATATTTTTCTATGTTGTCTTCCAGCTCACTGATCCTCTCCTCTCCTTCACTTAGCCTGCTTTTTATATCTTCTAATGTGTCATTCAGTTCAGAAATTTTATTCCTCATTTCTTCCAGTCTTTTATTGATAGTTTTATGTCCTTTTCTTCTTTTTGAAAATATTTTTAAAGTATATTTTATTGATTATGTTGTTATAGTAGTTCCAATGTTTTTCCCCTTTGTTCCCCTCTGCCAGTACACTCCTTCCTTCCAGCAATCCGACTCACCTTAGTTCATGTCCACGGGTCATGCATATAAGTTATTTGGCTTTCCCCTTTCCTATATTATTCTTAACATCCCCCTGTCTATTTTGTACCAACTGATTATTCTTCTTTGTCCCTGCACCATTTCCCCATTTCTCCCCCTCCCCCTTCCCAGCTGATAACCCTCCAAATAATCCCTATACCTATGATTCTCTTCCGATTCTGGTTTGCTTAGTTGGGTTTTGTTTTTATTTTTTAGATTAAGTTGTTGATAGTTATGAGTTTGTTGTCATTTTAGTGCTCATAGTGTTGATCTCCTTTTTCTTAAGCAAGTCCCTTTGACATTTTATATAATCATGGCTTGGTGATGATGAACTCCTTTAGCTTCACTTTGTCTGGGAAGCACTCCATCTGCCCTTCCTATCCAAATAATAACCTTGCTGTATAGAGTAGTATTGTTTGTAGGTTGCTTTTGATCACATTGAATACTGCTTGCCAGTCCCTTCCTGTCTGCAAAGTGTCAGCTGATAGTACTATAGGCACCCCACTGAGGGCAACTCTCAGCCTCTCTCTTGCTGCCCACAGGACTCAGTCTTTATCTTTCACCTTTGGCATCTCAGTCATGATGCATCCTTGTGTGGTCCCCTTTGGGTCCAGCTCGCCCAGGACCCTCCATGCTTCCCAACACTGTATGTCCATCTCCTTCACAAAATTTGGGAAGTTTTTCCTATTTTTTTCAATTCTTGCTTCCTCATTCTGCATTAGTTGACTCTTTTTTTTCTTTCTTATGTTCCCAAACATTGATTTAAACCCTGTTTTCTTCCCTTCACCATTGGTTTTGTGTGGATTTTCCTTAGTTTCACTTAGCATAGCCTTCCCTTCTTCTCTTTTGTTTGCTGTAGTCAAGCATATCTGTCAAGCCTGTGAACATATTTATCAGCAGTGTTTTGAATTCTTCATCTGTTAGGTTGTCTGTCTCCTCATCTGTTAGGCTGGCTATCTCCTCATCGCTTAGTTCTCCACTAGAACCTTGATCCGTTTCCTCTTTGGGGCCATACTCCTTTGTCTCCTCATTCTGACAGTCTCCTGTGTTTGTTTGCCCCTGTGTCCCAGGTAGAGCTGTCACTCCTGTTATGTTGTAAGGGGCGGAGTCTTAGGGATTCACAGTGCAGGGAGACCTGTTTCACCACGATGTGGCACTGTATGTGTGGGAGGAGTCCAAGAGGGAACAATGCCTCCTGCCCAGCACTCGCCCTTCTTCCAAGCACCTCTCCCACTTCCGCACTGGACTGGCGCCCATCTAGCTGCTGCCCTGGCCGTCGTTCCCAGAGTGGGTGGGTCTGCAGATGTTCTAGGGCTGTTATGGCCCTTTAAAAAGGAGACTCTGCTGAGAGACCAGCAGTTTCTGTCTCCCTCCCAACCCCCACTGGTCCGCACAGTCAGAAGCAATGAGACTTGATTTTCCCCAGTGCTGGGACTGTGAGCTGCAACCAGTGAGGAGCTAGGAATGCTCCTTAGGTGTCCCTCCTGACTTTAAAATGTGTGACTATGCTTTCCACTGGCCTTCCACTGCCACCGCTGCTGCTGCCACCACACCACATCCTCTCTGCCCTAGCTCCGCCCTTCCTGCCTGTCTGGATGAGTATTTCTTCTTTATATCTTTGTTTGCTGGACTTCCATGCAGTTTGATTTCCTGGAACTTCTGGTTATTTCTAGTTTTGAGGTAGTTGTATTCTCTCTTAGTTGTGAAGGGAGATGCAATGTGTCTGTCTACACCTCCATCTTGGCTGGAAGCCCTTTTATGTCCTTTTTAATGCTGGTGTAGTTCTCAGTAAGTTCCTTGTAGTTTCCCTGGAGTTCTTTGTAATTTTCTTTGAGTTCTTTGTAGTTTCCCTGGAGTTCTCTATAATTCCCCTGGAGTTTTTTGTAACTTTCTCTGAATTTGTTGAGTTCACTGAGTCTCCTTATAACCATTCTTTTGACTTCCATGTCCGATAGCTTTCTTATCTCTGTTTCATCTAGCACTCTTTCTGGGGATTCCTCCTTTCCTTTTGTTGGGGGATTGTTTCTTTGTCTTCCCATTGTAGGTGACTCTTCTTGTTTTTTTTTTTTCTTAGATTGCTCTCTTTGATTTCCTGCCTTCATGGTGTAACCTTCTGTAATAGGAGACATGTGGGATTCAGTGCTGCTGTCTCTTTAATTTCCTGAGATTGATGCTCTTATGATGCCCTTTTTGCCATTTGTTTAGTCTGCCTCATTGTATTTTGGTTTTGGTTGTTGTTGTGTTGCTCTTTGGTGGGACTTTCCCCCCAGCTAGCTGATTGAGATTCACTCCATCCACCATGTCTTGAATTCTTTTGTGGAGGTGCTGTTAAAACATAAACACACAATCCAGACAAGAAATACACACCCTCAAAAATATCCCCCACCAACAATCACACTATCAACAGCAAATGAACCAGTATTAATATAGATTTAAAGAGATTAAGACTCTTATACTAAAGGGAAAACAGATAAGAGTTGAGTAACTGAAAGAAAAGTTGTTTTGTGAGGGGAGGTAAAAGAGCAAAAATAGTAACAAGTAGGGACAAAACAAAGTGAGACAGTAAGTAAAATTTACATTGTATGTTTAAAAAGGGAAGGAAGAAGGCAGAATGAAGTAAGAGGTGTTAGCGTATAGTATTCGGTTTACACAGAAGATATAAAATATATATTTAATGTGAGAGTGAACATAAAACAAAAAAAATAAAGAAGGGAGAAGAAGAAGAAGAAGAGGAAGAAGAAGAAGAAGAAGAAGAAGAAGAAGAAGAAGAAGAAGAAGAAGAAGAAGAAGAAGAAGAAGAAGAAGAAGAAGAAAGAAAGAAAGAGGAGGAGAAGGAGAGGAAGAATAAGAAGAAAAAGTAGGAAACAAATTAGAGAAAACATTTCTCCCCGGCACTATGGACAACTGATGGGCTATGATTTATATAGGTGGAATGAGAATAAGAGGGAAAATAGAAAGAAAGTAAAGTTTAAGAGCTGTCTAAAGGAAAGGGAAGTGAATTTGAGATGATAAAGTGGGTAGGTATACTAAGAATTAGGAATGAAAACAAGGCTAAGAGAGAAAAACTATTTCAAATTTAAACTGAAAGAAGGAAGGGCTGGAGGAAAGTATTAATGGAGTAGGACAGGGGGGCTATTGAATTTATGATATGAAATACTAAAAGAGTCAAATAAAATTGCAGTAATGCCAAAACTACCACCACGTCACAATTAATGTGCCAAGACTGATCAAGGTGGAGAGAGAATATGTGTATTTTATGAACAGGAAAAAGAATGTGAGATGACTACTGACAAGAAAACTGGTTTTGAGAGGCTGTAAAGGGGAAAAATAGTATAAGTATGGAATGGATACTAGTCGTAGTAAGAGAGGAGATAGAATTTAATACAAAAGTAAGAAAAGGAGATCAGATATTAAAGTGGAGTCATAGAAGGGAGGAGCAAAATATGATATTTGGAATAGACTATAGTATAACAGCTAGTGACTTAAAATGCAGACACTGGGAGAACAAGAAATAACGCATGAAGAATGCCACTGGGTTATTTGTCCCAGTAATATCTGGTTTTTACTGCTTTTTTCTCTTTCTGGATCCAACCCTGGTCAAAGTTCCATGGTTTAATATCTTCCTTTCTGTGAGGAGATCTAGATGGATTCTGAGGCTGCTATTCTCTTGGTTGTGGGTCTGGTGATTTTTTCCCTTACCGCACCTCTTCACTGTGAGCTGCACTGGCTTGGGTCCCCCCGACTGGTTTTGTGGTACCCTCTAGCCCTCTTCATTTTTGTTTAGCAGTGCTACTACACCAGCAAGCCAGTGTGCATGCCCAGATTCCTCGTCTAATCTCACATCCTGTTTCAGGTCTTCTTCCAAAAAAGACTCTGCGTAGCTTCCAAACTGTGGCACCAGTCTGTGTTTTTGTTTAGCAGATCCCTTGTGCTCGCACACAGGCCTGCAAGCCCAGGGGTCCCGGCAGAGCTTCGTCCCACCTCAGCTTTCCTTCTAAAAGAGTCTCTATGTGGCCCCCACACTTCAGCAACAGTTTCTGGGGGTGCCAATCTCCTTGGTCTCCCCACTCCAAAATTCACACAGTCTCACAGTTATGGCTGGCCTCTGTCTTTCCACACCTCTGACAGTGTCATCCAAACCTTGTTGCTAACTCTCTCCCAGACATTGGACATCACTGAACAGGGCACCTATGGAGGGAGTGGTTTCCAGGCAGATCCCAGCTAATGAACCTATGCAGTGTGGCTGGAGGCACTTGTCTGCATAGCTCAGCAACTCTGCTTAGGAAGTGTGGGCCTCAGTTTTTGCCCTCTCCCGCACTATTCCCATGCTTCTGTCCCTGTTTGCCCTTTCTGAAAGCCATTCTCACTCACTCTCTGCTCCATTTTTGTACCCCGGGTCCTTCCACAAGGGGAGCAAGAAGACAAGACTGCTACTTGCTCTGCTACCATCCCCCCACCACACACACACACATGGTCTCTTTAAATGACATCGCTTCTTGGTGACTTTCAACCCTGATTCAATTTGCAAATATTGGGTTTATGCTGCAGTGCATAAACCATATGTTCTTGAGCAGAGTTAAAAATGTGTAAAGTGAGATACTCCTATAGGAATAATATTTAGAAGAAATTAAAACAAACCAGAGAAAAAGAGCTCTTTCCTTTAGAAGAAATCAAGTAATTCAACTTAGAGTGTGTGAACTTAAACATCAGCTGAAAAGCAGCTACTCCTCAGGGAGGTATGAGCCAAAAAAATAAGGTTGGAAGGAAGCTGAAATGAGAGCTGTTTAGTTCTTTAATGCTCCTGTGTGTGGATAAAAGGGTGAGAAGGAGGGGATCTTCTTTGGCATGAGCAGCAGTTCCAAGAAGTTCTAAAAGTTTCTGACTCACTGAATATGATCTTTCCTCATGGTGACTGGAGTGGAGGACCAGAGCCAAACACATGGTGCAGTGATGCAGCAGGGCCAGCAGGTCAGGCACCTGTGAAGCTGCAGCCACAATACGTTCTTCAGAAGCTGCTTTTTGACTTAACTGAGTACAATTTTCCATTCCATGTGTGCAAAGCATTTTATCCATTAGCATCTTCTTGGTTCTTTTGGACTTCATTTTTTTTCCCATTCAAAATAAAAAATAAAAATAAATAAATAAACACTCCCACACTCCAAATCATTACAACAAATATTTTGCTTCTGAAACTCACTTGATTTTCTCCTCAAAGACTGGCATATTTAAACCTGTAGAGGCTTAACTGCCTCTATCTGCTTTTGATTAATGCAAGTTCCCTCTACTCTGGGTCTGAACCCAATCATGTTAAACAAAGTACTTTGCTAAGTGTTGTGAGGCATAACAAGGAATCATGAGCAGCTGTCTTAAAGGAGCTTACAGTTTAATTTAATGTAATTTAATTTTAATTTAATTTCCATATAACTGCCTGTCTGATTTCTTCAAATCTACTCTAGAGTGCCCCATCAAAAAATGCTTTTAGAAACTTGCAAATTGACACCTTGCAACCTATTTAATTGAAGTGGTGATTACATTTGTCTCTGAAAACACACACATAAGGATGCATAGACATACAAAATTGCTACCTTAATTTTTATCTTGTGACCTTGCATTTTAGAGTTGTACACCTGAAACCTATATAATTTTGTTAATAAACTTCACCAATAAATTCAATAAATAAATGAATAATAAAATGTTAACTAGAAAATGTTGAGCAGGACTCTGCTTGAAATAATAGTTGCAGTTAACTGAATGAATGACATTTTATAGCTTGTGTCTTTTTTTATACCCCCTTTACCCACTTCTCCCATATCTATTCCCTGCCCTAGCAACCAATCTGTTGTCTATAACTGTGTTATATTTTTGTTAGTTTTTTAGATTTTACGTATAACAGTGATCATATTATATTTGTCTCTCTCTGACATATTTAATGCACTTAACATAATGTACTCAACTTTTGTCCATGTTGTCGCAAATGGCAAGATTTTGATTTGTTTATGGCTGAATAAAATCATGATAATAATATATATGTGAATATGTATCACACCTTTTTTAATTCACTCATCCATCAATGGATACTTAGATTGTTTTCACATATCAGCTACTGTAAATAATGTTGCAACAAAAATAGGGTACATATATATGTCTTTTTGCTTACTGTTTTCATTTTCCTTGGGTAAAACTCCAAAAGTGAGATGGCCGGGTCATATAATAGTTATATTTTAAATTTTTTGAGGGGACTCCTTGCTGTTTTTCATACCTACTGCATCGATTTACATCCCTACCAATAGTAAACAAGGTTTTCCTTTTCTCCACATTCTTGCCAACACTTGTTATCTCTGTGGATAGCCATTTTAACAGGTATGAGGTGATATCTCATAGTGGTTTTAATTGGCCTCTGCCTGATGATTAATAATGTTGAGTATGTTTTTATGTACTTGTTGGCCATTTGTATGTCTTCTTTGGAAAAATGTCTGTGTAGATCTTCTGCCAATTTCTAAAATCTGATTGTTTTTGCTTTCCCTTTTATGTAGAGGCAGGTCAATAGTGTGGCCTCTGATACTGCACTGCCTGGGTTAACTTCTTATCTCTGCCACTCTCTATCTTTGTACTCATGGCAAATAACTTGTTTAGACTCTCTGTGCCTTGATTTCCCCATATTTAAAATTGGGGGAAAAATGGAATCTCTCATCTACTTATTAAGAACATTAATTAATACATGCTATGTGGCTGGAACAGTGCCAAGCACCTGGCAAACATTCACTAAATGCACTATAGTTGTAGGGTTGTGGTTATTACCTACTTGCAGAAGCATAGTGGTCAACAGCTTTTCCATTACTCTGACACAACAGAGTGGCCAATGAAGTGGTTCTGAGGAACTCAGAATCAGCTACCAGTGGCTTCACTGATGGTTGACTACAGAACAATGCACACTTTAGCCACAGGTTCTCAGGCAGCTCTCAACAATAATGGATATTCACTTGGGGGGGGGGGGTCGAAATTGCTGGCCTAACTCGAAGGAGGTAAAAAGAAAATCAAGTTACTATTCCCCCAAGTTACCTTTTATTGTACAGTATTTGCTGATTCTTCAAGTCTTTTCTTTACTATCTCCTAATCCACTCAACTTCCAGAGTGGAAGAGAATTCTGGAGATATCAAATTAAGCAGAGACTAGGCATATAATATAAAGCCATAAACTTCCTTCATTTTTGAATCTTCATTTATAAAACTTTATTTATTAATGAAACAGTTTCCTAACCCTTGGACAATTAGAAAATTGGCATTACTCATTCTTGGATGAACTTGCTAGAGAATCAAACCCAGCCTACCAAGGTGATCTTTATTAAAATCATGGCTGAGAGCCACCTCTCCAACATAGTTACAGGGCTGCAGGTCCCAAGTAAAGCTATGCATATGTCCCTGTGGAGGTCTGAGCACTGAAGGTATTCTGGTGGGAAAAAATACGTTAGCAAGTACTAGGAAAAAAAAGGTAATCTGCCTTTTCTTACTATACCTTAAAAGGACATCTGGAGAAGGGCAATGATACCAAGGTCCAGACAGCCTTCAAGACATTGCTAATAATAGAGAAAAGAGGCCGGGAATGAAAAAGTTAGTAGCAGCAGCTAATGGCATCTTGAAGTTATTAAACACTTACTATGTGTCAGGCATTGTGCTCAGTGCTTTACATGCATCCCCACATTGTATCCTCCCAAACTCCTCTGAGTAGATATTATATAGTGCGTTAGTGTGGTTGCCGCGAGGACAGGCTCTAGGGCATGATTCTCAACCTCAGCATTATTGACATTTGGGGCTACAAAATTCTTGGTTGTGTAGGCCATCCTGTACACTCAGGTGTTAAGCAGCGTCCCTGTCCTCAACATTGTAAATATCAGTAACATCCACCCCTCAGCCCAGCTGCGACAACCCACAATGTCCCCAGACAGTCCCTAGGAGCAAAATTACCCTGGTGGAGAATCACCTTCTCTAGAATCTCAGAAAAAGCACAGAGATTCTAGTTCAAATACTGACTACCAATGTACCCATGTGCCAATTTCCTCATTGGCAAATGTACCAACCACATTATATCTTGTAAATTTGAACTGAAATAATTCCTATATCATACTTAGAACAACCCATAGGAAGTTTTAGTAAATGTTAGATATTTTGATTACTTTTTTTTAACAGATAAAGCAATTGAGACTCAGAGAAGTTAAATAATTTGCCACATTCTCAGCTGAGCTATATTGTTCAGTTGGGTGCCAAATCCATACCATGTGCCACTGCATGGGGTTAGCTACCTGGTGTCCTAGAGGGGCAAAAAGCCCTGGAGCTTAGTGACTTCTCCCTTACAGCAGTAGGGACAGCAGTGGCCTGAGCTGCTCAGCCAAGGTGTCCACAGCAGTTCCCTGGCATTTGACATTGTTTGCCTGCAATCACAAGTGGTCACTATCAAGGATTATTATTTGTATATCCACGAGTCACAATATGCCAGATTCATAAGAGCCAGATGTCACAGTTGACACAGATGAGGCACTCAGACAGATCCCACGCATTTCATGTGTCAGGCTCTATCCATTCATAAAACAGCTCCTTCCCAAAATATGTCTTGAGAAAAAAAAAATCTAAAGTTGATTGTGCAATTCTGAGTCTAGTTGAATGGATCTCCAAGCTCCCCATCACCCTCACCCCTCCTTTCATAATTTTAATCCTGGGTTAATTCTTCCATGGTTCAAAGCTGAAAAGGAGGCATGGTATTCATCATTCGACCCTAGAAAAGGAAATAGGAATTGACAGACATAAGTATGTTGAGTTTAGGATAATAACATTATTTTTGCTGTTGTAAATGTTAAAGCTACAGAAATATTTTGTGGTCAGAATCAGGCCATAGTGTCACTAAGCCCCACCCTGCTTTTTTTTCTTTTCTTTTTTTAAACTTTGGACAGAGCCACTTTCTCAGGAACACAGCTAAGAAAACCCTAGAAAATGCATGCATACTCACCAGTCTCAGGAGTTCAAAGTGTCTGGGGGTAAGGATTAGAGAGGTTCAAGTAGGCTCCCCCTGTTAAAATTACAGCTGCACCAAAGATGGTATAACATATTGGCTCAACAAACTCATCCAGTTCTCAGGAATGAGAAAATGCAGCTGTGCTGGATCAGAGAGAATGTGGAGGATTGGGCTTCGCTCTTCCCTTCACCACTCTCTCCAGAAAGAAAGGTCAGGGAGATGCCCCAGAACATTGGAGGGCTTCTAGGCAGTGTGGTCAAAACACAAGTATCTGTCATTCTGCAAGTGTTCAAAAGACAGGTAATTGTATCAAAAAACAAAATAAGTACAAAAAATAAACCTGGGGTTTAGCATTTTTTATTTTTTATTTTCACTTTTTGTTTCCTCCAGGGGTTGAAATTTAATCCCCTTTTCAGCAAACTGGAGCTGGCTTCCTCCCTTTTCTGGCTTTTGCTCCCCAGTGTACTCTCAATGCCTAGCCCACAGATACACTCAGCTGATTAGGAAGCCTTTGCATTGTCACCCAGGCCTGTTGTCACCAAGAAAATACATTCAGGTGTAGGTGCTTCTCATCCTCCCCCAA
Organism: Furipterus horrens; assembly: GCF_987537825.1. Lineage (NCBI taxonomy): Eukaryota > Metazoa > Chordata > Mammalia > Chiroptera > Furipteridae > Furipterus > Furipterus horrens. The sequence continues at coordinate 60,400,858 of NW_028327179.1, read as the reverse complement.
AACACAAACCCCCAGTCATGCTAACCCTGTTAACCTTCAGGTTCACCACTTGTCAGGTGCTTTACAAAATGCACCCAACCCTGCATGTCCATGTATATGAGTGTGTGCCCGACTCACCTTGAAGATTCCACATTTACATGGGGCCCTTTCATGCAGAAATCAGAGTGACATAACCTGTTCTAATGAGCTTCGGCTGAAGGCTCAGATTGCCCCACTTCCTAGGCTGACCTCCCTGACATTTCTTCCCTCCCCAGGAGGCACTTTTGGTGAGACAATACAAACACCACTCACCAGCTGCACCCCACCCTGTAGCTTGATGACCTACACTACTGGCCTGCACAGAGTCACTTTTTAGTTTAACTCACATCTAGTTAGACACAAAGATATTTTTAAGGCTTTGTGGGGGGTAAGAAATTTTCAAGGAGTCACTCCAAATTCATTTCAAATCAGAGTCTAGCAAGCCAACACTGCAGAGAGCCGGAAAGAGGAAATGACTCACTTTCCAGGCCCATTGCTCTTTCATAATTCCTTAAACTCTCTCCCAGCACAGAGAGCCATGGGCCATTGCGGAAGTTCAGCTGTTACCTGAAATCAAGTTCTGTATCCAACAGCACCATCTTTCAGAGTAAGGCCATGCTATAATGACTTGTGTTCATGCACTGGGCCATTCTTGGAATGTATGAAGAGTTGACAGAAACAACTTTTTCATCCTCTTTTCTATAATAACCCTTCAAATGTCCATTGTTGAAATAAGATAAATTTAGTAAAATTTTAGTAAGTAAGAATTACATATTTTCTCCAATTTAGAATTCTTCAACTCTACTGTTTTCAAGTTAACTAATAAATTAAGTTGGAATTTTTAAAATTGATAAGGTATCCATCATTGGTCAAAACTTAATTTTATTTACTAACATCTATTCAACTTCCACCTGTTCATTCAAAACTGCTAGGGTACCCAATCTGCCAGACACAGTGAGACCCAGGGGACAGACATGAATAAGACACAGTTTCTATCACTGATGAGCTGGCCAAGTGGTCAGAGAGAGACTGGTGAACAAACAGTTATGGGACACCATCATTTAGGTCTGATGAAACATGGTGCAGTGACATAGTGTAGGTGGTCAGTGCCACCTGCAGGCCTCAGGAAGTCTTCTGAGACTGGAAGAGCAGGTATTTCTGGGTATATAAGTGAGCTAAAGGCACAAGAAAGAATGGGATCCCTTTGAGCTATTCCAGGCCTCTCCCTTTACTCAGGTTTTTTTTCTGCCTACAATCCCCTAACACAGCATTAAGGAAACTCCTAGCATACAATAGGCACCTACTGTATGCCCACTGGGGAAATTTGAATAAATTAATGATGAGTAGTTCATAGAAAGAAGGAGATGAAAAAGCAATAAATCAAAGAAAGTGGAGGCAACTGCAGACAAGGACCATTGGATATGTGGCATGCAAATGACTGACTGTGGATTACTTGTTCACTGAGGACACCAAAAAGGACCACAGAAATCTTTACAGTTGAATTTAGATGGTAAAGGACTTACAGCTCTGCACCACAGAGTGCTTGACTGGCATAAACATATAACTTATTTTCCATTTGCACTTGCGAACAATGAAGAGAAAAATAAAAAAATACCTACAAAGTATTATAGAAGAGAATTTTTCTCTATAAAGAGTCTCTGAATATACCTGGAAAAAAGCTGTGAGTTACAATCTGCATATTGATCACATCTTATGTGGTGACAATGCTAAGAAAAACTGAATGTCCTTTGAATGCCCAAAATATTTTTTAATGTGGTGTTCATTTCTACATTTAGCAGTCTTGTTGTTTGCAACATTCTGGACTCTGAGGATATTTTGAGGTTAATGGAATTGTGAAGATTAAGGGTTATGGGAATGCAGAGGAAAGAATGAAAACCTTCCTAAGTGAGCTCTAGAGGATATAAAACCAAGCTGGACTTCAAAGCATGAATAATATTTATAAATGAAATAGAAATGGCATTTTAGGGAGAAAAAGGTACCTAAAACAACAAAAAGAAATCATAAGAATAAAAATTGGGGGGAGGGAGGAATTATAACAAAAAAACTTTAATGTGTCTATAATATGCACTATGCTAAGTATATCTGGTCATTAAGTAACTGAATCCTGTCTTAATCACATGTGGTGGTAGTCAGTTAAAGGGTCAGACAGACACTATGCTTATTTTCATACTTTGGGGCCTTAAGAAAAATGGAAACAGTGGTTGTGAGATCACGTCTGATAAGAGCTTCTTCATTACAGCTTTTTGGTCCTGGGAGATAATTCCAAACCACTGACTTAACATGGGACTGTTCTTCCATCTCAGGAAAGGAAAGATATATATATAACCAGACTTCTCAATCTCAGTGGATTGCTATAAATAGTAGATAAAATGTATAAGAGTCTAGCTCAAAGCCAGAAGTACAGTATGAACCCAGCAAACAGGAATTATGGATTTTGGATAGAAAAGAAGTATTTCCAAATGTACCAATGTATCAGGATCACCTGGAGGCTTCTTAACACAGATTGTTGGCTTCACCCCCCCCAGAGTGTCTGATTCTGTACATTTGGGGAGGGTCTGAGCATTGGCACCCTCAGGTGCTTCTGTTGGTCCAAGGACAACTCTGTGGGGACTTCCTGAAGGGGCCACTGCCTTTCTCTGCTATTTCAATTGATGTACCCACTCTGAGACCCTTCAGTAATTGTGAACTCGGAAAGAGGATAATAAATTCTTCCTGGGAAAATTTAGGTTATTAATTTGCCACCTATTATTTATGAGAAATATCTAATAGCAGAAATTATTTCAGGCACTTTTAGTTGTGAAAGGGAAAAAGATTTAGAGGAAGGAAGAGTTCATTATTCTTTTTAAATCATAACTTTTTTATTGTTGAGTTGACTTTGGAAATCTGAGAATTTCTTGACTAGTAATTATACTAAATATTCCTACATAGCTAAAAGTTCATTGCCTTCACTCAGCCCAGGAATTCAAGTTTGTATTTTATCTGTTCTTTCTCCTTCCTCTGCTCAACATTTTTATTACTTCATTACCTGAGAGAGTGCAATACCCCAGGGTAGCTTTGACCAATCTTTCTACAATAGACAAAGCTTCATTTAATATAACATGCAACCAAGCATAGACAAGTTGGCACTGGGGATAGGTTTAATACATTCCTTAAACTTTGATGTTTCCATTTGAATGTCTAAATGTTAAGGTTCAAGGACAGAAAACTCCAACCCAAGTCTGTCACTCAGAATCCTGAGATTGCCAAGAGGAGGTTTAGAAAAGAAACTAAAATTTTCTGGAAAACCACCAATATTCCAACAAAAGCCAAAGAGTAGTAAGAACTTCTGAGAGAAATTGGGAAATACAGCCACAAAAGAAATGGCAGTTTGTTGGTCATACATGTAAATAATTTTCTGTCCCCTGCCCCCAATGTTCATTCAGTAGAAAATAAGCAAATTGGTGTGGGAGAACTTCTGCCTCCCTATCAGCATAGGTCAAGAGCCAAGTCAGTTAGGAGAGTTCTGTGGAAGCACCAGAAACACAGCTTCAAAACATCACTGGCCTAAGATCTAGAGTGAATGGTTCACTAACCCCTTCTCTCCTGTAGGGCAACAGGAAGGGATTTTTCACAAGGCACACACAATTGCTGCAACTTTACAAGATACCTTCTACATTAATTTCATTACCTCTACAATCCAAATAGCCCTCACTGATATGTGCTCATGAATTTGTCAAAATTTATGACAGAGATCGTAATCAAGACAGGAGCTGGGAGAGTTGGGAGAGTCTGTTGTAGAGTTCTCCCATTTTTGTCAGTTCCAAAAGCCCTACAGTGAGAGAAACTCTTGTTATAATAGCCCTTCACCTTAACTTTCTCTTCTTCTCTAAAAAGAACTTCCTCCTTTTTTTGTTTTAGGGATTTGCACATGGCTCACCATGGTTTCACATACTGGGATGCAATCCTTTTTTGTGCCCAAAATATATATTTTTCCTGACAGAATGCCTAGTCAACTTTTTGCTTGTGGTAGACAAATAACGCTGGGGAACACAATATTCACTGAGTTAGGTCTGACACTTGTTTTAGTCAAAAATGACTAAAACATCTGAATCCAAAAATGACCCCAGTTTTTCTCTATCATGTCAACTTTTTAAGGTACAAGATACCCTCCCTTTGTCCCCAAAATCATACAAAATATACATAAAAAGGAAAGTAAAGAAAAATTTACCTGAATATACTGTTTATTTAGAGTTATTTTATTTATATAAAGGCTATAAAGTCAAATTGTGTACAAGTAGTAGAGTCCTGCTAACAAACATACATATTAAGGTATTTTATATTTTCAAATGACAGGCTAAGAAATGCCAAAGTGAGATACTTGAAACAGTCTCCTTCAGTCGGCAAAGCTTTAAAAAATTGCTTCATGAGACCCAGTTTTATGTGCAAAAGTGGGAATAAAATGTTCTCTCTGCCAACAAGTGGCTCATGTAGGATGTTTGGATCACCAGGTTTGAGGTCAGATCATGGAGGCCAATTCGACTCCACCCAATGCTTCTCACAAGCTCTGCTGTCCCACATACACAGAAAACAGGAATACTTCGTGTATCCACATTGATGACCAATGTTTAGGCACCTACATGAGAAATAGCAAAGGCAGACATAATCTGAAGGAAAGGAAATAAGTATGTATTAAATAAAAAAAATAAATTCTGCTAACTCCTTGTATACAGACAAGAACTCGGACTACACTTTGGAATATGGTTCACTATATAGAGTGGCACACCACCTCTTACTACACTGTGTCATGTGTAAACTGAATAACCTAGACAAGTATTAACCTATTGCTGGTATCCAACGTCATTTCCCACCCTTCTCCACTTGAGAGAAGTTTGCTCTCAGCCAATAGGAGAGCACTAATGCTTTCCTCAATCCAGGCTTGATCCAGCCAAAAGTGTTCACATTAATATAGGCTCTAGAGGAAAACTTGATGTGATAGAAGAAAACTAACTGCAGTTTTGAAATCAGCATGCCTATTTAAGTCTAAAACAGCTGAAAAATTGAACTTGACAGGAAATATGTTAAATATTGTTCCCCTGTGTTATAGGTAGAGGGAATCAACATTTATTAACTTCTATGTACTAAACTTTGAGCAAAGTACTTTATAAATAATTATACCCCATTTAATTCTTAATCTTATGAGTAAATGTATGCCCTATATTAACAGATGAGGAAACAGAGGCTTAACCAAGGTGAAGCCACCAGCTTAACATTAATGATGTAATAGGATTCAATCCTTGAGGAAGAACAAAATACAGTGTTTTCACCAAAAGATCAGTTTTGTTGTTGTTGTTGTTGATTTTTTAAATTGTGGTAAAATACACATAACAGAGTCTGCCATCTTAACCATTATTTAAAATTTCTTTTTTTCCATCTTAACCGTTTTTAAGTATACAGTTCAGTAGTATTATGCATATTCACATTGTTGGGAAACCAATCTTCAGAACACTTTCATCTTGCAAAACTGAAACTTTATACCCATTAAATAATAACACTCTATTCTTCCTCCCCACCTGCCACCCTCTGGCAACCACCATTCTACTCTCTGTCTCTATGATATTGGCTATAAGCTAAATCATACAATAATTGTCTTTTTGAAACTGACTCACTTTACAGCATTATGTCCTCAAGATTCATTCATATTGCAGTATGTGTTAAAATTTCTCTCTTTTTAAGGCTGAATAATTTCCCATTGTAAGCATATATATCACATTTTATTGATCCATTCATCTATTATTTATTATTATTATTTGTATATTTTATTGATTATGTTGTTACAATAGTTCCAATTTTCCCCCTTTGCTCCCCTCCATCCAGTACCCACCTTCCCCCAGCAATCTCACCCCCCTTAGTTCATGTCCATGGGTCATGCATACAAGTTCTTTGGCTTCACTCTATCCTATATTCTTCTATTTTTAAAATTAATTATTATTTATACTAATAAAAAATAACAATTCCTCCCTCTCAGACTTAAGACCCTTTATAATTTTATAGAGGAAAATGATCGAAAGTCTCATGTTCCTCTAGCTGCTTCAAGCTGGATATGGTCATCGTCCTACCTACCCTTGGGTCCAGAAATCCCTAATAAGAGTGAAGGTGTAGAGGGGAGGGTGGTCTTCCCACATGGGGAAGGATCTTGCACACTCCAGGTCAGTTGGCTGTCCCTGGACCTCGGCATGCTTGGTTTAACAGGTTGGCATCCTTGCTGTATTCTGGGGGCAACATATTTGGCAACAGAGTTAAAAGGCATCATTCAATCCATAACCACTCAATGACAAATGCAGGGATTAATTTTACAATGTCCCACATTAGGGGGAAAAAAGGGCTCTTTGGAGGAAGGCATACAAGGCATGTAACACTTGTCCAAAACCCTTTTGCCCACTATAGTTAGTTTGGGCTGAGGGGAATATTTTAGGTTTCTCCACTCTCAGATCTCTGGCCCCTTTCTGTTCAAGCCATTAGGATAGAAAAGAGAAACCAGTTTTAAAGTGAAGCATACAGACCACCCCATGCTTCACCAACCCAACCACTTAGTTCAGCAAAACTGTTGAGTCTCTGGAGGCAGCAATGCAGACAGGATTAAATGAGGCCTATATGTATGGACAATCACTTAGGTAATGAGATTATAGGCTTATGCCCTATGAAAACAGAACACACATGATAATTCATGCAACATAACCCACAAACCAGTCTCTATAACTGCAAGACTTTTTTTTTATTGGAAAAACATCCATTTGCAAGGCATTTGACATTCTTCTTGCCTGTAACTTAAGCATCTTTGATGATGTCACAGACCTAGTTTAACTTTCAAATTAAAACAAACTTTAAATGAAAATAAACTTTAAAGACAGTTAGTTGCACTACTTTAAGTCTAACATTGACCATCGTGGTTTTCTCTGAATTGAGATTTTTTTCCTTCAGACTACCCTCCTTGTTATTAAAGGGAACACATAAGGCCAGTTTCAATTGATCCTGTTTGTTTGTATAAACACAACAAGAGCAGCAAATGATCACATATGATCTTTATGTCTGCTTTGCTGGAACTTACACAAGGAACATTTAGGGTGACTTTCAGTCTGCCCTTCAAGGCACAGGAGCTGAGCCACATACCTGCCATTCAGCCTTGCCTGTAAACACCTGTCTTTTTCAAGTCTTTCGGGTTTTCAAATGTGATTTAAGGTCCCTTCTAGCCATCTTTCAGGAAAGGAACCTTCCTTCCTTCCCTGGAAAGATTGCAATGGACTGCACAACCAACCAAGGTAACAGGCCTTTTTTCTTAATGAGCTTTTATTACCTTTGAAAGTCAATTCCAGTTCCTCAGGGCTTTTTGGTAACAACCAGAGCCCAAGCATGTCTCATTTAGGTATGACATTCCTGTCAAAGTCATAGTCATAAAAACCTCTATTAAAAACTGGTCTTATTAACTCTATGCAAAGAACCTTATGCCATTGCTTACTTCTTTGAAATGCCAAATTCTGGAGGGATCAGGTAGGGAGAAAAATATACAATGTGAAGGAAAATTCTTGTCCTTCTAATATTCACTAAAATTGCATTTCCATACTTTACACTTTCTTTTGTTCACTGTTCTACATCTGAGTTTCTTTTCTTTTTAGTTTGTTTGTTTTTATTCCAGTTGCCCACTTTTTCCTCTATTGCTTCCCTGCACCCTGCCCACCGATCTCCGACAGTCAGTCCTCACTCAGTCATCCATGTCCATGGGTCATTTATACATGTTCTTTGACTAAACTCTTCCCCTTCTTACCCTCTTTTCTCCCTCCCCTTTGTCACTGTTAGTCTACTCCTTGTGTACATACTTCTGGTCCTATTTTGCTCATTTGTCTGTGTTGTTCATTAGTTTCCTGCAATAGGTGATAGCATAAGGTGTTTTTCTTTCACTGCCTGGCTTATTTCGCTAACCATAATCTCTCTAGCTCCATCCATGTTGTTGCAAATGGTAGAAGTTCCTTCTTTCTTTCTGCTACATAATATTTCATTGTGTAAATGTACCACGGTATTTTTATCCATTCATCTACAGATAGGCACTTAGGCTGTTTCCAGCACTTGGCTATTGTAAACAGCACTGCTATGAACATAGGGTTGCATAGGTTCTTTTGAATTGGGGTTTCAGCATTCTTTGGTATAGTCCTAGAGGTGGAATCACTGGTTCAAAAGGCAATTCCATTTTTAGTTTTTTAAGGTAATTTCATTTTGTTTTCCGTAGTGGTTGCACCAGTCTGCATTCCCACCATCAATGTGCCATGGTTCTTTTTTCTCCACATCCTCGTCAGCACATGTTGTTTGTTGATTTGTTGATGATGGTCATTCTGACTGGTGTGAGGAGGTATCTCATTGTGGTTTCTATGTGCATCTCTCTAATGGCTAGTGAAGTTGAGCATGCTTTCATATATCTATGGACCCTCAGTATGTCCTTTTTGGAGAAGTGTTTGCTCAGGTCCTTTGCCCATTTTTTAATTGGGTTGTCATCTTGGTGTTGAGTCGTATAAGTTTTTTATATATTTTGGAGATCAATCCTTTGTGAGATATCATTGACAAATATATTTTCCCATATGGTTAGTTCCCCTTTCATCTTGCTGATGTTTTCTTTTGCTGAGCAGAAACTCTTTAGTTTGATGTAGTCTCATTTGTTTATTCTTTCCTTTATTTTTCTTGCCTTAGGAGATATATCAGTGAAAATGTTACTACGTGGGATATCTGAAATTTTCCTACTTATGTTATCCTCTAGGACTTTTATGGTACCACAGCATACAGTTAAGTCTTTGATACATCTTGAGTTTATTCTGTTGTGTGGTGTATGTTGGTGGTGTAGTTTCATTTTTTTTGCAAGTCCCTGTCCAGTTCTCCCAACACCATTTGTTGAAGAGGCTCTTTTCACTCCATTTTATGTTCCTTCCATTTTTATTAAATATTAGTTGACCATATGGACCTGGGTCTATTTCTGGGCTCTCTGTTTATTTTCATTGATCTATATGTCTGTTCTTATACCAGTATGAGACTGTTTTGATAACTGTGGCCTTGTAGTATAGTTTGATATCAGGTATTGTGATTCTTCCTTTTGTGTTCTTCCTCAAGATTGCTGTGGCTGTTCGGGTTCTTTTTTTGTTTCCACATAAATTCTTGAAGTATTTGTTCTAGGTCTGTGAAATATGTCATAGGTATTTTAATAGGCATTACATTGAATCTATACATTTCTTTTGGTAGTATGGACATTTTGATGTTGTTGATTTTTCCCATCCATTAACATGCTATATGCTTTCATTTATTTGTATCTTCCTGAATTTCTTCCTTCAGTGTTCTGTAGTTCTCTGGGTACAGGTCTTTTACCTCCTTGGTTAAGTTTATTCCTAGGTACTTTATTTTTCTTGTTGCTATGGTAAATGAGATTTTTTTCCTAATTTCTATCCCTAATATTTTATTGTCGTGTACAGAAATGCCTTCGATTTCTGAATATTGTCTTTGTACCCTGCTATTTTGCAAAATTTACTGATTAGGTCCAGTTTCATTGTGGTGTCTATAGGTTTTTCCATTTACACTATCATGTCGTCTGCAAATAGTGGCAGTTTTACTTCCTCTTTTCCAATTTGGATGCCTTTTATTTCTCTTACTTCTCTGATTGCTGTGGTTAGAACTTCCAAGACTATGTTGAATACGAGTGGAGAGAGTGGACATCCTTGTCTTATTATTGACCTCAGGGAGAATGCTTTTAGTTTTTGACTATCGAGTATGATGCTGGCTTCAGATTTTTTGTATATGGCCTTTATTATGTTGAGGTATGCTCTCTCTATTCCTATTTTGCTGAGAGTTTTCATCATAAATGGATATTGTACCTTATCAAATGCTTTTTCTGAATCAATTGTTATTATCGTGTGGTTTTTGTCTTTCACTTTTTTTATGTGGTGTATTACGTTTATTGATTTGCGAATATTAAACCATCCTTGCATCCCTGAGATGAATCCCACTTGATCATGGTATATGATCTTTCTAATGTGTTGCTGGATCCGGTTTGCCAATATTTTGTTGAGGATTTTATCATCTATGTTCTTCAGCAATATTGGCCTATAGTTTTCTTTCTTCGTTGTGTCTTGACCTGGCTTAGGAATTATGGTAACACTGGCTTCATAGAACGAGTTCGGGAGTCTTCCCTCTTCTTGTATTTCTTGGAATAGTCAGAGAAGGATAGGAGTTAGTTCTTTCCAAAACGTTTTGTAAAATTCACCTGTGAAACCATCCAGTCCAGTGCTATTGAGTGCCAGGAGTGTTTTGATTACTGCTTCAATTTCACTAATTGTTACTGGTCTGTTCAGACTTTTGTCTTCTTCTTAATTCAGTTTTGGAAGATTATATGTATCCAAAAATTTGTCGATTTCATCTAGGTTGTCAGATGTCTTGTGATACAGTTGTTCATGATAATTTCTTACAATCTTTTGTATTTCTGTGGTATCGGTTGTGATTTCTCCTATTTCATTTCTGATTTTATTTATTTGAGTCCTCATTCTTTTTTTCTTGATGAGCCTGGTTAAAGGCTTTTCAATTTTGTTTATCTTTTCAAAGAGCCAGCTCCTACCTTTGTTGATTTTTTGAATTGTTTGTTTATTCTCTATGTCATTTAATTCTGCTCTGATTTTGATATGATTTCCTTCCTTCTACTTGCTCTGGGCTTTTTTTATTGTTGTTCCTCTAGTTCTTGTAGTTGTAGGGCTAAATTTTTTTATTAGAGATTCTTTTATCCCTTTTAGGTAAGCCTGTTTTGCTATGAACTTTCCTGTCAGGACTGCTTTCACTGTATCCCATAGGTTTTGGTTTGTTGTGTGTTCATTATCATTAGTTTCCAGAAACTTTTTGGTTTCTTTCTTGATGTCATTGTTAACCCATTCATTATTTAATAGCATGGTATTCATTATCCATGAGTTTGAATGTTTTTGACTTTTTTTTTTTAAGTTTATTTTCAATTTTAAGCCATTGTGATCTGAGAAGATGTGTGATATAGTTTCAATCTTCTTGAATTTGTTGAGGCTTGTTTTGTGTCCTACCATGTGGTCTATCTTTGAAAATATTCCATGTACACTTAAAAAATGTATATTTTGCTTCTTTGGGGTGAAAAGTTCTATATGTATCAACTAAGTCCATTCGATCTAGAGTGTTATTTAATGCCCCAATATCTTTGGTGTTTCTTTGCTTCGAAGATCTGTTCATTGTTGACAATGTGGTGTTAAAGTCCCCTACTATGACTGTTTTGCTGTCTATATACTTCCTGAATTCTTCAAAAATTTTTTTACATATTTGGGTGCTCTTATTTTGGGTGAATATATGTTTACAAGGGTTATATCTTTTGATGGATTTTTCCCTTACATATTATGACATGTCTCTTTGTTTCTTTTTATGACATTTGCTGTGAAGTCTGTTTTGTCTAAGTATTGCTACCCCAGCTTTCTTTTCATGTCCATTTGCTTGAAATATTTTTTTTCATCCCTTCACTTTCAGTCTGGATAGATCATTTCTTCTAAAGTGAGTCTTTTGTAGACAGCATATATATGGATCATATTTTCTAATCCATTCAGCAACCGTATGTCTTTTGATTGGTGCACTGAATCCATTTACATTTAATGTTATTATCAATAGGTACTTATTCATTTTTATATTCCCCCTTTGTACTTGTTTTCTTCTCTGTCTCTCTCTGTTCATTCATCTTCTTAAAGCAGGCCCTTTAGCACCTCTTGTAATGCTGGTTTGGTGGAGATATATTCTTTTAGCTTTCTTTTGTCTTGGAAGCTCCTTATGTCACCTTCCATTTTGAATGAGAGCCTTGCTGGGTAGAGTATTCTTGGTTGTAGGCCTTTGTTTTTCATTACTTGGAATATTTTATTGTCATTCCCTTCTGGCTTGTAGTGTTTTGCTGGGAAATCTGATGATAGCCTAATTGGAACCCCTTGTATGTTATTAGCTTTTTTTTTTTTTTTTTTTTTTTGCTGCTTTTAGGATTTTCTCTTTGTGTTTGAATGTTCACATTTTACTTATGATGTGTCTTGAAGTGGACCTGTTGGGGTTCATCTTCATTGGGACCCTCTGTGCTTCCTGAACTTGCATGACTCTTTCTCTCCTCAAGTTAGGGAAGTTTTCTGTCATTAGTTTTTCAAAGAGGTTTTCTATCCCTTGCTTTTCTTGTTCTCCTTCTGGAATTCCTATGATATGAATATTTTTATGTTTCATGTTTTCCTGCAGCTGTCTTAAGACCTCTTTATTCTCTTTCAGACTTCTCCCATTTAGTTGCACTCTCTAGGAATTTTTTTCTACATTGTCCTTCAGCTTGGTGATTCGATCTTCTGCTTCCTCTATCCTGTTTTTAATTCTTTCTACTGTGTTCTTCAATTCAGAAATTGTATTCTTCATTTCCTCCTGGCGCTTATTGATAGCTTCTATGTTCTTTTTTATGCTGGTGTAATTCTCAGTAAGTTCCTTGTAGTTTCCCTGGAGTTTCTTGTCATTTCCCTGGAGTTTTCTGTAGTTTTCTTTGAGCTCACTGGTCTCATTGAGCTTCCCTATCATCCATCTTTTGAATCCCATGTCTGGTAGTTTGCTTCCTTCTATTTCATTTAGCACTCTTTCTGGGGATTCTTTCTGTTTTTTTTTTTTTTTTTTTCCTTTGGGGGGTTGTTTCCCCGTCTCCCCATTTTTGTGACTCTTCTTGTTTGTTGCTGCTTCTGAGATTGATCTGAACTTCCTGGATCTGCCCATGGTGGCATCAGATTGTCTACCTGTCTGGGCTGAAGCAGCCTGTTGGGGACAACCAGGGATCTACTGCCTTTTCCTGTCTCTTTTAGTTTTAATCTATTCAATCTGTGATCAGTGGTCAGACTTAAGGACAGAGGTTAAGGCAGCTTAATTCCTATTGGTGGGGCTTTTGCTTCACCTCAGGCTGATACCACTTGGAGGGGAATGGTCTGCCTGTACTATGGGTAATGAATCAGCACTGGGATACATTCAGCTGCTTCCCTAGTTCTTCCCTCAAAGCCACCACCCCAAATTCTCTCCAAGCATGTCTAGTCCTCTCTGCCCTCCCTCTGCTTGAGCCTAAGGTAAGTGTGTGCCAAAACATTTTTGTACGTGATCTGCTTAAGAGTTCTTTTTCTCCAGCTGTTTCTCTCAGACCAGCTAGAAACCCTGTGGCTTTTTGCTTTTCACAACTGGATACTATTTTACTTTCTGCCCTGATGCTGCAGGCTGGGAAGCCCAGCTATGGGTTTAGACCCTGCCCTTCTCAGGAAGGACTCAGCTTCTGAGCTGTTTCTCAACTCAATCCCTTCAGCTGCCACCTGTGAAAGTCCACCCAGCCCCTTTACATCTCTGCACATCCTACCGGTCACGTTGTGATGAAGTGGCCTTTTCTGTTTCTCCATGGTTATAATACTTCTCCCCAGCTAGTGTTCAGTTGGTTATTCCAGATGATTTCTCCATAATTAAGTTGTAAGTCTAGACTGGTCCTGGGGGGGGATATTAGTGTAGCTTCCACTTACTCCCCCACCATCTTGGATCTCCATATCTCTATTGATGAACACTTGGGTTTCTTTCTTTCCTTTGTCTAATGTGAATAATGCTGATATAAACATGGGGATGCAAATATTTCTTTCACACCCTGCTCTAATTTTTTTGGAGATATATCCAAAAGCGAAATGCTGGATTATACAAAATCTCTCTTTAAAAATTTTAAGGATCCACAATACTATTTTCCATAGAGGCTGCACCATTTTATATTTTACCAAGAATGCACAAAGATTCTGATTTCTCACATCTTTCTAATACTTCTGTTTTCTCTTTTTGTGATAGTAGCCATCCTAATGAGTGTGAGGTGTTATCGTGGTTTTGATATTTGCATTTCTCTAATGATTAGTGTAGGCAAGCATATTTTCATATGCTATTGTATAATTTCTTGGAGAAATGTCTATTCAAATACATCACCCATTTTTATTTTATTATTATTTTTAATTTTTATTTTTTGGTTTTTGAATTACAGTTGTCCCATTTCCCCCCCATTTCTCTCCCCCAACCAGCCAACCCCTTCTCCCACAATTATATACCTCCCCTTTGTCCATGTCCATGAGTCATTTATACACATTCTTTGACTTCCCTTATTTATGCCCCTTCTCTCCCTTCCCCCTCCCCCTTATTGACTGCTATTCTGCTCTTTGTTTTATTTAGTTCTTTTGTTTGTGTTGTTCTTTAGTTTTCTGTATTAGGTGATATCATACGGTATTTTTCTTTCTTGCCTGGCCTATTTCACTAAGCATAATTCTCTCTAGTTCCATCCATGTTGTCGCAAATGGCAGGAGTTCCTTCTTTCTATATGCTGCATAGTATTCCATTGTGTAAATGGACCACAGTTTTTGATCCACTCATCTACAGATGAGCACTTAGGCTGTTTCCAGTACTTAACTATTGTAAACAGTGCTGCTATGAACATAGGGGTGCATAAGTTCTTTTGAATTAGTGTTTTAGGATTTTTTTGGGTATAATCCTAGTAGTGGAATCACTGGTTCAAAAGGCAGTTCCATTTTTAATCTTTTGAGGTAATTCCATACTGTTTTCCATAGTGGCTGCACTAGTCTGCATTCCCACCAACAGTGCAGTAGGGTTCCCGTTTCTCCACATCCTCGCCAGCACTTGTTGTTTGTTGATTTCTTGATGATGGCCATTGTGACTGATGTAAAGTGGTATTTCATTGTGGTTTTTATTTGCATCTCCCTGATGGCTAATGATGTTGAGCACTTTTTCATGTGCCTATAGACCTTCTCTATGTCCTCTTCGCAAAAGTGTTTGTTCAGGTCCTTTGCGCAGTTTTTAATTGGGTTGTTTGTGTTCTTGATGTTGAGTCGTATAAGCTCTTTATATATTTTGGAAATCAGTCCACTGTCTGTGATGTCATTGGCAAATACACTTTCCCATATGGTTGGTTTCCTTTTCATCTTGCTGATGTTTCTTTTGCTGAGCAGAAACTCTTTAGTTTCATGTAGTTCCATTTGTTTATTTTTTCCTTTATTTCTCTTGCCTTAGGAGATGTATCCGTGAAGATATTGTTATGTGAGATATCTGAAATTTTTCTACCTATGTTTTCCTTTAGGACTTTTATGGTGTCACGGCTTACATTTAAGTCTTTGATCCATCTTGAGTTTATTATCATGTGTGGTGTAAGTTGGTGGTCTAGTTTCATTTTTTTTGCAAGTTTCTATCCAGTTCCACCAGCACCATTTGTTAAAGAGACTCTTCTCACTCCATTTTATGTTCATTCCTCCTTTATCAAATATTAGTTGACCATAGAGGCCTGGGTTTCTTTCTGGACTCTCTATTCTCTTCCACTGATCTATACGTCTGTTCTTATGCCAGTACCAGACTGTTTTGATCACAGTGGCTTTGTAGTATTGTTTGATAGCTGGTGTTGTGATTCCTCCTGCTGCGTTCTTCTGTCTCAAGATTGCTTTTGCTATTCGGGATCATTTTTGGTTCCATATGAATTTTTGGAGTATTTGTTCTAGGTCTGTGAAATATGTCATTGGTATTTTAATAGGGATTGCATTGAATCTGTAAATTGCTTTGGGTAGTATGGCCATTTTGATGATGTTGATTCTTCCCATCCAACAACATGGTATTTGCTTCCATTTATTTGTATTTTCCTTAATTTCTTTCTTCAATGTTACATAATTTTCAGAGTATAGGTCTTTTATCACTTTGGTTAAGTTTATTCCTAGGTACTTTATTTTTCTTGTTGCTATAGTAAATGGTATTTTCTTTTTTCTCTCTGTCTCTGATATTTTATAGTTGGTATAGAGATATGCCTTAGATTTCTGTATATTTATTTTGTACTCTTCTGTTTTGTCAAATTCACTTATTATATACAGTAGTCTTTTAGTGGAGTTTATAGGGTTTTCTATGTATACTATCATGTCATCTGCAAATAGTGATAGTTTTACTTCTTCTTTCCCAAATTGGATGCCTTTTATTTCTTTTTCTTGTGTGATTGCTGTGTCTAGGACTTCTAACACTATGTTGAATAGGAGTAGATAGAATGGACATCTTTGTCTAGGTCCTGATTTCAGGGGGAATGCTTTCAGTTTTTGTCCATTGAGTATGATGTTGGCTTCAGGTTTTTCATATATAGCCTTTATTATGTTAAGGAATGATCCCTCTATTTCCATTTTGCTGACTGTTTTCATCATAAATGGGTGTTGTACTTTATGAAATGCTTTTTCTGCGTCTATTGATATGATCGTGTGATTTTTGTCTTTTATTTTGTTTAGGTGATGGATTATATTTATTGATTTGTGAATATTAAACCATTCTTGCATCCCTGGGATAAATCCCACTTGATCGTGGTGTATGATCTTTTTGATGTACTGCTGGATTCTGTTTGTCAATATTTTATTGAGGATTTTAGCATCTATGTTCATCAGTGACATTGGCCTATAGTTTTCTTTCTTTGTTTTGTCTTGACCTGGTTTTGGGATTAGCATAATACTGGCATCATAGAAAGAGTTTGGGCTATTTCCCTCTTGTTGGATTTTTTGGAATAGTTTGAGGAGGATGGGAGTTAGTTCTTCCCTAAATGTTTTGTGAAATTCGCTTGTGAAACCATCTGGTCCAAGGCTTTTGTGTGTAGGGAGATTTTTGATTACTGTTTCAATTTCCTTCATTGTTATTGGTCTGTTGAGACTTTCTACTTCTTCTTGATTCAGTTTTGGAAGGTTATATGTTTCTATAAATTTGTCCATTTTTTCTAGGTTGTTAAATTGCTTGCCATACAGTTGTCTGTAGTAATTTTTTACTATCTTTGTATTTCTGTGGTATCAGTCTTGATTTCTCCTCTTTCATTTCTGATTTTGTTTATTTGGGTCTTCTCTCTTTTTTTCATGATGAGCCTGGCTAGAGGCTTGTCGATTTTGTTTATTTTTTTGAAGAACCAGCACCTAGTTCCATTGATCTGTTGGATTGTTTGTTTAGTCTCTATGTCATTTAATTCTGCTCTAATATTGATGATTTCCTTCTTTCTTTTTGCCCTAGGCCTTGTTTGTTGTTGTTGTTCTAGTTCTTGTAGCTTTAGGGTTAGATTTTTTACTTGAGATTCTTCTATCCTTTTCAGATATGCCTGTATTGCTATGAACTTCCCTCTTTGGACTGCTTTTGCTGTGTCCAATAGGTTTTGGGCTGTTGTGTGTTCATTGTCATTAGTTTCTAGAAATTTCTTGATTTCTTCTTTGATGTCATTGTTAACTCATTCATTATTTAATAGCATGTTATTCATTCTCCATGAGTTTGTGTGCCATTGATTATTTTCTCTGAGGTTGATTTTTAGTTTCAAGGCATTGTGGTCTGAAAAGATGCTTGATATGATTTCAACTTTCTTGAATTTGTTGAGGCTTGTTTTGTGTCCTATTACGTGGTCTATCTTTGAAAATGTTCCATGTGCATTGGAAAAGAATGTATATTTTGCTTCTTTGGGGTGAAAAGTTCTATATATATCAGTTAAGTCCATGTAGTTTAGTGTGTTGTTCAATGCCTGTATATCCTTGGTGTTTCTTCGCTTCAATGATCTGTCTATTGTTGATAATGGAGTGTTGAAGTCCCCTACTATGAGTGTGTTGTTGTTAATATTCTTCTTGTGGTCTTCTATTATTTGCTTTATATATTTGGGTGCTCCTATGTTGGGTGCATATATGTTTATCAGTGTTATATCTTCTTGGTGGATTGTTTTCTTAAGTATTATGAAA
Organism: Furipterus horrens; assembly: GCF_987537825.1. Lineage (NCBI taxonomy): Eukaryota > Metazoa > Chordata > Mammalia > Chiroptera > Furipteridae > Furipterus > Furipterus horrens. The sequence goes on along the minus strand of NW_028327179.1, from coordinate 60,383,012 downwards.
TGTTTTTCTTTGTCACTTTTCATGGCCCTTGCTTTGAAATATGTTTTGTCTTATATGAGGACTGCTACCCTTGCTTTTTTTTCAAGTCCGTTTTCTTGGAATATATTTTTATATCCTTTTACTTTCAGTCTGTGTAAATCTTTTGTATTGATGTGTGTTTCTTGTAGACAGCGAATATGTGGGTCCTGTTTTTTTATCCATTCCGTTACCCTATGTCTTTTAATTGGAGCATTTAATCCATTTACATTTAAAGTTATTATTGACATGTATTTATTCATTTCCCTTTGTACCTCTATTCCTCTCCTCTTTTTTTTTTTTTCTTCTTTTTTCTTAGAACACTCCCTTTAGCATCTCTTGCAATGCTCGTTTGCTGGAGATGTAATCTTTTAGTTTTCCTTTGTCTGAGAAACTCCTTATTTCACCTTCCATTTTGAATGAGAGCCTTGCTGGTTAGAGTATTCTTGGTTGTAGGCCTTTGTTTTTCATTGCTTGAAATATTTTTGACCATTCCCTTCTGGCTTGTAGTGTTTTTGTTGAGAAACCGGTCGATAGCCTTATCTGAGCTCCCTTGTATGTTATTTGCTGTTTTTCTTTTGCTGCTTTTCAGATTCTCTCTTTGCTTTGAAATGTTGCCATTTTAATTATGATGTGCCTTAGAGTGGGTTTTGGGGGTTCCTCTTCGTTGGAACTCTCTATGCTTTCTGAACTTGTATGTTTTTCTCTCATCAGGTTGGGAAAATTTTCTGTGACTATTTTTCCTATCAGTTTTTCTATTCCTTATTCTTCTGATCCCTCTTTAATTCCAATAATTCTGATGTTTTTTTTATGCAATCCTGTAATTTCCCTTTTTCTTATTCATACTTTTTCAATCTTTTTTCATTTTGCTCTATTGTCTGGGAATTTTTCTTTACATTATCTTCTAACTCACTAATCTGATCCTCTGCTTCATTTAGTCTGCTTTTGACTGATTCTATTGTGTTTTTCAGTTCAGAGATTGAATTCTTCATTTCTTCCTGGTTCTTGTTAATAGTTTCTGTATCTTTTTTTATGGTTGTGTAGTTCTCTGCAAGTTTCCTGTAATTTTCTTGGAGGTGTTGGTAACTTCCTTGGAGGTTGTCATAGTTGTTTTTAAGGATGTCGAGTATATTGAGCTTCTTCACCACCATTGTTTTGAATTTCGTGTCTGACATTTGGGCTATGTCTATTCCATCTACCTCTCTCTTTCTGGGGATTCCTCTTTTTTTTTTCATTGAGAGGTTATTTCTGCATCTTACCATGTTGGATTCTTCTTGTCTGTTTTTGTTTTTTGGGTTTGTCTGCTTTGACTTCCCACCTTTGCAGTATGAGATTCTTTATATGAGATCTGGGGTTTTTAGTTGTGCAGTCTCTTTGATCTCCTGAGCCTAATGTTCTTGGGTTATCTTTTATGTCATTTGTTTATGCTGTCTGGTTATATTTCAGATGCTCTTTCTTAGAATCTTCCCTCTGGCTAGTTGATTGAGAGTCACTTTATCCACTTTGTCTTGAGTTCTTTTGTGGAGATGCTGTTAAAAACATAAACACACAGCCCAGGCAGGAAACCCACACCCTCAAAATATCCCCTACCCTTTATCCTTCTATCGTCAGCCAATGAGCCAGTATTAATATAAATGTAGAGAGATCGGATTTTTTATACTATAGGAAGAATAGATAAGAGTTGTTTTTAGGGAGGTAAAATATGATTTTTGATAGAGGGGATGATAGATTAATAATAGTTGAGACTATACAAGACAGTAGGTAATATTTACATTGTATGTTAATAACAATAGAAGAAAAGGAGGGAGGAATGCAGAATATAATAAGAAAGCAAGGTTGTATAATATTGGATTCATATAGTAGTTATATTCTATTTATTTAGGATGAAAGGGAGGCTAAACTAAACACACAAACAAATAAACAACAATTAAAGAGAAAGGATGAGGGGGAGAGATTGTATGAAACAGATTAGAGATATAGTTTTTTTTTTTCTTCTCCTTCTTCTCTTCCCTTTAAGGAATAAGAAAAAAGGAATATTTTTACTCAGTTCAGTCTTTGTGTGTCGTCTTCATTTTCTGCGCCCACAGCTGGTCTAATGAGGCAGGTCAGAGCTTTCTGTTCCTTGCAGCAGCGGTGTGCACCCATGGTGGCCAGCACTGCGCGTTCCTTTGGCGCCTGTTGCAGCTAGCTGAGGTGCCCCTGTGCGCGCACCCCTGCACGCACAAGGCAGCCTGAATGCTTACCTTGGGCCTGCCGAGCCGTGTCCGGGAGTTGGTCTCTCACCTCTTAGGGTGGGGCCCCAGACACTTGGGCACTGTGGAAGTGAGAGATTGGTGTATATTGAAGCCAGCCAAGGTGCTTTTGTGCTCACGCACCCGTGTACACGTAAGGCGGCCTGAGAGCTAGCCTCAGTCCTGCCGAGCCGCTCTCTGGGAGTTGGTCTCTAGCCTCTTAGGGTGGGGCCCTGGACACTTGTGTGCAGTGGAAGTGAGCATCTGTGAGTCGCTGCTGCCTACTTTTCGCACGCCGAAGCCATCCGCTGTTCCCGCACCTGCCTGGGCAGGCACGAGCAGAGCCTGAGCAAGTGGTCTGTGCTCTGGCCTGGCGCCCACTGGAGCTGGCCAGGGGTGTCTGCACACAGTCTTCTGCGTGTCCAGTGGGCCCTCCCTGCACCCGTTGGGGCACTGATCTTATGTCTGTTGGGGTTTGTCTGAGGGGCACCTGGATGCGTGGCCCCACGCACCTGGACTAGTGAATGAGGGCACTTCCCTATGTGCACCCACGCGACCGAAGGGGAGGGTTGGGGACTGGATGAGGGCACTTCTGCACTTGCGCTCCTCAAGAATGTCCTATCACCCCCAAACTTTCCACCCCTCTGTGTAGTTCACAAGGGAAAAATATAAAGGAAAATTATGTTCTCACTTGCACAGCAGTATGCTGTTTCTTGTCTTTCAGCGCCAATGCCACCTGGTCGAGTCCTGTCTCTGCCAGCGGGCAGAGATCCGCTCTCCTCCTGATTCCTCTCTGGGGAAGCCTGTGGTTGCCAAAAATCCTTTGTGTCTGTCCTTCCAGCTTCAGCTCAGGTAGCCACCCAAGTCTGAAATCCCATCTTGTCCCTTTTTCCTCCACTATCCTCACTAAACAGGTTGTTCCCAGATGGTTTTTCTCTAATCCAGCGGTGCCAAGGCTCGACTCCTGCCAGTGTCCAGCTGCTCACTGAGATGTTCTGTCTGCAATTAGTCCAAACTACAGATGGGTCTCGGGAGCCTGAAAGCCCAACCTCCCCTCACTCCTCCACCATCTTCCTCCTCTTATGTTTTATGTTTAAATATTTAATATATTTTCAGTTAACTTTTATATATGGTATAAGGTGAGGGTCAATATTTACTCTTTTTCATTTGCCTATTCCGTTTTCCCAGCACTATTTGTTGAAGAAAACAAACAAATAGTTCTTTATGATGGCATTGGTACCCTTGTAGAAAATTTTTTGACCATATATGCAGTAATGTATTTCTGGGCTCTCTATTCTATTCCATTGGTCTAGATGCCTGTCTTTAGGCCAATACCACACTATTTTGATCATTGTTACATTGTAATAAGTTTTAAAGTAAGAAAGTGAGACCTTTAGTTTTTTTTTTTTTTTCTTTGTCAAGATTGCTTTGGCTATCAAAAGACCTATTTAAAAGAGAAAAATTTAAAAAGGAGATTCTTGAAGTCCAGAAATTCAATGAAGCTTTAAAACATACAAACAATTTGACTTACCTAGGAATAATAAGTATAGGTGCTATAACAGCCTTCCAGTTTGAGAAAATCAGTTTTAAAAGAATTTGAAAATGTTATCTCCTTCTTTATGAGTTGTCAACTGGTTTTAAATTAGCTCTGTGTTGTCCTCTGTCTTTTCCCTACTCTCCTAGCCACTCTAGGTCCTGGTCAGGATGAGTAGTTCTAGATGAGAAGTTGTACTACATTCTCTACTTCAAAGTTGGGAGTCTAAGAGCAGCATGGCAGAGAAGATCAACAGTAAACAGCATAAGAGTCATGGAAGCCCCATAAGGGATTAGGAACATTCAGAATAAGGAGTTACCTCTTCAGTTTTCAATTTAGTGGCAAAGGGTTAGAGTCTGGCAGAGCAATACCACCAAATTCTGTACAAAATACCTCTTTTGATCCAAGGCATTGTAACTAGATATGTGCAGTTAATATGGAAACCTTTTCTCCTTCCTTGAAAAGAAAATGTGATTAAAAAAATAGAAACTAAAATATTAGCACATTAGAAGAGAGAGGAAAGAAATCCAAGGGAGCTTGAACACTAGTCGCAATGCCAGAACCAATGAAACAAGAGCAAAAAGACCAAGAATATAAGTGATGAGAATTAAAAACAAACAAACAAACCCAAGTTGGTGACCACAGAAATTTTGTCAGGGCCACATCACTCAACCTTAAGAATTGTTTTAAGGCCCCAGGAAGGCTTCCCAAAGTAGTCTGAGGCAAACAGTGGGGAGCAAGGAAGGAAGTCCTCTTTTTCATTACTCCTATTCATAACTCTCCCTATCCTCTGGATCACTCTCCTCATCAACACCCCTTCCAAGAGACCTTTAGGTTCTAAATTAATCCTCTCTATTCAAACCTCTAATTCAACCCTTAACAAACCCTATACAAGTGTGCACACACATATACCAAACACACAGACACATAGATCTACACACATGCACAGGTCTCTCCTCTTCCTGCCTTGAGCTTGGTGTCACAAAACCCAGCGTTCTAGCACTTGGTGTTCTTCATACAGGGGACGCTATGAGATTGTCTTTCAATGTCAAATATTTGTTAGGGAGGTGAGCTCATGAGAACTTCACTTCAATAGAACAGAACATCATAATGGACTTGTAATTAGAAAAAAAGCCTTGGTGAAGAAATAGTTGCCAACAGGGAAGTTAGTAAAATGATAGAGGTAAAATGAAATGATAAAACATATATAAAAAATAAAGTAATAATTATTATTTACAGAACACTTCTTATTCATCAGGCACTACTTTGTATGTGTCACAAGTACTATCTAAATTAATTCTAATAATCATATCTTCAGTTTGCTGATGATGAAACTAAAGAGAAGAAAGATGGGTCCCGTATTCTTTCCTTGATGCTTATATGGAAACTATGAGGTTGGGTCTGAGAGACAGAAATCTGGCCTTCTTTGATTAATCTGCTTTCCTTCTGTGAACAGATCCAGATTTGGGGTAATCAGTCCGGGTTTCTAAGGCACAGTCAACAGTACAGGCTTCTCCACTGTTGGGAGAGGTGACTCATCTTCCATCCCTCTCTGATACCTGTACTTGTCACAGAAGAGTTGGGTACATTACTAGTGAGTATAATATGACACTTGTTTTGTTTAGAGAAGCATCATCTCCAATGTACAAATAGGCCTATGGAATATACCAAGAACAGTCTGAGATGAGATGCCTCACATGGGCTTTCAGCAAAGTGTCTTTTTTGAGGGTTCACTTATCAGGGCTTCAGTTTACTGCCTAAAGAATGATGGGAATGAGGAAAGAATAAGGGAAAAGTCAACACACAAAAGGCATAAGCAGGAATTCTAGAGAGAGTCCCCATGTAATCCTCCAGCAACACTTTGCTTATACCCAAGACCAACAGAAGTGGGAGAGGAAGGGAAGAGGGTCCCCTCCCTTCCACCTGTCCCAGCAACAAGCATGTATCCTCGTTACCTGGGTTGTATACTTTTCAAGGTCTTCTCACAACTCACCCCCATCTCCCAATTCAAAACTTTCTCAAGGAGAAAAATATAAGAAGAATAAGAACCATTTGCTAACTCTACAGGATGTGTGTCATAATTATTTTCTTGTTCTGTGTTCTGAGTGACCCAATAATATTTCTTAATAGAAACTGCACTTTTATATGGATTAAAAATTAAATGTTGAAAACACAACAACTCCAACAGCAAAAAAAGGAATATTATTGCAGTTTTCAATATCTGACCTACCAAGAACCAGGAGCTTCAGGGAAGCTAACTCAATTACTTAAGAATTTTCCATAGTTTTCATTTTTTCTGAAGAAAAGTTGAAAGGAGACTTTAATCTACCTTTCCAAAAAGAGAGAGAGAGAAGTAAAAGAAAAAGTGTGCACACAGCAGTGAACTGATAACTAAGGCCTTTTTTCAGTACATGTTGGGTGGAGGGCCTGTCTAGAGATTTTCCAAGGACACCGAAGTTGACTCCAGAAAGTGTTATTGGACTACAGTTGAAATAGCCATTTTAACTAGTGAACTTTCTGAGGTTATTTAAGAAATTTGCACCCCTGTCAGTAAACTCAATTTTTGGAACTCAGAACTTTGAAGCAAAAAATGTCTGAAGATAAGGACATGACTGTCTTGTTTATAGAATTTTATTGAGTAGTATGTATTATACCATTTTTAAAAAGCTTCATTCAACTTAATACAATTCACTTTTTGCTTGCTGAATTCCTAAGTGCACCTGTTTTGTGAATGACTGATAGGAGAATTCAGAGATTCAGCATGAACTCAGGAGCCCATAATATAGATGGGAGAAAGCATGCAAACAAGATCTATGGAAGTTCTCAATCCACACTTGAAGGAATGGAGTGTCTATGTAGGAAAAGGATGATTCTGCTTCAGAGGGTCAGAGCAGACTAGGGAAGAATGATGAAAATAAATGCCCTTGGAAAGGTGAAAAAGCAACGTTGAGTGAAGGGGCTTCGTTTGTGTTTTGAATTTTACATACTTTATCTTAGTTTGTCATTGCACATACAGTCTTACAAAATTAGTCTTTTTGTTTTACAAGTGAGTAAACTGAGACAAGGGGAGACAATGTTACTTGTGCAAAGTTACAAAACAGTAAACTATGGTTTGGTCAGGCATTTAATTCAGTCTGTGTGCTTTTGATTGAGGCAGATGGGCTTTGGTCAGGGTCACCTGGTGATTAGTTCTGCTCTTAATATATCAAACTTGATGTACATATGAGAATAAATTAGCTAGAAATAAGGGTCTGGAATAAGAAGACAGTTTGGAGAGAGATTTGGGGGCATGAGCAGATTGGTGACAGTTGGGGTATATGTGAGAAGTAGTAAAGTTGTCTGGGACAGGTATGTGTTGAAAAAGCAGCTACACAAAGAATCCTGGGGTAATAGAAAGAGTCAGAGATGTACAGAGGAAATGGAGAGAATGGCTGAAACAATAAAAAGAGTGGGAAGCCCTGGCTAGTGTAGCTCAATGGATCGAGCACCAGCCTGCAAACCAAAGGCTGGCCAGATTGATTCCCAGTCAGGGCACATGCCTGGGTTGCAGGCCAAGCCCCCAGTTGGGGGTGAGCGTAACAGGGTCAGGACATGCACCAAAAGCTTATACAGGATGAGAAGAGCCATTGGATTTGGTATTTAGAAGGCTGTCAGAGACCTTAGACACAAGACTTTTAGTAGAATACTAAGGGGGAAAAAAAAGGATAGATAAGAGCTTGACAAGAAGGAAAGTGGGAATAAATGGATTAAAAAAGCAAAAGTGGTCAGGAAAGTTGACTATGAAGGCGTAAGAGAATTAAGCCTTGAGCTTTTAAGGTCCAAGTTAAGGCTGTTTTGCTTTATTTGTTCATCTATTTCAGTATGGAGGATTTATAGGAAAATTTGTTTGCAAAAGACAGGATGACTGTGAAAAAGAAAAGGTTCTGGGGTAAAGTAGAGGTAGAAGTTTTGAAAAGGAACAGCACCCCAAAGGGAAGGGTGTAGATGTTAGCCCTGGAGAGACAAGAGATGTATACAAATTTGAAGGACATTCAGGAGACCAGGACAACCCACAGTCCTCCATTATCTCTGTGAAACCAATGTCACAAGTCTATGCTGAGAGTGAGGCATCTTATAGGGCACGTGAGATATGGAGTTGCTAAGGAAGATAGGAAACTAGCAGAGAGGTATTTGTAGAAATTAAGAAACATGGTAGGAGACTGTCATGTATGATCATAGGAAAAATAATATACATTAGTATGATAGCAATGTAGGAAACAATGAAATGCTAACACAAAGAAATGGGTTACTGTGCAGGTCAGTATGTGGTACTCCCACAAAAACACTAAATATTTAGCACACATACATTATATCAAATACAAATGTTTCCTGTGGATGAAAATGGGAACATGCATGCTAGGAGAAAAATTGTGTGGATAATTTTTTCAAGCACTTTCTATATAAAGTGGGCTTTAGTTATAGGCTTTCACTTAGCCCAGTCTAGGCTGATAGTTTTATATACATGGGCTTTTTATATTTCCCCAGTATAACTTGATATATCTACTTTACAAATAAGGAAACTGAAGGTTAGTAAAGCAAGTTGTCGAAAGTCAGCAAATAATTTGTGTAAGAACCAGATTTTGAACCCAGGTCTGTCATGTAACAGAATGCTCCTAAATATTATGTTTTCCTGACATAGAAAATTATTTTCTAACATAAATTTTAACAGAAGTTTTAACATATACAAATACTTTCTAGAAATGAACCCCAGTTAGATTATGTTCTTGATGAGGTGGATATATGAGCTGTTCAACCATCGCTTATTCATTGATTTGCACACATTCATTCATTCATTCATTACACAGACATTACTTTTTGAATATCAGTAATGAGTCCAGCCCCAGGCAGGTTAGCAAGAATCCACAGGTAAAGGAAACCTAATCCCTTCTTGAAGGAGCTTCCAGCCTAGAGGAAATAGACACCCAAAAGAAAGTCCCTGAGGTGCAGAGGCAGGATCACTGCCCACATCACAGACTGTCAGCTATCCTATGGGGCAGAGGGAGGGATCCAGCCAGCTAGTGCTGATAGGGTTTGGAGGGAGAAGCTGGATACACCAACAAGGAGCAAGCCATGCCATTTGAATTTTCAGCTCTGGTGCTGAGGCTGGGTCCTCATTACATAATGCCTCTCTTTGCCTCCATACAGAGGGCCAGACAACAAGTGATGTTTGTCTTCAATTAGCAGAATAACTCTACTTAAGGACACTCTGCCTTCCTCAGAAGGCCAGAAGAAGGGCAGACAGATGAAAGGAAGAAAGAAGCAAAGGAAGATAGATACGTGGAGGAATGAGGCTACTATAAATATACCAATGTTTAAACTCCATACACAGTAGCCAAGAGCTCATGTTAAATGGTGAGTAAATGAAAAAGTCAGTATGTCCAGGAACCCAATTACCCTTAGTCCAGTATAAGGAAGAACTGATTAATCCTTGTTAGCTCTGCTTCTGTGGGGCTATATGTGAGCAGCTCTGGCTGCTCTAGCTCTACCTCACTTGTGTTCCTAGCCCAAACACCTTGCTTTCTCCAGGCTCTAACTTAGCCTTAAACACGTACTGCTATTGTTACAGAAACAGGGGAGTCCAAAAATCCCCAGAGTTTGTGGCTGGGGGATGGGGAGAAGGAAGCAGCTTTTAGAATGCCTCCACCTGCTGAGGCTGGTGGCTAGTGTGTTTTTTATGCAAAATGGCTTTAATGCATCCAAAGCTTCAGGTAGATGGGAGGGGTCTTGGACCAGGGGATGGTATGGAGAAAACCCACAGAGCCTGCGTGGGGTTCTGTGAATGGTCAGAACTGGTTACCGCACCCACTGCATCAGAGGACGTAGTCAGGGATTTAAAAATAAGCGGCAGACATTTTAGCCAGGCTGACTGTGCAGATTTGACTGAGGCTGAGGCTGACCATGTGGATTACAAAAGGACTAACTATGCAGTTTACAAGGAGGCTGAGAATCCATGAGGTTCTGGATTAAAAGCTGGTGGACCCCATAACACAGACGAGGTCTCCCCAATCAGAATTAAATGATTGGCAGCTACTGGTAAAGCTGAACTGTGTTTGGAAAGTAGGGAAACAGTTTCTCTAACTTTTCTAAAACTAGCCTGGTTTGGTAGGGGGGAAGGCAAGGATATGTGTTTATGGATGTTTTAAAGAACATAAGCCTTAACAACAGAAATCCGCAAATAGCTAAATCTATATAACTGTTATATAAACAATTCTTTTTCTTTTCACTAAACTCTGGTATTGAGAGTTATAATTTTGATGGCGGGCAATCGGGTCCCTAACTAAAGAGCCCGTGGATTTGTTTTCAATTGGAGCAGCCCAGGGGTTCTGTAACACTATGACCCAATAAAATAGAGATTGTGGCTCAGTGGTAATGAACTCTTCTTTTTAAATCTGTCTTAATTTTCTGTAAAATAAGAATTATCTTGACCACACAGTATTATATGAATATGACACACCACACACTATTTCCCTTGCATATGCTTAGTCATCTCCTGAATACAAATAATCTGATTCTGAGTAAGAACATGAACCATGTCAACATAGCCTAATTAAAATGCTTTAAACATGATGAGTATAATAACTAAATTGTTTATGTCTCATGTGTTATTGGTTTAGCAACCTATTATAATAAATATACAACTGTTAAGCTAAGGTGACAACTTGATACTAACATTCTGTCACTGGAAGGTGCAAAGGACAATATTGACAGGGCCAATCTTCTGTGGAGATGGAAACTTTGTCTTTTGAAAATTTTATCCTTCTATGTTAATATCACCCTCCTCCCTAATTTTAAGTTTCTTTTCCCATATTCTTATCCACATACCTACTTCCCAGGGCCAATTCTAGTTCCATCTTTCTCAAAACCTTATTCTCAGGTGGGGACCAGCTCATTCGCACAGATCCAACTTAGGCCTGTCATAGGTCAGAATTTCTTCAAGTCTGATCCAGAAACCACCTGCAGCTGACACATGTGCATACTTGTTAACTATTCAAATTCCTGGGCTCCACCAACTGTATCACAATTACTGTACTAGTAGTGGGAAATCAAAATAAAGTTTTTAAGTACATTTCCCAGTTAATTCCTAGAGCATACACACGCACCACTAAGAAGAGGTATTTGGCCTCTCAGGATGGTAAAAGTCTATACACCATAAAGACTTAGAGATTTTAGGACAACACTCTTAAGAGTAGGTCTTAGGTGGGAGATGTATAAACATGTTGCAATAATACAGTTCCTGGTGTATATATGAATTTCTCAGATCCAGTTCTCTACAAAAGACCAACACAGAAATGAAGAAGTTCAAATGGTAATACTGCATCATACAAAGTCCAAAAAAGGGGGCTCATTTGGTGAAATAATAGAAAGTGGAAGGGATACTTGAAGGAAGATGTGACAGAAATTATTGGGGGGGAGGTTATACTTGTTGCTCTCGTTTACTGAAACTTCTGAACATGTATTAATCAGGTGTCTGGGCAGTAGCAGGACTAATGGTTGTATACTGAATGACCAGATGTTTAGGCCCTGCTAGTTTCCTGTGTTCCAAACACATTACGCCAAATAAAATAGGAACTCAAATCTGGAGCTTCTCCCAGCCCCAGACTCAAATTCACTCACTTCAGGAGCCTAGAGATTAAATCCTGCTTCATTTAGAAATTAGGTTCTTCATGGAACACAAATAAGTCTACTGTGGCTTCAGCAGTTTATTTTCCTCATTCAATGATATAGCTGAAGCTAGAAAGATACCACCAAATTTTTAAAGTCAAAGGCTCTTTTAATCTTTCTGACCTACCTTCCTTAGAATATAGCCTCATCCTTATGGTTATTGTACCTCACCTTCCCTTTGCATCCCAGGAAAAATGAGGAAAAGGGAAGCAATAAGGGGGAAAGGTATCATTTCCATCTGGAAAACCAAACTTTCCCTATGTCCCTAGAAATATTTTGCTTCTCAATAGTGAGAGCAGTCTGAAACGGTCCTCCAATTCCAAAGGAATATTATAAATGGAATTTTTATTTTTAAAATATGCAAAACTGTCTCCTTGAACAAAATTTAGATGCTATTAGTAAGGAACAATATATATCTGGATTCTGAGTAGGTAACAATATGCGTGCTAATATTTATCTGAGGAAGATGATCCTTCTGCTGTGTATTTGCTTCTCCTTACAATTGTGGTATGAGTAGCAGTGATATTATGCTCCTTCACTCTACATAGTTCCCCATCTTTTTACATGTGCTTCAAGCTTCTTGAGTCTAAGTTTTGGTTCATTTATTCATTTATTCATTCATTTGTTGAGACCATACTCAGTGTCAGGCATAAGACACAGCATATGGGCACAGTATAGTGAGGTTGACACTTCTAATCTCATGTTGCTTACATTCTAGCAGAGGTAGGAAGATACATGAACAGGTGAGTATAATACAAAGAGAGGAGTGCCATGGAAGGAAAATAAATGATGCAATCGAGGTGCACAATATGGCTACAAATCCAACCCAGTGTGGGGTTAGGGAGGCTGCTCAGAGAGTAGTAAAGGAAGAGGGTCATGGAGATAAGTGGAGTAGACTCTTCTAGGAGGAATAACTAGCATCTTTGAAAGAATCTGGTGGAAAAGTATTGGCCTTCTGGAAACTTTTAAAGTTAAGAATATCTGAAATATAGACTGGGAAAAAAGGGACAAGAAAGCAGGAGAAAGGTAGGCAAGGGTCAGATCATGATGACTTTGTCAGGACAACACAGAGATCTGATGCAGGACCTGAAGCAGAAATCACAGGTGGTTACATAAGATCACACTGAAACCTCTCTCAATGTCTGAGAAGAACTATTTTCACTGCCTTTGGTCTACAAGTTCAGATAACATCATTCTAAATGGTTTTCCTCTTGTTTGGTAAAGCAACTGTGTAGAGAACAGATGATTCCATTTTTAAGTCTTTTATGGTAGATACTGTGTATACACAATTTCTAAAATTTATAAATCAGAGTGACAAGACCATGCTACTAGTGTGCTCATTGACCTATGACATTTAAAGCCGTGTCACTAAGCCATCAAGACTTGGCATTAACTGTTAGTATAGAACATACCGCATCAAATGTCAGCATACATTCAGAATTTATAATATGTGATTGATCAAGGATGTAAATCAGGGTGGTATTGAAAATCCTCAGAAAATAGGTGAAAATTAAAGCAGAAGATTATTTAGAAATCTACTTTTATGAATTTCTCAGCAACAGAAGATGAAGGGAGAGATAGGAAGAGGGAGTAAAGAGTGCAGGGAAATAAAGCTATGTATTGGTCACTTCCTATTATATAACTATTACCTTCACTTATTTCTCAGCCTTTATGTTACCACTGCTCCAGTAGATAAGTACGCCAAAGTTCAAAGAGGCTAAATGAACTTCTAAAGGACAAAAGCCCACAATTCCCACTTTACCAGCCTACTTTCTAATGAGGAGTCTTTACAATGGAAAGCAGGTGTGCATTCCCTAGGAAAGAGAAATGAGTAGAAGTAGAAGACCTATAATCAATATGAAGATCTTAATAATGGAAAAACAATCAACATTTAACTTTTTCCACACAAAACCTGCATATGAACATTTATAGCAGCTATGTTTATAATTGCAAAAATTGCTAGCAACTAAGATGTCCCTTTCTAGTCATGGAAGTAAATTAAATGCCTACCACTTAGTGAAAGAAAACAATCTGGAAGATTACATTGCATATAATTCTAACTATATGACATTCTTGAATAGACAGAACTATAGAGACAATAAAAAGATGTATAGTGGTTAGTGGCTGGGGAGACAGTTGAATAGGTGGAGCATGAGGGATTTTTAGGGCAGTGAAACTATTCTGTCTGAGGTTGTAGTGGTGGATATATGACATTATTAATTTTTCAAGACCCATAGAATCACAACACCAAGAGTGAACCCTAACGTAATCTGTGAACTTTACTTAATAATAGTCTATCAATATTGATTCGTGAATTATAACAAACATATCACACTAATGTAATGGGATGCAGAGTGAGGGTCCCCAAAAATAACAGCATAAACCCCCCCAAACACAGATTGGGGATGGGGGAAGTGGATAATATGGTGTTTAAGATACTTTGCATAACAATGGCAAGTTGATAGCTGTGCTGCCCCCTCCCCCAGGCAAAAGTGTATGTGACTTTAAGGACATAGCCAGGGGATGTGGATGCCCAACCTGAATGTCTGTGTGTCATGGGGAACTCTTGCCCTAACTAAAGATGGCAGCCAAAAGAAGGTAAAAGTTATGGGAAACTGGCAAAAGTAGCACATGATAGGAGGAGATCACATAGGAAGTTCTGGGCCAAGCATTTAAAATAAGGTTGGACTGAAAGAGAAAGGGCTTCTGCCATGCAGTCTGTAGTGAGAAAGGGGCTATGTCTGCTTCTCTGAGGAAGCAGACATGTGGTGTAGGGATTTCACTATATGGTCTGCTGTATTAAGGAAGCAGCAGCCATGTTTTCTATAATGGGATTATGCCAGGAGGTCTGAAACAGAGGAGGAAGAAGCCATGCAAAAGGAGAAGGTGTAAAGAGAGATCTGATGGGGCTGTGCAGGGACGTGCCTAACCAAGCACAGATTAGTGAGAGATGCTTAGAGCTGAACTAAACTGTGACTGGGAATGCTGAATCTGCAGGCTTTGGCATCTCTGAAGGATGTACGGAGAAGCCACTCTTGGGATCTGTGCCTCCCTGGAAGCTGTGGACAATGTACCACAGACCCTGAAAGAGAGAGCTGCTGTGGGAGGAGGGCAACTCTGAAACCCATAACTGCAAATTCCAGGGAGGATGGAGACCTATTTGTGCATCCAACTGAAGAACAGATAAGGATATGGGGAACTTCTTGGCATGGTTTTGACTTATAGCCTAGTGGGAAGAAAGGGAAATGTTGGGTCTTGTGGGAGAACAGGGCTCTGAGCAGGAGTGCTCCCAGTGCCATCAAGATTAGATACTGTTAATGAAAACCTGTTTTCTTCAACACTAATTATTGGGTCATGTATCTTCAAGGCACCATGTGGCTGAACCCCAGTTTGCTCAGTTATATTAACACAACATGTTAATAATAGGATAAACAGAGTAGGAGAGAGCATATATAGAAGCTATATAATTTTGGCACACTTTTTCTGAAGAACTCAAACTGCTATAAAAAATAAAGTCTCTTTTTAAAGTCTCTGGGATGAGTTTTTCTTTGAAAGAAAACCCAGGAGTTTCAGATACTCAAGTGGACCTGGTAAAGGCAAAGGCTTCATAGGGTGTAAGGGAGTGTTTCATGGAGTTCCATCTATTCAGTCATGTATGTGGCAATGGCCACACAGGTTGAGAAGTGTGGCCTATCACTATTTATTCAAGATGTTCTGTAATTTATGTGCAAAATCTGGAGGCAGGCTCTCCTCTCTGCTCTGGGCATGATCTGACTAATACATGACTGGAAATTTCAAGGAGGCATGATTCTGTAGAAATGAGACCCCATAGTCTGTGCAAACAAGTAGCACTAGCCTCATAGACTGTAACATTTAGAGTGAGGTGACTCATGCTCACATAAGAGTCTTAAGATGACTGGAGTTTTCAGGTCATAACATGGTATGTAATCTGATTGGCTAAAAGTCCTCATGAGGGCTCCCACAATAGTGAGAATTCTGGGGGAGGAGGGCAAGAGGAAAGACTGACTGAGATGGGCTGCAAACATTCAGAAATGCTAAACCTTTGATCTATTGTCTAAAAGGCATGCCAAGAATGTGATTTGTGGTACCACTTTAACCTCTAAATATACTGTACCTCTTTTCTGGAGACATATTCAAAAGAATACTAGCTAACACACTGAAGGTTGAACATTTAGTAATTCAACAAAGCCAGGAGGGAGGCATGACTGATAGCTCAGTTTTACAGGTAAGAGATCTGAGCTTCCAGAGGTGAAGGGACAGGCCTAAAGTACCCAGGCAGAACATGCTGGGTTTGCCCATTTCAAAGCTGAAAAGCTGAATCATTTAGGTATATTGCTTTCCACATTAGTAACTCAGGATGGTCAGTGATTTATTTAATTCTCTCTGGAAGTATTTAGCCATCAACAGAAAACAGTCTCAATGCTTTTATTTCTCGAGGCATCAGTTAGACCTATTCTGCCCTCTTCATTTCATACTAGTTTTCTGGCCTTGGTCTCAGAACAGAAACATCCCTTCTTTCTCTTGGTTTTTATGTCTATTGCCATAATACAGTTTCCCTCTGCACTTAATTTAGAGACAGGAGATTGGGTCCAGAAACCAGAAGCCTTACCTGACTACACGGCAACTTATGTTAATAATCACCCTTATCACTCACCAAGGGCTTCCTGAGTGCCAGGTTCCATACTAAGCATTTTATCTAATCTCATCCTTATGAAGAAGTTGCCAATATCACCCGCAGTTTATAGATGAGGACAGTGAAGCTTGGAGAGTTTAACTGACTTCCATGGAGGCAGAAGGCAAGGCAACACTAAGATGCCAGATGCACTGCTTTGGACTCTTCAAGCCCCAGCATGTTGTGATAATGTGGTGATTACTCAGCTTAAGCAAACCAAAGAGGAATTTGGATCTTTCATGAGAGACTTTGTGGTCTTTAGATGACATTTAAAAACAAAATATGTTTCTGTTATGTCTATTTTCTCCTAATGTTTTCCAATGGGAATTTGAGACTTTTACACTGGAGAGGACTGAGTTATACTCCTCAAGAGCCAAGCGGAATGCCATGAATGAGAAAGTCACTGTGCTGAATTCCTTCAATTCTCTCACAACCACAGACAGTAGTGTGTACAAAATAGATATACAAGCATCCTTTCATTCCAGGCATGCTTCTTATTATAAGCTTATATATTATAAGCTTCAAACTTAGTCCACAATATTTCAAGCTTATTATTTTTCTTCTCATAGACATGACATAGCCCTGGGGAACAGGAACAGCCCTTAAAGTCCTGAGTAGAAGGCCTGAACTTCTTTTTTCCAGAATTGCTTCAGCTTCTAAAAGTAAATGAATGAGTTAACAATCTCTGTCTCGGTTCCAGAAATAATATTAATTTTTAAAAAACATTTTTAAGCATGAAAAATCTGAGTCTTATAATCAACATCTGTGAAAGCCTACATGAGGCAAGTGTGTTTGATGTGGATAAAAACTGTATAAGAGACCTCTGGTGAAGATAACAGAGTAGGTAAATGCTATGCCCATCTCCTCCCACAACCACAGCAAAATTACAACTAAACTACAGAACAACCACCATTGAGAATTGCCTGAAGACTAGCTGAACATAAGTCCTTTAACTAAGGATAAATAGAAGAAGCCAAGTTGAGACTGGTAGGAGGACCAGCAATACAGAACAGGCAGACACTACACTTACGTGTGGCAGTTAAATAATTGAAGGGATATCTCAGCTATTCAGGATTCCAGTGCTAGGAAGAGAAGTCCCATTATTTCTGACTTTAAAAACCAAAACCAGCAGGGATTGTGGATGAGTGAGTCAGATGTCTGAAGAAGACTTAGGCAGTTCCTTTTAAAGGGTCCACACATGGACTTACACTCAATGGTAGATTCACTTCGTCTGAGTTCCAGCACTGGGCAGCAGCTCAAAAAGTACCAGGGTCATATGGGGAGGAATCAAGTTGTCCTGGTTTCTGGGTGAGACTTGGAGGGGCAGCATTCTCTCGAACATAAGTGCTGGTAGGTGCCATTGTTTCTTTGCTGAACCCTCCATCAACCCAGGATGCAGGCATAGGCAGGAGCCAAGTCTGAATCTCCATCGTCCTGGTTTACACAATTTGCTCTGCCCTGATAATTTCCTGAGATCATAGCACCTGGCTTGCAGGCCCACTCAAGCCATGCCCAGGGGCTTTTACATAAGAACAGCTTATGTCAGCTTGTGCTATGAACTTCTGTAAAATCTCCCAAAAGTTCACAAAACCCAAACAAGGAGTTTTTGGTCTCTGCATGTCCTATATCTTTCGCTAAGTGTCCCCAAGCCCAGGACTGGGGCACTAGGCCTCGGTTTGTAGCCTGGCCTCTCCCAGGTGCCTCTAAGCCTAGCATAAGTGTCAACCATCTACAAATCACTTTGTAGATTATACCAGGTGCCCTGAGTCAGACACAGACAGAAGCTGACCTTGGCCAGCTCCAGAGACCTTCCCAAGAGGCCCCAGAAACAAAACATCTTGTGGACAGGTTCAGACTACACCAAAGCACCACCCAACTGCCTCCACAAACAGACACCCAAATGACAGACTCAATAGGAACAAGAGCCCTGCTAAAGCAAATTCTGCTCTGTGGGATCAGCCCCTGCATAACAACTGCTCTGTTGTAGTCACAGCCATTCCTCACAGTCAATCAACCTGAAGGTCAATTCCTGTCACTGATGTGCCAACAGCAATCAAAGCTCAATTACAACAGAAAGACACACACAAACCACACAAGAGACACAGCTGAAGCACTGGCTCAGGTGACTAGGGAAACTATACCACTGGGCCCCATAGGACACCTACTGTATACAGCCACTCTACCAAGATTGGGAGACATAGAAGATCTATGTAATAGATAGAAATAAACACAAGGAGTTAACCAAAACGAGAAGACAAAACTTCAGAAAAAGAATTAAACAAAGTGGAGGAAAGCAATCTACTAGATCAAGAGATTAAAACACTGGATATAAAAATGCTCAATGAACTTAAGGAAAGAGTAGGTGAACTCAGTGAAAACTTTATCAGAGATAGAAAAAATAAAAATGGAGATATGGAGACAGTAAATAAAAAAAAAAACAGTCAAAAATAAAGAATACAATAATTGAAGAATATATTAGAGAGAATGAATAATAAATTAGACAAAGCAGAGATTAAATTAGTAGTTTGGAAGACAAGGTCAAAGAAAATATTCAATCAGAACAGTGAAAAGAAAAAAATTAAATAATGAGGATGGTTCAAGGGGCCTCTGAGACAACATCAAGTGTAACAACACTTGCACCATAATGTACCAGAAGGAGAAAAGGAAAGAAAAGAAATTGAAAACCTGTGTGAAAAAATAACAGAAAACATTCCTAACTTGATGAAGGAAATAGACACACAACACATAAAGAATAGAGTCCCAGAAAAGATTAATGCAACAAGGCCTTCTCCAAGACATGTTATAGTTAAAGTGCCAAAGGTTTAAAGTAAAGAGATAATCTTAAAAGGAGAAAGAAAAAAAATAAGTTACATAAAAGGGAGGTCCTATAAGACTGTCAGCTGAGTTCTCAAGAGAAACTTTTCAGACCACAGGGGACTGACACAAAATATTCAAAGTGAGGAAAAGCAAAGAACTACAACCAAAATTACTCTATACAGCAAAGTTGTCTTTTAGAATAAAAGGACGTATAAAGAACTTCCCAGACCAAAAAAAAATTGCTAAAAGACAAAATACTGGTCTTCTGAAGAAGAAAGAAGAAAGAAGGAGAAGACGAAGAAGAAGAAGAAGGAGGAAGAGGACGAGGAGGAGGAGAAGGCGGAGGAGGAGGAAGAGAAGGAGGAGAAGGAGAAGAAGGAGAAGAAGAAGAAGAAGAAGAAGAAGAAGAAGAAGAAGAAAAGAATTAAGAATGTGAATAATAAAATGGCAATAACTAAATACTTATCAATAATTACTTTAAATGTAAATAGATTAAATGCTCCAATCAAAAGACACAGGGTGGCTTACTGGATAATAAAACTCATACATATACTACCTACTAGTACATAACTACCTATTAGAGCCTCACTTAAATCAAAAGACATATACAGATTGAAAAAAAGTGATGAAAATAGACATTTCATGCAAACAGAAACCAAAAAAGCAGAAGTAACAATACTTATATTAGACAAAATAAACTTTAAAACAAAAACTATATCAAGAGGTCAAGAAGTACCCAGCTATTTCAGTTCTTGTTATTTGTCTGAAGAAACCCAAAACACTAATGCAAAACAAACAAATGAACAAACCAATGCATTCTTGTGTTCACTGCAGCACTATTTCCAGTAACCAAGATATGGAAGCAACTTAAATGTTTATCAATAGGTAAATGGATTAAAAAATGATACATATATTCAATGGAATAACAGACATAAAAAAGAACAAAATTTTACCATTGTGACAATATGGATGTAAGTGAAATAAATCATATAGAGAAAGGCAAATACTGTATGATTTCACTTATATTTGAAATATAAAAAACACCAAAATAAACAAAACTAACAAAGTTATAGATACAAAGAACAATTTGATGGTTGCCAGAAGGGAGGAGGTTTCAGTGGGAGATGGGTAAAAAGGGGGAAGAGACTGAAGATGTGTGAATTGCCATTTATAAAAACAGTCATGGGAATGTAAAGCATGAGGAATATAGTCAATAATATTATAATATCTACTTTGGTACTAGACTTATTAGGGTGATCATTTTGTAAGTTATTAAATATAAAATCACTGAAAGTAATATAATATTGTATGTCAACGGTAATTGAAAAAAATTTAATTATTTTAAAATTATTTTAAAAATAATTGTATTCCAAAAATGTTATATGTTAATACTGTGTGAATAAAATCAGATTGTGTCTGCATACAATCTAAATACAACCTAAATAATTATTTCTGCAATACTACAACTGCAGTTTTTTATTGTTGACACTATTACAGATGCCCCTCCCCCCAATTTCCCCACCTTTGCCCCCCTCTACTTGGCTTTGTTCCTCACCCTGGCCTTTACCACATTATTGTCTGAATCCATGGGCTATACATATATCCATATCTGTTCTTTGGCTAATCTCTTTCAGTAACCCCCACTGCCTGCCCCTAGGAAATCTGTCAATATGTTTCATATATCCATGCCTCTGGTCCTATTTTGTTTATAAGTTCATTATATTCCATGTATCAATGAGATCACATGACATTTGTCTTTCTCTGACTGGCTTATTTTGCCCAGTATAATAATCTCCAGCTTCATCCATACTGTCACAAAGGGTAAGAATTCTCTTTTTTACAGATGTACAGTATTCCATTGTGTAAATGTACCACAGCTTTTTTATCCACTCATCTACTTGACAGACACTTCACCTACACTGCTGATGAGAATGCAGACTGGCACAGCTACTGTGAAAAGCAGTATGGAGTTTCCAAAAAAAACTAAAAACAGAAATGCTGTTTTCTGGGAATATATCCTAAGAATCCTGAAACATCAATTATAAAGAATTTATGTACCCCTATATTCATAGCAGCATTATTTACTATAGCCAAGATCTGGAAGTGACAACTGCATTTCTTATTGCATGTTTATTTTAAGGTTTTGCTGTTAGTTTTCTTTTTAATGTAAATAGATGTCAGTGCAGCTTCTGTCCTAAACACCTACTTTCCCAGAGCTTCATGGAATCAGCAGCAGACATCAGAACAAGCACAGGGCCCTTTCTGAATGTGAGGCAATGTGTGACCATGCAAGGCAGGGGTCCATAAAGCCAGGGCTGGACAGGAGGGGATGGTAGACCATGGTGATAGCAGCAGCACAAGAGATTTCTGCTTGCTTGTTTCTTGAGGTTTTTAAACCCATAGCAAGGCCCAACATAGATGTTACAGGAGATAGCATGGCCTGCTGAGGGGTCAACTCTCAATGACTCCACCCTCTCCTGCCTTTTCTGGAAACCACCTCTCCACCTTTCCCACCTGCTCTCTGAAGTACAAATTCAAACTTGTTCAGAGTTCCTGAACTCAGCTGCACCTGAGTCTGATAACCTGGCAAGGAGTGTCTCTTTCTTCCAAAGCTGTGGCACACAGCTGAACTTAGGGCAAAGACCTAATACATCTTCCTTTCTCTTCTTCTTACTCTTAAGACAGAATGGATGTCTTCATTCCAACCATAATTTTTAAAAATGTTTCACCTTCATTCACAATTGACTTTACTTAACTTTTTGTTTATTTTATAATTTGTTATGTGTTTTATTTTAAAATATTTATACATTGATTTTATTTCAAACGTTAAAAATAAGTAAATTACACTTTGAACATAATATGCAAGAATCCAAGTATATCTAACCTTAGATTTAATAAAGATTGGCATTTATTTCTTTTAGATCTGTTTCTTTGCTTATCCAAGGAAATATTACACATAGATTTAAAGTATTCCATATACTCTTTTTTTTTTAACTGTTTATCATAGAATTAAACACAGTCTTGAAGATTTTGTAAATTTCCTATCAGTGGTTTTATATTTTGACACTTAAGGAAATATAAAGTATAATTTTCTTTTTCTTTTTTTTTACCAAAATTATGTAATAAATTTGCAATTTGTTTTTTCACTTAACCGTCAACACTTTCAGAATAAATGTACACTGATACAGTAAATCTCAGATGTTCATTTTAACTGCTCCATAGTCACATAGGATAATTTATCTAGGCCTCATGCATGAGCCTTCCTGTTTCTAACTGATCTTTTGCATTGTAAACAATATGCAGTGAAGATCCTGATATACAAATCCTTGTGCATGTGGGTACATTTCTCATGATATCCACTCAGTCCCATACTAATTTACACCTTGCAATCAGTATTTGTGTCCTAAAACCCCACATCCTTCCCACATTTACTGTGATGAGACATGATTTTATGCCAAACTTATGAGTGTGAAGAGACATTTCATTGCTGATCTAATCATCATTTTCCTGTCACTGATGGGATTTACATATGTTTATTGGACACTAGGGTTCTCTTTTGTGCTAAGCACTTATGTATATCCTTTGACATTAAAAAAATAGATTTTCTTTTATTGCTATGAGGGAGTTCTTTATGTATTCTGGACACTGATTCTTTGCCACTTATAAGTGTAGCAAATAGGTTTCCTGGCCTGTAGTTTGTTCTTTCACTTTGGATTATATTTTCTTTTATGTAGAAGATTTAATTTAATATTCTTTGTTTCTTACAGTTTGTTGTTTGTCTCTCTTGTTTAGGGGATCCTTCTATAATCCAAGTTTATAAAGAAACTTTCCAATACATTCTTTTTAAAACTTAACTTTATATTTTGTGTCAATTATTTTTGTCCATAAGCATTTTTTATAAAGTTGTGGTGAAAATACACATTACAGAAAATTTAAAATTTCTCAAATATATTCTTCTAAATATTTCAAAGTTTTTCCTTCATGTTTATGTCTTTATTCTGCCTGGGTGTAATTTTTTATATTACAAAAATAAATAATATTTCTATAAGGTAGAATTCTAATATTTCTGAGGTAGGATGTTGAGACTTTTTTTCCAAATGGAGTTTTCTCAGAATTACTTATTTAATAGCACTTACTTTTACCCTGGCTGGTTTGGCTCAGTGGATTGAGCGTCGGCCTGCGAGCTAAGTGTCGCTGGTTCGATCTTCCAGTCAGGGCACATCAGAGAAGGAAAACTCTGATTCCAAAAAACCTCCGCTGCCTTGCGGCATACCTCTTCAGGGGAAAGGCTAAGGGAGTAAACCCCGACAGAAAATCCGGAGCCGGAGTCCTTAAGGCGGTTTGACGTTGTAGTCAACACTGGCAACTCCTGCGGCGCACCTGAAGCCAAGCTGTATTGACTCTCTTTCCCTTGGACCCTTCAGCTGCGAAGAGAGGGGGGGTCTGCTGCATGGGCAACAGCAGACCCTCCATATCACCCTGCCCAGGCTCTGTAGCTTCAGCTTCACTGGAGAGGACACTCCAGCGTCATCGCAAGATGTCGATTCAACAAGGGAGGAGACAGATACCGTGTCACTCCCGAGTCGGACTGCACAGCCATTCTCGGCGGTGCAGATAGACTCTTAAGAAGCTACACCATCGTCTCTCGAGACGGACGGCTGCCGACGACGACTTGTAATGCCACTTCTGTTATATATCAAGTTCAAATATCTGTGTGTTATTTTCCATTGGACAATTTTTCTCTTTCTTCACTAATGCCATGCTGCTTTAATTGCCATACCTTGATCAGGATTATTAATACTTAATAAAGCAATTTAACCTTTGTATCTTAAGGTTTTCAGGATGCTTTGGGCTGCAATCAACACTGGTGCAAAAATGGGGTTTTATAAAATATCATATAATGAGAACTCTGAAGGAAATGGCTATTGCTACTTCAACCATCACTTTCCACAAAATCTTATTCGAACAATGAAAGAAAGGTGAAAGGCATCCTATTCATTTTTATTAGGAAAAAAGTCCTTTCCCAGAAGCCCTGCTAGAGAGATTGCACTTCACATGCCATTGCCCAGTCACAGGGGACATGGATGGCCATTTACCACTGGAATGGCAGGAATTAGTTTAATACCATGACTTTGTCCCTATTGTTTTGTAATTCTGTTGTTCATTTTCACTTCATATATTTTGATATTAGCTGTATAAAGATTTAGATTATTATTTTCCTGGCAAATTGTTCCTCTTATTCTTCTGTATTTTTTAGGTTTATATTCCTCTCTCTTTAATTTAATCTTTATTGTATTTTTCATTACCATTTAATCCACTTATCATTTCTTTATCTTTAATAATTCTCTGTTGTCTTAAAGATTATTTTTCTAATATATATTAATATTAATATACTGGTTTCTCTTTTATCGATGTTTTCCTAGATCTCTTTTATCATCCTTTTACTTTCAAAGTATATATGTATTTTTTTATGTTTTACATCTATTGTGTATATATATATATATATATATATATATATATATATATATATATATATATATCAGTAAGGATGAGCTATGTCATGCTGTGGTAATATGAACCCCTAACATTTCAACAGCCTAAAACAAACAAAAAAAATTATTTCTTCCTTGAGCGACATGTCTCTCAGGGATCCACGAGGAGCTCTGCTCCACTTCATCCTCCCCTGAGGTCCTGAGCAGCCACTCTCTGAAGCAGTGGCAGTGGTTGTAGCTGAAGGAAGGGAAAACAGTATATAGTGCACTGAACATTAACACTCCACCCCAATGTGGCACTGATCACTTTAGCTTATACAAAACTTGCCCTCTAGTTATATTTGTTTACATGTCCCTGTCCAGTTCTCCCAACACCATCTGTTGAAGAGTCTACTTTCACTCCATTTTATGTTCCTTCCCCCTTTGTCAAGTATTAGTTGACCATAGAGACCTCAGTTTATTTCTGGGCTCTCTATTCTGTAACATTGATCTATAGATCTGTTCTTATGCCAGTACCACTGTTCTGATTACAATGGCCTTGAGTATAGTTTGATATCAGGTATTGTGATTCTTCCTACTTTCCTCTTTCTCAAGATTGCTGTGCCTGTACGGAGTCTTTTTTGGTTCCATATAAATTTCTGAAGTATTTGTTCTAGATCTGTGAAATATGCCATTGGTATTCTAATAGAGATTGCATTGAATCTGTACATTTCTTTTGGTATGTGGACCTTTTAATGATGTTGATTCTTCCCATCCCTGAATACAGTGTATGCTTCCATTTATTTTTATCTTCATTAATTTCTTTCTTCAATGTTCTGTAGTTTTCTGAATACAGACTTAATTTTCTTCTAGTTTTATTATAATCTCAAGTAGTTCTTTCATCAAACATCTTTAAAGAAATAAATCCTGCTCGTTTGCCTAAAAATGTCTTTATTTTGCTTTCTCTTTTGTGTAGAAGTTTAGATACTTATAGACTCCTACACTGG
Source organism: Furipterus horrens (assembly GCF_987537825.1). NCBI lineage: Eukaryota > Metazoa > Chordata > Mammalia > Chiroptera > Furipteridae > Furipterus > Furipterus horrens. The sequence continues at coordinate 60,357,543 of NW_028327179.1, read as the reverse complement.
CCATCATCAATATAAAGTTATTCAATACTTTGAAGATATTATTCCATTATCTCCAGACCTATATTTTTGGTGATAAGAAATTGACTATCAGTCTAATTATTGTTCTTTTATTTAAATGTTTTTCCCCTAACTGTTCTCAACACCATCTCCATGTCTTTGGCATTCCATAGTTTCACTACAATGTGGCTAAGTGAAGATTTTGTTTTAATCTATCCTGCTTAGGATAGTTATTTTGTTTAATTAGATTGTTCTTTACAGTGTAATGCTTTTTATTGTTTTTTTCTTTAAAATAAAATATTTAATAACTTTAAATAATCTTGTTCTCTATTTTCTATCAGATTATTCTATTTTTCTAGTTCTTGAGGGGGGAACTAATCCTCTTATTAGCTGTATCTGTTGACGTTCCTTCATAGTGAATAATTTTTTATATTATTTGCAATTCTCTTTTGTACGCACATCTTGACATTTTTCAGATTAACATTTACTTTCCCCAAACAGTGATTTCTTATGTAAAAATTAACTCATTGACTGCTTATAACAACATGTGAAACTGAACTATTGCAGACTTACCTCCAACAACAAACATACCAAAAATAACTTAGGCAAATGATAACAACTGAGCCATTTTAAACATATATCTGAGGAGAAAAAATAAAGGGAATCTTTTTTGTGTATATGTAAGACCTTTTTTTTTAAAAGATACCCAAGGATTTCCTAACATCAGATTAATGTTAATTTCTAAGTTTCAATTCTGTACTGTCTTGTGGTATAACTTCAATTTTCACTCGGTGTGTATTACTCCTATAGACTCATTGTTTCTCTTTCTACTATTCCCCAAGTTACTCTTCATACACCTTGCTTAGCTGGTCACAGTGGCTTTTCTATGGGGGGTTTTCAGAGTAGGAAACCCTTCTGGGATTCCAGTGTCAGCCTCAGTTTTAGCACCCGTGCATGCCTCATTATGGCTGAAGTCTACATTTCCTATTAGTGTATAAGCATTAATACTTCATCCCGTCAATTGTAAGACACCTATCTAAATATAAATTACCCCACGATCATATCAAGTTACTACTAATTTAGCTCTGCGCTGGCAAAGAGTTTACTATTTCTGGCAACCAGGGATTCCCATTATTTACTTTTCCCTCAGATATGTTTTATAAACTGTTGTGTTTTAATAACTCAACCAGAATTTTTATGTTGTGTCAAAAGGTTCAGTGCTCCAAGATGCTAGAGCTACTCAATGTTTTATTTTCTATAAGAGGAAGCATTATTAAGGGGGGAAATCACAAATCTATAATTACTTTTATGGAAGTTTATTAAAATTTTGAATTTCCTTAATTAATAAAACATGGAAATATGTATATGAATGTGTTAGAATGGCATCCATACTCCAGGTAAGAAAAATATTCTCCATTATGTCACTCACTGTTTACATTTTGTGCCTTAGTCTGTGTCCATGTGTTTCAATAATAAAACTTAAAAACTATAATATGGAACTGCATTATACTAAACTATTTATTTCTCATTTCTTGTTTTCCAGTTTAGTTTAATATGATTCTTCACTTCAGCTACTATACTTCATAAAAAATGTGTTCCTTTGCGGAGCCAAAAAATGTAAAACAAAAATGACATAACACATGTCCCAAAAGTATCCATCTGTTCATTCACCCTTCTGGAATTTAGAATTCTTTTTCATACACTAGTATAAAGATTTTTCCTTTTCAGATCATATATTTGATATTTTGAGGGACCTGGTAAATCCATAATATAGCCTAAGATAAATTGCAGGGAGTAAAATAACATTTGTTATTTATAACTCATTCAATCCCCTTGACAATTGAATATTATTTTCACTCTAAGAGAAACAGTAAAGTGAAAATTGAGTGCATGGAGTTGGCAAAACAGTACCTTTATGTTAGTGAATATTGAGTGTAGGAAACATGGCAAGTGATATCTAGCTAGGGATTATATTTTATAGGAAGGTACTTCATAGCCAAATATAGACAGAGGATATACTGTTCATTAAAATCCTGTTTTTAAATATTTCTTAAGATTTTTTAAAAATGTGTTTGGTTCCCCTATAGACAAAGGCCCAGAAAATCTGTATCATTCTCACCCCTTCAGGAGAGCTGCTACTCATAACACACCCTTAAGAAGAAGCTGTTTACTGAATCAATCCTAATTACAGCTTCAGCTGTGGTTATGAGCTTAGGAGAAGCAGTCACAGCTTTCTCAAAAAGAAAACCTGAGGTTTGATTTTATCTGCTGGAAAAATTTTCATCTGATGAATTTGTTTCCCCAAACTAAGCATAGGTAATTTATCCAAGAAATACGAATAATGGTACATTTTTGGTTCATTCTTATAGTCATAAAACCTATGCGAACAATGTAAAAGCAGCCGCTAATATATGTTCAGGTTAGATTTCCAAAATACATTTATAAGAATAGGAAAAGGAATGAGGTGAAGTACCACCTCAAGAACTAGGAAATAATCGTGTCCTTTGAAAGTTACATTATAAATCAACCATAAGAGATCAGGGTCAGGAGAGCCAAGTCACCTGAAGGTGGCAGAACTTCAAGGTTCTGTTGTATCTCTAGCAAGCTCATGTGTAGATGACATGTAAGTTGGTGTGAATTTGGCAATTCATTGCTAAAATTTTAGTCATAAATCTAAAACTTGATCAAGCAGCTTCATAGTTGTCCTAAAGAAATGGTTAAGTATATATGAAATAATCATATCAGTGTTCTTATAGAGAAATTTTTTTAAGAAGCTCAGCGATGTTGGTTGAAGAATTGTCAATAATTTTTAATTATATTTAATTGTAAATAATTGCTAATAATTATTTTTAATTGTTAATAATTAAAAATAATGTTACAGAAAAGTTGACAGCATAGGAAAATTGATCAGTTGGCATCTTTTTTATTGTCTTTCACTGTTTCTTCGGAATTTATTAGGTAAGGGGCATTCTTCTAGATGAAAGCTTAGGGAGCCCTATGTTTTGTTCTGTTTCTTTTTTTACAAACATTCTTAGCATGTAATTCTTAAAAACTTAAAAACTGGCTTTAAGATAAAATTTCTCCCTTTATCTCACTTGGGTCCTTTACAGTCAAAAAGTTTGAAAGTGCTGGTGGTTCTTCATTCTTCATTCCCTACTTTGTTTCCTCATCTTTCCCCCACTTTCTTATTTTTTGAACTGTGACTTCTGACCTGTTTAGGGTTCCAGTGGGGCAGGAGAGAGGTAAAGAAACAGAAAAATATTTAACTGGTTCTATAATAAGAGATGCCATGTTCTTGGGGTCTGGTTGGAAGTCAAAACTCTCCTTGGTAGGTCATCTTCTGGCCTTTCTATAGACTTAGTGGACTTATTGGATTGCACTTCCCATAACTTTGACATGTGCTCTTTCCAATTATTCACTCTCCTCACAGTGGCCCACCAAACAAAAGATCTGTAAGTCCCCAGGCCACTCAGGAAATCCTCCTGGGCTGCATTAGAGATGGTTTGACTAGTTTTCTTCTGACTGTGGCACCACATCTCTTCCATAGTAGACAGCCACCTTCTTTGTCTCTAAGTGCAGGCAGATCTAATCTGGTGCACCTACCCCATCTTGGCTTTTAAGTTTTCTAAGTAGAAATCAGACATCAATCTACTGTGTCTCCCCAACTGAGGAGAACACATATCAAGTCAATTCTGAGTGGTCTTTGAAGCTTCTCTCTTTTAACCAAGAACTTGATGTGAAATGGAAAAGCATCCTACTTCCCATCTCTTTCTAGTTAGAATTGGTATTCTTATAGTCCCCTAACTGCTCTATTCAGTGGAATTTCTCTATAACTTTTTCTAATCTCCATTCTTATTCATTTTATATCCTTGATTGAGGGAGGGACCTAGGAACTATAAAACTATTTTTTAAAACATCTCCTTTGAGATTCCTACCATATGAAATGTCTTGTTTTCAACTCCCTTTGTCTTTCCCCTATATTGTATATCTAGACCTCAGTGAAAACTTGATAGCATTGACTGATCTTTATCCAAGGACTCCAGCCCCTTTGGTAAAGACAATTTCAATACTTTGAGGTAGACTTTGTATATAGAAGGAAAAATTCTTGAATTTAAATTTGTGGGGAAAGTCACTAGACAACTAAATTGCTTCATTAGGAAAAAAGTGAAGTATATTATTTCTGCTTGTGAGAGGGTGAAAGAAAAAACAGAATGGGACAAGGAGAGAAAGTGCATGGTCTAATAACATGGCTTAAAGACCAAAGAATTCTTGGAAAATGGACGTCTAACAATCAAGTGAAACAGTCTTCACATTCTGAAGTGAATTGTGCTATGCATCAAAAATCATTGTATGGATAATTAGTTGTATTATTGAATCAAGGAAAGAACTTAATTTCTACATTTGGGTCTTGGGCAGAAGCAAAATAAAGGAACAGCTGTGGGAGGAAGAGTTAAAAATGGAATTCAGAAGAAGCAGGAAGTCAAAATCACAGGTGATCATTAGAATGAGTGATAATGGGAAGTTGCCAAAATCTTGGGGAGACCAATGAAATGAAGGACCAAGCCATGTTACCTAGATAATAAGGAGTGAAGAGACCCAGTTGACACATGGCTTATACATATTAAAATGTCTGGAAAATGTTAACCATGGTTATTTCTAGATTGTGAAATTACAACATATCATTATTTTCTTTTTCATTTGTTTTAAGTAATATATGTTTTATATATTTTATGTCATGTTTTCATAATTAGAAAAAGAAATCTGAATTTAAAGGAAAAACAAAAGAAAAAATATACATAAGAATCAGATGAATCGGGGAGAAAAATATTCATGGATTTTGCCTTGGCAAGTCCATCCTAGATAAAATTTGCTGGCTAGTTGACTGTTATATATTTTTTAACTATAAAACAACATATTTCTATTTTTAAAATATGAACATCAGTCTCTAATATTAGTTAACATGAATGTATACATCCTAAATATACTTACCAAACAAAATAAATAATACATTTCAAAATTTTATTTTCCTGAAAAGGAAAGCTAAGGGGCAAAACTTAAACTGTAATGATTTCAATAAAGAAAATGTCCCCTTATGAGGCCTTTGGATGACAAACCACCTTTTCCAAGATACATCTTTTTGGATATTTGGAACATGAGACCATTTTGTCTTCTAGAAACAACACTAGCCATAGTGGTGGGGCTTGTCCTCCTGTTCCAGCCTGGCAACTGCCTTCTGATTTTCACAGAACCTTCCTCCATGTTACAGTGTCTAGTGTTTCTCCAATGACATGGTGACAGTGGTGAAGGGTAACTGCATAGAGTACAAGTCTCCCAATGATAGATGGCAGCTAGTAGCAGAGGCTGTAGGTGTGAAGGTTCTAAGTCATTTGCAAAGCAGATGCTGCTTGTAAATGAGAATGATTCCCAGATAACCATACCTGGAGAGATGAGGAGATGTTGCCTTGTGTATGAAAAGTCCTTACCCTCTGTCTTGATCAGAAATATAGGCTTAGGAGGATAAACAACTTGCATCAGGAAAGTGACTTTTTTTATAAGTCAGGGCAGCCTAACAAATCGGAAGAAAAGGTGGGGGGATGCAAAAGAAACAATAGAGAGCTGTCACCATTTCAGTCTAATAAAAATAGTGGCTTGAAAAAGATGACATCCAAATGATATAGTGGTAAGAGGCTGGGCTCTGGAGTCTGGTTGCCTGAGTTTGAATCATGGCATGGCCACTTAATAACCAAGAACAAGTTTCTTGACCATTCTCATTTGTAAAAGGGGGATTGTTAATGAGCCCATATCATGGGTTATTGTTAATATGAGATAATCTAATGCATGTTAAGTGCTCACCACAGTGCCCAGCATGTAGTAAATAATCAATAAATGTCAGTGCTAAGGATTGGTATTAAGGCATGTGGCTGTGCTGACATAAATCCCTATCTGTATCCATCCCCCTAATCCCATGTCCTAATTTGCTTTGCTTGGGCCCTCACTTGTTGACCACCAGGAACCAATCTCACTGCTTCTTGTCCAAGATTGGAGTTCTTGATTTAATGGAAGTCATTGTATTTAGTTTGTTTAGTCAAAACTAAGGTTCCAGGTCATTTGGATATTTTGATTTGCTCTCCAATAGCCAGCAGCAAAGATAATTATACGGGCTGTTTTCATAAAATTCACCTAACAAACTCTCCAAATAGGGATTTTTATTAACCTCTTTCTATAAAATGTGTAAACCAAGGCTCAGAAAGAATAATTCACACAAACATATGTACAAAAGAGGACCCAAACATTTTTTCAAGGTTAGAACTTACTTTTTAAAAATAAGGTCAGAAAAGAACATTTTTCTTCTATTCTCTTCCCTATGAATGTGTGAAAGGAACCAAAAATTATTTAATGTAGCACTTTTGAGTGTAACATTAGCTAAAATGTATTTGAATAATTACTAGTTCCACAAAAAATTAGTGGATAATAAGCAAGAAAGAGAAACAAAAAGTGACAACAAAACAAAACTCCAGGCTAATAAAGTTTGGATAATGTTGCATTAAACCTAATGAGATCAATGTATTTATTGTGAGAACTCTTTTCCATACCTATTTAGGTCTCCAGAATTATGGAGTACTGTATTTTCCAAAGTAACTTGAGAGAGTTTTTAAATGAGATTTTTAAAAAATGAGCTCTCTTTCTGGACATATATTTCTCTAAAGTTCTATTCTATTACCATTCAATGAAGTTTTCAAATATGTTTCATAGACTCTGTAGGGATGACATGAAAAAGGAGCAAATTAGAATAAAATAAGTTTTTGTGTTATCAATGTTAATAATAAAGTTTGTAATATGAGAAGTCTAAAAGTAGAGATCCCAGTAAAAACTGCATCATAAGCTTCTTAGATTGTGCATGTGTGTAAATTCATATCTAAGGATATTTATGTTATGTTTTAACACAGGGGCATAATGGTTTTTAATTTTTGTATTGTTACCCTCTTGTTTTGGTCTGTGTTCCTAGAGAAGAATAAAGCATACTATTTAAGAGGTGATATAAGGATTGTGCTTGAGAAATAATCACTTTGAGATGAGGAAAGTTAAAAGGAGCAGATATAAGGATGAAAATGAGTGTAAGAGGAAGACCAGTAATTTCTCAGCAGACAAAGTGGTTTTTTATGGCTATGGTGAAAAAACAGAAGTTGTAGGGTTTCCTGGAACTCATTTGTGTGTGTGTTTTTTTTAAATTTTAAACAAACTTTTTATTTTAAAACAGTTTTTCATTTATAGAAAAGTTATGAAGATAGTACAGACAATTATCATGTTTCCCAGACCCTACTTCTAGTATTATTAGTATCTTGCACTGGTATGGTACATTATCTCAATTAATGAACAAAAATTGATACATTATCAATCAGAGTCCATACTATATTGAAATTTCCTTAGTTTGTACTTAATGTTTCTTTCCTGTTCCATGATCCCATCCCGGACACAGTGTTACATTTACTTGTCATGTAATTTTGGGGCACCCCGGCTGTGGGAGTTCTGACTTTATTTTTGATGACCTTGACAGTTTTGTCAAGTACTGGTCAAGCATCTTGTAGAATATTCATCATTTGGATTTTTGTCATTTTTTTCATGATTAGACAGAGGTTATGGGTTTGGAGCAGGAAAACTACAGATATAAAATACCATTCGTATCATGTCATATCTTTAAATCTATCATATCTTTAAAGAGATGGTGGCAAAGTTCAAAACCTGTTTCTATTTTTCACCTAAGCACATACTTAGACTGCATTTTGTAGCCTCCCTTGCAATTAGTGAGGTCATGAAATTGGGTTCTGGCTAACAGAATTTTCAAGCTCTGTTCATAACAAACTTCCCATAGATTTTCCATGTTATTTTCTCACTCTTCACCTGCTAGTTTAATGCAGAATTCAGTGGAGGGATATAAGGCCCTCAAAAATAGCAGAAAAGCTAGAAGGAATAGTCCTGTCCCTGAGTGACCCTGTGGAGCTCAGCCCTAAGTGGCTTGTACTGCACTGTGTATGATATGAATAAGAAATTAATCTTTGTTATGTTAAGCCACTTCCCTTTGAGGATTATAACAAACAGAACTTAACCTTCCCTGAATAATGCAGAGATGATCAGGGTGAAACTCTGTGCTAGCCACAAGATTTAATAAAATCCATTTTTAAGTAAGAATGCACTTTCCTTGGTCAGTCTGGTCAGTCAGGGTGTTTTCAAAAAAGAGAACAGGACTTCCAGCCAAGATGGAGGTTTAGACTGATATGCTCTGTCTCCCTCCACAACTAAGAAGGACTACAACTACTGCAAAACCAGAAATAACCAGAAGTTACAGAAAATAAAGCTACATGGAAGTCCAATGTATGAAGTTATAAATAAGTGGTGCTAGTCCGGATGGGTAAGAGGGGTGAAGCCAGGGTGGAGAGATCAAGCTGTGCTGCCAGCAGCAGCTGCAGAAATGGGCGATAGGACTGCGTTAAGCACAGACACCCATATTTAAGGGGAGGCAAGAAGCACCAGGGGAGCACCCCTGGCTGCAGTTCAGACCCATCAGCTTGTGATTCCAAGGCCAAGAAAGGCAGACTCCCATTGCCTCGGGCTGTGAGGCCCAGAGGGCGTGGGTACAGAGGAGAAGGTTCCTAGTCTCTCAATGGAGAGTAATAGCAGGAATCCATCTTGGACCCCTGCCCCCACACAAAGCGCCATAGTGTGGTGAGAAGGGTCAACCGGTAGTGATAAGTGCACAGGACTCTGCCCCATAAAGCATAGGAGGTGTGACATCCCTGCCCAAGAAGAAAAGATAAATGAAAACAGTCAGGATGGCAGGAATCATGATTGAAATACCAATCACACAGCTGACCAAAAACCAAATACATGAATTAACCGATGAAAAAATAGATAATTTTTCTGAGGCTCAGTTCAGAGCTATAGTCATAAGGCAGCTTCCAGAATTAACAAAAGATATTGAACAAGATGGGGAAGGAATGAAGGCTGGTCATGATGAAAGGAACAAAAATACATACAAGACAAGTGGCGAGAAAAGGAAAACTAGGGATCAAATCAACAAATTGGAACATAGGGAAGGAACAAACAGTCAACCAGTACAGAAAGAGGAAACAAAAAGTGAGGAATATGAGGAGAGGCTCAGAAACCTATGGGACAGCTATAAGCAAACGAATATCTGAATTATAGGGTTGCCAGAAGGTGAAGAAGAAGAACTAGAAATTGAAAAATTATGCGAAAAAATAATGAAGCAAAACTTCCCTAATTTGAGGAAGGAAATAGACTTACAGATCTAGGAAGCACAGAGAGTTCCAGAAAAACTGGACCCAGGGAGAACCACTCCAAGACACATTATAATCAAAATGTCAAAAATTAAAGATAGAGAATCTTAAAAGCAGCAAGAGAGAAGAAAAGGATTATGTACAAAGGGGTTCCAATTAGACTATCAGCTGATTTCTCAAAGGAGACTCTTCAGGCAAGAAGGGACTGGCAAGAAATATTCAACACAATGAAAAGCAAAAAACTACAGCCATGATTACTCTATCCAGCAACACTGTCATTCCAAATAGAAGGGCAGAGAAAGTGCTTCCAGGACAAAGTAAAACTGAAGGATTTCATTAGATCCAAATCTGTTACATGAGATGTTCAAGGGACTTGTTTAGAAGAAAGAGGATCAAAACTATGAACACTAAACTGAAAACTGTATCACAACAACCAACAACAGAAGCTAGGGAATTGAAACAAAGGCAAAATAAGTAGGCAACGATGGTGGAAAAATAATTATAGGTATGGGGAACATATTGAGGGGAGGTCAGTGGAGAGGGGGAAAAGGGAGGGAGGTAATGCAGGAATTAAGAAGCATAGTAGGAGGGAATGGAATAGACAGGAAGAGGTTGAGAAGAACTATATGCACAACCAATGGGCATGGACTAAGGGGGGTAACTGGAGGTAGGGGCTGTCACTGGGTGGAAGGGAGCAGAGGGAAAATAAATTGGGACAACTGTAACAGTATAATCAATAAAACATATTTAAAAAAGAGAGAGAGAGAAGCAATATTAGGAGTACCCAAGTCCTTCCAGGCTGGAGGACCTCTCTGAAACAACATAACTTTAAAATTATTTGTGAGCCACTGTTCTAAAACTGGAAGCAGAAATTATGCTGATGAGTCTTTTCTGGGTGTGCTCCTCCTGCTTGAACATAGGGGTCATAAGTTCTTTTGAACTGGTGATTCAGGATTCTTAGGGTATATTCTTAGGAAATCACTGGATCAGAGTTCTTATAAGAGTTCTTAATCTGGACATATTTAAACAAAGTCAATCTCTTTTGCCTTTCATTTAGAACTTTTATTACAGATTATGAGAGTCAAAAAGTACACCTGGAGCTTTATCACAATACATTTCCTGATTCTGCATTCTTCTGCTCTATTTTAATCTTTCTTTTAGTTTCTCTAGATATAAAATTAGAATAATGGAATGTATGGGTGGTAGTCTCCTTACCTAAAACCCAGGTTAATCTTAGGGGAGTACTGTCTAGAGAGATTTAAAGTAATCACAATATAAATGAGGTATTTGGATATACTAATATCTCTCATTAAGTCAAGATTTCCTAATAAATTTACCATTGAAGGCCATAGATAACTGCCATTTACCATTTTTTGAATACTTGTTGTGTGCAGGTGCCAAGCTGACAACTTTAGGTAAAATTGTCTTTTTGATAATAACAAATATTATGCAGGTGGTATTATTATTTATATTTTACAGGCAAAGAAATTTAGTCTCTATCCTAAAGATTGAAAAACTTGACCAGGATCAGAGTAGTGGAACTGGGTGAACCCAAATCTGTCAGATATGAACCACTGCCTTTCACCATTATAGCACACTGTCCTTTACAGAGAGTAAAAAAATTACAAAGAAAGGCAATAAAGAGTTGGAGAAGTGACTGGAAGAAGCACAGAGTAGTGTGAGATTTTCAAGTCTGGTACATCATGAGGAGTATAAGTACTTAAGAGTGAGGGAAGGTTTGCTAGAACTAATGAGGGAGGGTTCCCATGCTCTGAACAGAAGCTGGTTCTGGGAAATTGCCACACTTGAGGAACTGGGAAATCATTATTTTTTTCAATTGAGTGGCAAATGATTAATGATCTGTGTCTATTTGACTTCTTCGGTTATTGGTCGACCTGGGGCTATACTCAGGAAAGGTACAAGGGTGAAATATAAAGTGAAACGGGAAAATAACATAAAATGCAATTGATAAAAGAAATTCAGGAAAGAAAGAGTAGCTCCAGATATACCTCATAAAGAAAAAGACAAGCTGATTTGGGATTGGAACAAAGCCAATTCTCCCACCAATGCATTCCCAGTGGCTTTTATTTGTCTATACAAATGTACATCTGTGAGTCCGAGTCTTTGTGGCTGGATATATGGGGGTGGTTCTGTAGCAATGCTTGTAACTTATCCAGGTTCAAGTATGGGTTGGTAGAGGTACTAACTACATTGTTTTCTTTCCCACAGGATTACAATTCTCTCACTTTTCTCAGTTCTTATTTTATCTTATCAAGTTCACTCCAAATCCTCTAACACAGTGCTTCTTGGTTTTTAATGTGTTTATGAAGCATTTGGGAAATATTGTTTAAGTGCAGATTCTTTTTTAGTAAATCTAAGGTAAAGTCTAAATTTCTGTATTTCTAACAATCCTCCAAGGGTTGTAGATGTCCCAAGTGTGAGTCATGAAGTTTAAAAAAAATAAAATCATCCTAGCACAAGAAAATGAGGATTATAATTTTCTCCCAAGAAAACAGCATTTTTCTGTTTCTCTACTTCTGTTTTGTCACTATATCCCATTTTCTATATACTCTAATTTTTGGCTAAGGCTGAGGAAAGGATAGATGGATAGTAGGTGTCACACTAAATCCCAGACCTGTTGACTCCCCTCTCTTACCAGTGCCTGCTTTATCTCCTCTCCTCCTCTCTTTGCCTGATCCCAACTGGATGCTGGACTTCCTTACTCTCCAGAGAGAACTCCACTGAAGCAGCTGCTTCCTCCTCCTGAGTTTCACCAATGTTATAGAACTATTAGACCTTAGAGCTTGGAACTGAACATGAGAAATCAGCTGGCCTAGCCTTCTGCCCTCAGAAAGTGAATGTTTAAACCACTCAAATGGAGGAAGATGCCTATTTTCCTCACTCTAACAACCCTAATTTCTCCTTTTTTCCCCCTTAACTGCTCATATTTTCAAATATCAGAGTGGGCCTGATTCAGTTAAAGTCTCAGTTATCAGGATCACATTTGGATTACTTTAGATCCAGGTCAAGCATTCCAATTTCACACATTTATTCCATGATTTGCTAATGCTATCAAATGACACATAGTTTTATTTTTCCCTTTGTTTTTCTCTTTTAACTAAGTTATTTAATGGGTCCAAAATGGGTGAGTAGACCATAAAAACATGTGGTATCATAATTGGATTTTGAAAATGTGTAAACATGGCCCTCCAGTTGCTTTATATTAGCATCTGGACCAAATATAAACTTCTGACCATTGATTCTAACTCTCCTGCATTCTACCCCACCCTTGTGCCCATCTTACTTGTGACTTCTTTTCAGGGTCCCTCTGCTTCAACTAAGCTGATCTTGTTTTTCAAAATCCTTTCTCACTTTCTGCCTCAAGGCCTTTGCCTGAACTAGTCTACAGAGGAGAAACATGTTTCTACTTTTCATTCTCTATACCTCTCAGAAGGGTTTTTTAGATTTTAGCTCAAGATGGATAGATACTTTATGAAATACGTCCAAAGTTGAACTCACTCGTTCTTAAATACACTGTGATTTCTAGTTTATTTCAGTGTGTTCCAATTATTTTGGAAAAATATTTATACTCATGTATATTTATGCAGCTTGTTGAGTTATTTGTAAACAATAACTGCATGCTTCTTATGTGTTGGGTACTAATCTAGGTGCTGAAGATCACAGTGAACAAGCCATCAAGGTTCTTAATATCAGAGTTTACATTCAGTTTTGGGAAGGTAGATAATGAACAATTTACAAATAAATAAAACAATATTTTCAGATAGTGAAGAGTTACTTAGTATTGCTTGGTCTGATGCTAGAGGGGAAGTAGTCAGCTTACCTTTTTTTGAGCTCTCTTTCTCTCTAAATGCACTTTATAAAGCCTTCCATGTACCAAGAAAACACTTGTAGACTCATTTTATTTAGATGTTCACATTAAATTTTGCATGTGAATAAAACATTTTTTACATGTTTCAAGAGAAGGTTTTTGCCCTGGCCAGTGTGACTCAGTTGATAGGAGCATCTTCCTGTAAACCAAAAGGTCACGGGTTCGATTCTTTGTCAAGGCACAATGCCTAGATTGTAGGTTTGATCCCTGGTCAGGACATGCAAGAGGCAACAGATTGATGTTTCTCTCTCACATTGATGTTTGTCTCCTTTTCTTTTACTCTCTGTAAAATCAATAAGCATGTCCTCAGTGAGGATTAGAGAGAGAGAGAGAGAGAGAGTGAGGAAGAGAGGGAGAGAAGGTTCTTCATGAGTTCAATCATACCTGGAAAAATATCACTAGGGTGACTAACCACTGGTTTAATTGGGGAGAGAGTGCTCTTCTTAGTATTTAGTATAGCGCAGAGTCTCACAAACTTAAGTTTCTCATTAGTTTCTCAAATTTTCATCAAACTCATATGGGGTATTTGTTAAAAATGCATACTCGAGATGATTCTGGTATGGTTGACTTTTGGACTACATAATAAAACACTGTGTTATATATAACAGAGATAACAATCAAGACACCAAGATAGATGGATTGATGAATAGATGGATGGGTGGATGGATAGATGGAAGGATGGATGAATGTAAGCATGGATGGAAGGAAGGATAGATACATGGATGGAATCAAAGAACTGTAGGCTTTAAGTTAGTAGCCAGATTCCAATCAAGTAGGCACATGATATAATATGTTTCATGACTCTAACTTTATCTGTCCTGTGGCACTATGCCTATGATTTGGGATAGCAAGCTCAGTTCAGTCTCCTTCCACTAATTGTCATGAAGAAAACACTTATTTGAGCCCTAAGTATAATAATTATTTTGATAATGAATAATTAAAATAGGCTGTGTAAGTGTAATCTTTATTTTTCAATTGCTCATAACTTATTACATAAATTACACTTTTTAGAACCACAGTTTCTACAAATAAGTCACTTTTGGCCTAATTTAATATTTCTAGTATAACAGGACGTTTAGTACCATTGGAAACCAAAAAACCTTTGCATTCTAATAAGACCCATGAAGAAGCCATCATGGGACTTCTGGCCAAGATGGAGGCCTAGACAGACACGCTGCATCACCCTCCACAACTAAGAAGGAATACAACTACCTCAAAACTAGAGACAACCAGAAGTTCCAGAAAATCAAGCTGCATGGAAGTCCAATAAACAAAAATATAAAGAAGAAATACTCATCCAGACAGGTAGGAGGGCAGGAGCCGGGGCAGAGAAGATGCAGTGAGGTAGCGGCAGCAGTGGCAGCAGTGGCAGGCTGGCAGAAAGTACAGTCACATGTTTTAAAAAGTAGGGAGGAACACCTGGGGAGTGCTCCCAGCACCACACCAGACCACACAGCTCAGGCTTCCAGTGCCAGGGGAAATCAAGCCTCATTGCTTCTGATGTGCAAGGCACTGGGGGATGGGGCAGAGGCAGAAACTGCCAGTCTTTCAGCAGAGTCCACTTGTTTAAAAAGCTCCCACAGTCCTAGAACATCCACAGAACCACCCACCCACTCTAGGAACAAGGGCCAGGGCAACAGCTAGAGAGGTGCCAGTCCCATATGAAAGTGGGAGAAATGCCTGGAAAAGGGGAGAGCACTGAGCAAGCAGAATTGTTCCCTCTCAGACCCCTCCCCCATATACAGCCCCACAACATGGTGAAACAGGTCGCCTGCACTGATGAATACCTAAGGCTCTGCCCCTTACAACATAACAGGTGTGACAGCTCTACCTAAGACACAAAGGCAAATAAACACAGGAGACTGTCAAGATGAGGAGACAGAAGTATGGCCCAAAATAGGGAATAGATCAAGGTTCCAGTGGGAGAATTAAGCGATGAGGAGATAGCAAGCCTAACAGACAAAGAGTTCAAAACACTGGTGATAAAGATGCTCATAGATTTGACAGATAAGCTTAAGTATAGCAAATGCATAAGGTAAGAACTGAAGGCTTATGCTAAATGAAACAAAGCCAAAACCATACAAAACCAATGGTGAAGAGAAAAAAACAGGGGTTCAAATCAATTATTTGGAACATAAGGAAGAAAAAAAAACAGTCAACCAGTACTGAATGAGGAAACAAGAATTGAAAATAATGAGGAGAGGCATAGGAACAACTGGGACAACTTTAAATATCCTGACATCTGAACCATAGGGGCACCAGAAGAAGAAAAGGAAGAGCAAGAAATGGAAAGCTTATGTGAGAAAATTATGAAGAAAAACTTCCCGAATTTTGCAAAAGAAATAGACATACAAGTCCAGGAAGCAGAGAGAGTTTCAAACAAGCTAGATCCAAACAGGACCACACCAAGACACATCATAATCAAAATGCCAAAGGTTCAAAATAAAGAGAGAATCTTAAGAGCAGCAAGAGAAAAGCAGAGAGTTACCTACAAAAGGGTTTCTATAAGACTGTGAGCTAATTTCTCAAAAGAACCTTTGCAGGCAAGAAGGAACTGGCAAGAAGTATTCGAAGTGATGAAAAGCAAGGATCCACAACCAAGATTACTCTATCCAGCAAAGTTATCAATTAGAATGGAAGGGCAGATGAAGTGCTTCCCAGACAAGGTAAAGCAAAAGGAGTTCACCATCACCAAGCCATTATATGAAATGTCAAAGGGACTTACTTAAGAAAAAGAAGATCAAAATTATGAACATTAAAATGACAACTCACAACTATCAACAACTGAATCTAAAAAACAAAAACAAATTCTAACTAAGCAAACCAGAATAGGAGCAGAATCATAGGGATGGGAATCATTTGGAGGGTTGTCAGCTGAGAGGGAGAAAGGAGAGAAATGGGGAAATGATGCAGGGATTAAGAAGCATAATTGGTTGGTAAAAATAGGGAGAAGTTAAGAATAATATAGGAAAGGGGGAAGCCAAAGAACTTATATATATGACCCATGGACATGAACTAAGGGGGTGGGATTGCTGAAGGGAAGGGGGGTACTGGGAAGAGGGGAGCAAAGGGAAAAAATGGGACTAGTGTAACAACATAATTAATAAAATATACTTTTAAAAAAAGAAGCCATCATAATTGAAAGCTAAAATTCTTTTAAAATTATGGAGAAGAAGAAGGAGGAGGAGGAGGAGAAGAAAAGAAGATGAAGAAGAAGGAGGAGGAGGAGCAGGAGCAGGAGGAGAAGGAGGAGACAGGGAGGAAGAGGAAGAGAAAGAGGAAGAGAAAGAATAAGAGGAAGAAGAAGAAGAAGAAAAAGAAACTATTATGCAATTATACATTAAAATAAGACAGTACCACTTAAACTTATTGAGAGGCTTCAAGACAGTTTTACTGATGACAAGCACCCTTCTACCAGGCCTTCCCCAATCTAGGGAAGATGGCAGGAGAGGTGCTTTGCCAGGGCCCTGTAGCAATTACAGTATATTAGTTCCAGTCAATTTGTACCCCTAACCAAAAGGCAGGAAAGAATGTTTCCCCTTCCAAACAAAAGTGAGGGAGCTCAAGAAAGTCATTCATAATAACTGGGGTACTTGAAAAAAAGGAAAATGGCATTTTATTTCCAACTGGAAGCCTTCTGAGCTTACAAAGCTGTCAGACACTTCCTCAAGGTGTCTCCATAGAAGAGTGGGTGCCAGAGTCCTTGGAGGAGCTTGATGTGCAGCCCTGAGGTATGGCAAGACATATAGATTTATGCTATGTATGGCCCTATTTCAGCCTAGAAATTTCTGAAGGCATGAGTATTAGAAGTTGGAGGTTCTATGGCAGAAAATACTTGAGGATACAGTGAACCCCCAATGCACCTAGTCTTCTTCCATGCTTGAATGATAAAAAAAGGACTCCGTACTTTTATTGGCTCCACATGAAGGAGCCCAAACATTAGTGGAGAAGCTGGAGCCATGAGATTCCTACAGGGCTAATGGAAAACAAGGCTAACTTGGGGAGGGTGGAGAAAGCTTAAAATATGAATACACCACCTGTGTAGGAACCACCAGTAGCAGATGGAACCAGGAAGAAACCAGATAATGCCCTGAGCTAATTCCATCCCAAGAGCAAGAGGACATATCAGGAAAGATTTTTCTGAGTCCTTGAGCCCTCTTCAGGATCCCGAGGCTCTGGGTCTAGAGGAAGGGGAGATAGCATAGATCCAGAGGCCAGATCTTACCCCTATCTTTTTTCTAAGCAGCCAGAGTCTCAGATCTAGCTGTAAATTGGATATGCAATCAAGGGCTTAAATTAAGCTACACTAAGTTTTAATTACCAAATGTGACCAGGAAGTTATGGAATATACCCAAGATTTTGTTTAAGAAAGAGAAAATAGTAGCTTCTGCTTAGCACTATTGAATACGGAGGTATTTTAAAATACATAAACTATTTAATTTTTCTTTGGATCTCACTTTTATTTCCTTCAAGATCCCATTTTCATAGATGCCTATATTTAAAACAATTTTCATGCTCTTATGGTCAAATAATCCAACAATGTTAATTTCCCTTTTCATTTTCTTACTTTTTGCATATTTATGGGATTGCATAATGTAGTTTTGCTCATTGATAACCTCATATTAAATCTTTCACCAAAAGTTTGAAGTCAACTATTTGGTCATTTGTAAAAGAATCTATCTGGCATTGAAGACTAGGTCTCTAGAGTGAAGGAATTAGATGACATGCCGAAGTAGGTGATATTCCAAGGAGTGCATGCAGCAGGAGCAATGCTCCAGCCAGACTCTTAGAGGAACATATAAGCTCCCATTTTGAGGACATGCTTATATCTGCCCTTGTTTACATTTGGCCACACTTATCACACATATACTTAATTTTATTCTGACTTAAGAAAGCCTTGACTCAATGTAAAATGCTCTTTATTTTTAAGTATATTTTATTGATTATGCTGTCACAGTTGTTCCAACTTTTTTCCCTTTGCCCCTCTCCACCTGATACACATTCACTCCAGCAATCCTCACCTTTTAGTTCATATCTATGGGTCATGTGTGTAAGTTCTTTGGATTCTCCCTTTCCTATACTATTTTTAACATCCCCCTGCCTCCTTTGTCCCTACCAATTATGCTTCTTAAACCCCTGTACCTTTTCCCCCATTCTCCCCTTCTCCCTTCCAGCTGATAACTCTCCATATGATCTCCATATCTATGGTTCTGTTCCTGTTTTGGTTGTTTGCTTAGTATGGTTTTTAGATTCAGTTGTTGATAGTTGTGAGTTTGTTGTCATTTTACTGTTCATAGTTTTGTTTTTCTTCTTTTTCTTAAATAAGTCCCTTTAACATTTCATTTAATAATGGTTTGGTGATGATGAATTTCTTTAACTTTACCTTGTCTGGGAAGCACTTCATCTGCCCTTCCATTCTAAATGATGGCCTTGATGGATAGAGCAATCTTGGTTGTCGATCCTTGCTTTTCATCACTTTAAATACTTCTTGCCAGTTCCTTCTTGTCTGCAAAGTTTCTTTTGATAAATCAGCTGATAGTCTTATGGGAACTCCTTTTAAGATTCTCACTTTATCTTTAACCTTTGGCATTTTAATGATGATGTGTGTTGGTGGGGTCGTCTTTGGATTTAGCTTGTTTGGGACTCTTTGTGCTTACTGGACTTGTATGTCTGCTTTCTTCACCAAATTAAGAAAGTTTTCTTTTATATTTTTTCACATAAGCTTTCAATTTCTTGCTTTTCCTCTTCTCCTTCTGGCATCCCTGATTCGGATGTTGGTACATTTAAGGTTGTCCCAGAGGTTCCTAAGCCTCTCCCTGTTTTTGTTATTTATTTTTGTTTTTTGCATTCTTGTTTCTTCTATCTGTTCTGGTTGAATGTTTATTTCTTCCTCTTGTTCCAAATCAATGATTTGTACCATGGCTTCTTTTCCTTCACTGTTGGTTCTCTGTATATTTTTCTTTATTTTACTTTGTGCAACCTTTATTTCTTCCTTCCTTTCTTCCTTCCTTCCTTCCTTTATTTATTTATTATTTGCCATACTCTAAGAGTTCTCTGAGCATCCTTATCACCAGTGTTCTGAACTCTGCATCTGATAGCTTGGCTATCTCCATTTCGTTTAGTTCTTTTTCTGTTCTGTTCTTTCATTTAGGCCATATTTCTTTGCCTCCTCAATTTGGCAGCCTCCCTGTGTTTGTTCCTGTGTAACAGGTACAGCTGCTTTTACTCCGTGTCTTAATTGCATGCTCTATGTAGCAAAGGCATCTGTAAATTGTGTGGGGTGGAGCCTTAGCTAATTCCAGGATGGGGGCACCTGCTTCACTGCTTTATGGCTATGTTTGTGGTGGGGAGCTTGGAGAGGGGACAATGCCACTTCCTGGCTTCTGGTGGTTTTCCCAGCACTTGCCCCATTTCCTGTATGCAGTTGGTGCCCTTCCAGTTGCTACCCTTGGGTTTGTGTATGTTCTAAAACAATGCAGGCCCCCTAAGCAGTGAAAATCCAGCAATTTCTTCTGCTGCCCCATGAATCAATTTAAGCAGTGAAAATTTGGCCGTTTCTTCCATCTCCCCAACAGCCACTGGTTTTTACAGCTAGATATAATGGGGGTTTATCTTCCTGGTGCTGGAACACCTGGTCTGTGTGGTCTGGCCTGGGGCTGGAATTGCTGGCTCCCAGGGTATCCCTCCTGATTTTTATCCACCACATGTGAATGTGTAACCAACAGTTGTTCCAGTGCTGTTGCTTGTCCAAGCCACACTGCCTCTCCACCCTGTCTCTGCAACTCCACCCCTCCTACCTGTCTGGATGAATGTGGCTTCTTTAATTCCTTGATTGTCAGACTTCCTTATAGCTCGATTTTCTGACAGTTCTGGTTGTCATTTGGTTTTGAGATCTGGTTGTAATTATTTCTATGGTTGCTGGAGGAGGTGAAGTGTATCTATCTATGCCTCCATCTTGACCAGAAAAGCTAAAATGCCCTTTAAAAATCCTGTTTAATGAAGGCAATCTCAATTGAGCAAACAGGATTATGCAGACTAATCAGTAGGATAAGAATAGATCAAGTTTACTAGTGCACAATTCAAGAAAGGAGACCAACTCAATCTTCATTTTCATATATTGATTCTCATACCAAATATTTGTTTTATTATTACCAAAGTTAAAACAGGAAGAACATATATTTTAAAATAAAACAGTATTTGTTTTCTTGCTCTTTACTTTAAAAAATAAATTGTGAAGCCTGATATTTTTCTATATCAATAAAAAAAACTTTTTTTGCAGGAATCTCACTGAGGCTCCTCTTCTTTTAATTTTATGTCAGCCACATAACAAATTAATAAAGATATATGTTATATTAGATTCCTTCACTTCAGTGATTAATGTAACTTTGAGGAGTCATTTCACAATCTTAAAATAGTTATTCTTCAATCAGCTAAGATATTCAATCAATAAATATTATTCCATGTGATCATTATTATTATTACCAAACCATGTAATCTTATAATGTAAGGGGGAAAGAAAAGAATAATAAATATGAATATCAAGGATAAGAGCAAATATTTCATGGCAGGAGAACTTTCAGGTAGACTAGCCAGATTCCATGTAAGTCCATTCATATCTGGAAGTCTTTATCATTGTCTTGATCCTGGAAATCAATGACCATTTTCTTCTTGAGAGTCTGAAATGTAAAATAAGAGTTTTTCTTTAAGTACCTTTGCAAAAGGGCTTAATTTTCCATAAGAAATCACTGTCTTGAGTTGGCTCCTGGAATTCAAGAGAAGGGTGGAAAGTCAAGTCCAATAAATGAATAATGTTCAGGAACTTAAAACTTCATTACTTCTGATGCAAACCTCAATGCTTTTTTCATTGTAAAAAGCAGGGAAGGGGGTAATTTTGCACTCAAGTAGCTCTTCCAAATAGGAGAATGAGAGTGTGCAGCCAGCCCCCTTTACCTTGGTGAAAGCCTCACATTCTATATCTTGTTGGATCAGAGGGTCTTTGTTTTGAGTCCAACCCCTGGATGAAGTTCAGCTAATGAAAGAGAGAATGAGGTTCAAATTCTTTAATTAGTTTTGTCAGTGATTCTCTATGGTTGGCAATAGAAGTAATACTTTTTGGGAGATCAAGTTCTCATACTGGAACTTTTGATAGGATAAAGGCATTGAAAGGCCAAGATCATTTTCAGCCTATTATTCTAGTCTGTCTCTGAACTGGACATTTTGCTAAGAAGCTTTGGAGCCAAAATTGTTATGTCATCCCAATAATCATGGCCCACAGGCACCAATAAGAATGTCTCTTCGATATTAATGCACAGAGACCTATCTTAGAAGGACTTCATAAAACAGTGTACTCCATGGGTCAGTTGGGAGAAAAAAAAACATTGTTCATTTAAGAATGTTGTGAATGAATATTGCAGTCTTGGATCCAGATTACTCAGAATGCTTAGAGATCAAGTCCTCCAAAGTGAAAAGACCTACAAAAGAATGAGGGCAACTCACCAAAGGTGCTAAAATTTGGTGAGAAGCCAATCTTAGAGGAAAAAAAAACAAAAAAACTCTTTCACAGAAACATCTTTGGAATGACTATGCCCTTTCCTACCAGCAAGTTCTAGTCTCTAATCTCCATGTAGGTCCTTTTAAGGTTGACTACATAGCTGGATAAGAAGGCAGTAATTTTAAAAATATGTAACTTCATTGACATGGTTATGCAAAAAGCAGGGCATTGCAAACTCTGGTACAAAAACCACAAGAGAAGTAAGTGATCATGTTTTTCAGCTTATGGAGCAGCAGGAGCATGCCTGAAAGGGACTATACCCTCTATCTCCTCAGTGAGTTATCTCTGTCCTTCTTCCTTGGAGAATACCCATTTCCCTCCTGATGGAAAATGTTTTACATGGGGGCACTGCTTTTATCCCCTCTGCAAAGGCATAAGGCAAGGAAGGAGAAGGTGTCAAATCCTATATTGATATCTAATTCTATAAATGTTTATCTTGGACAGCTTGACTTTCCTCTGTAGGTCTATATCAACCCAGATCATACATTCAGTGCAGGGGAAAACATTTGATTTCTAAAGGTTACTATATATCCTCCTTCCAACTTTACTGTCCAGAAAAAGAGTAATTCCTTATGAGTATTATTTTTCTGATTTTAGGCACAAGATGATTCTCAAAACCATTTTGAGTACATATCATGTTCACCAAATGAGAAATTCAAACATCAAGATGGAAAACAAGAGCAAAGAGAGAACATAGAAAGTAAAGATTTGTTACCATTTTTTGAGCAAATGTTCAATATCTGCTTCTCCAACTAGAGATATGTATTTTATGTTATATTTCAGGGCCATGTTCACTGATGTTATCAACAGCAAGACATCTCTAAGTGAAATTGCCTGCCATATCTTGGGAGCTTTCTTCCTAGTGGAAGGGATCAGGGACTTGTTTTAGTCAGAATATTGAGTGTAGTAATTTCTTTTCACCAGGGTAAGGTACTACATGCATGATTTGTAGAATGTTCAACTGTATAGTGACTTTTCTGTGTTATAATCTGATTCTTTAATTCAACACCTTAAGAAAATGTTCCCAGAGGTCAGGGAGGACAGGAGCTGCAGGACCCTGGTGTGCCCTGACAGCTGTCCTCTTCCATACCCTGCCTGCTTGGCACCTGGTTGTATCTGCAATGGTTGCTTCTAACCCAGTGGTATTTGTGATTTTTGCCCATGATGTCACCTGTTGCTGATGTCTGTACAGCAGGCTGGCCTCTTGGCTATAACAGTTATCTCATAGTGCCCCAATTCTGCATCAGAGTTTGAAGTTCTTGTGTTGAATTTTTTCAATTATTTCTTCTGCTCATCCTGCTTAGAATTGCTCAAACAATAGCAAATAACAACAATAAGCTTGTCTTAACTTTGCAAAAAAAAAATTGCCTGGGACATTTTAGAAGCCACATTCAATTTATGAATAAATGAAATGGATCTTCTTGACCAACCATGAAAATAAGCAATGGCCTACATATTCAGAGCCTGAAAGAAGTTGAGGCAAAGGGCATAATGAGAAGCACTCAGAGAATCTAATGAGAATCAGAAGGCCTAATGAGACATTTAACATGCTCTCCCTCTTCTTTTGTTCAGTTTTCATGGGAATCTGTTTGGGGAGCTCAGTTGTACTGGCTACAAGCAGATGCATATGGCTCAGTGGTGCAATCCAGGGAACAATAGAAAGACATGAAGATGGCCAGGGATAGGGAGAGTGGAACTTGGAAAATATACCCAAAGTTTATGATAATATGGTGGGTGGGTTTTTATTTTACTTATATTTTAATTGTATCTATGCCTTTTTTAGCAGACCGTTTAGTTATATAGAGAGCTATTGGTAATGATACAATAAGCAGGCAGAGATTTCAATTGCATTACATCACTGCTCAGAGGGAAATACAGATAAGAAAAGCATGCTGTTCTGTTTCTGTGGCTGACTGTTGCCATTCAGAGAGAAACGATTGGAATGTAGGTGTTGCACAAAGGAAGATACCTGGAATAGTCTCCTTATGAAGCAACATTCCTTGGAACACTGGGTGTTTTCATTTGTTGACCTTGGATGGATTGGCAGCTAAGCAGATGGCTATCAAATGATAGGCTGGGCTGGGCTGAATGTGGGGGCAGGAACACAGATGTTACTGAGTTACAGCTCTGAATCTCCTTTATGTGTACTGGATCCAGGCAAATAAAATATGTATATGTCTATGCCACTGTGTGAAATTTTGTCTGACACGTGTACTTAACAGTTGATGACTATAGTTTGGTTTTGAAAAAATAAGCAAAATTTCTGTCTTATTTGGCTTTAGAGCATAAGAAATTTGCATTGGCCCTTCTTGCCTGCCTATCAAATAACAATCTCTCTTGCTATACATACTGTTTTATTTGTCCAAATATGTGCTTTAAATGCAATTCTCTCCTTCTCTCCATCCATATGTTTATTTATTTACTTATTCATAACAACTCCTCTTTTGGTTGTCAATACCCAGCTTCTGCATTCCCACCTGTACCTGAGTTAGAGATCTGAAGGTTAAATAGGCTTGCTCTTTTGGGCACCACCTAGTGGCCTCACATGGCAGCATAGTTGTCAGAAATCAAATGATTGAAGCCTTAGATGTCAGAATATTGCATAGGTTATGGGGGGGAGGAAAGAGATAAGTAGTAGTATACCAACATTTATAAGTTCCAGGTGCTAGGCTCAGAATTCACAAATTTTCAGCTCTTTTAAACTTTACAAAAACTCTATGGGTTAGCTATCATTTTCTAAATGCTACTATTCATATTAGCTAAAATTCATTGAATGTTTCTCCGGAGCAGAGCCCTGTACTAGATGCTTTATATACCACTGGCTGATTTTTCTAGTAATAAACTATGAATTGTGAACTATGTGGTCTCTCGAGTTTAACTGTTAGTGTCTCTAATGGGCTCCAGCCCTTACTTGCTGTGTGGCCTTGAACAAATTACTTAACTTCTCTAGAACTGTTTTCTCAGTTATAATAACACACACATCATAAAGTAAGCACTTGTAAATTCTTTTAAAAAGTGTCTGACACATAGTAAGCATTCAGTGTGACAGGCAGCAGTAGTAGTATTAATAGCAGCCACATCTCCTGCCCCAGTACAGCTAAACATGGCTGGACCAAAAAAACCCAAAAAAACAAACAAAAAAAAAAACAAAAAAACACAAAACCACTATACTGACTGGTCTCATAAATTTTATGTTCATAAATCTCAAATAGAAACTTAATAGTACCAAGCAGCCTTAACTGTGTTTCTCTTTCATGTCCATGTTTAGATTCTCCCAAACAACTGTTTCCTACCCCGCTGTTCCTGTATCTTCAATAATAGGATCACTCACACTCTCAGCTTATGATTGTGCCTCATTATTGAGAAAATAAGCAATTAGCAAGGACATTTTTTCATCTCATCTCACCATATTTGGTGACATACCTGTTCCCTGCTCTCTGTCTTTTGATAAGGGATAAAGTTTCCATTACCAACAAATGGTAACTGTTTTAATTACACACCTGGATGTAATGACACCCAAGTCTTTTCAAAGACTTGGCTTCTGTCTTTGCTAAATCACCAAATTCCTCATTTCTACTGGATCACTGACATCAGCATACAAACATACATCCTTAAAATATTCTGCCTGAGGCTGCATCCCCCTCTAGCTGATGTCCCATTCTCTGTTCCCTTTTGTTCTAGGTAGAATGAGGAGGAAAAACAATTTATTTCAAAAAGAACTATATTTCCACTATATTCTTGAGTTGTCACCACCATTAAACCAAACCCATTGGTGGCTTCTTTCTCCTTACTTTACTTCTTAGCAGGACTTAATGTATCTTCTCTGAGTCTCCAAGACACCGTGCTCTCATTCTACTTCCCCCTCACTTGCCTCCTCTGATAGACTTTTAAATGTTGAAATGCCATCCCCAGAGCTCCATCCTACCCCCTTTCTTTTCCTTAGCTCTATCTTTAACTTGAAAATCTAATCAAGACCCATTACCTGAGATTCAGCTATATAAAAGTTGAAAAGAGATATCACAACCCTGGTCTTTCCCTGAAATTCTTGATTTGCCACTTTAATAGGTAGCTCCAACTGCCACAACCATAATGTATTTTAAGAATAAGGACAACTTTTACATAAACAATAACAGTATAATGATCACTTTTAAGAAAATTAACATTGATTGTATAGTCCCATTTAATATACAGTACATATTTGAATTTCTTCAATTGTTCCAAAAAATGTTTTATAACTGGGCTTTTTGTTTTCCTAATCTGGGTTTCAAACAATATATGCCCATTGCTTTTAGTCATTCTTTTTTTCTGTATGTTTTATTGATTATGCTGTTACAGTTGTTCCAATTTCTTTTCCCTTTGCTCCCCTCCACCTAGCAATTCCCCTCCCTCCAGCAGTCTCCCACCCTTAGTTCATGTCCATGGGTTGTGCATAAAGCTCTTCTCAACATCCCCCTGTCTATTCCCCACCCTCCTACCTTGTTTCTTAATTCCTGCACCATTTCCCTCCCTCTCCCCCTTTCCCCTCCCCACATGCTCCCTATACCTATGATTCTGTTCTCACTCTAATTGTCTGCTTAGTTTACCTTTGTTCCATTCCCTAGCTTCTGTTGTTGATAGTTGCAATACTGTTTTCATTTTAATGTTCATAGTTTTGATATTATTTTTCTTAAATAAGTCCCTTTAACATTTCATATAATAATGGCTTGGTGATGATGAACTCCTTCAGCCTTACCTTGTCTAGGAAGCACTTTATCTGCCCTTCCATTCTAAATGGTATCTTTATTGGATAGAGTATTCTTCATTGTAGGGCCTTGCTTTTCATCCCTTTGAATATTTTCTGCCAGTCCTTTCTTGCCTGAAAAGTTTCTTTTTAGAAATCAGCTGACAGTCTTATAGGTATTCCTTTGTAAGAAATTCTCCTCTTCTCTATTGCTGCTTTTAAGATTCTCTCTTTATCCTTAACCCTTAGCATTTTAATTATGATTTGTCTTGGTGTGGTCCTCCCTGGGTCTAGTTTGTTGGAGGCTCTCTGTGCTTTCTGAACCTGTATGTCCATTTCCTTCCCCAAATTAGAGAAGTTTTTCATCATTATTTTTTTACATAATTTTTCGATTTCTTGCTCTCCCTCTTCACCTTCTGGCAACCCTATGATTCTGATGTTGGCACATTCATAGCTGTCCCAGAGGTTTCTAAGCCTCTTCTCATTTTTTCTAATTCTCATTTCCTCCTTCTGTACTGGTTGACTGTTTCTTCATTATGTTCCAATTTGTTGATTTGAACCCTGGTTTCCTTTCCTTCACCACTTGTTTCATATGGATTTTCCTTCATTTCAGCCAGGATAGCCTTCATTCTTTCCCCATCCTGTTTAATCTTGGTTGTTAGAGTTGTGAGCATTCTAATCACCAATGCCCTAAACTGTGCTTCTGTTATCTATCTTCTCATCTGTTAGGCATGCTAACTGCTCATTGCTTAGTCGTGCCACTGGGACCTTGATCTGCCCCTGCTTCTGGGTCATACTTCTCTGTCTCCTCATCTTTCTGTGTTTGCCTCTGTGATTTGGGCAAGAGCTGTCACACATCTTAAGTTATTGGGGGCAGAGCCTTAGGTATTTGTCAGTACAGAGTGACCCGTTTCACCTTGTTGTGGTCCTGTATGTGGGGGAGAGGTCAGAGAGGGAACAATGCTGCTCACTTAGCACTTGTCCTTTTCCAGGCACTTCTCTCACTTTAATGGCACCTCTCAAGCTGTTGCCCTGCCTGTCGTTCACAGAGTGGGCAGATCTTCAGATGTTCTAGGACTATGCGGGCACTTTAAACAAGTGGACTCTGCTAAGAGACTGGCAGTTTCTTCCTCCGCCCCAATCCCCATGGGTTTGCACAGTCAGAAGCAATGAGGCTTGATTTTCCCTGGTGCTGGGACCGTGATTTGCGGGGTCTGGCCAGGAGCTGGGAATGCTCCGCATGTGTCCCTCCCGACTTTTTAAAATGTGTAACTGTGCTTTCTGCTGGCATCCTGTTGTCACTGCTGCTGCCGTCATCACACCACATCCTCTCCACCCCAGCTCTGCCCCTCCTACCTGTCTGGATGGGTATTTCTTATTTATATCTTTGTTTGTTGGACTTCCATGCAGCTTGATTTTCTGAAACTTCTGGTTTTCTCTAGTTTTGAGATAGTTGTATTCCTTCTTAGTTGTGTAGGGAGACCTAGTGTATGTGTCTAGGCCTCCATCTTGGCCAGAAGTCACACTTAGTCATTCTTTGGTTATTAAAATTTGTATAATTAGTATTACTTTATTTATTTTTATTATTTTTAATTCTTTAAATTACAGTTTACATTTAGTATTATTTTGTATAAGTTTCAGGTGTGCAGCATAGTGGTTAGATAACAATATACTTCACAAAGTGCCCCCCTTTATATTTTTGGAAACCACCTGGTACCTTACACAGTTATTACAATATTATTAACTATATTTTCTACCCTATACTTTATATCCCTTGTCTATTTTGTAACTACCAATATGTATTTCTTAATCCCTATACTTTTTTCACCCAGTCTCCCAAACACCCTCTCTTCTGGCAACTATCAGTTTCTTCTCTGTGTCTTATGAGTCTGGTTCTGTTTTGTTTGTTCATTTATATTGTTTTTTATATTTTACATATAAGTATAGTATTTGTCTTTCTCTGACTTATTTCACTTAGCATAATAAATACCCTCTAAGTCCATCCATGCTGTCACAAAGGGAAGATTTCATTCTTTTTTATGGCTGAGTAATATTCCACACATCTGTTAATGGGCACTTGGGTTGCATCCATAGATTGGCTATTGTATTGCTGCAATAAATATAGGGTTACATATATCCTTTTGAATTAGTCTTTTGGGTTACTTCAGATGTATACCCAAAACTAGAGTCACTGAGTCATTAGAAAGTTCCATGCTACAATCATAATTTTGATTCCATACTCAAACATGTTTTCTGTCCAGTTTTTGTTCATCAGTAAGTAGCATAACTATTTGCTTAGTTGGACATACCTAAAGCCCCAGAGCCTCTGGTGAGGAGCCTTTAACACCTCTTTCTCTTCCTTAACCTTGAAAATATGCTTTGATTTTGTATATTCCTTTCCAAATGGGCATTTACCACTAGCAAAAGCTCCATCATTTCTCATCTCACCTCTAAAAGCATCTCCTACCTTATTATTCTCATGCCATCCCAGGTGTTTACAATCTATTTTCCAGGCAGCAAATAGAGACATCTGAAAATGTAAACAGATCACACCATTTCTCTCCTTTAGATCAATCTGATAGCTTCTTTTCACATTGTAATTAACTCCAAATTTCTTATCTTGGCTCACAAAATGCAATATAACATAGTGTCTTTTTAAAAAATGATCATAAAGCTTTTCCTTAATTCTAAGAGTTCTCTAGTAACTTTTCCAACAAGTTACTTTTTTTAAATCTAAGTTAGCCATAGTCTAACTTAGTGGCTTAATGATTAAGTAACTGTAATTATATAGCCTAGGACTAGAATTTTATTTAATGTCTGGTTCTCCATAGGAAAACATTTGGGATATGCAGAATTACAGACATATCAATCAGATTGCAAACTCCTTCCACTGGAGACCAATTGGTTGTGTGTATGTAGAAGTATAACCAGAAATATATGTGCATACATAAACATAGTGATTCTCAATAAGAACTTGTTGAATTGCTTTGAATTTGCCCTGCAATTTCTCTATGAGCTCTGCCCTTTCCCAAATCTCAAATTCAAAGCAAAATACTCCCATCTTGTTTGGAGATAAAAATAACTAGCAAAGGAAAGAACTGGACCAGTCTACCTTATCTATGAAGTACAGTGTTAAAGACCCATGATACTTTCAGAGGCCCACAAAAATATTTTAGAAAATTTAATCAGAAGAAATAATTATTAATATAATTAACATATAATAAATCCAACTTGTATTATATTTATTTTTATACTAAAGTAGTCATAAAACATATTTTTTAATATAATTTCTATAAAGGAAAGGGTCAATAAAGGCAAGAAAGTGCTAGAAAGGCACCTATTAAAGTCATACTATGGTCCAGCTATTGAAAGCTTTGCTCTCTACAGAGAATTTTGAGGAAGGAGCCTTCAAGATTTCTGGTCCACTAGAACTTCATTGATTGGGGAAGGGGCTGTTACCCCTCAAAAAAGTGGCATAGGGAAACAAAAATAGAAGCTTTCCACTCCATTTGTTTGTTTTTGCTAAATAAACACTAATATAGGGCTAACTGGGTGCAAGGCACTATTCTAACTATTTTACAATCACACTTAATCATATAATTTACATTTCCCTAGTGAATATGAAGCAAGTATCAGACATCTTCATTGACCTCTGCTAGCCTACTTCCAAGACTCTACCCTGACCAATTAAAACAAAATCTCTTTTCTAGAAGCACCCTAAGTAATGTTGAAATGCAGCCAGAATTCAGAAGAAAATGCTAATTTAGTACCAACTGGGTACTAAGTTTACTAACATTTACAAACAAGATAATCAACCCTTTGTGACCTCTTTCACTTAATCCTACATTTCTCTGTCTTTGTTCTGGGATGAATTTTTAACTTAATAGTGATTATATACTCAACTCACAATACCTAGTTTCAAAGCCATTCAAAAATTAAATACTAATTGAAAAAGCTTCTAAGAACTGCAGAAAGGCCACTGAGAGATCCCAGGGCTGAATTCCAGGGCCACTGAGAGATCTCCTAGAGTTATAGTCAGCATCTGATGAGCTGTCTACCATGACATGATAGGCAACATCACTAGTAGGACAGTCTACTCCAATGTCAAGACAGGGAATAAAGCAAGCCAAGAGACCAATACCAAGAAAACTGGATTGAGGAGAAAGTGAAGTTATTCATTTTTGCTTGACAAAAATATATTTAGTACATTGTGTTCTAGCTTTTGGACTAGACATTTTAGGTACAGTCCTATTCTCAGAGAACTGAGACTTTAGGTAGGAAATGCCATCAAATAATTTCAAAATAACATGGAAACTTATAAGCAGAGTGAGAAAAAATATGTTGCCCAAGGTACTGCATTTGAGCAGACTTCTAGAAAATAAGCCTATCTAAGTCTTGAGAAGTGATTATTAGTGAAGCAAATTGGGAATTCCCAGGAAGCAGACAAAGCAAGGACAAAGATATGAAGTCATAATGCAGTTTGGGGCATGTGTGGAGAGGGTTGTCAGGTACACCATAAACTGACTGGTATGATCACAGATTAGAATGTTAGGGAGGAAAGAGCAAGGTCAGATGCATGTAATAGATCCATGGTGCTGGCTCAGTATAGAGAGTAGGACTGAGAGTGGGGCTGGGGTAGAGAACATAGTTATAGGAGAGTGAGAAGGAGACTACTACAAAGGTGAAGGTGAGAGAGGGCAGGACTTACACAAGCACAATGGCAATGGAAGTGAATATGAATGGGCAGGAAGTAAAATGAGTAGGATTTAAGGACAGATTAGATGTGTTGGAGGAGATAGAGAGAAAGAGAGTTGACTAAATAAGAAAAGCCAGTTGCTGGGAGAATGTTACCCTCAGGATATAAAATTTGAAAAAAAAATCTGCTGTAAGCAATGGGAGAGTCTGTCTGGTGGGGACAGGCAGTTTAAGATAAAAGCCATGAACAACAAGAAGGCTTTGGGTGCCTGATTTTAATGAAAGGACAGCTGTGTAGCTCAGGGATGGCCCAGCTTTAAACTGTTAAATTAGATTGGGCTTCTGCAGAAAGTGAGGCAGGCAAAAAGATCTCACCTATCTTGTTCTCTTTCATTCTGTATTTTACTCATCACATTGACAGTTGGGATTAGTATTTTGCTAATTCAATTGTTTTTTTGTAAATCCCCATTCAGCTGATGATTGATTACAGGTGGCTATAAGCCAAGAAGTGAAAGAAAATAGCTTGGCCTCCACTTGCTCCTTTTTTCAGTAAACAGAGACCTGGAAAACCTTGGGACTGCTTTAGGAAACATCCCATACACTTTAAATGAGGAGCTAAAAGAAGGTGGGCCATTTAAATTAATCTCAAGTGGAAACTCCAACCTACTTTTTATGGTCACTCTTGGTACAAAAGACCTCTCAAATTGGCAAAAATCCAAAAACACAAATTGGTAATATTCAGGACAGGAAGTTGGCATGGACTCTGGTTATCACCTTGCCCCACCGACTCCCTGGCCTTGGAATTCAAGACACATTCCTTCAGCCTTTGGTAGGCAGAGGTCTTTGGCTCTTGCACTGTGTACATGATTTTAAGAAAACTAAGCACAAGCTCTAAACAAACCACTGCTTTTTAAAGGTTAAATCTCATTGCTCCAAGAGTGACCAGAAAACACAAATATATTCCAGATCACTCAAACCACAGGTGCAGAAGCCAAGTGCTGCAAATTTCATGTATAGACTGGTGGGGCCCTTCTTTGAGTCTGCAGATTCAAAAGGAATGTTTTATGTACAGGAAGACAGAGGCTACACAGGGACAGCTGGGTTTTGGAGAAATAAAGTATGGACATGTAGTTAACTCTACCACAAATCCCCATATCAAGCCACCAACATAGAAGGAAGAAAAAAAGCATTCAGGGGAATTTCATCCACATATTCTTTCCAATAATTTTGAGTGTTTACTATATGTCAGACATTTTCCAAAGATATTTTCCTGCCTATGACAAAATTTCTCAAAATAAAATGTTTCTTGCCACTTAGAAATTACTTTGCAATTTAGTATGACAACATTTGGCATGCCATTTTCCCCTTATGTATATCACCAGGAAAATTATTTTATGACTTATTGACCTAGTCCTTTTACATAAATGTCTTGGAGAGAAACACAGCTTGAGAAGTGGATTTCACAAAGAAAGCAACCTGCATGAATGAGGTTGAGAAATGTTTAACTTGAAGTACAATTGTTGGTTTCTCTTGTGCCCAATGGTTATGTTGCCAGTAGGCTGTTGCCGTAAAGAGCCGTAGGTTTTCAAATTCTCAATGAATAGGAATGCAAATTATTTTATGTGAAAATTTTAATGATGATAAGAGGGGGAAATAAACTAAGAAAAATATTGAATGAGTAAAAAAATATAGAGAAAAGTACAGGAATAACCTTAGAACTATAAGGTGAGGAAAGTGTTCAGGGACGTAGATATCAGAATATCATTAATTCAGAGATATTTATTGAATCTTTGTTATTCTCAGGCCATGGTTGGTGCTAGGAATATAACACTAAGCAATAATTCATACTTTTATGAAACCTTCAGTATAGTGAGTGAAAAGAGAGAACTGAAAAAATAAGTAAGTAAAATGGCAAATGCTGAGTTAGAGAAGGTGATAACAGGGATTTGAGTACAGTAGTCCCTCTCAATATTGAGATTCACTTATCACGGCCTCACTGTATCACAGGATTTTTAAAAATTTTATATTTAATTATTTATTGCAGATTTTTCACTATATCGTGGGATTTTGCAGTACTAAACATGTATGTTGTTAAAGTTACATAGGTTTAAGAGTGTAGAATATGTTTAAGGACATAACTAGAGAGATCAAAGATGGTGGAGGAGTAAGTGGAAGCTACACTAACCTCCTCCCAGGACCAGTCTGGATTTACAACTTAATTTTGGAGAAATCATCTGGAATAACCAACCGAACACTAGCTGGAGAGAAGTCTTATAACCATGGAGAGACAGAAAAGGCCGCTACATCACAACGTGACAGGTAGAGAGTGCAGAGACACAGAAGGGCTGACTGGGCTCACACGGGTAGCAGCCAAAGGGACTGAGAAACAGCTCAGCATCGGGGGTTCCCCCTGAGAAGGGCAGGGTTTAAACCCCCAGCTGGGCTTCCCAGCCTACAGCAACAGAGTGGAAAGTAAAATAGTATCCAGCTGTGAAAAGTGAAAAGCCACAGGGTTTCTTGCTAGCTGGAGAGAAACAGCACATGGAAAAGAGCTCTTAAGTGGATCACATACAAAAATATTTTGGCCCCCACTTACCCTGGGCTCTAGCAGAGGGAAGGCAGAGAGGACTGGAGAAACTTGGGGAGAGTTTGGTGCGGTGGCTTTGAGGGGAGAACTGGGGGAGCAGCTGACAGGGTTTCAGTGCTGACTCATCCCCAGTACTGCAGGCAGACCATTTCCCTCCAAGTGGCATGAGCCTGAAGTAAAGCAAAAGCCCTGCCTACAGAAATTAAGCTGCCACACCCATGGTCCTTAAGCCTGATGGCTAATCACAGATTGAATAGATTAACAACTACAGAAGACAGACAAAGGCAGTAGATCCCTGGAAGTCTCAAACTGGCTGCCTAGGGCCAGACTGGTACATGAAATGATGCCACCAGGGGCAGATCCAGGAAGTGCAAATCATTCTAAGAAGCACGAACAAACAATAGGAGTCACAAAAATGGGGAGACAGAGAAACAACCCCCCATCAAAAGGAAAGGTAGAATCTCCAGAAGGGGTGCTAAATGAAATAGAGGGGAGCAAACTATCAGATATGGAATTCAAAACATGGCTATGGAGAAGCTCAATGAGCTCAGCGGGAACTACAAGGAACTCCAGAAAAACTACAAGGAACTTACTGAGAATTACACCAGAATGAAAAAGGACATAGAAGCTATCAACAAGAGCCAGTAGGAAATGAAGAATATGATCTCTGAATTGAAGAACACAGTAGAAGGAATTAAAAGCAGGCTAGAGGAAGCAGAAGATCAGATCAGCGAGCTGGAGGACAATGTAGAAAAAAACTCCCAAACAGTGCAACAAGATAAAAAAAAGACTGAACAAGACTGAAGAGGTTCTAAGACAGCTGCAGGACAACGTGAAACGTCATAATATCCATATCATAGAAATTCCAGAAGGAGAACAAGAAGAAAGAGCAAAGGATAGAAAACCTCTTTGAAAAACGAATGAAAGAAAACTTCCCTAACATGAGAAAAGAAAGAGTCACACAAGTCCAGGAAGCACAGAGGGTCCCAATGAAGATGAACCCCAACAGGCCCACTTCAAGACACATCATAATTAAAATGGCAACATTGAAAGACAAAGAGACAATACTAAAAGCAGCAAGAGAAACAACGAATAACATACAAGGGAGCTCCAGTAAGGTTATCATCAGATTTCTCAGCAGAAGCACTACAAGCCAGAAGGGAATGGTAAAAAATATTCCAAGCAATGAAAAACAAAGGTCTACAACGAAGAATACTCTACCCAGCAAGGCTCTCATTCAAAATAAAAGGTAAAATAAGGAGCTTCCCAGACAAAAGAAGGCTAAAAGAATACATTTCCACCAAACCAGCATTGCAAGAGATGGTAAAGTGTCTGCTTTCAGAAGATGAAGAAACAGAGTGAGACAGAGAGGAACACGAGTACAAAGGGGGAAAATGACAATGAATAAGTACTTATCAGTAATAAACTTAAATGTAAACGGATAAAATGCTCCAATCAAAAGACATAGGGTAGCTGAATGGACTATGTAGCAGAAAGAAAGAAGGAACTCCTGCCATTTGCAACAACATGGATGGAACTAGAGAGAATTATGCTTAGTTAAATAAGCCAGGCAAAGAAAGAAAAATACCATATGATATCACCTAATACAGGAAACTAAAGAACAACACAAACAAAGGAACTAAATAGAACAAAGAGCAGAATAGCAGTCAATAGGGGGGAGGGGAGAGGGAGAGAAGGGGGATAAGTAAGGGAAGGGTTTAATTAAAGAGCCTGTATAAAAGACTCATGGACATGGACAACAGGGAGGGATATGATTGCGGGAGAGGGGGTGGGTTGGGTGGGGGAGAGAAATTAGGGGAAAAGGGGACAACTGTAATTGAAAAACCAAAAAAAAAAAAAAAAAAAAAGAGAGTGAGAAAGATTAATAAGGGACTGGGAATGGTTTATAAGTGTGTGAGAAGGGTTTATAAAGCCTTAAAATATATAAAAATACTAAAATAAATGTAAGGTCCCTACTTTGCAGATTTGCACCTATCACGGGGGCGGGGGGCGTCTAGAATTAGCACCTCCGATAAGTGAGGTAATACTGTACTTGTTTTAGGATAGGTGTTAATTTGGTTAATACCTAGAAGATACACTTAGAAGATAACATTTAGGCAAAATCCAGTGACTAAATGGAAGAGTCATTCTTTGTGCAAATAGAGATGATTCTTTGACTTTCTCATCATTTCTATTTCCAGCCCAAGGGATGAGCTAGTGTACCCTTCACATTAAGTACCCTCAGCTTAATTACCCATCAGAACCATGCTGTTGATGATGTGTAAGAGACATCTGATTTTGGAAACATGGAGACTAAGACAAAAAGAAGACTAATACCTACCTTATGTGTCCTCCTCTGGCCAAGTCCCAGATCACTTATTCTGTTTGCCAGGTGGTTTCTGAGTTACTCCTGATTCTTCTAAGAACATCAAGAAACCTATCCAGAGCATATGCTTCAATCTCTTCAGAATGAGGGCATGAATTTGTTCATTTAGATCAAGGAGTTAGAAAAGGAAAATATTAGGAAGCTGGCAGGCTTCCTGATTGAGTGTAACTCTTTGGGGAAGAAGAGAAGTAGATACTTTGTTTTGTTTTCCCCTTCTTACAGTTAATTTTTGGGGTATACTAATTCTACTATCAACAATACAGAACAACAAAGATCTGTTTATCTTCAAACTAAATGGAAATTGCACACCTCCAGGGGGCCATTGGGTCTACAGTTTGAAGTCTGGCTTTGACTAGCCCTGACCTGACCAGTATGCCAACCTTGGAGACAAGGGGTGACTACAGATTTCCTGGGCAGCTTGTACATCTTTCTTTCTGTATTGTCCCTCCCTAAGATATATTTAGTTCCTTCCAAGTTGGGTTTTAGGATCTTAGACATAATTTTACAGTTGGGCAATTGCTAATCTACCTTAGAACTACCTTAGAACTTGTCCCTACAATTATTTACAATTCTGTAATGTTCTATTTGCTTGTTTTTTCAAAGTTCTTTCATATATTTTCTCGTTTGTTGTTCATAATAGTGTTGTTACAAAGCTTGTAATGATTGATAATATTCACTTTACATATGAAAAATCTGAGTTTCAGGGAGGTTTTGGAAGCTTGTCCAAGGAACTGAGCAGGTAATCTCAGAGCTTTGAATGACATCCAGTTCTTCTGCCTCTGGATCTATTGTTCTGCAATTAAGTCTCAAATGTACAGAACACTGTGATTGGATTCTGGCCACATGTAATATACTTGCCAATGTAAAACAACTCACCTTTTTACCTAGCTTCTACCTAAGGAATAATGTGATCACCTGGGACTCAAAGTGAATGTAGATGGAGCTGTTTTCTGTTCTGTGAGATGTGAACACTCAACAATGGTGAGAATTGGTTACTCCCAGATCTCTTCATTTCCTACCTTCCTTTCCCAGAAACCTCTCTCCACGCCTTGGCTATAACTCCACCTATGCTTTCTAATTTACGAGCTTAGCTCCATTTATAAAGAAATTTCCACTTAAGCTACACAGGATAAACATTCCCTCTGTCTATCATAATTAATCTTTTTCCTCTATGTAGTGAGAAAACACAGCATAAAGAACATTGGACACAACCAAGCTTGCCATTTAGTGGATAGTAGAAAGAGCTTCTAGGGAATAAAAATAAGAGCTATGAGATCCATTTTTATTTGTTATCTAGAACCTTTCTACCCAAGTTGTACACAAGCCAGTGGAGCAGTACAAGCAGAGGATGGAGCAACTTAGAAACACAGGAACTCAAGCCTCTCAAATCAGAATCTGAATTTTAACAATTTCCCCAGGTCTTGACTTTTAACTCTGTCTCTCTGTCGTTTCACTCTCTCTTCTCACTCCTCTACATCTTTGTCTATCTGTCTGTCTCTCTCGTAACACCCAAATCTTCAACACTCTTGTTTTTGTAAAAAATTACTTCAATTACAGTTTACATTCAATATTATTTTGTATTAGTTTCAGGTGTACAGCATAGTTGTTAGAAAATCATATACTTACAAAGTGTTCTCTCCTGATATTTTCAGTACCCAAACGACACCTTATATCTTTGTTACAATATTATTGTCTATGTTTTCCTATGATGTATTTTACATCCTCATGATTATTTGTAACAACCAATCTGTACTTCTCAATTCCTTCACCTTTTTCACCCAGTCCCCCAAACCCTCTTCCTGCTGGCAAACATCAGTTTGTTCTCTGTATCTATGAGTCTGCTTCTGTTTTGATTGTTCATTTATATTTTTCTTTAGATTCCACATATAAGTTAAATAATATGGTATTTGTCATTTTCTGACTGACTTGTTTCACTTAGCAGAATACCTGACACAAACGTTAAGATACCATTCTTTTTATGGCTGAGTAACATTCCATTGTATATATATATATATGTACCCTGGCTTTTTGGTACTGATGGGCACATGCATTGTTTCTGTAAATTGGCTATTGTAAATATTGTTGCAATAAACATAGGTGTACATCCATCCTTTTGAATTAGTGTTTTGGGTGTCCTCAAATAAGTCCCCAGAATAGAAATCACTGAGTCATAAATGACTTAAAATTTTTAAGGAAACTCCATATTATTTTTCACAGTGTCTGCACCAATTTGAGATCTCACCAACTGTACACAAGGGTGCCCTTTTCTCTACATCCTCACCAGTACTGGTTGTTTGTTGATTTATTGATGATAGCCATTCTGACAGGTGTGTAGTGATATCTTATTGTGATTTAATTTGCATTTATATGATGACTAGTGATGTTGAATATCTTTTTTTAAGTATATTTTATTGGTTATGTTTTTACCGTAGTCCCAATTTTATTTTCTCTTTGCTCCCCTCTGCCCAGTACCCCTCTTCCCTACCACAATCCCACCCCCCTCAGTTCATGTCCATGGGTCATGAATATAAGTTTCTTGGCTTCACCCTCTCCTATATTATTCTTAATTTTCCCCTATTTTGTACCAACCAATTATGCTTCTTAGTACCTGCATCATTTCCCCATTTCTCCTTCTTCCCCCTCCCAGATGATAACCCTCCAAATCATCCCCATACCTATGATTCTGTTCCTATTCTAGTTTGCAGAGTTAGTCTTTGTTTATATTTTTTAGATTCAGTTGTTGATAGGTGTTAGTTTGTTGTCATTTTAATGTTCATAATTTTTTATCTACTTTTTCTTAAGTCCCATTGACATTTTATATAATAATGACTTAGTGATGATGAACTCCTTTAGCTTTACCTTGTCTTGGAAGCACTTTATCTGCTCTTCCATTCTAAATGATAGCTTAGCTGGATAGAGTAATCTTGGTTGTAAATTCTTGCTTTTCATCACCTTGAATACTTCTTGCTGGTCCCTTCTTGCCTGGAAAGTTTCTTTTGAGAAGTCAGCTTATAGTCTTATAGGCAACCCTTTGTAGGTAATTCTCCTCTTCTCTCTTGATGCTTTTAAGCTTCTCTCTTTATCTTGAACCTTTGGCATTTTGATTATGATGTGTCTTGGTGTGGTCCTTTTTGGGTGTAGCTGGTTCGGGACTCTCTGTGCTTCCTGAAATTGTATGTCTATTTCCTTCGCCAAATTTGGCACATTTTTCTTCATTATTTTTTCACATAAGCTTTCAATTTTTTGTTCTTCTTCTCCTGGCACCCTGTGGTTTGGATATTGGCATTGTTAAAGTTGTCCCAGAGGTTCCTAAGCCTCTTCTCATTATTTTCAATTCTTGTTTCCTCATTCAGTACTTGTTGACTGCTTTTTCTCCCTTATGTTCCAAATCATTGATTTGAACCCTGATTTCCTTCCCTTCACCGTTGGTTTTGTGTGGATTTTTCTTTTTTTCATTTAGCATAGCCTTCACTTCTTCCCTTATGTGTTTGCCATACTTAAGCGTATCTGTCAAGCCTGTGAGCATTTTTATCACCTGTGTTTTGAACTCTACGTCTGTTACATTGGCTCTCCTCATCTGTGAAGTTGGCTATCTCCTCGTCACTTAGTTCTCCCACTCGAAACTTGATACGTTCCCCCTTTTGGGCCATATTGCTCTGTCTCCTCATCTTGACAGAGTCCTGTGTTTGTTTGCCTCTGTGTCTTAGGTAGAGCTGTTGCACCTGTTACATTGTAAGGGGTGGAGCCTTAGGTATTCATCAGTACAGGGCGACCTGTTTCACCACATTGTGGTGCTGTATGTGGGGGAGAGGTCTGAGAGGGAACAGTGCCACTTGCTCAGCACTCACCCCTTTTCCAGGTACTTCTTCCACTTCCATATGGGACTGGCGCCTCTCTAGCTGTTGCCCTGCCTGCTGTTCCCAGAGTGGGCAGGTCTACAGATATTCTAGGACCATGTGGACCCTTTAAATGAGTGGACTCTGCTGAGAGACTGGCAGTTTGTTCCTCTTCCCCAAGCCCCACTGGTTTGCAGTCAGAAGCAATTATGCTTTATTGTCCCTGGTGCTGGGACTGTGAGCTGTGTGGTCTGGTCAGGAGCTGGGAGCACTCCCCAGGTGTCCCTCCTGACTTTTTAAAATGTGTGACTGTGCTTTCTGCCAGCCTGCCACTGCCACCACTGCTACCATCACCACACTGCATCCTCTCCACCATGTCTCTGCCCCTCCTACCTGTCTGGATGAGTATTTCTTCTTTATATCTTTCTTGTTGTACTTCCATGCAGCCTGACTTTCTAAAACCTCTGGTTGTCTCTAGTTTTGAGGTAGTTGTATTCCTTCTTAGTTGTGGAGGGAGATACAACCTGTCTGTCTAGGCCTCCATTTTGGCAGGAAGTCCTCTTGAGTATTGTTTCATATGTGGGTTGGCCATCTGTTATGTCCTCTTTGGAGAAATGTGTCTTCAGGTCCTCTGATCATTTTATCATTGAATTGTTTGGTTTTTATTTTTTGGTGTTCAGTTTTATGTCTTCTTTGTAAATTTTGGATAATAAGCCATTAACAGATATATCATTGGCAAAGATGTTCTTCCATTCAGTGGGTTTTCTTTTCATTTTGTTGATGGTTTGCTTTGATATTCAGAAACTTTTTAGTTTGGCATAGTTCCATTTGTTAATTTTTCTTTTGTTTCCCTTGTCCAAGGATATATATCAGAAAAAATATATATTACTAAGAGAGATGTCTGAGATTTTATTGCCTATATTTTCTTCTAGAACTTTTCTTATATTGGCTCTTACTTTTAAGTCTTTAATTCATTTTTAATTTATTCTTGTATATGGTGTAAAAAGGTGATCTAGTTTTAATTTTTTGCACGTATTTTCTTAATTTTCTCAACATCATTTATTAAATAGACTGTCTTCACCTCATTGTATGTTATTACCTCCCTTGTCAAATATTAATTGACCTTATAGGCGTGGGTTTATTTCTGATGTCTCTTCTGTTTCATTGATTTGTATATGTCTGTTTATATGTTAGTACCTTGTTGTTTTGATTAATATGGCCTTGTAGTATATTTCAATATCAGGTAGAATGATTTCTCCAACTTTGTTTTTCTTTCTTAACATTGCTGTGGCTACTTGGGGTCTTCTGTGTTTACATATAAATTTGTGCATTATTTGTTCTAATTCTGTGAAATACGACATTGGTATTTTTAACTTCCTTTCTATTGTTGACACTATTAAAGATATCCCCATTTTCCTCCCCTTTGTCTACCACCACCCATCTCCCACTCCCCCTTCTCTCTGGTCATCACCACACTATTATCTCTGTTTATGGGTTATGCATACATATTCTTTGGCTAATAACTTCACCTTCCTTTATCCAGTACTCTCTCCCTCCTCCCCTCTGACAACTGTCAGTCTGTTCTATGTATCCATACCTTTGTTTTAATTTTGTTCATCGGTTTATTTTGTTTATTAGATTTCACATATAAGTGAGATCATATGGTAATTGTCTTTCTCTGACTGGCTTATTTCACTTAGCATAATGATCTCCAGGTCCACCCATGATGTCACAAAGAATAAGATTTTCTTTTTTTCTTAATGGCTGTGCAATAATCCATTGTGTAAATGTACCACATCTTTTTGATTCATTAATCTACTCATGGGAAGTTGGGCTGTTTCTAGATCTTGGCTATTGTAAATAATGCTGCTATGAACATAGGTGTGCGCATATTCTTTTGAATTGGTGTTTTTGGATTCTTAGGATATATTCCCAGAAGTAGAAACACTAGGTCAAAAAAGGCAGTTTTTTAAAAATTTTTTTGAGGAAACTAAGCTTTTATTCAAGGTGGCTGCACCGGTTTTCATTCCCACCAAGAGTGCACTAGGTTTTCCTTTTAATAACATCTTTGCCAGCACCTGATTTTTGTTGCTTTATTGATGGTAGCCATTCTGGCAAGTGTAAGGTGATTTCTCATTGTGGTTTTAATTTTCATTTCTCTGATGATTAGTGATGTTGAGAATTTTTTTGTATGTCTATTGGTCATCTGTATGTTCTCTTTGAAGAAGTGTTAATTTGGGTCCTTTGCCCTTTTTTTAATTGAATTATTTGTTTTCCTGGTGTTGTGTTATAAGTTCTTTATATATTTTGGAAATTATCTCTTTATCAGATATGTTATTGGCAAATATGTTCTCTAATACAGTGGGTTCCCTTTTCATTTTGTTGATGGTTTATTTTGTTGTGCAGTTTTTAGTTTGTTATCTTGATAGAAAGTGCATTGAATCTATAGATTGCTTAGAGTAGTACGGACAGTTTAACAATATTAATTTTTCCTATCGATAAGCATGGCATGTGCATTCATTTATTTGTATCTTTTACAATTTCCTTCTACAGTGTCATAATTTTCTGAGTACAGGTCTTTTACCTTCTTGGTTCAATTTATTCCTAGACATATTTTGATGCAATTGTAAATTAGATTATTTTCTTAGTTTCCCTTTTTGATAGTTCATTATTGGTGTATAAAAATGCAAAAATATTTAGATATTTATTTTTTATTCTGCTACTTTACTGAATCTATTTATCAGTTTCAGTACTTTTTGGTGAAATCTTTTGGCTTCTCTATATACAGTATCAAGTCATCTTCAAATGATGAGAGTTTTACTTCTTCCTTTCCAATTTGCATCCTTTTATTTCTTCTTCTTGTGTGATTTCTGTAGCTAGGACTTCTAGTGCTATATTGAATAAGAGGCATCTCTTGCTCTTAAATATACTCCTTTAACTCTTGGAACATGTAGATATGTTTTTCCTTCCACACTTTACATGGATTTAAACTGAAGCACTAGAAAAATTCACCTGGTGTAACACTGCTGTTAAACGAAGCTACACCCATGGGATTTGAATTCATGTTTGGCTCACTTCAAAGACAAATTTCTTTCCAGTCTAGCCAGAACCATTCTGTATAATGTCTCTCTGGACTGTTCTTTCCAGGGGAAGTCATTTAAGAACAGGAGAAAAGTAGTTTTCTTACTCACCCTGTAGGCCCTCAGAATGAAGACTTCCTCAGGCATTCAGAGATCCCCCTCTATAGTTACCAAATTTCTGAGGAAACATCCAGCTTCATAACTTCAAACACTGTCCAGAAGAGAGAAAGGCTCCTTTTTCTTCTTGTTCTGGGATCTATTATTGCTTCTGGGCCCAAATTGTTGGATTTCCATTCTTGTACTGATCACAGGGCCTGAAGGTGGAAACATTGATAGGTTTAAACCAATCTGGGGCACTCGTGGATCTGTGAGTGGAGTCTTTTCACCTTATTCCATGGCTAAACAGGATGAAGGAAATACACTCTCCTACCTCCTGCCAGGCACCCCACCAGAAACCAGTCAGGATACAATAGGTGAAGTGAGAATGTATACTGAAGAAAAAAAATCTTTATAAAAATTAAGACAGTGAGAAAAATATATTTGTGTACAAGGTCATATGTGAACTGAAAAAATAAAGTCATAAACATGATTTTTCAGCATTCTTCTATAATAATAAGCTTATGAGAGATTTTAATCTTGATGATTATCTTTAATATTTTGTTTTCTCTCTATGATAAGCATATTACTTCTAGAATTTATATTTAGAATATATTTTAAACATATACATTTTTATTTAGCATAATTATTATTCTCAACATCAGTATTCTTATTATAGAACCTAGACAGTCAGTATTATGTAAAATTAGTTTTGTTGAAACACTTCCTTGTGGTATTAGTATCTTAGTAGCTTATACCTTACTACAAAAGATTCCTTTAAGGAAAACACATCTTCCTTAAGAAAAAAAATTCAGAATCTTGTAATACTAGATAGAGAATCTTCTCATGGGGAGGAGTGTTGAAGTAATAAGACCACCTTCCTTTCCCTGGGAATTGTCCTCATCACAGGCCTTTTCCCCATTTACCAGTTCAGCAGGTGCTCTTGGCCTTTAACACTTTTGCACACATTCCAACTAAACATCTTCACCTAGTTGTCTCTTTGCACAACTGAAAAGATGATGGAACTTTTACAAATAAAATGAAAGAAGTTACCAATGAAAGAGGAATTATAAAATATAAATAAACATAAAGCACCTTGTTTCTGTTACATAAATCACGTCCTTTAGGGAGTATATATGGGAGCTCAGACAGATAAAGCCATCTAGAGGCAAGAAGGCTGCATCCTATTCCTCAGATCCATCCTAGTTTTTTCCAAACCTCCTTTTCTCTGAAGAAGGGAGGGTGTATTACATGTATCTATCAACCTCTCAGTTATAAGAGTTACTTCCACAATAGCCTCAATATGGTCAACAAAAGTATTTATTTTATTTCTATTCACTTTGTTGAGATAAGAAAATAAAAAGTCAAATCATGGTTCCTGCTATAAGAAATTTATTATTTCTTATGGAAATAACCAAAAAATACCATTTTGGAAGACCAAGAAAGAAATGTGTAAAAACTGTCTATTTACTATTTAGTTCATGGATTATGGTATGTCTCCATCATCACTGCTTCCCTAAAAAATTAATAGACTCTTATGAACCAGCTGCAATGGCATCTCTT
Source organism: Furipterus horrens (assembly GCF_987537825.1). Taxonomy (NCBI): domain Eukaryota; kingdom Metazoa; phylum Chordata; class Mammalia; order Chiroptera; family Furipteridae; genus Furipterus; species Furipterus horrens. The sequence goes on along the minus strand of NW_028327179.1, from coordinate 60,312,850 downwards.
CCACAGTCTTCTCTGGTTTCATCCTACAACGTTATTAAATTATTTTTGAACTCTCAGCATATACTGTGTTTCTGTTGGGAGACATTGCACAATTTAGGGTTGGGGACACACCCTCTGAGAAATATAAAATAATAGCAACAGAAACAATAAATAGCCTTTATTGATAACTTATAAGCTGGATAATATAATGTATTTTTACAGTATCTCATTTAGCATTAATACTAATATTATGAATTTCAAATAATTATGTAATTCATCTAAATCATACATTTTAACCCATATCTGTTTTATGCCAAAGACCTTGCTTTTATCACCAATGCCTCCTGAAATTTTCAAATTATCCTTCTCTCCTCCCATTCTGCCAGTGTGAATTATGGACACCTCATCATGTTCATACGCTCTTGACAAACAACAGTGAATCTTTGGAATTGGCAGCAGGAGACCTCATCCCGCTCATATACTGAGGCGAAATGATATTGAGGACCACTTTTTGATCCTATTTATCTGCCTTAGTTGTCTATTGGGTTTCGTACTCCTGTATGGGACAAATGCACCTTTTAACCTACCTCCCATCCCCCTCAGACATCATCACTGGGGAGCCTAGAAAAATGGCTTACTCCTATAATTTTGAATGAGTTTTTAATATTTTTAATCAAGAAAAGAACACTAAATAGAATAAAAAAATTATATAAATGAAACTAAGTAAAATACAAGTTATTAATATTTGCAGGCAAAGAGAGGCTTCCTAGAGGAGGTAACTTTTATTATTTCCTTTGACTGGGAGAGTGCTTACTTAGCAGAAATGAGGGTGAGAGGCAATCTAGTTGGAAAGAACTGCAAAATAGTCTAAAGTAAAGTATTCCTCGATGTTGATGAGAAATGAGGGTGCTAATAGATTTCCTATGACCATAGAACAGAGCAAGAAAGTTTAATTCTGGGAATTTATGTTTTGCATCCAAGATATTATATCTTGGGCCATTATCATTTCAGTTGAATGAAGGTACATGCTAAAAATAGGTTACTAATGTTTTCCTTATAATTAGCGCACACCACAGAAGAGACTAATGACCCCATGGCACACTGTTTTCTTTTCATTTCAGTTGGCTTCAAACAAATAAACTCAACAAATATTATTAGAGTCACATATGCTCATTAAGCGTTATAGTCAGTAGCTATGTTTATTTTACTGTATAATAGACGATGAAACCATGTGATGAGTGAAGTAAGCTGGGATGGTTTTCATATTTTTCCATCACAACACTGAAGGCTTACTCATTGTTTTACACTGGCTTGTATTTGAAATAGAACAGCTTACTAAAGTATTTACTCATTTTTACATGTCTTAAAGCAGCCCACATTGACATCTTCTGATCTAGTTCACTGATACATGATAGATATTTGAAAGTGGTTTTTAAACATTGCATTAAGTGGTTAAATAAGCATTTTCAGTGGCCATACAACTAGTGTAAAATCTTTCAAATATGAACAGTATTTTTAAAACTTACAATTTCACCTTAATTGAGCATTTTTAGTAATCATTTTATGGATTAGAATACAAAATTTGACTATGCTCTCTAAAATTTATATTATTATATAAAAGTAAAAGTATGCTGTACTGGCTTACTGTCTTTTTTTAAAGGTTACAGGCCAGTGAAAGAAAATAACTACTGTAATTATTTCCTATTGAAAATACCACACATTTTTATATCAGAGTCTCATGGTTTTCATATTTCAAGAGAGACTGAAAAGTTATGTCTTCTATAAATTATTACCAAAATGGTAAAATTATACCTGTGATTTGACTATCTATATAATCTTCTATCCTCTTTTTGTACTAATTCATCCTGTCAACAGTGATTTTCTAAAATACACTCTGCTCAAATCACTCTCTCATTTGAAAACCTCCAGTGGTTCCCTATAAGTATAATCCAAGCACCTTTGCATGAAATATGTGCTTATTCATACCATGGCCTATATTAACTCCTTTAAATTTTCCCTTCATCATTTTTAAACATCCCTTCTCTGTAACTCACAATCACTTTGAACTTCCTAATGCTGTGAAACTTGCAGGCTTTTGCTCTTCAGTCTTCAAATACCCTCCCCATTAATTTCTGGGAAAAAGTGTTTCATATGACTCAACTCAAATATAACTTCTGAGGTTTTTGTTTTTCAGATTTATGGCCAAGCACACAGTAATCCCATTCTCTGTGCTCCAGGCATTCATAATAAAACATTTTCATTACCCTGCATTTTAATTGTGTTTTAGTATCAACTGCCTACCCCCCTGGGTGATTTTGTTTTTTCTGCAAGTAAAAGCAAAACAATGATACAATACCTGGTCCCAAGGAGGTGCTCCATAAATGTCCACTTACAGAACAACAGAATAAATAAATTACACACTGATTCTCATAGAAAGAGAATATACCCAGAATTTACACCTTATAATAAATACCCTGATGCCAGTTGCAGTCTTAGAAAGAGTTTCAGACTAATGCCAGGGATATGGTTCTGCAGCAGTGTCCAAGAGGCTTTCAGTTTCTAGTTAAAACCAAATACGCCTAAGAACATATTAGAAGTGCTTATTTGAATAACCATCCTTCACTTTGTTCTCATAAAAATGGTGAACACATACACTTTTTTTTGAAAATATTACTTTGGTTTCTGTTGAGATGTATTCACTTAGAAGAACAAAGGGTGATTAACATGTCGCCAACCAGACAACAGGAATTCTATGTTTGGCAACCAGTACCACAGGGAAACAGGCCTGCATTTACTTTACAGACAGACTTTAGAAAACTGACTTGGTGGGAGAAGTGCAATCTTATAGGGAAGGCTGCACAAGACCGAAAAAACAAAAAAACAAAACAAAACAAAACAATCATACTTGACAGTGATAATCACAGGGGATACAATTTTTAACATAACTCTTGTTGAGTTCAATTTTTTTCAGCTGTTTTAGAATTAAATAGGCATGCTGATTTAAAAACTACAATTTATTTTCTTCTATAACATCAATTTTTCTGTATATCTTATCTTAATGCAATCACTCTAGACTGAATCAAACCTGGATCGAGAGAAGCTCTAGTGATCTCCTATTGGCTGAGATTAAACCTCCCTCAAGTGTGAAGGGGGGGTGACCTTGGAGACCAGCAACAGGTTTATACTTGTCTAAGCTATTCAGTTACACATGAGACAGTGTGATGAGAGGCTGTGTGACACTCTACGTAGTGAATCATATTCTGAAGTACAGTCCAAGGCCTTGTCTGTATACAAGGAATTAGCAGAATTTATTTTTAATTTACATACATACTTATTTCATTTCCTTCAGATCATGTCTGCCTCTGTTATTTCTCATCATAAGTGCCTAAACAACCCTGATTCATTTTGTTGTTATATTTGTGGCAGTTTCATCATTCACAGTCAAAGGACAAACATCAGAGCATTTGTCAGACAAGCTGATTTTCCATATTTTAAAACTTGGTGATCAAGATATGCCTTGGCCCCTCACAATGTGTGCAAGCAGTGTGTCAAGAGTACAGATGTGGACAAAGGGAACACGTGATAAATTGCATTTGGTATACCTATGGTTTGGCAAGAACCCAGAGATCATTCAAGTGACTGTTATTTTTGTATAGTGAAAATGTCAGGATGTAACAAGAAAAATAAATGTAAAATAGAGTATCCTAGTCTACCATCAGCTATACACCGAGTGCCTCATTCGTCTGAAATCCCAGTGCCAGTTTTCATTGAACTACCCTCTTTCAAAAAACAGAAGAATGGAGTCTTAGGTTCAGTAAGAGCCTCAAAAACCCCCACCCAATAAGTTGATTAGCAGGAAGTAAAAACCACAAACAATGATTATTGAGAAGTCCAGTGAAAAGTTCCTCAAATCTTTCAAAACACCAGTAGGAGGTAGAAGATTTTTTACTCCCTTATTCTATTCTTCTCCCCAGCAACATGTCCAATAAATCACCAAGTACATTCTCCCAAACAACATACCCAACAGAACACCAAGTACCTTGTTGTTCCCACCATTGTTCCTGCCGTTACCCCCAGGCCAAACCAATCACTAGGTGCCCCGATACCCTGTTCCAGTCATCCTCTATCCCTCCCTTTAAAACCTTGTCAGCCTGTACGCCAGCTGCTGTTCTCTCCTTTGAGACAGCCCGGCAGGTTCCTCTTAATAAATCTTGCATCTCAGCTTCCTTGGTTTTGGTGTTTACTATTTCTAATACGGAGAAGAACTAAGTGATAGCAATGATGAAGATTTGGAAACTGAAGATGACTCAGTTCATAAGGGATTTGATCAGCATGAGTTGACTGATTTGGCATGAGATTTGGAACTATCAAAAAAGGTTTCAGAACTCCTAGCATCAAGACTGTATGAGAAAAACTTGCTTCAGATGATCTTAAGATGGAGGAGGAGTAACTGGAAGGTACTACATTAATCTCCTCCGAGGACAAATCTGGACTTAAAACTTAATTGTGAAGAAATCATCTGAAATAACCAATTGAACACTAGCTGGAGAGAAGTCTTATAACCACAGAGAAACAGAAACAGCCGCTTCATCACAACGTGACTGGTAGAAAGTGCAGACACACAAAAGGGCTGGCTGGGCTCCCATGGGTGGCAGATGAAGGGACTGAGAAACAGCTCAGTAGCCAGGGGTTCCCCCTGGGAAGGGCAGGGTCTAAACCCCCAGCTGGGCTTCTAAGCCTACAGCAATAGAGTGGAAAGTAAAATAGCACCCGGCTCTGAAAAGCAAAAAGCCACAGGGATTTTTGCTGACCAGAAAGAAACAGCTGGAGAAAAAGAACGCTGAAGCAGATCAGGTACAAATATATTTTGGTACCCACTTACTGTAGGCTCAAACAGAGGGAGGGCAGAGAGAACTAGAGATGCTTGGGGAGAATTTGGGGCGGTGGCTTTGAGAAGAGAACTGAGGGAGCAGCTGGCCACGTTTCAGTGCTGACTCATTTCCCATACTGTAAGCAGACCATTCCGTCCAAGTGGTGTCAGCCTGAGGGGAAGCAAAAGCCCCACATGCATGAATTAATCTACCCCACCCTCAGTGCTTAAGCCTGATGGCTGATCACAGATTGAATAAATTAACAACTGAAAGAGACAGGCAAAGGCAGTAGATCTCTGGTAGTCTCCAACAGGCTGCCTAGGCCCAGACTGGTAAATGATATGATACCACCAGGGGCAGGTCCAGGAAGTGCAGATCAATCTAAGAAGTAGCAACAATCAAGAAGAGCCACAGAAGTGGGGAGATGGGGAAACAATCCCCCACCGAAAGGAAAGGAGGAATCTCCAGAAGAGTGCTAAATGAAATAGAGGTAATCAATTATTAGACATGGAATTCAAAACATGGATTATAGAGAAGCTCAATGAGCTCAGCAAGCTCAAAGAAAACTACAAAGAATTCAAAAAAAAAACTACAGAAAAACTCCAGAGAAACTACAAGGAATTTACTGAGAATTACATGAGCATGAAAAAGAAAATACAAGCTATCAATAAGGGCAAGGAGGAAATGAAGAATACAATTTCTGAATTGAAGAACACAGTAGAAGGAATTCAAAGCAGGCTAGAGGAGGCAGAAGACTGGATCAGCGAGCTGGAGGACAATGTAGAAAAAAATTCCCAGACAGTGCAACAAAATGAAAAAAGACTGAAAAATAATGAAGAGGTTTAAAGAGTGCTGCAGAACAACATGAAACATAATATCTGTATCATAGGGACACCAGAAGGAGAATAAGAGGAGCAAAATATAGAAAACCTGTTTAAAACACTAATGAAAGAAAATTACCTAACTTGATGAGAAAAAGAGTTATGCAAGTCCAGGAACTATAGAGGGTTCCCATGATTATAAACCCCAATATGCCCAATTCAAGACACATCATAATTATAATGGCAACATTCAAAGACAAAGAGAGAATTCTAAAAGCAGCAAGAGAGAAACAGCTAATAACATACAAGGAGCTCCAATAAGGTTATCATCAGATTTCTCAGCAGAAACATTACAAGGCAGAAGGGAATGGCAAAAAATATTCCAAGCAATGAAAGATTAATGCCTACAACCTTTCAAGGCTACCCATCAAGGCTCTCTATCAAAATGGAAGGTGAAATAAGAAATTTTCCAGATAAAAAGGCTGAAAGAATACATCTCCACCAAACCAGCATTGCAAGAGATGCTAAAGGGTTTGCTTTAATAATTGCAGAAACAGAGAGAGAGACAGAGAGGAATATAAATAAAAAGGGGGAAAATGAAAATAAATAACTACCTGTCAATAATAAGCTTAAATGTAAATGGGTTAATTGCACCAATCAAAAGACATAGGGTAGATGAATGGATTAGAAAGCATGACCCACATACATGCTATCAACAAGAGACACTCCTCAAAACAAAAGATTTACACACATTGAAAGTGAAGGGATAGAAAAAAGTATTTCAAGCAAATGGACATAAAATAAGCTGGTGTAGCAATACTTATTTCAAATAAAACAGATTTCACAGCAAAGGCCATAAAGAGAGACAAAGAAGCACATTTAATAATACTTAAGGGAACAATCCATCAAGAAGATATAACCCTGGTAAATGTATATGCACCCAACATAGGAGAACCCAAATATGTAAGTAAAATTTTGATAGACTTCAGAAAGGATATAGACAGCAACACATTCATAGTAGGGGACTTTAACACCCCATTTTCAACAATGGACAGACCTTCGAAGCAAATAAACACCAAGGATATTGAGGCATTGAACAACACTCTAGATCAAATGGACTTAGTTGATATATATAGAATTTTTCACACCAAAAAAGCAAAATATACATTTCCTTCAAGTGCACATGGAATATTTTCAAAGGTAGACCACATGGTAGAACACAAAACAAGCCTCAAAAAAGTCAATAAAATTAAAATTATATCAAGCATCTTCTCAGTTCAAAATGGCTTGAAACTGGAAATTAACCTCAAGGAAATAACAAAAACATTAAAACTCATGGAGAATGAATAACATGCTATTAAATAATGAATGGGTTAACAATGACATCAAGAAAGAGTTCAAAAAGTTTCTGGAAACTAATGATAATGAACACACAACAACCCAAAACCTATGGGATACAGTGAAAGCAGTCCTGAGAGAAAAGTTCATAGTAATACAGGCCTACCTAAAAAGGATAGAAGAATCTCTAAAAAGTGATCTAACTCTACAGCTACAAGAACTAGAGGAACAACACAAACAAAGCCCAGAGTGAATAAAAAGAAGGAAATCATCAAGATCAGAGCAGAATTAAATGACATAGAGACTAAACAATTTGAAAGATCAATAGAACCAAGAGCAGGTTCTTTGTAAAGAAAAAAAAAAATTGACAAGCTCTTAATCAGGCTCCTCAAGAAAAAGAGAGAGAAGACCCAAGTAAATAAAATCAGAATGAAAAAGGAGAAATCACAACCAATACCACAGAAATACAAAGAATTGTAAGAAATTATTACGAACAACTGTATCACAAGAAATTTGACACCCTAAATGAAATGGACAAGTTTCTGGAAATATATATTCTTCCATAACTGATCAAGAAGAATCTGAAAAGACTTCTGGCCAAGATGGAGGCATAGACTGACATGCTCTTTCTTCCTCTACAACTAAGAAGGATTACAGCTAATGCAAAACTAAAAATAATAAGAAGCTCCTGAAAATAAAACTACATGAAAGTCTAGCATATGAAGTCAGAAACAAGTGGTGCTTGTCCAGATGACTAGAAAGTGCGAGCCCGCAGCTGTGAGAGATTGAACTGTGCTGGAGGCGGCAGCCAACGTGGTGAACGGCAGGACCTGGTGAGCCAACGCCTGTGTTTGGGGGAGGAGAGAGGGGCCTGGGGGCCGGCCCCGGCTGCAGACTGAATCCTTTGGCTCATGATTCCAATGCTAAAGAGGGCGGATCCTGTTGGAAGGCGGCCCTGTTCGCTAGCAGAGAGTAACAGCGGGAATCCATCTTGGACACCCGCCCCCACGCAAAGCACCACAGGGTGGTGAGAAAGGTCGCCCAATACATTGTAAGAGGTGTGACAATGCCCCACCCAAGAGGGAAAGATAAACAAAACGGTCGGAATGGCAGAATTAACAATTGAAATACCAATCACACAGATAATGAAGAAACAAATAAAAGCCTTGACCAAGGAACAAATAGCAAATCTTTCGGAAGCTCAGTTTAGAGCCATAGTTATAAGACAGCTTCAGACCTAACAGCGGGGCTGAATCAAGACAGGGAAGGAAGAAAGACTAGCCCTGCTGAAATGAACAAAAATACATACAAAACAAGTGGTGAGGAAGGGTAAGCCATGGATCAAATCAACAAATTGGAACATACGGAAGCAACAAACAGCCAACCAGTGCAGAAAGAGGAAACAAAGAGTGAGGAATATGACGAGAGGCTCAGAAACCTCTGGGACAGCTATAAGAGAACGAACATTCAGGTTATTGGATTACCAGAGGATAAAGAAGAAGAATTAGGAATTTAAAAAATTATGTGAAAAAATAATGAAGCAGAACTTCCCTAACTTGGGGAAGGAGGTGAACTTACACGTCCAAGAAGCACAGAGAGTTCCGGTTAGGCTGGACCCAGAGATAACCACACCAAGACACATTATCATCAAAATGTCAAAAATTAAAGATAAAGAGGGAATCTTAAAAGCAACAAGAGAGAAGAGAAGAATCATGTACAAAGGGGTCCCAATTAGACTATCAGTGGATTTCTCAAAGGAGACTTTACAATTAAGAAGGTACTGGCAAGAAATATTTAAAGTAATGAAAATCAAAAACCTACAACGACGATTACTCTATCCAGCGAAGCTCTCATCCAGGATAGAAGGGCAGAGAAAGCATTTCCAGGATAAAGTTAGACTGAAGGAGCTTGTTAGGTCCAAACCACTGTTATATGAGATGTTAAAGAAACTTGTTTAGAAGAAGGAGGATCAGGACAATGAACATTAAAATGAAAACTGTATTACAACAACCAACAGCAGAAGCTAGGGAACTGAGGCAAGGGCAAATGAAGAAGGCAACTAGAAGGGAAATAAATTATAGGTAAGGGGAGCATATTGGGGGGATATTAGCGGGTAGGAAGAGGAGGGAGAGGGAGGGATATGGTGCAGGAATTGGGAAGCATAGTGGGAGAAAAAGGAGTGGACAGGAAGATGTTGAAAAGAACTATATGCAGGACCAATGAGCATGGACTATGGGGGGAGACAAATGGAGAGAGGGGGGAGCAGGGGAGAAGGAAATTGGGACAACTGTAACAGCATAATCAATAATAAAAAAAAATATGGAAAAAAGTAAAAAAAAAAAAAAAAAAAAGAATCTGAAAGCCTGAGCAGACCAATAAAATTAGTGAAATTAAAGCAGCAGTCTAAAAACTCATGGCACATGGAAGCCCTCGACCGAGGGCTTCACAGGTAAATTTTACAAGTCATTTAGGAAAGAACTCACTCCTATCCTTCTCAGATTATTCCAAAAAATCCAAGAAGAGGGAAGACTCCCAAGCTCTTTTTATGATGCCAGTATTACCCTAATTCCAAAACCAGGTCAAGACACAACAAAGAAAGAAAACTACAGGCCAATATTGCTAATAAACATAGATGCTAAAATCCTCAACAAAATATTGATAAACCGCAACACATTAGAAGATGATACACAACAATCAAGTGGGATTCATCCCAGGGATGCAAGGGTGGTTTAATATTTGCAAATCAATAAATGTAATACACCACCTAAACAAAATGAAAGACAAAAACCACATGATCATATCAATAGATGCAAAAAAAGCATTTGATTAAGTAAAATACCCATTTATGATGAAAACACTCAGCAAAGTGAGAATAGAGGGAGCATACCTCGATATGATAAAAGCCATATACAAGACACCTGAAACCAACATCATACTCAATGGACAAAAACTGAAAGCATTCCCCCTGAGGGCAGGAGCAAGACAAGGATATCCACTCTCTCCACTTCTATTCAACATAGTGTTGGAAGCTCTAGCCACAGCAATCAGACAAGAAAGAGAAATAAAAGGCATCCAAATTGGAAAAGAGGAAGTAAAACTGTCATTATTTGCAGGTGACAAGATAGTGTACACAGAAAACACTATAGACTCCACTAAAAAACTACTCGACCTGATAAGTGAATCTGGAAAAATAGCAGGAGGCAAAGTCAATATTCAGAAATTGAAGGCATTTCTTTAAACCAACAATAAAATATCATAGATAGAAATTAGAACAAAATCCCATTTACTATAGCAACAAGAAAAATTAAGTACCTGGGCATAAACTTAACCAAGGAGGTTAAAGACCTGTACTCCGAAAACTACAGAATACTGAAGGAAAAAATTTAGGAAGATACAAGTAAATGGAAGCATATACCATGTTAATGAATGGGAAGAATCAACATCATTAAAATGTCCATACTACCCAAAGCAATTTAGAGGTTTAATGTAATCCCTATTAAAATACCAGTCACATATTCACAGAATTAGAACAAATACTTCAAAAATTTATATGGAATCGAAAAGACCCCCAAATTCTCAGCAATCTTGAGACAGAAGAACACAGTAGGAGGAATCACAATACCTGTACCAAATCATACTACAAAGCCACGACAATTAAAGCAGTCTGGTACTGTCATAAGAACAAACATAATAAAACAATAGAACATAATAGAGAGCACAGAAATAAATCCAAGTCTATGTGGTCAAACAATATTTGACAAAGGGGGAAGGAATGTAAAATGGAGTGAAAAGAGCCTCATCAACAAATAGTGTTGTGAGAACAGGACAGGGACATGCAAAAAAATGAAACTAGACCACCAACTTACACTATACACCAGAATAAACTCAAGATAAATCAAAGCCTTAGGTGTGGGCCGTGACACCATGAAAGTACTAGAGAAACCAGAGGCAGGAAAATTTTAGATATCCCATGTAGCAATATTTTCACTGATGTATCTCCTAAGCCAAGGGAAATGAAGCAAAAAATAAACAAATGGGACTACATCAAACTAAAGAGTTTCAGTTTAACAAAAGAAATCATCAGCAAGATGAAAAGGGTAACAACCATATGGAAAAATATATTACCCAATGATACCTCAGACAAGGAATTGATCACCCAAATATATAAAGAACTTGTATGATTCAACACCAAGAAGACAGATAACCCAATTAAAAAATGGGCAAAGGACCTGAACAAACACTTTTCCAAAGATGATGTACAGAGGGTCCAAAGGCATATGAAAAAATGCTCAACATCACTAACTATCAGAGAGATGTATATAAAAACCACAATGAGAGACCACCTCACACCAGTCAGAATGCAATCATCAACAAATCAACAAATAACAAGTGTTGGTGAGAATGTGCAGAAAAGGAAACCCTAGTGCACTGTTGGTGGGAATGCAGACTGGTCTAGCCACTATGGAAAACAGTGTGAAATTTCCTCAAAAAACTAACGATGGAACTGCCTTTTGAACCAGTAATTCCATTGCTAGGATTATATCCGCAGATTCCTGAAACACCAATTCAAAAGAACCTATGCACCCCTATGTTCATAGCAGCACTATTTACAATAGCCAAGTGCTGGAAACAGCCTAAGTGCCCGTCTGTAGATGAGTGGATTAAAAACCTCTGGTACATTTACACAATGGAGTACTATGTAGCAGAAAGAAAGAAGGAACGTCTACCATTTTCAGCAGCATGGATGGAACAAGAGAGCATTATGCTCAGTGAAATAAGTCAGGCAATCAAAGAAAAATACCATATGATACCACCTAATACAGGAGATTAATGAATAACACAAACAAATGAGCAAAATTGAACCATAGGTAAGTGAACAAGGAGTAGACTAACAGAGACAAGGGGGGAAGGGAGAGAGAGAGAAGCAGGTAAGGAGGGGAAAGATCTAGTCAAATAAGATGTATAAATGACTATGGACATGGATAACTGGGTAGGGACTGACTTTGGGAGAAGGGGTGGGTACGGTCTGGAGAAGCAATAGCAAAAAAAGGAGGAAAACTGTAATACAAAAATAAAAAAACAAATATTTTTAGTGGGAGAAATAATGAAAGCAAAATAAATTAATAATTGAACCAGCAAACCCCCCCTCCAAAAAAAAAAAAAAAAAAAAACTCACATGTAGTAAAGTGAACAATAGAAAATGTAAAAAATGGAAATGTGATTTTAGTGAATTTTAGAAGGTAAGGATTTTTCTTCACACTGTCTATTTTTCTCCCTACCTGATCCCTCCAGATTTTGGCATTCATAAGAAGTAATGACATAAGGTTCTTTGAATAAAACTAATACCAGTTGTTAATAGAGGTTTTGTTGACCATGACTTTGACTGGAATGTCATGCTTAAAGGAGATGTGCTTGGTCTCTGGTTGTTGCCAAAAAGCCCTGAGGAACTGGGATTGACTTTCGAAGGTAATAAAAGCCTACAAGAAAAAAGGTCTTGGTTAGTTTTATGGCCCATGGAAGTCTTTCCAGGGAAGGAATGAAGGTTGCTTTCCTCAAAGATGGCTAGAAGGGACCTTAAGGCACAATGGAAAACCCTAAGGTCTTGGAAAAGACAGGTGTTTACAGGCAAGGCTGAATGGCAGGTATGTGGCTCAGCTCCTGTGCCCTGAAGGGCAGACTGAAAGTCACCCTAAAAGTTCCTGTGTAAGTTCCAGCAAAGCAGATATAAAGGTCATATGTGATCATTTGCTGCTTTTGTTGTGTTTATGCAAACAGGATAAATTAAAAGTGGACTTAATATGGTCCCTTTAATGACAAGGAGGGTAATCTTAAAGGAGAAAAATTGTGATTCAAGGAAAGTCACAATGCTCAGTAGTACACAATCAAGTAATGCAGCTAACTGTCTTTAAAGTTTGTTTTCATTTGAAAGTTAAACTAGGTCTATGACATCATCAAAGACGCTTAATTTACACACAAGAAGAATGTCAAATGTCTTGCATCTGGATGTCTTTCCAATAAGACAATTTTGCGGATATAGAGACTGGTTTGTGGGTTATGTTGCCTAATTAATATGTGTGTTCTATTTTCATAGGGCATACGGCTATGACCTCATTGCCTGAGTGATTGTATGTGTAGGTCTCAATTAATCCTCTCTGCATCACTTCCTCATAAGACTCAATGGTTTGGCTGAACTAAGTGGCTGGGTTGGTGAAGCATGGGGTGGTCTGTGGGCTTCACTTTAAAACTTGTTTCTACTTTCTATCCTAATGGCTTGGACAGAAAGGACACAGAGATCTAAGAGGAGGGAAACCTAAAATATTCCCCTGTGCCCAAAATCAGTATAGTGGGCAAAATGGTTTTGGACAGGTGTGATATGCCTTGCACACCTTCCTCCAAAGAAGCCTTTTTTTTTTCCCTAATGAGGGACATTGAAAAATTAATTCCTGCCTTTTGTCATCTAGTGGTTATGGATTGAATGATACTTTTTAATCCTGTTGCCAAACCTGTTGCCCCCAGATTATAATGACGTTGCCAGCCTGTTAAACGAAGCATGCCATTGCCCGGGGTCAGCCAACTTACCTGGAGTCTACAAGATCCTACTCCATGTGGGAAGGCCACCCTCCCCTCCGCAGCCCCACCTTATTAGGGATTTCTGGACCCAAGTGTAAGTAGGACGATGACCATGTCCAGCTTGAAGCTGCTAGAGGACCATGAAATTTTTGCCCATTGTCCTTTGAGATTATTAAGGGTCGTATGTCTGAGAAGGGGGAATCATTACTTTTTATTGTTATAAAAAATTAGTTAATTAATTAAAAAAAAACTTGCTTGAAAAAGGAGCAATGTTATCCTACTTTCGATGAAGAAAAAGTGCATTTCTGCAGTACTTTCAAAGTAATGGTGGCTTTGTGTATTGCCATAACATACGTGGTTTAATGGAGGAATTTGGAATTCTAATCTATAATACAACTGAATGGTTACTTTTCATCAATAGCTCAAAGCAGAGCTTCAAGTGTGTATCCCTCCACAATGGCAATTTATTTGGTGCAGTCCCAATTGGCCATTCAGTTTGTTTTTCTAAAGAATATGAAGACATAAAGAGAGTCATTGATCTGTTGCAATATCACAAGCACAATTGGATCATCTGTGTTGACCTTAAAATTTTCTGCCTCCTTCTTGGTCAGCAATGCAGATACAGAAGTATCCCTGTTTTCTGCATATGTAGTACAGCAGAGCTTGTGAGAAGCATTGGGTGGAGTTGAATCGGCCTCCAAGATCTGACCTCAAACCTGGTGATCTAAACATTCTACATGAGCCTCTTGTTAATAGATAGAACATTATTTTCCCACCTCCGCACATAAAGCTGGGTCTCATGAAGCAATTTGTTAAAGCTTTTCCAACTGAAGGAGACTGTTTCAAGTATATCATTTTGGCATTTCCTAGCCTGTCATTTGAAAAGATAACATAACTTAATATGTATGTTTGGTAGCAGAACTTTACTACTGGTACAAATTTGACTTACAGTAACAATATGTAGCCTTTATATGAATAAAATAACTCTAAATAAACCATATATTCAGGTAATTTTTTTCTTTATTTTTTTTTTTGTGTGTGTACATTTTGTATGATTTTTGGGACAAAAGGAGGATATCCTGTACCTTAAAAAGTTTAAGTGACAGAGAAAAACTGGTCATTTTTGGATTCATATGCCAAAAGTTAGTCAAAAAAAGTGTCATATTTATATCAACGATAATTGTGTTCCCAAGTGTAATTTTTCCACCAACATTATCCAAAGCTGCTCTGCAGTTATACACTCGATGCCATTTTAAATGGAAACTCTTGGAATACAGTTAAAGAAGAAAAAAAAAAAAACGACACAGATGGGGAAGCTTTAAGGATAATTTTGTTATTACCCTTTATTATTCAGATGTGGATGTAATAACAAAGACACAAGTTCTACTCGCCTATCTTGTTTGGGATACAGGGACACTTCAGGTGAAGATAATAAAGGCAGCAGTGTGATAGAGTGGTCAGGCCATCAGTTCTGGAGTCAGAAAAGCCTTAGTCAATCACTTACCATCTGTATGGCCAGAGACACATTATTTCACTTCTTTGAGGAACAGTTTTTCACATACTGCTACTATCTTTTTTAGATGGTGTGGTAAGCATTAGATTCTGCATATGGAGCATTTAGCCCATTGGCTGAAAATATAGCGGTCTTCAACAACTTATGGATATTGCATTAGAAACAGGGGGATGTGAATCCTGTTTGAGATGGACTTCTTAACACTTCAGGATGCACAACATCTGAACCGTTGGATTTGGGAAGAACCCTGGGAGGAAAGAAGCCTCACCTTCCTCAGTGGAAATTCTAAGGGGAAGGTCCCTGTCTATGAAAGAGTAGACACCGGTTTGAACTCATCC
The DNA here is from genome assembly GCF_987537825.1 of Furipterus horrens. Classification (NCBI taxonomy): domain Eukaryota; kingdom Metazoa; phylum Chordata; class Mammalia; order Chiroptera; family Furipteridae; genus Furipterus; species Furipterus horrens. The sequence continues at coordinate 60,297,420 of NW_028327179.1, read as the reverse complement.
AATCACAACCTTTGCACAAGGCTTTGAATCTGAAAGGTAGGGGCTTCAGGGACACCACCCAGTGCCCTTATCAGGATCATCGCTGCCTGCATTCTGCAATAGGCTCCCTAGCACAGACTTTCTTAATCCCTATATGTGCTCTGTGCCTGACATTTCTGAGTGCTTTTTTATATCCTCCAGCAAATCCCTTATTTGTTGAGATTAAATAAATTACTACTATTTCTGACCAAGATGCTCATTATAAATATAATAGAAGCAGACCAATGCTTTCAAACCCATTCACATTCCATTGCTAACACACTTTATGTTCCATAACCTCTTCAGTTATAACTATGGTGGGATGACAAGATAATACAATATAGAATATATCAGGAGGGAGTGAGCAGGACTATCTGTTACCAAGAAAATGTTGGGGATGAGCAGACCTTGACTACAAGCATCAACCAAATCACAGAGCCACACCCTAAAGGAGGATGATATACAACTAGAGGAAAACAAGAGGGATAAATGCTAACAAAAACTCAAATGGGGCAATAACACTAAGGCACTGATACATAAATATAATAAAACAAATGGAGTAAAATATAAGTCAGTATCCTGTGCTGAATTTTATTTTGGTGATGGTTCTTAATATTTAATGTCCATCAGAATTATCAGAGACCGGTGTTAAAAATGTAGATCCTTGGGCCTCTTGCCCAATAGGTGCTGTTATAATGTTTTTTTTTTTCTTTTCTTTTCTTTTTTTTGTGGGTGTTTGTGTGTAGAATCTGAGATCTGCTTTTTGAAAACAAGTTTGAAGGTGCAGGTAGCATTTCTCATTATTTTTCCAAAGAGTTTTTTATTTTATTTTATTTTTTAAATGTTTTTTCTATCACAGTTGTCCCACATTTTCTCCCATTGCTCCCCCTGACCCAGCACACCCCTTCTCCCACAGTCAATCCCAACCTCATTATATATGACCATGGGTCATTTATACTAGTTCCTTTACTAAACCCTTCCCTTACTTACCCCACGTCACTCCCTGCCCCCACCTGCCCGGGTAAATATTATTCTGTTCCTTGTTTACATGCCTCAAGTTCAATTTTGTTCATTTGTTTGTGTTGTTCATTAGTCTCCTGTATCAAGTGATGTCAGGTATTTTTCTTTAGTTGCCTAGCTTATTTTGCTAAGCATAATTCTCTCTAGTTCTGTCCATATTATTGCAAATGGTAGGAGTTTCTTCTTTCTTTATTCTTCATAATATTCCATTGTGTAAATGTACTAGAGGTTTTTAATCCACTCATCTACTGATGGGCACTTAGGCTGTTTCCAGCACTTGGCTATTGTAAATAGTGCTACTATAAACATAGGGGTGCATAGGTTCTTTTGAATTGGTGTTTCAGGATTCTTTGGGTATAATCCTAGCAATGGAATTGATGGTTCAAAAGGCAGTTCTATTTTTAGTTTTTTGAGGAAATTCCATACTGTTTTCCATAGTGGCTACAGCAGTCTGTATTTCCACCAACAGTGCACTAGGGTTCTCGTTTCTCCACATCCTCACCAGCACTTTGTTGATTTGTTGATGATGGCCATTCTGACTGGAGTAAAGTGATATCTCATTGTGGTTTTTATTTGAATCTCTCTGATGGTTAGTGAGGTTAAGCATTCTTTCATGTGTCTATGGACACTCTGTATATTCTCCTTGAAGAAGTGTTTGTCCAGGTCTTTCGCCCATTTTTTAATCGGGCTGTCTGTCTGCTTGGTTTTAAGATGTGTAAGATCTTTATATATTTTGAAGATCAGTCCCTTGTCTGAGGTATCATTGGGTAATATATTTTTCCATATGGTTGGTATCCTTTGCATCTTGCTGATGTGTTGCTGGATACTGTTTGCTAATATTTTGTTGAGGATTTTAGCATCTATGTTCATCAGTGATATTGGTCTGTAGTTTTCTTTCTTTGTTGTGTCTTGACCAGGTTTTTGAATTAGGGTAATGCTGGCTTCAAAGAAAGAGTTTGGAGTCTTCCCTCTTCGACTTTTTGGAATAGTTTTGGAAGGGTATGAATTAGTTCTTTCTTCAATGTTTTGTAAGATACGCCCATGAAGCAATCCGGTCCAGGGCTTTTGTGTACTGGGATATTTTTGATTACTGTTTCAATTTCATTCCCTGTTAATGGTCTGTTCAGGCTTTCTACTTCATCTTGATTCAGTTTTGGAAGATTATATGTTTCTAGAAATTTGTCTATTTCATCTAAGTTGTCAAATCTTTTTCCATACAGTTGTTTATAGTAATTTCTTACAATCCTTTGTATTTCCATTATATCAGTCATGATTTCTCCTCTTTTGTGTCTGACATTGTTTATTTGGGTCCACTCTCTTTTTTTTCTTAATGAGCCTGGCTAAAGGCTTGTCGATTTTGCTTATTTTTTCAAAGAACCAGCTCTCACTTTTGCTAATCTTTTAAATTCTTTGTTTAATCTCAATATCACGTAATTCTGCTCTGATCTTGATAATTCCCTTCCTTCTACTCACCCTAGGCTTTGTTTGTTTGTTGTTGTTCTAGTTCTTGTAGCTGTAGGGTTAGATTTTTTATTTGAGATTCTTCAATCCTTTTTAGGTAGGCCTGTATTACTATGAACTTTCCTCTCAGGACTGCTTTCACTGTGTCTCATAGGTTTGTGGCTGTTGTGAGTTCATTATCATTAGTTTCCAGAAACTCTTTGATTTCTTCCTTCATGTCATTGTTTACCCATTCGTTATTTAGTAACATATTATTTATTCTCCATGAGTTTGCATGTCTTTGATTTTTTTCTTTGTGGTTGATTTCTAGTTTCAAGGAATTGTGGTCTAAAAAGATGCTTGATTTAATTTCAATTTTCTTAAATTTGTTGAGGCTTTTTTTGTGTCCTATTATGTTGTCTATCTTTGAAAATGTCCCATGTGCATTTGAAAAGAATGTGTATTTTGCTTCTTTGAGGTGGAAAGTTGCATATATATCAGTTAAGTCCATGTGGTTTAGTGTGTTGTTCAATGCCTCAATATCCTTGGTGTTTCTTTCCTTCAAAAATCTGTTTACTGTTGATAATGTAGTGTTAAAGTTCCTTACTATGCATGTGTTGCTATTGACATCCTTCTTGTAGTCTTCTAGTGTTTTTCCTATATATTTGGGTGCTCCTATGTTGGATGCATATATGTTTACCAAGGTTATATCGTCTTGATGAATTGTTCCCTTAATTATTATGAAATGTCCTTCTTTGTTTCTTTTTATGGCCCTTGCTGTGAAATCCATTTTGTGTGATATAATTATTGCTACCACAGCTTTTTTTTAATACCTATTTGCTTGGAATACTTTATTCCATCCCTTCACTTTCAGTGTGTGTAAATCTTTTGTTTTGAGGTGTGTTTCCTATAGACAGCATATATGTGGGTCATGTTTTTGTATTCATTCTGCTCCCATATGTTTTTTAATTGGAACATTTAATCCATTTACATTTAAGGTTATCATTGATAGGTATTTATTCATTTCCCTTTGTACCTGTGTTCCTCTACCTCTCTCTTTTTCTTCTTTTTCTTAAAGCATTCCCTTTAGCATCTGTTGCAATACTGGTTTGGTGGAGATGTATTCTTTTAGTCTTCCTTTGTCCAAGAAACTCCTTTATTCACCTTCCATTTTGAATGAGAGCCTTACTGAGTAAAGTAGTCTTGGTTGTAGACTTTTGTTTCTCGTTGCTTGGAATATTTTTTGCCATTCCCTTCTTGTTTGAAGTGTTTCTGTTGAGAAATCGGTTGGTAGTTTTATTAGAGTTCCCTTGTACGTTGTTTGCTGTTTTTCTCTTGCTGCTTTTAGGATTCTCTCTTTGTCTTTGAATGTTGCCATTTTAATTATGATGTACCTTAGAGTGGGCCACTTTAGGTTCATCTCCACTGAGACCATCTGTGCTTCATGGACTTGCATGACTTTTTCTCTGATCAGGTTAGGAATAATTTTTGTCTTTACTTTTCCTATCAGGTTTTCTATCCCTTGCTTCTCCTCTTCTCCTTCTGTATCCTTATGATTCTAATGTTGTTTAGTCTCATGTTGTCCTGCAGTTCTCTTAAAACCCTCTTCATTCTTTTGAAATCTCTTTTCATTTTGTTGTATTGTCTGGGAGTTTTTTTCTACATTGTCCTCTAACTCACTGATCCAATTATCTGCTTTGTTTAGCCTGCTTTTGATTGACTCTACTGTGTTCTTAAGTTCAGAAATTGTATTCTTCAGTTCTTCCTGATTCTTATTAATAGTTTCTGTGTCCTTTTTTATGCTGGTGTAGTTCTCTTTAAGTTTCTTGTAGCTTTCCTGCAAGTCTTTGTAGTTTCCTTGGAGTTCCTAGTAATTTCCCTGGAGTTTGTCATAGTTTTCTTTGAGATTGTCAAGTACATAGAGCTCCTTTATTATCATTCTTTCAAATTCCATGTCTGATAGTTGGCTTATGTCTATTCTGTCTATCTCTCTTTCTGGGGATTCCTCTTTTCCTTTCATTGGGAGGTTATTTCTGTTTCTTTCCATGTTGGATTCTTCTTGTTTCTTTTTGTTTATTAGATTTGTCTGCTTTGATTTCCTGCCTTTGTGGTATGAGATTCTTTATAGAAGAGCTGGGGGATTTAGTGGTGCAGTCTTTTTGATCTCCTCAGCCTGATGCTCTTGGGATGCCCTTTATGCCATTTGGTTATGCCGTCTAGTTGTATTTCAGTTACTCTTTGTTGGAACCTTTCCCCTGTCTAGTTGATTGAGTGTTACTCTGCCCACCTTGTCTTCAGGTCTTTTGTGGAGATGCTGTTAAAACATAAATACACAACCCAGGTAACAAACCCACACCCTCAAAAATATACCCCACACACAATCCCACTATCGGGAGCAAATGAGCCAGTATTAATATAAATGTAGAGAGTTTAAGACTATTATACTATAGGAGAAACAGATAAGAGTTGTTTTAAATTAAAGAAAGATGATTTTTTGAGAGGGCAGATGATAGAATAATAATAGTAGTAAGTAGGATCAAGGCTATGCGAGAGAGTAAGTAATATTTACATTGTAATTTATATGTCTAATTTTAATGACAGTACCATGCTACTTTAATTACTATAGCTTTGTAGTATAGTTTTACACCGAGTACCATGATATCTTTCACTTTGTTTTTTCTTCTCAAGATTGCTGTGGCTATTGAGAGGCTTTTTAGTCCTATATAAATTTTAGGTTTATTTGTTCTAGTTCTGTTAAAAATTGTCATTGGTATTTTCATAGGGATGATGCTGACTCTATAAATTTCTTTGAGTAATATGGACATTTTAACCATGTTAATTGTTCGCATCCATGAATATGGTATATGTTTTCATTTATTTGTAACGTCTTCAGTTTGTTTCTCCCATGTCTTATAATTTTCTGAGTAAAGGTCTTTCACCACCTTAGTTAAATCTATTGCTCGGTATTTTATTTATTTTTTGAAGCAATTGTAAATAAGATTGTTTTCTTATCTATTTCAGATGACCTATTATTAATGTACAGAAATGCAAATAATTTCTGGATATATCTTTTGTATTCTGTTACTTTACTGAACTTATTGATCAGTTCTAATATTTTTGTTTTCTTCTGCAAATAATGACAGTTGTACTTCTTTTCCAATGAGGATACCTTTTATTTATTTATTTTGTCTGATTGCTGTGAATACAACTCCCAATAATATGATGAATAAACATGGTGAAATTGAATATATTTCTCTTATTTCTGATCTTAAGGAAAACATTTTAATTTTTCCCCATTAAATATGATGTTAGCTGTGGTTTTTCTTATATGACTTTTATTGTGTAGAGAAAAATGTTCCTTCTATTCCCAATTTGCTGAGATTTTGTCAAATGCTTTTTCTGCATCAATTAATATGCTCATATAATTTGTATTCTTTATTTTGTTCATGTGTTGTGTTATGCTAATTGATTTGTAAATATTGAACCAATCTTTCAGCCAAAAATTAAATCCCACTAGATCATGGTATATGATCTTTTTAATGTATTGCTGAACTTAGTTTGCTAATATTTTGTTGAAGATTTTTACATTGATGTTTATTAGTGATCTTGGCATATACTTTTATTTTGTAATGTCTTTGTCAGGTTTTGAAATCAGCATAATGATAGCCTCATAAAATAAGCCTGAGAGCCTTCCCTGCTCTAGAACTTTTTGGAATAGCGGGAGAAAGATGAGTATTAATCCTTTCAATGGTTGATAAAATTTACTTGTACATAGTTTTTATCTTTTTTTTTAACTAAGTCTCTTTAATATTTCATATAATAATGGTTTGGTGATGATGGACTTCTTTATTTTTTTCTTCTCTGGGAGGCTCTTTATCTGTCTTTCGAATTCTAAATGATAGCTTTGTTGGGGAGAGAAATCTTGGTTGCAGTTCCCCACTGTTCTTGACTTTTAATATTTTTTCTTTTGTTTAATATGTTTAATTGATTATGTTGTTACAGTTGTCCCAATTTCTTTTCCCTTTATTCCCCTCTACCCAGTGACCTCCTCCCCTGAGTTGTCCCTCCCCCCGCTTAGTCCATGCCCATTGGTTGTGCATATAGTTCTTCTCAACATCTTCCTGTCTACTCCACTCCCTTCTACTATGCTTCTTAATTCCTGTATCATCTCCCTCCCTTTCCCCCTTTCGCTCTCCCTGACCTTCCCCCTTAAAGTTCCCCATACCTATAATTCTTTTCCCACTCTTTCTGCCTACTTAGTTTGCCTTTGTTTTGGTTCCCTAGCTTCTGTTGTTGGTTTTTGTGATACAGTTTTTATTTTAATGTTCATAGTTTTGATCCTCTTTCTCCTAAACACATCTCTATAATATTTCATATAACAGTGGTTTTTCTGCCCTTCTATTCTGAACGACAGCTTCACTGGATAGAGTAATCCTGGTTGTAGGTTTTTGCTTTTCATTACTTTTTATATTTCTTGCCAGTCCTTTCTTGCCTGGAGAGTTTCTTTTGAGAAATAGCCTGGTAGTCTTATTGGGACCCTTTTGTATGTAATTATATTCTTCTCTCTTGCTGCTTTTCAGATTCTCTCTTTATCCTTAATTTTTGAAGTTGTAATTATAATGTGTCTTGGTGTGGTTCTCCCAGGGTCCAGTTTTTTTGGAATTCTCTGTGCTTCCTGTACCTGTAAGTCCATCTCCTTCCCCAAGTTAGGTAATTTCTGCTTCATTATTTTTTCACATAATTTTTTAATTTCTAGTTCTTCTTCTTCACCTTCTGACAAACCTATGATTCAGATGTTGGCCCACTTATAGCTGTCCCTAAGGTTTCTGAGCCTCTCCTCATTTTCCTCACCATTTGTTTCCTCTTTCTGCATTGGTTGACTGTTTGTTCCCTCCCTATGTGCCAATTTGTTGATTTGATCCCTGGTTTTCTTTCCCTCACCACTAGTTTTGAATGTGTGTTTGTTCATTTCAGCAGAACTAGCCTTCATTCCTTCTCCATCTTGTTTAAGATCTGCTGCTAGGTCTGTAAGCATTTTTAAAAGTATATTTTATTGATTATACTTTTATAATAGTTCCAATTTTTCCCCCTTTGCTCCCCTCTGTCCAGCACCACTCCTCCCCCAGCAATCCACCCCCAAAGTCCATGCCCATGGGTCGTACATACAAGTTCTCTGGCTTCATCCTTTCATATATTCTTTTTCTTCTTCTTTTTTTAATAATTAATTAATTATTTAATTATTTTAACAATAAAAAATAACAATTCCTTCCTCTCAGATTTAAGACCCTTTATAGTCTTATAAAGGACAATGGGTGAAGGTCTTGAGTTCCTCTAGCTGCTTCAAGCTGGACATCGTTGTCGTCCTACCTACCCTTGGGACCAGAAATTCCTTTCTTTTTTTTTTTTTTATAACCAAAGCTCTGAACTGTGCCTCTGAAAGATTTTCTATCTGCTGCTTCACTAGTTTAGATATTTGCTATCTGGTCAGCTGTGTCACCAGGATCTCTATTGTTATCTGTGCCATCTTGACAGTTTTGTGTTTACTTTTGCTTTCTGGGCGGGGCTGCCACAAATCCTAAGCTATAGGTGGAGGAGCCCTGTACGCTCATCACAACCAGGCAGCCCTTCTCACCACACTGTGGTGTTTTCTGTGGGGGTGAGGGTCCAAGATGGATTCTTGCTGTTCATTCTCTGCTGAGAGACTGAGAGCCTTCTCCTCCATTACCACCACCTCTGGGCCTCACAGTCCAAGGCAATGGTGGTATGCCCTCCCTGGAATTCGAATTGTGAGTGGACTGGTCTGGTCTGAAGCTGAGGGTGCTCCCCAGGTGTTTCTTGCCTCCCTTTAAATACGGGTGTCTAGGCTTACCGCCATCCTGCTGCTGTTGCCACTGCTGCTGCCGCCAGCACAGCTTGACCTCTCTGCCCCAGCTTCATGTCCCCTACCCGTCCGGATGAGCACCACTTCTGTGTAACTTTATACATTGGACTTCCATTTATTTTATGGAAATTCTGGTTATTTCTGGTTTTGCGGTACTTGTATTCCTTCTTAGTTGTGGAGGGAGATGGAGCGTGTCAGTCTAGGCCTCCATCTTGGTCAGAAGTCTCTGGGTGTCTAATATTTCTTGCAAACCCCTTCTAGCTTGCAAGATTTGTTTTGAGAAATAAGCTGACAGTCTTATGTAATCTCCCATGTATGTAACTAACTGCTTTTCTTTTGCTGTTTATAATTTTTCTCTTTATCTTTAACCTTTTGATGTGTCTTGGACTGGCTCTCTTTGTATCTCTCTTGTCTGGGACTCTCTGTGCTTCCTGGACATGAATGTCTATTTCCTTCACCAAACTCGGAAAGTTCTCTTTCATTTTTTTTTTTTACTCGATTTCCAATTTCTTGTTCTTTCTATTCTCCTTCTGGTACTCCTATGATGTGAATGTTGGAATGCTTGATGTTGTCCCAGTGGATCCTTACACTATCCTCCTTTTTTAAAAATTATATTTTCTTCTTGTTCTGATTGGTTGCTTTTTACTTCTTTATGTTTCAAATTACTGATATGATTCTTGGCTTTATCCACTCTGCTGTTGGTTCCCTGTAAATTGTTATTTGTTTCTATTAGTGTATCCTCTGTTTCTGACTGGATCTTTTTTTTTTTTTTTTAATTAGTGTGTGGTCGGGGATTTTTTAAAAATTATTTATTTGTTTATTTTATTTTTAGAGAGAGGGGAAAGGAGAAAGAGAGGGAGAGAGATATCACTGTGTGGTTGCCTCTCACTCATGCCCCCAACTGGAGGCCTGTTTTGCAACCTATTTATATACCCTGACTGGGAATCGAACCAGCGACGCTTGGCTCGTAGGCCGACGCTCAATCCACTGAACCACAGCAGCCGGGGCTGACTGGATCTTTTTATGCTCTTAAGGTCCTCACTAAGCTCTTTGAGCATCCTTAAAACCAGTGTTTTGAACTGTGCATCTGAGAGATTGTTTATCTCCATTTCATTTATCTCTTTTTCTGGAGTTTTGATCTGTTCTCTCATTTGAGCCCTATTTCTTTGTCTTTTCTTTTTGGAAACCTACCTATGCTTATTTCTATGTATTAAGTAGAGTTGCTATGACTGTCTATCTTGGTAGTGTGGCCTAAGGTAGTAGGTGTCCTGTAGGGTATGGTGGCACAGCCTCCCCTATCACCCAAGCTGGGTACTCAAAGTACACCCTTTGTGTGAGCTGAGTATACCCTTCTCTTGTAATTGAGCTTTGATTGCTGTTGGCAGGTCAATCAGAGGATAACCAGGTCAGTCAGCTACAATGATTGGCTATGATCACTGACCACCCACTTCTACTCTCCATGGAAAATCAACTGTGCAAGGGCAGTGTGGTGGTACTCTGACACTGTCTATAGCTGTCCACTAGGTGTGCAGGCTCTGGGGTTTGGTTTCCCAGATGGTGAAAGCTAAGGTCAGCCTCCACTTTTGTTCTACCCAGGTCCACCCTGTATAAACTATATAGCAATCTGCAGATGGCTGCTACATGTGCTGGGTTTGATGAACAAAAAAATGGAAATAAACACATATATATCAACAACCGAATCTAAAAAAATAAATTAATTAATTAAACAAGAAGAACAGAGACAGAATCATGGATACAGAGAGTGTTTTTAGATGATTGGCAGACAGAAGGGAGTTGTGGGAGAGTGGAGAAAGAGGTGAGGGGATTTAGAAGTACAAATAGGTAGTTATAGAATATCTATGGGGTTATAAAGTATAGTATAGGAAACGGAGTAGTCAAAGAACTTATACGCATGACCCATAGATATGAACAATCTTGTGGGGGTTGCCTGAAGGAGTGGGAGGTGTTGGGTGGAGGGCAGAAAAATGAGGACAACTCTAATAGCATAATTAATAAAATATAATTTAAACATTACTTGTAAAGCCATTGCTCTGAGACATTTATTTGATGGGAGTTTTTATTATTGTTATTGATGCTTCAATTTTGTTAGAAGTAATTGTTCTGTTCAGATTTTCTGTTTTTTCTTGGTTTAGTCTTGGAAGATAGTATTTTCCTAGCACTTTATCCATTTATTCCAGATTGCTCAATTTGTTGAAACATAATTATTTTTAGTATTTTCTTATAATCCTTTGTATTTCTGTGATGTTAGTTGTCACTTCACCTCTTTAATTATTTTATTTTATTTATTTAAGTCCTTTCTCTCTCTCTCTCTGATGAGTATGTTTAAAGGTTTATCAATATTATTTAGCTTTTCAGAGAACCAGTTCTTGATTTCATTGGTCTATTATATTAATTTTTTAGATTCAATTTTGTCTGTTTCTCCTCTGTTTATTAATTCTTTCCTTCTATTAATTTTGAGCTCTTGGTGTTCTATTTCTAGCTCCTTTAGGTATAAATTTTGATATTTTATTTAAGGTGTTTTTTTGTTAGTCTTCTTTTGTGCTGAATTTTCCTTAGAACTGCTTTTTCTGTGTGTCTCAGACTTTTGATCATTTGTGTTTTCATTTTCATGTGTCTCAAGGTATCTTTTGATTTCTTCCCTGATATAATTGTTAACCCATTCTTTGTTTAGTAACATATTATTTATTCTCCATGTGTTTGTGTTTTTGTTTGTTTGTTTTTTAGTTTTTTCTTGTAATTTATTTCTAGCTTTATAAAATTATGGTCAAAAAATATGCTTGGTAAAATTTCAACCTTCCTAAATTTCTGAAGACAGGTTTTGTGGCCTAACATGTTCTATCGTGCAAAATTCTTTGTGTGCACATGAAAAGAATGTATATTCTGCTGTTTTGATGTGAAATGCCCTGAAAATATCAATTAAATACATCTGGTCTAATGTGTTTCTTAAAGCCACTGTTTTATTGTTAATTTTTTGTCTGGAAGGTCTATCCATTAGTGTCAATGGAATGTTAAAGTCCACTACTATTTCTGTATTATTATTCATCTCTTCTTTTATGTTTGTCAATCTTTGCTTTCAATATTTAATTTCTCCTGTATTAGGTGCATAAATCTTTAGAATAGTTATATCCTTTTGTTAGATTGGCCTTTTTATCATTATGAAATGTCCTTCTCTGTCTCTATTTATAGTTTTTAGTTTTAAGGTCTGTTTTGTCTAATATAAGTATTGGTACTCCAGTTTTTTGTTTCTCTGTTTCCAGTTTCATGAAATGTCTTTTTCCATCCCTTTACTTTCAGTCTATGTGTGTCTTTTTATCTGAAGTGGCTTTCTTATAGCATAAACACGTCTTGTTCTTTTATCCTTTTAGCTATCCTATGTCTTTTGATCAGTGCATTTAGTCCATTTACATCTAAAGTGATACATGTAGGCTGGAAGATGGCGGAAGAATGAGGGGAGGCTGCACTCTCAGGCTCCCGAGACTCATCTGTAGTTTGGACTAATTGCAGACAGAACATCTCAGTGAGCAGCTGGACACTGGCAGGAGTCGAACCTTGGAACTGCTGGATTAGAGAAAAACCATCTGGGAACAACCTGTTTAGTGAGGGTAGCAGAGGAAAAAGGGACAAAACGGGATTCCTAACTGGGGTGCCTGTTAGAGCTGCGGTTGGAAGGACCCAAGGCTTTTTGGCAACCACAGGCTTCCCCAGAGGGGAGTCAGGAGGAAAGTGGATCTCTGCCTGCTGAAAGAGATGAGACTTCATCAGGTGGTATTGGCGCTGGAAGACGGGAGACAGCGTGCTACAGAGCAAGTGAAATCATAATTTTCCTTTATATTTTTCTCTTGTGAACTGTGGAGAGAGGGGGAAAGTTTGGTGGTGATAGGACATTCTTGAGGAGCACAGGCGCAGAAGTGCGCTCACCCACTCCCCAACCCTCCCTTTGGGTCATGGGGGCACGCATAGGGAAGTGCCCTCATTCACTGGCTCAGGTGTGTGGGGCCGCGCGTCCAGGTGCCCCTTGGACACACCTCAACAGACATAAGATCAGTGCCCCAACGGGCTCAGGGAGGGCCCACTGGACATACAGAAAACTGCGTAGTTGCCCCTGACCAGCTCCAGTGGGCGTCAGGCCAGAGCGCCAAGCCAGAGCGCAAATCACTTGCTCATGTTCAGTCTGTGCCCGCCCAGGCAGGTGTGGGAAACGTGGGCAGCTACAGCATGGGAACAGCAAGAAGCAACTACTCACAGACACTCAATTCTACTGAGCACAAGTGCCTGGGGCCCCGCCCTAAGAGGCAAGAGACCAACTCCCAGAACGCTGTGTGGCAGGCCTAAGGCTAGCTCCCTGGCCGCCTTGCGTGTGCAGCAGTGCACAAGTGCAAAAGCACCTCCCCAGCTTTTCCAGAGCGTGGGGCAGCAGGCCTGAGGCTATCTTTCCGGCCACCTTGGGCACACACTGACCGCAAGCACAAAAGCACCTCCCCAGCTTTCCTGGAGCTCAGTGTGGCAGGTCTGAGGCAAGCTCTCAGGCTGCCTTAAGCGCTCACAGGCGTGAGTGCAAGGGCACCTTGGCTACCTCCAACAGGCAACAAAGGAACGTGCGGTGAGGGGGTTCACCACTGCTGCAAGGAACAGGAATCTCTGACCAAACTCGCTAGACCAGCTGTGGACACAGAAAAACAAGACAACACACAAAGGCTGAACTGACATCTCCACAAAAGAATTCAAGATAAAGTGGATAGAGTGACTCTCAATCAACTAGCCAGAAGGAAGATCCTAAAAAAGAGCATCTGAAATACAACCAGACAGCATAAACAAACGACATAAAGGGTACTCCAAGAACATCAGGCTCAGGAGATCAAAGAGACTGCATAACTGAAACCCCCAGATCTTCCATAAAGAATCTCATACCACAAAGGTGGGAAGGCAAAGCAGACATCCAAATAACAAAAACAGACAAGAAGAATCCAACATGGTAATTTGCAGAAATAACCTCTCAATGAAAAGAAAAGAGGAATCCCCAGAAAGAGAGGTAGATGGAATAGACGTAGCCCAAATATCAGATATGGAATTCAAAACATTGGTGATGAAGAAGCTCATTATACTCAACAGCCTTAAAAACAACTATGACAACCTCCAAGGAAGTTACCAACAGCTCCAAGAAAATTACAGGGAACTTTCAGAGAACTGCACCAACATAAGAAAAGACCATAGAGACTATCAACAAAAACCAGGAAGAAATGAAGAATGCAATCTCTGAACTGAAAAACACCATAGAATCAGTCAAAAGCAGACTAAACGAAGCAGAGGATCAGATTAATGAGTTAGAAGATAACGTAGAAAAAAATCTCAGACAATACAGCAAAATTAAAAGAAATTTAAAAAGTACAAAAAAGAGGTAAGGGAATTACAGGATAACAAAAGGAAGAACAATATAAGAATAATTGGAATCAAAGAGGGATCAGAAGAACAAGGAATAGATAAACTGATAAGAAAAGTAGTGACAGAAAATGTTCCCAACCTGATGAGAGAAAAAGTTATGCAAGTCCAGGAAGCACAGAGAGTTCCAATAAAGAGGAAACCCCAAAAACCCACTCCAAGGCACATCATAGTTAAAATGGCAACATTGCAAGACAAAGAGAGAATCCTAAAAGCAGCAAGAGAAAAACAGCAAATAACTTACAAGGGAGCTCCAATAAGGCTATCGACCAATTTCTCAACAGAAACACTAAAAACCATAATGGAATGGTCAAAAATATTTCAAGCAATGAAAAACAAAGGCCTACAACCAAGAATACTCTACCCAGCAAAGCTCTCATTCAAAATGGAAGGTGAAATAAGGAGTTTCTCAGACAAAAGAAAACTAAAAGAATACATCCCCAGCAAACCAGCATTGCAAGAGATGCTAAAGGGAATATTATAAGAAAAAGAAAGATAAAAAGCAAAAAAAGAGTAGAGGAACAGAGGTACAAAGGGAAATGAATAAATATATGTCAATAATAACCTTAAATGTAAATGGATTAAATGCTCCAATTAAAAGACATAGGGTAACAGAATGGATAACAAAACAGGACCCACATATTTGCTGTCTACAAGAAACACACCTCAAAACAAAAGATTTACATAGACTGAAAGTAAAGGGACATAAAAAAATATACCAAGCAAACGGACCGGAAACAAAAGCTGGGGTAGCAGTCCTCATATCAGACAAAATGGATTTCAAAGCAAGGGCAATAAAAAGAGACAAAGAAGGACATTTCATAATACTTAAAGGAACAATCCATCAAGAAGATATAACATTGATAAACATATATGCACCCAATGTAGGAGCGCCCAAATACATAAAGAAAATACTAGAAGACCACGAGAAGGATATTAACAACAACACACTCATAGTAGGGGACTTCAACACACCATTATCAACAATAGACAGATCATCAAAGCAAAGAAACACCAAGGATATACAGGCATTGAACAACACACTAAACCACATGGACTTAACTGATATATATAGAACTTTTCACCCCAAGGAAGCAAAACATACATTCTTTTCAAAGGCACATGGGATATTTTCAAAGGTAGACCACATAATAGGAGACAAAACAAGCCTCAACAAATTCAAGAAAATTGAAATCATATCAAACATCTTTTCAGACTACAATGTCTGGAAACTAAAAATCAACCTCAGAGAAAATAATCAAAGACATCCAAACTCATGGGGAATGAATAACACGCTATTAAATAATGAATGGGTTAACAATGACATCAAAGAGGAAATCAAAAAATTTCTAGAAACTAATGACAATCAACGCACAACAGCCCAAAACCTATGGGACACAGCAAAAGCAGTCCTAAGAGGGAAGTTCATAGCAGTACAAGCATATCTGAAAAGAATAAAAGAATCTCAAATAAAAAATCTAATTCTAAAGCTACAAGAACTAGAACAACAACAACAACAAACAAAGCCTAGGACAAAAAGAAGGAAGGAAATCATCAAGATCAAAGCAGAATTAAATGACACAGAGACTAAAACAATCCAAAAGATCAACAAAAGTAGGAGCTGGTTCTTTGAAAAAATAAATAAAATCGATAAGCCTCTAGCCAGGCTTATCAAGAAAAAAAGAGAGAAGACCCAAATAAACAAAATCAGAAATGAAAGAGGGGAAATCACGACTGATACCACAGAAATACAAACAGTTGTAAGAAATTACTACAAACAACTGTATGGCAAGAAATTTGACAGCCTAGAAGAAATGGACAAATTTCTAGAAACATATAACCTTCCAAAACTGAATCAAGAAGAAGTAGAAAGTCTCAACAGACCAATAACAAACACGGAAATTGAAACAGTAATCAAAAATCTCCCAGCACACAAAAGCCCTGGACCGGATGCCTTCACAGGCGAATTCTACAAAACATTTAGGGAAGAACTAACTCCTATCCTCCTAAAAGTATTCCAAAAAATCCAATAAGAGGGAAAATTCCCAAACTCTTTCTATGAAGCCAGTATTACCCTAATCCCAAAACCAGGTCAAAACACAACAAAGAAAGAAAACTACAGGCCAATATCACTGATGAACATAGATGCTAAAATCCTCAATTAAATATTGGCAAACAATATCTAGGAATACATCAAAAAGATCATACACCACGATCAAGTGGGATTTATCCCAAGGATGCAAGGACGGTTTAATATTCGCAAATCAATAAATATAATACATCACCTAATCAAAATGAAAGACAAAAATCACAGGATCATATCAATAGATGCAGAAAAAGTATTTGATAAAGTACAACACCCATTTATGATGAAAACACTCAGCAAAATGGGAAGAGAGGGAGCATACCTTAACATAATTAAGGTTATATGTGAGAAGCCTGAAGCCAACATCATACTCAATGGACAAAAACTGAAAGCATTCCCCCTGAAATCAGGAACTAGACAAGGCTGTCCACTCTCTCCTCTTCTATTCAACATAGTGTTGGAAGTCCTAGCCACAGCAATCAGACAAGAAAAAGAAATAAAAGGCATCCAATTTGGGAAAGACGAAGTAAAACTATCACTATTTGCAGATGACATGATAGTATACCTAGAAAACCCTATAAACTTCACTAAAAGACTACTTGATATAATAAGTGAATTTGGCAAGATAGGACGGTACAAAATAAATATAGAGAAATCTAAGGCATTTCTGTACACCAACAATACAATATCAGAGACAGAGACAAAAATGAAAATGCCATTTACTATAGCAACAAGAAAAATAAAGTACCTAGGAATAAACTTAACCAAAGAGATAAAAGACCTGTACACTGAAAATTATGCAACATTGAAGAAAGAAATTAAGGAAGATACAAATAAATGGAAGCAATTACCGTGTTCTTGGATGGGAAGAATCAACATCATCAAAATGGCCATACTACCCAAAGTAATTTACAGACTCAATGCAATCCCTATTAAAATACCAATGGCATACCTCACTGACCTAGAACAAATACTCCAAAAATTCATATGAAACCAAAAAGGACCCCGCATACCAAAAGCAATCTTGAAACAGAACACAGCAGGAGCAATCATGATACCAGACATCAAACAATACTACAAAGCCACTGTGATCAGAACAATCTGTTACTGGCATAAGAACTGACATATAGATCAGTGGAACAGAATAGAGAGCCCAGAAATAAACCCAGGCCTCTATGGTCAATTAATATTAGATAAAGGGGGAAGGAACATAAAATGGAGTGAGAAGAGCCTATTTAACAAATGGTGCTGGGAGAACTGGACAGGGACGTGCAAAAAAGTGAAACTAGACCGCCAACTTACACCACACACAAGAATAAACTCAAGATGGATCAAAGACTTAAATGTAAGCCGTGACACCATAAAAGTCCTAGAGGAAAACATAGGCAGGAAAATTTCAGATATCACACGTAACAATATCTTCACAGATACATCTCCTAAGGCAAGAGTAATAAAGGAAAAAATAAACAAATGGGATTACATCAAACTAAAGAGTTTCTGCTCAGCAAAAGAAAACATCAGCAAGATAAAAAGGAAACCAACCATATGGGAAAACATATTTGCCAATGATATTACAGACAGGGGACTGATCTCCAAAATATATAAAGAGCTTATACAACTCAACATCAAGAAAACAAACAACCCAATTAAAAAATGGGCAAAGGACCTGAACAAACACTTCTCCAAAGAGGACATACAGAAGGTCCATAGACACATGAAAAAATGCTCAACATCATTGGCCATCAGAGAGATGCAAATAAAAACCACAATGAGATACCACTTTACACCTGTCAGAATGGCCATCATCAACAAATCAACAAACAACAAATGCTGGCGAGGATGTGGAGAAACGGGAACCTTAGTGCACTGTTGGTGGGAATGCAGACTAGTGCAGCCACTATGGAAAACAGTATGGAATTACCTCAAAAAACTAAAAATGGAACTGCCTTTTGAACCAGCTATTCCACTGCTAGGATTATACCCCAAAAATCCTGAAACCCTAATTCAACTTATGCACCCCTATGTTCAAAGCAGCCCTGTTTACAATAGGTAAGTGCTGGAAACAACCTAAGTGCCCATCTGTAGATGAGTGGATCCAAAAACTGTGGCACATTTACACAATGGAATACTATGTAGCAGAAAGAAAGAAGGAACTCCTACCATTTGTGACAACATGGATGGAACTAGAGAGAATTATGCTTAGTGAAATAAGCCAGGCAAAGAAAGAAAAATACCATATGATATCACCTAATACAGGAAACTAAAGAACAACACAAACAAATGAACTAAATAGGACAAAGAGTAGAATAGCAATCAATAAGGGGGAGGGGGGAGGGAGAGAAGCGGGATAAGTAAGGGAAGGGTCTAGTCAAGGAATGTGTATAAATGACTCATGGACATTGACAACGGGGAGGGATATAATAGCGGGAGAAGGGATGGGCTGGGTCGAGGGGAGCAATCGGGGAAAAATGAGACAACTGTAATTGAAAAACCAAAAAAATAAAAATAAAATAAAGTGATATATGTAGTTATTGCCATTTTTTTATTTACATTTATTATTTTTTTCTTCTTAAAGAAGACTCTTTAAGAAAAATTATATGTGAAAGAAGATGACATGACTTTGGGTTTGGTTATACAATGTAATATTTAGGTCATGTGTCATATAAATCTACCCCCAAAACTTATATAACACTATGAACCAATGTCACCTCAATAAAGTAAAAAGAAAAATTATGAAGAAGTCTCTTTTATCACTTCTTGTAATACTGGTTTATCAGTAATTAACTCCTTTACCTTCTTGTCTGGGAAGCTTTTCTATTTCTTATTCAATTTTAAATGATAGCATTGTTAGATAGAGTATTCTTGGTTATATGTCCTTGCTTTTTATTACGCTAATCCCTTGTGACCTGAAAAGTTTCCGGCGAGAAGTAAGCTGGCAGACATATGGGAGCTTCTCCTGTACTTTTAAGAATCTATATTTGTCTTTAAATGTGGCATTCTAATTATGATGCATGTTGGTGTGGGCCTCTTGGGTCTATAATGTTTTGGGCTCTCCATGATTTCTGTACTTATATGTCCATTTCCTTTGAGGTTCTGAAACTTTTTAGTCATAGTTTCATAAAACTGGTTTTTAGTCACTGGCTCTCTCTCTCTCCTCCTTCTGGTGCTCTTATAATGCAAATATTGCTGTTGTTGTTTTAATTCTCACCCAAGGATGTGTTTTATTGATTTTTGAGAGAGAGAAACATTAACGTCAGGGAGAAACATTGATCCTCTGCCCCTTGCATGCAGTCTGACTGAGGATCAAACCAAAACCTAGGTATGTGTTCTGACTGGGGATTAAACCCATAACCTTTTGGTGTGTGGGAAAATGTTCAACCCTATCTGAACCACTTGGCCAGGACTGTTTGTACTCTTGATTTTGTCCTAAATGTCCCTTAAACTATTATTTTTTAATTTTTTTTATGTTCAGATTGGGTGTTTTCCACTACCTTATCTTTCCAATCACCAATTTGAAACTCTGTTTCTTCTAACCTACTGTTGATTTTTTCTAGTGTATTCTTCTTTTCAGTTATTGCATTCTTAATTTATGACTTCTTCTTTCCATGGTTTTTATGTCACTTTTGATGTTTACTATCTTTTTAGTAAAGTTCTAACTGAGTTGATATAGTCTTCCCTCTTTTAGCATCCTTTTAAGCAGTGTATTGATTTCTGTATTTGATAGATTACTTACCACCCTTTCATTTAGTTCTTTTCTGGAGTTTTATTCAGTATTTTTTTTTCTTTCAGACAAGATTTTTCTCTCCTCATTTTGGTTTAATTCCTGTTTTTATTTCTATGCACTAGGCAATCTGCTATGTCTCTCATTCTGGCAGGGTGGCCTTATGTAGTAGGTGTCCTGTGGGGCCAAGCAGTACAATATTCCTGATCACTTGAGCCATGTCCTTCAAGAGTGTCACTTGTGTGGGTTGTGTGTGCCCTGCTGTTGTAGTTCATCCTTGATTGCTGTTGGCACATCAGTGTCTGGCTGTGAGGATTAGTCATGACCACAGCTCATGAGCTGCTGTGTGGGGGTTGACCTCACAGATTGTATTCCCCTCGGTGGGCTCTAGTGTATGGTGAGATCATCCTCTGTGTTCCACTTGTGGAGGTTATTGTGTGGTACTCTGTGTGGTATAAACATGACCAGCAGGTGTATTGTTTCTGAGGCCTCTTTGGGAAGGGCTCTGGTGCAAGCCAACCACTGCCTGTGACCAACTTGGGACCATAAAAGAAAGACCCCACTATGAACCAAGCTCTGCTGCTACCAGTACCATCGCTGGGGAAGCGCAGTAAAAAGCATAGGGCATCTCAAGGCCTGCTGCCATGGACCAGCTGTCCATAAGGCTCAGCCATTGACAGAACCTTGGGTGGTACACGAGTTGGCTGAGGTGGAGTTTCAGAGGTGGGATTTCACCTGGTTTCACCAGGGTGGGTTGAATTGTGTTCACCCAGTTAATGCAGATTCAGATTTGGCCATCTTGGGGGAGAGCTCAACACAAGAAACATGGTGCCTGCCTGCCAATTGTGCAAGAGAAAGGCTCAATTCAGGGACAATAGCAGCTGCCCTCCAGCCCTCACCCTGAAGCCACACAACTCAATTTCTTTCTGTGTGCCTCTAGTGCCTCCTGAGCCACTGTCCCTCCACATGATCCCATGGGGAGTGCCCATGAGAAAGTGAGTCTGTGTGTGGGCCCTTAAGGAAGATGCCTGGGTTTCCAGCAGTCTTCTGTCTCACCTAGTTGCATAGAATCACTATTTGATTTTTACAACCAGATGGTGTAGGGATTTGTTTTCCTAGCACTAGTGTTCTGGGCTAGGGACCCTGGTGTAGGACCAGGACCCATTGCTCCTCAAGGAGGACTTCTGCAGCTTAGATATCCTTCCCGCTTCTCAATGACCACGTATGGATGGGTATGGTGTCAGCTTGTTTTGCATGGCCACCCCTCCTACCAGTCTCAACATGACTTATTCTTTATATCATTAGTTATAGGACTTCTGTTTAGCTAGTCTTCAGATGGTTCTCTAGGCTGATGTTCTATAATTTAGTTGTTTCAATACAATCATTGGAGGAGGAAAGCACAACATTCATCTACTCCATTATCTTGACTGGAATTCTTCCATTATTTCTTTTTTTTTTTTTTTTTTAAGTATATTTTATTGATTATATTGTTACAATAGTTCCAATTTTTTTTCCCCTTTGCTCCCCTCCGCCCAGCACCCCCCTTCCCCAACAATCCCCTCTCCAAGTCCATGCCCATGGGTCGTACATACAAGCTCTCCCGCCTCACCCTTTCATATATTCTTCTTCTTCTTTTTTTAAAATTAATTAATTAATTAGTTAAATATTTTAACAATAAAAAATAACAATTCCTCCCTCTCAGACTTAAGACCCTTTACAATCTTATAAAGGACAATGGATGAAGGTCTCGAGCTCCTCTAGCTGCTTCAAGCTGGACATGGTCGTCGTCCTACCTACCCGTGGGTCAAGAAATCCCTAATAAGAGTGGGGATGTGGAGGGGAGGGTGGCCTTCCCACAAGGGGAAGGATCGTGCAGACTCCAGGTTGGTTGGCTGTCTCTGGACAACGGCATGCTTGGTTTGACAGGCTGGCATCCTTGTTGTATTCTGGGGGCAACAGGGTTAAAGGACATCATTTAATCCGTAACCACTAGATGACAAAAGACAGGCATTAGTTTTTCAATGTCCCACATTAGGGAAAAGAAGGGCTTCTTTGGAGGAAGGTGTGCCAGGTACATCTCACCTGTCCAAAACCCTTTTGCCCATTATACTTATTTTGGACTGAGGGAAATATTTTAGGTTTCCCCCATCTCAGGCCTCTGGGCTTTTTCTGTCCAAGCCATTAGGATAGAAAAGAGAAACCAGTTTTAAAGTGAAGCCCACAGACCACCCCGTTCTTCACCAACCCAGGCACTTAGTTCAGCCAAACCATTGAGTCTCAGGAGGCAGCAATGCAGACAGGATTAAGTGAGGCCTATGCATACAGATAATCACTCAGGTAATGAGATTGTAGGCTTATGCCCTTTGAAAACAGAAAACACATGTTAATTTATGTAACATAACCCACATACAAGTCTCTAAATCTGTAGGACTGTCTTATCGGAAGGAAAATCCTTGTCCTTCTAATATTCACTGAACTTGCATTTCTATTCTTTATATTTTTATTCCCCCCCCACTAAAAAATTTTCTGTTTGTTTTTCCACTACAGTTGTCTCACTTTTTTTCCCCCTCTTGCTTCCCTGCACCCTGCCCCCCCCCACAGTCAGTCCCCACCCAGTTGTCCATGTCCATGGGTCATTCATACATGTTCTTTGACTAGACCCTTCCCCTTCTTATCCCTTCTCTCCCTCCCATCTCCCCCTTTGTTACTGTTAGTTTATTCCTTGTTTACATACCTCTGGTTCAATTTTGCTCATTTGTTTGTGTTGTTCATTAGTTTCCTGTAACAGGTGACAGCATAAGGTAATTTTCTTTTGTTGCCTGGCTTATTTCGCTAAGCATAATTCTCTCTAGTTCCAATCATGTTGTTGCAAATGGTAGAAGTTCCTTCTTTCTTTCAGTACTTATTCATTGTCCTTTTCCCCCTTTGTACTCGTGTTCCTCTCTGTCTCTCTGTTTCTTCATCTTCTTAAAGCAGACCCTTTAGCATCTCTTGCACTGCTGGTTTGGTGGAGATGTATTCTTTTAGCCTTCTTTTGTCTTGGAAACTCCTTATTTCACCTTCCATTTTGAATGAAAGCCTTGCTGGGTAGAGTATTCTTGGTTGTAGGCCTTTGTTTTTCATTGCTTGGAATATTTTTTGCCATTCCCTTCTGGCTTGTAGTGTTTCTGCTGAGAAATCTGATGATAGCCTTATTGGAGCTCCCTTGTATGTTATTAGTTGTTTCTCTCTTGCTGCTTTTAGGATTCTCTCTTTGTCTTTGAATGTTGGCATTTTAATTATGATGTGTCTTGAAGTGGGCCTGTTGGGGTTCATCTTCATTGGGACCCTCTGTGCTTCCTGGACTTGCATGACTCTTTCTCTCGTCATGTTAGGAAAGTTTTCTGTCATTAGTTTTTCAAAGAGGTTTTCTATCCCTTGCTCTTCTTCTTCTCCTTCTGGAATTCCTATGATACGGATATTATTACGTTTCATGTTGTCCTGCAGCTGTCTTAGAACCTCTTCAGTCTTGTTCAGTCTTTTTTCATTTTGTTGCATTGTCTGGGAGTTTTTGTGTAGGTTGTCCTCCAGCTCGCTGATCCGATCTTCTGCTTCCTCTAGCCTGCTTTTAATTCCTTCTACTGTGTTCTTCAATTCAGAGATCGTATTTTTCATTTCCTCCTGGCTCTTATTGATAGCATCTATGTCCTTTTTCATGCTCACGTAATTTTCTGTGAGTTCCTTGTAGTTTTTCTGGAGTTCTTTGAAGTTTCCGCTGAGCTCATTCAGCTTCTCCATAATCCATGTTTTGAATTCCATATCTGATAGTTCGCTCCCCTCTATTTCATTTAGCACTCTTTCTGGGGATTCTACCTTTCCTTTTGATGGGAGGTTGTTTCTCTGTCTCCCCATTTTTTTGACTCCTATTGTTTGTTGGTGCTTCTTGGAATGATCTGCACTTCCTGGATCTGCCTCTGGTGGCGTCAGATCATGTACCAGTCTGGCCCTAGGCAGCCTGTTGGAGACTTCCAGGGATCTACTGCTGTTGTCTGTCTTCTTTGATTGTTAATCTATTCAATCTGTGATTAGTCATCAGGCTTAAGGGCTGTGGGTGTGGCAGCTTAATTCCTGTAGGCAGGGCTTTTGCTTCCCCTCAGGCTGACGCCACTTGGAGGGGAATGGTCTACCCGCAGTACTGGGGATGAGTCAGCACTGGGACCCAGTCAGCTGCTCCTCCAGTTCTCCCCTCAAAGCCACCGTGCCAAATTCTCCCCAAGTGTCTCCAGTCCTCTCTGCCTTCCCTCTGCTTGAGCCCAGGGTAAGTGGTGGCCAAAATATTTTCGTATGTGATCCACTTAAGAGCTCTTTTTCTCCTGCTGTTTCTCTCCGGCTAGCAAGAAAGCCTGTGGCTTTTCGCTTTTCACAGCTGATACTATTTTACTTTCCACTCTGTCGCTGTAGGCTGGGAAGCCCAGCTGGGGGTTTAGACCCTGCCCTTCTCAGGGGGAATCCCCGGCTGCTGAGCTGTTTCTCAGCCCCTTCAGCTGCCACCCGGGGAGCCCAGCCAGCCCTTCCACGTCTCCGCACTCCCTACCGGTCACGTTGTGATGTAGCGGCCTTTTCTGTCTCTCCGTGGTTATAAGACTTCTCTCCAGCTGGTGTTCGGTTTGTTATTCCAGATGATTTCTCCAAAATTACATTGTAAATCCAGACTAGTTCTAGGAGGAAGTTAGTGTAGCTTCCACTTACTCCTCCGCCATCTTGTTTCCTCTTCCATTATTTCTTATTGCTTAAAGTAAAATGAAGAGAGACATAAGTTGAAGAAACCATTATAAAGCAACAATCAGAAGTTGAAAGTTTGTAAAGTTCTTGGCTACAATGAAAAAAATTAGAAAAGTTGTTCTGAAGAGAACAGTCAAGATATGGCTGAATAACCATTTAATAAGAGTGTGAATTTGTCTCATGAACTTAGTCAACCACCTCAACAGAAACCAAGAATAAAAGTGATATTAGATTATTAGTGACACTGTCAATTTGAACTAAAAGGGACAGAGAAGGTAGAACAGGCTGAAGGAAGACTGTTAGACTTCTTAAATTCCACAAGATGGAAACAGTGCTATTTGGTTACAAATGTGCACTATCTTTCAAGAAAAGGGAAAAAGTAGTCAAAAGGCAATTCAGAGATCATCACAATTTACACTTCCTCTCCAGGCCTGGAGAACACAGGCCTGGGGGACAACAAGTCTGCCACAACCTGATTTTAAATGTCAGGACTGCCACCCAGTATGGTTGTCACAAAGGACCACAAGGGCGGAGCCACTCTGCTGAGCCATGTACATGATGCTGCTACTCCAGTGGGGCACACTATCAAGATGATTATTAGCAAGCTTTAACATCTAATGGAACTTGCCTTGCTAGGTTTAGAACTTGCTTAGAACCCATAACCCCTTTCTTTCTAATTTCTTTCTTTTGGAATGAGAATATCTACCTTCTGTTCCATCACTGTAATTTGGAAGTACATAACATTTTCAGTTACAAGGTCACACTAGAGAAACATATTTCTCTCAAAATGAATAATATCTTGAGTCTCACCCCTATCTTATTTTGATGGTATTTAATAAGACTTTGTATATTAGAATGCAGAGTTAATTCTAGAACAAGTTAAGGCTTTGGGATTTGCTGAGGTAGACTGAATATATTTTTCATGTGATAAGGACATTACTTTGAGGGGCCAGAGGTAGAATACTATGGACTGAATGTTTGTGTCTGCCTCAAATTTATGTGTTAAAGCCTAAATTCCAATGTAATGGTATTTAGAGAAGGGGCCTTTATGAAATAATTAGAGTTAGCTAAGGTCCTGAAAGTGGAACCCTCATGATGGGATTAGAGCCCTTGTAAAAAAGTAAGAGAAACCACAATATTCTATCTTCTCTTCTCTTTTCTTCCTTCCTTCCTTCCTTCCTTCCTTCCTTCCTTCCTTCCTTTCTTTCTTTCTTTCTTTCTTTCTTTCTTTCTTTCTTTCTTTCTTTCTTTTTCTTCTTCTTCTTCTTCTTCTTTTCTCTCTCTCTCTCTCTGTCTCTCTCTCTCTCTCTCTCTCTGTCTCTCTCTCTTTCTCTCCCTCTCTCTCCTTCTCTCTCTCTCTCTCCCTCTCTCTCTCTCTCCCCGCCCCCCATATGAACATGTAAAAACACAATGAGAAGGTGGTCATCTACAAATCAGGAAGAAAGTTCTCAGCAGAACTTGACCATGATCTCTTGAGAAATAAGTTTTTGTTATTTTCCATAAATTGCCACCTAGTATATGGCATTTTCATATGGCAGCCCAAACAGATGATTGTAGATTTGGGTTTTGAAAACCAACGACTGATTTGAAAACTTTCCTTTGACCAACTACACTTTCAGTAGTCCTTTTCTTACAAAAGGTATCTAGAGAACAAGCTTTACATGGTTTCTTAAAGTGTGTTTTGCTCTCTCACATTCCCCCTTATACCA
Organism: Furipterus horrens; assembly: GCF_987537825.1. Taxonomy (NCBI): domain Eukaryota; kingdom Metazoa; phylum Chordata; class Mammalia; order Chiroptera; family Furipteridae; genus Furipterus; species Furipterus horrens. Next base: position 60,271,327 of record NW_028327179.1, on the reverse strand, counting down.
ATGGATAGAGAAAAGTGTGACTTGACTAAACGTTCTGGATGTTTGTATTTATTCTTCCTTCTTAAAACGTCTCTGAGTTGTGGGGCACAAGTTTCCAATCCCCATGAAACTGTAGAGAGGCCACCAAGGGAAGGGGGAACTAACTGAGTCTCTCATTTTTAGATGACTTGATCGTATTGCCAATACTTGTGTCAAAATTAAATGTCACCATATGCAGCCTATTCTCTAAGGGGACTGTATGACTACTGTGTATCCAGGGGGCCCCTTAAAGACACATTCAGAAATGGCTCATCAGACCGCCATGCACTGACTGTCTGTGGTCTTGTAAGAAAAAACACACTTAGAAAAAAAATGTATTTATTACCTACATAAAACAGTTTTGCAACAGCATTTCTGATCTTCAGATTAACATACAACATCTCAGGTGTACATGTAGTTTTGGGCCATTTCAATCCTGGTAAAGAGTTAGTAGTTGGTTACAGAGTAACAGAAACCATACTTCTTTCATATGAGAGAAAAAAAGGCTCCCAAGATCTTTGCTTGTGGACATCTTAAAGCCTAAAAATGGGAAATGCTAAGAAAAAAACCAAGCCAATAATTTTCCCTTGCAGATACGGGGTTTAGTATTTTGTGGGCCATACTGAAAAAGGCTCAGCTGCCTCAGTTTGCATAGAAATGCACTTTAAAACAATTTGGTCCTACTTAATTTGGAAGAAAAAGAAAATACCAGGGGAATCAGAGAAACAAGACAAAAGGAAAATAATTTTGTCTTATTTCTTTATCAAAAACAATATCTCCATGGTAGGGGTTGATTTCTGTTTTTGGTTAAAGCAGCAGCTTTATAAATTTGGGTCCCCTCCCACCATGTAAATCTCATGCACCTTGTCACCAAAGAATACCTTGAGAAATGTTTAAGCCCTAATTCCTCCATATCCTTTTCCCATGAATATATATAGAATTGGGTAAATGAGACAGCACATGCAAGCTGCTTTATGAATTTGCAAAGACTTATGACAGACTTTAAATAACCTACCTCAAGGGAAAAGTAACAGTATAGATAAATAAAAAATGGCATTACCACTCTTTAGTAGTAGGAGTTCTGTTCTGTACTTTTAACCTTGCAGCTACCATACTCTGGAAGTCAGATCAGCAGCTCCCTTTTGCAGGTGGTCTATTGCATTTGCTATTATTATTGATGTTGCAACCTGTTTCCTTTTTTCTTTCTCTCAGCAGCAACCAAAGTATCAACCAAAAGATCCTTGAAAGGGGATCCATTCAAGGCTGTTAGTCTGTAGTTACATGTGTGTTTGGGCCTCCATCTCATACTCACTCCATTCTAACAAGTGCAGAAGGTGAAAACATTGTTAGACAGTCTGTTTCTGAGAGGGATCAACCTGGTGCTGAAAGATTTACTATGAGGGAACTGTAAGGTAAGAAAAGACCTTTATTTGAACCAGAGTTGGTCAATCAGTGTCCATTCTGTAATCCGATCATTTATTTATGTTTTATACATATTCTACCAAGGAGAAGAAGATGCATGTGGGACCATTACCTAATTGAATGTAGTGTGGTCAAGTGACTATTTGATTGAATGATCTGTTAGAGATTGTAGTATGCAGCTCATTTGCATGTTGCTTTAACCCTTTCGATACTGTGTGATCTCAATGAGTAGAATTTTTTTTTTCCTTCTCTATTCACATTCACAGCAAAGGAGATCATGAGACAGAGCTCCTGGTTTGAGCAGACACATGTCCCATATATATAATCTCCCAACCACTTATGAGAGAACATGCTGGTGAGAGGTAACAAAAAGCCTGAAAAAATCAAAGTATGGTGCATAAGAAAGAAGACTCTTCTTGCGAACATTAATGACCTAGGTTCACAAAATCAAATAGAGTGACATGAAACTTATCAATGACCAGGTTAGGTAGTAACCACTTGGCACTGCTCTAAAAATTACAATGACACCTCCTATGTACACTTAGGCTTGTGAGAGTGTGTTGTTACATTTTCTTAATTAATCTATAGATATTTTATTCTTACTTCACAGATGAGGTGATAGAGGTCTAAGGAATGATTTGTCCAAAGTCATAGCCTAGAGCTGGTACTCACGGCCATCTTTGGATGCTGAGACCAGAGCTCTATTCTTCATGGTCTCTAAAACCACACCTAGAGGCTACTAACGGCAGCAGGAGACAATCTTGGAAGAATCTGCCTGCTATTTCCATTTACTCTTTCAAGGTTAGGTAGACCCACCTCAGGTTTGCTGTTTCAAAATGATCACCCTTTCTCTGACAATAGCCATCAGTATATTGGGTGAGGTTCCACTGATGAACCCTTTAACCCTGATCCTCAACCAGCAGGACCCCTAGTTATAATCGATTCACATAGTGTAGGAGGGACACTTGATCTTGAATTGGTCTTTCAGATCAGAGCAAGGTGACACATACTTTTGCCTCCATGGAGTTTATTTAAGGCTAGTCTGTGCAAGGAATGTCCATAATCTCTTTTTGCTCAGTAGTGACTTTTATTTCCATCCCTTCAAGTCTTGTTTGAAATTTTCTTACTTAAGGAAAGAAAACTACTTCTTACTTAGGTAGTGTGGAAGATAAGGAAGATTGGTTCATTCAACAAACATTCGCAACCAAGTTCCTCCTTGCCTTCCTTTCACCCTGCATCTAAGGGTAGTTATACAATGTAATTCTGGTCAAAGAGTTACAGTCACAGCTTCCTGGACTGGATCATGTGTTCCAAAATCAAAAGGCATAGAATCTCCCTTCCCATTTCTCACTGATTGCAAAGCAGATGTTTCACTTGCAGGGGCAGAAGCCATAAAAAAACATAAAAAAGTAAATAAAAATAAAAAACCAAGCTACAGAACTGAAAGATCATTGAATCAGAATATCAGCCCTGAGAAGCCTACTTCTAGACTTTGTAATATATATAAAATAAAATACAACCATTAGTTTAAGCCTCTGTAAACTTGGTATGCTGATATTCACAAATGGAAGATTCAGCTGTTTTTTATCCTTATAACTAATAGAATCTTGATTTCCTTTTAAGCATCATAATTTAACTTAAATGATTTGAACATTTCTACTGCAACATGGGTTCTAAAGTAGCCATACACACATAGAGATCCAGATGGACAAGCTATACATATAAGAATGATAATCCTTGAGATGACCACTTGCAAATCTTCCATCCTTACAGAGTAAAATTATCTAAAGGTATCCTGGCTAGGTTTCTTTAGGGTACTTATAGGGATATGTATAGAAAACCTTGGGTAAAAAAGTTTATTTCAAATATAGAAGAAATATGCAATGATTTAGAACATTGATCAGATGCTATAGTCAGGTTACATTCCACTTATTACTCATTCATTCATTCATTCATTCATAATGCAACAAATATTTATTGCCCACCTATAGTAATGCCATGTGCATGGATACCATGGTAAATATGATTTATCTGCTTTCAGAAAACTAATCAAGGCAGAAAATTCAGTCATAGTTCTTATGAAGTTTGAAGAGCATTTGGATAATTGGATTCTGCATAAGTTTCACAGAAAAGTGAAAAATAGCTCAGCAAAGCTAAAAAAAAAAAAAGGAGCTCATATAATGTGATTTTTTTAAAACAAAGATTTTATTTATTTACTCTTAGAGAGAGGAGAAGGGAAGAAGAAAGAGGAGAGAAACAGCAGTGTGTGAGAGATAAAATTGATTGGTTGCCTATTGCACACCCTCTACTAGGGACATGGCCCACAACCCAGGCATGTGCCCTGACTGGGAACCAAACTGATGACTTCTGAGTTCACAAGCCAGCACTTAATCCACTGAACCACACCAATCAAGGGTGATCTGCTTTTTTTTTCTGTTTAATTCTCTTAGAACTTGTGTTTTCTCAAGAAGAGTTTTGAGAGGGCTGATTTGGGGCCAGTCAGATTTAGGGCACATTTTACAAACCATCTCAAAGGTGGTGGGATTCTTTCTTGCCCACCATAGCAGCTGTCTCTGGAATGTTTACATAACTATATTAGTCTGCTCAGGCTCCCATAACAAAATACCACTGGATTCAATAACATATACTTATCCTCTGACAATTCTGAAGACTAGAAGCCCCAGATAAAGATCTGACTGGGTTGGTTTCTAATAATACCTCTCTGGTTGGCAAACAGCCACCCTCTTGCTGGGTCTCTTCTTTTTTTTATAAAGGCACCAACCTTGTCAAATTAGGTCTTACCCTTATGATCTCATTTAATATTTATCACCTCCTCTTAGGCCCTATCTCCAAATATAGTAACTTTGGGGATAAAGCTTCAATATATGAATTTACAGTGGGGGCTTGAGGAGGGGTGCACAAAAACATTCAGTCTATAGCAATGACTGATTCTGCCTGCTTAGGCAATAAGATGATGATGCTCAAAGGGCTATCCATATGAACAGTTCCACAAAATGAAGAAGAAAAATAGGGCTACTATTTTTATGTAGCTCTTTAGGCACTAAGGATTTTTCCTTCAAACATCCCAGTATAAAAAGATGTGCTTCCCCGGTACGGAGATCAAAGTAAATCACCCAGGGAGTAGTAGTCAGGGTCTTCCTCTGCTGAACACTCAGATCATTCACTTCCAGGAGAAACCATATCTGGACAACAGGTAATTTCCATGGATTTTTCTCCAGTTCCAGGAAACACATGGGTAAACTGTGGGGAGCCAATGCTAGGAGATAAAGGGAAGGGGGTTCCAGGTGGAATACAAAATGTTGACTGTCAATCTATACTTGGGTCTCACACACATAAGTGAAAAGCAAGGACTTAAGATGGGCTTCTCTAATTGAGGTCATAGCCTGATATTTGCATTCTTTTTTAACAGCAGAGAAAATCTAGAGACTTCTCAAGGATCCTCTTCTGAGGTTTTACTATATATTCAGGGAAAAGAACCTTGAAAAGAGAGACACTTAAACTTTCAACATCAATATTGAGGTTGGCATAAGCCAGGAACCCTTAGGGAAGGTTAGTAGAAAAGTAAGAATTTCCTGTTTCCACATCTGTTTTCAATGAGACTTATGCCAAATAACTTTACTATTTGACAAAAGAATCCCATTCTTTTCAAAATGCATTGAAATGCCATTAAAAATTACCTATAAGCACACAAACACAACATACCACCTGTCCATAGTGTTAGATCAAATGAGGAAACAGGGGCCTAGGCCTTATTAATAGGAAAAGACTTGACAGGCTACAGCTTAGAGAAGCTATGCTGTTGCTTATCTTAGAATTTCTGTTTCTGACCGACCTGGGTCAAGTGATCTATTTTCAGCTTGACACAAATCAGGAAAGGACTCTGCTACAACACCCTTCCTGTTAATGCAAATGAAACATATCCCCGGAAAAGCAGGGAATGTCAACATGGGCCTGAGTATCAGATAAACAACGTCATTTCTATACTAGCAAGGGAGCAGCAATAGTCATGTTACAGAACATAACTGAGAAAGCAAACTAGCAAGAGTAAGTTTCTAGAAGGTAATTTGGTAACATGAACAGAAAGTTTACAGCAGTGCAAACCCTTGGCTTGTGTAATTTTATTCCTTTGAATTTACACTCATGGTATTTAAAAATGTGTAAGTAAGAATGCTTATCTTTATCAGTCTCTTGTGCTGCTATACACCTTGCTGGGTATCCCAAGAATACAACAGCATCACCCCTCTTTACCCAGGCCATTTTTTAAGCTTGGGCTTCAAGCAAGTGTCAATGTAAGAAACATTCAAACCTGTAAAGAATTTTTAAGAGTTTATTTGAACCAAATTGATGATAATTGCCGGGAAGAAAAACCTCATTGAGTTGAGGAAATGCTCCAAAGAATGGCAGTTATGCACCTCATTTTATACATTGCAACAAAAAGAGAAGATATAAGTGGGTCATATGAAATCCATTGGTGATAGATTCAGGAGGCAGGAGAAGGCTAAGCAAGGAAACCTCTGGGATCAGATAAAAAGTAAAACAACTGACATGTATTTCTTTTACACAGATGGGTACAAAATAGTTAACAGTCAACAATTAACATGATAACAATAACAATGAGGAAATTTATGGTCTCTACTCTGGTGTGGTTTTTGTGCCTGGATGGGTTCAGGAATAGCAAAGTTATTATGACATCCCAAAGGTATGTTACCTTAGATGCAAAAAGACAGTAGACAAGCTCAATTAAGGTAAAACGGACTCTTGTCAGGGAAGATTCTGGCCTAAGACAGGACTGACTGCCATGACCTGGTTTTATTTAGAAAGTTTTAATTTGAAACCATCCTGTGTGGTTACTTTATGTCTCTGAGTTTGTAAGGCTGCCATGCAGGCCTCCTGTGAGCTTGTTGGGTTTAGCATGTGGCCCCTTTTCATTCATACAAGTGACCTTGAAGGATGAGTCCTTCTAGGGCAAAGAGTAGGCTTGCTTACAGCTTACATGGAAAAAGTAGATTTCATAAGCTCAGTATTCCTCAGTTGCATTGCAAACCCATCATGTGCGCAGAATCTATCTGAACCTATGGAATCAGCGCTGTGGAATTTGCAGGTAACTCTGACCCAGGAGTCTTGTGGCTTCTGCTATCATCCACAGCACAGTAACAGGCTTACTACCGAGCTGGCAAATAGGGTAAAATCAAATTCCAAACCTAACACTTACGACAACATTATTTAGTAAAAACAATAAAACTAAATGGTCTCCAAAAAGAAATAGATTAAATTACTTATGGTTCACACATACACAATGTTTGGTGCAGACATTGAAAAGGACTTTGGGATGCATATATATTTGATGGGAGACTCAAATGTTGGAAAAATTTAGTTTCAGGTAATAGCTAATAAACTTAGTAATAAATGTACATAAAAAAAACTGTTGTTTCAGGAACTGAAGATATGACCCAACTTGATTCCAGGAGACCATAAGCATTTCCACCTTTGTGCCTCAGGAGCACTGCAAGCAATCAAGATGGTATCTGAGCCATTGTACCCCAGGGTGAGGACCACCACCCAGGACACAGATGAAAGAATGCCACAGCTTTTATTTGATTAACTTTTTCCCTGAATTCTAAACCCCTTACATACACATTTTTTCTCCTTATAAAAAAAAAGTCAGTTTAAAAGGGAATTTAAGATGTCTGTTAGGGTATAAACCCACCATCTTCTCAGATGGCTGACCATCTGAATAAAGCACCCATAAAGATTCAATCCCTGTCTCTGCTTATTGGGTCTGGTAAGTGAGAGGCAGCACAAACATTGGCTTTTCCAGTTTTATATTGACATGAAAATAATATAATTATATTTTTCAGTAAAAAAAGCAAGTAACAAATAAAAATGTATAGAATAACCACCTTTATATAAACACATAGATATTTCATAGCTGTATATGAATAAAATTTCTAGATGGTTCTATACAAAAAATGTGAGCCAGACTTAGGAAGTTTTTATATATTTATTTATTTTTATTTGTATGGTATCTTTGTTCTTTTTTATATAAATTTTTAATAGTATATTCCATTAATGATTGCTGGATTTTACTCATTTTTGTGTTTCCAACACTTAATGCATAATAAGTGCTCCTGTTCATTGAATGAATGAGAATCATATACTTCTAGAGCTGTAAAAGATCTTAGAGAGCTTTTAATCCAAATTTTCAAGTCTGTACATTAATGCTGGGTTTAGAGTCTGGTGAGGAGAATGGCCTGGCAATAGTTGATGGAGAAGAGCAGGCAAAGATTATGAAATGTTCAGAATAAGATAATGGGTTGTTTTGTTTTTATGAGTTTCTACTTTCTCCTGATCTTCCCTTTCCTATAGTAACTATAAAAAACAAATAATAATAATTGAAAAGTAGCAGGTATAAAAATGTGACAAAATACTTATATTTGAAACAAACCAAAAAACTGATATGCTTCTACTAAGGAAAATTGCAAAAAGAAGTAAGGTTTCTGAACACAGCTTTTCATGTAGTACAAATGGTGACTCACAGAATCTCAAAGAGGAGAAATAATAGAAAAGTTTTTATTACACACAATATTTTTAGCACATCTGAAGAACCTACTTTTTAGAATATTAGATGCTAAATATGCTAGTGTTTTAATAGATATGAAAACGATATATATTAGCTATTGTAAAACCAGCAGATCCTCAAATAATGTCATTTCTTCATTCAACATTTTGTTATCACATTGATTTAAACAATCAGTTCTCAGTGAACCACTGTTTGTGTGGAGATTGCAAATTCTTCCCATGTCTGCATGAGTTTTGCCCCAGTACTCCAGTTTCCTCCCACATCCCAAAGATGTGCATGTTAGATGTACTGGAGTGTCTAAATGGTCCTAGTCCAAGTGAGTGTGGGTGTGGGTGTGGGTGTTAGTTTGCTTAGTGATAGAAGGTTTCCCACCTTATACCCTGAGCTGCTCGGAGAGGTTCTGGTCAACTGCAACCCTGAACTGGAATAAGCAGGTTGGAAAATTATCTTACTTGTTTTTATTAATCTTTCTAAAATATATGTATAGTTCACATTTATTTCAATGTTTACTATTAGAAGAGTTTGGGGCTCGTATTTAGAAGTTTGATGATGTGGGCTTAGAAATATTCCATAGGCAGTTACTCTTATTTATATCAATTAGCCCATGGCAAAATTTATATTGTTGCACATCCTTTTCCTTAGTCACATTTTCCAAAAACCTGTTGATGATAATAAGTGAGGATTCACTCTAATGTTGCAACAAATATGGAAATGCAAGCATCTCTTTCATATCCTGTTTTTGTGTCCTTTAGGTATATACCCAGAGGTGAGATTTCTGGGCCATATGGTAACTCTGTTTCCATAGGGGCTACTCCAACCAACAGTGCACAAGCTTTCCCTTTTTTCCATATCCTCACTGATACTTATTGTCTTTTTGATGATAGTCATTTTAATAGGTGTGAGGTAATATTTCTTTTTGGTTTTGATTTGCATTTTCATCATGGTTAGTGATGTTGAGCAAATATTTTCTCCCATCCTGTGGCTTTCTTTTTCATTTTGTTAATAATTTTCTTTTCTGTGTAGAAGCTTCATAGTTTATTGCAGCATTATTCACAGTAACTAAGATCTGAAAGCAACCTAGTTGTCCATCAATGGATAAATAAACAAGGAATGTGATATAAAGAAATATATATATACATATATATGTATGTGTATTTATATAAATTCTGTGTATATATAAATTACATATATGTTTGTATGTGTGTGTGTGTGTGTATGTGTGTATATATATATAATTTAGCCATGAAAAAGAAAGAGATCTTGTCATTTGCAACAACATAGGTGGAACTTGAAGACATTACACTAAATGAAATAATCCACACAGAGAAAAACAAATAATATATAATATCACTTATATGTGAGATCTTTAAAAAACATCAAACTTATAGAAACAGAGAATAGAAAAATAGTTCCCAAGGGCTAAGATTTAGTGGAAATAGAACTTGGTAAAAGAGTATAAACTTTTAGTTATGAGATGAAAATGTTCTGAGAATCTAATGTAAAAGGTGGTGACAATAGTTGATAACACTGTATTATGTAAGTGAAAGTTGCTAAGAACTTAAATGTTTTCACCAAAAAAAAGAAAAGGTGAATGTGAGGTGATAGATGTGTTAATTAACTAATAGGAAAAATTCTTTAACAATGTATATGTAATCAAAACACCATGACATATACTTTAAATATCTTATGATTTTATATGTCAAATATACCTCAAAATTTTTAAAGAATATTTGTTACATCCATGAATTATATTATAATTCATCCATGAAGTTTGAAAGTGGGCCCTCAATCTCACTGACTCATTTCTACATACACCCTTTTTAAAACTTTTTGGTCCATCCTTTACAGCTCATCTCACTGCTCTAGCCTGATCTAAGGTCCTTCTCATTGTTTTCCTAGATATGGCAATTGTCTTTGAACTAGTCTCTCTGTCTCTATTTCATTTCTCTAGGCCACGACCACTTTTAAAAAATAAACACAAATTAGAACATGTCATTCTTTTGCTTCAAATGCTTCAGTACCTTCCAAATGCTGACAAAATGTCCTAGCAGGTAAGGCCCTCCACTGTAATCTGTTTCTTCTGGCTTGTCCTTTATGCTGTTTTTCAGACTCATTTCTTTTGATTTATTGCCTCTTCCCAAAGAATGCCCCACATCCAACCTGCCAGGTAAATGCCTATTTCAAGATTCAGCTCCTCTAAGAAGTATGTCATAAACTACCATTCCCAGTCAGTTCCCTTCTTGGAGTCCCAACCAGATCATATATAAATTCCTCAAAATACCTATAATTTTTGCATTTCATTTGTTTAATATCTTCCTCTCCTATTGGTTTATAAACTCTTTGAGAACAGAAACCATATCTCATTTATACTTATATTATCAACATCTAGTGCTATATATGGCACAAAAGAGAATATAGCACACATTAAAAATACACAGTAAAACTTAAGAGTCTGAGTTCAAACATGTTCAACAAATCTTATTTCTGAAAGCTCCAAATTAAGAACTCCTGGTGGACTTTGAATGTATTGCCATCAATATTTTGCTGCCCATAAAAGAATAAATTGGATGATTCCTACCTGCAAAGAATATCACTTTGGATATTAGTTTCTGTCTGACACAGGGCAGTCCCCCTCTGCTGTTATTGGAGGGAGAACATCTTGGGAATGTCAATGTCTGTGAGAGAATAGCCAACAGGAAAAACTAACATTGTAACAGCATAATATGCTTTATGATATTATATTAAAGAACTGAGCATACTAAAATATCTTAAGCCTTTTTTTATAATTTAGTAATAAAAATGTTCAAGGACAAAAACAAATGTTAACCTGGGAAAATCAAAGAAGTGATGTCACAGAGGGTAAAATTCCCTTCTTTTTTTACAGCCAAGTAGTATTCCATTATGTAATTGTACCACAGCTTTTTTATCACTGGGGCAGCTTCCAAATCTTGGCTATTGTAAATAATGCTGTAATGAACATAGGTGTTGCTTATATCCTTTTGAATTAGTGTTTTGGGTTTCTTCAGATAAATCCCCAGGAGTGGCATCACTGGGTCATAAGGCAGTTTCATTTTTAATTTTTGAGGTAACTCCATTCAGCTTTCCACAGTGGCTGCACCAATCTGCATTCCCATGAGCAGTGCACTAGCGGTCCTTTTTCTCCACATCCTTGTCAATAGTTGTTGTTTGTTGATTCATTGATGTTAGTCCTTCTAACAAGTGTACAGTGATAGAGAGCAAGCTGACACCTAGGAGGGGGTTGGGTGAGAAGGTAAAAGGATAGAGAAAAAACTCACGGTTATGGGGAAAAAAAGCTCTTTCAACTAAACCATGAATCTTTTTCATCATGGCAGTGTACTGTTCTCTGATAAGTAAAGATTTTAATCACCCCTTAATAAAGTCCTGAACTTCTGAATGGGTAAAAGAGGACAGTTTATTACCAGAAAAAAATATTGCTATCATATTGCCACCTACATGTATCCAAGAGATAGTGCAAAACAAGTTTCCTTATTGATGAGTCTGTTTTCATTTGTCCATCAATGCAGGCTTCTCTTTAGGAGTCTCCTCTCTCCTGGTCTCCCTTCATAGTCTTTGTGTCTTACTCCCTCATCCCAGAACTCTAGCTCCCAACCAATTGTTCCATGTAGTTCCACCACCATCACAGCTCTATGAAATCTGTACAGTCCTTGGAAGCAGCTTTTGGTTCTTTATAATTAAATTGCACATGACAAAACTTTGTCTTAATAATATTGCACACTTCTTATTGCATAACTTTGATGTTCTGTGCAAATAGGGACTGTGGTCTCTCTCTTCTGATTACTGAGTAAAAGAGGGATGGGGCAAAAAAGAGAGTGAAAATAATGTGGGAAAACACTTTGTCTTCTGGTAATTTAAACTAGGCTATTACCATGACTAAATTCTTATAATTTTTTGGATTTTAAACAACTATCTCCATTTGACAATGGTATCTGCAAATTAGTGAGGTCCAGCTAATGTTAATAAATTTCCATTTTTATGCTCCATTATGTAGAATGCTACATAAGTTGACTTTATATTAGTTTTTAAAGTCTGATTTGTCTTTCAGAAATAGAATTGACAACTTCTTGAAATTTATGTCAACCAAATTTGTTTTAATGTAACTATGTAATAGTTTAAAAGAAATATTATATGCAACTCAATATTATTTATAACATTGTCATTAGAAATTGAGTAATAATTATACTTAAATGAAACCATTTTTATTTTGAAAATTACCAAATACTTTATTTTTTAATTATAAATTTATATTCTGAGTCTTTGTTCAGAATAATTGATGTGATTAAGACTAAAATGAGACTTCCGGCCAAGATGGAGGCTTAGACGGACACGCTAGGTCTCCCTCTACAACTAGAGAGGAATACAACTACTTCAAAACAAAGGATAACTAGAAATTCCAGAAAATAAAACTACACGGAAGTCCAACATATGAAGTTATAAACCAGCGGTGCCATTTGGGCAGGTAAGAGTTAAAGTGGGCAGTGCTGTTTGTGGTGGCACCCGGAGCGGCGGGCGGCGAGGAGTCCCGGTGGCCAAGCCCCTGGCGGTGCGCGACTCCGGAGCTGGGGAGAGCGGCCGCCGCATCGCCTTGAACAGTGAGGCCCAGGGGGGCGGGAGGACGGATCCCGGTCTCCTAGCTGAATAACTGTGTGAATCCATCTTGGACCCCCGCCCCCAAAGAAAGCACCACAGGGCTGCGAAATAGGTCGCGGACAGGCGCCGGTCGCTGATTTGTGACCTGTACGCAGGCACTGCCCCCTATAGCCAGCCCAAGAAAACAAAACGCATCTGTCAAAATGAGGCAGGCAACTTTAGAAATACCGGTAACACAACTCACCAGGCAGCAGATAGAGAACCTGACAGATGAACAGATAAGAAACCTGTCAGAGGCTCAGTTCTGGGCCATTGTTATCAGGTGGCTTACAGAATTCACAAAAGAGCAGGAAAAAGATATGAAAGAAGCGAAAAACTTTCATAACGAAAGGAACAAAACAGTATACGAGACAGAAGGAAAGGAAATAAAATCCAGAGTTCATTTCAACAAACTGGAATATGGAGAAGGAACAAGCAGTCAACCAATGCAGCGAGAGGTAATGGGAAGCAACAACGAAAGGATCAGAAACCTCTGGGACAGCTATAAAAGGCCCAACATAAGAATCATTGGTTTGCCAGAGAATGAGGAAGATGAACTAGAACTTGAAAAATTGAGTGAAAATATAATAAAGGAGAACTTCCCAGACTTGGGAAAGGGAATAGACCTGCAGGTCCAGGAAGCAAGGAGAGTTCCCAAGAAACTGGACCCAGGGAGAACCACTCCAAGACACATTATAATCAAAATGTCAAAAATTAAAGATAAAGAGAGAATCTTAAAAGCAGCAAGAGAGAAGAAAAGAATTATGTACAAAGGGGTCCCAATTAGACTATCAGCTGACTTCTCAAGGGAAACCCTACAGGCAAGAAGAGACTGGCAAGAAATATTCAAAGTAATGAAAATCCAAAACCTACAACCACGAATACTCTATCCAGCGAAATTGTCATTCAGAATAGAAGGACAGAGAAAGTGTTTCCAGGACAAAATAAAACTGAAAGAGTTCATTAGATCCAAACCACTGTTATATGAGATGTTAAAGGGACTGGTTTAAAAAAAAAACAGAAGCTAGGGAGATGAAACAAAGGCAAACTAAATAGGCAACGAGAGGGGAAGAGGAACTGTGGGTACGGGAAGCATATTGGGGGGAGGTCAACAGGGAGGGGGAATGGGGAAAAGGAGGGAGATGATATAGGAATTGGGGATCAAGGTAGGAGGGAATGGAATAGACGGAGAGAGGTTGGGAGGAACTGTATGCACAACTAATGGACATAATCTAAAAGGGGGGGACAACTGGAGGGAGGGGGGCCACCGGGTGGAGGGGAGCAGAGGGAAGGGAAATTGGCACAAATGTAATAATTTAATCAATAAAACACATTAAATCAAAAAAAAAAAGACTAAAATGAGTTACCAGAAAGGAAAAAGAAAGAAAATAAGGGAGAATGATAAAAAGAACTGTAAATATACAGAGCATAGGGCTTATACACTTGCAAAGAGTTTAATTTGGCTCAAAGGCCCTCTCAACCAGGCAAAAAAAAGGAAGATATAATCTGTTACACAGTTCATATGAGAAGAGACATACTCATACCTCTTGGAAGCAAATTTACTTTTCTGGTATTAATTTCTCAAGGAAATCAAGCTGATGAGGTCTCATATTGGAAACACTGAGTGATGTCATACACAGTGTACTCAAATGGAGTTCTACAGGCAAGTGTGCTACAGAGTGCCCCTTAAAGGCACGGCATTAAAACACAACCTAATTTAAGAAATTTTTAAGCCCATGTATAAAGCTTTCTGTCAGTCCAGCTTGAGTGGAAGCATAACTAGAGTGCTTAACCTTTAGAGAGCCCTTTTGTTGAAGTTAGATAATAGATGGTTTAATATTGCTTTTGCGGTGGAGTGTGGAAGGCCAGTGATATGATGGAGTAGTTGAAAGCAGATTCATTATATAGACAAGAGAAACTCAATCATAATATACCAGTCTATCACAACCAAGCTATAGGTGAATGGCTATTACTCTCCTCATCAATGGCTGTCCCACTTCTCTACAGAGTTAAGCACTGAGGTAAATATAGACACACTTTATGTAGAGGGTTGTTTCCAGCATATAAAGAATTGAGTATTCACCTTCTGCAAACAAAACAGAATATATATTTGAGGTCTACCCAACTGGGACCAGTCCCATATATTGAGATTGGAAAAGCTCTGGAGGAAAAAGCATCCTCACTTAGCTGCATACAATTGACTATTTTTCATAATGTGAGCTTTGTGACATGTGTGACTGGGTCCCAACCAGAGGGAGCCAAATGTCTATGACATTTGAGGCACTTGCTTGGACTGTGTTTTCCTGAATCTGTCTCCAGAATCTAGATCTCAGAGCCTACCCTCATACTGATCAGCAGAGTCATGCCTGACATCCCCACAATGACTCAATGTACTCTATTTTTAGGATGCAATAAGAAGTTTAAAATGAAGTTTGGATTTTAAATTCCTTTCTGTTTCCCCTCATATGCTGGCCTTTTGACCTAAATGGAGCTGTTTATACCCACCAAAACCTTCCCACCTAAGAATTAAATAGGCAAGATCCATTTATGAATGATTTATTGATAGGAAATTAATAGAGAACTCTTCTTGAAAGAAGGTTAATAAAGCATTGCAGTATCTTCAAGACAACAAGAAATACTACATAAAATATATAAACCTTTTTGAAAACTCTCAATACCATTTGTTCAATTTGGCATTCAGTGGTCTGTGAGACATCATTTCAGGGATTACACTGAAGGAAAAACAGTTGCTCTTAACAAGTCCAGGAAATCCCTCCTGATGATGGTCCTACTCAAGATGCATGCATTGTCAGTTTTATACAACATCACAGTCTTAACCTGCATTTGACATCTTTCAAAGGATCTAATTATTAAACAGCATGAACCTTACAGTGTTTGACCACTTTTATTTTTAACTTCCATCTTGATTATTTGGAATTGCTTCTAGATCATCTAGATGCATATGCCCTGCCAGAAAGAATGAAAAGCATGAGGTACACACTGGTGATTGTTTATAAGCAGAGAAGCTATATTAGGATATTAATATATACAAGAGTGCCCCATACTTATCCCACGGAGTTCCATTTAACTTTATTAAATTCTGTATGGAAATTAACTTGGACAGGAGTATTCCATTTACTATAACACAGCTTTCCTTAAGGAGAGCAACACAAACACATTCTTCACAGTACAAATTGACTCCAGGTAAGTCAAGAGAGTGTATCCTGCTGCTCAAGTTTTCAAAGACAATTATTTTCATTTCTAAAAGCAAAGAAAAAATGAAGCAAAAAAGCTATATGACTTGAGTTTAATATCCAAGTAGACAGTGCATTTGCATTGGAAAGAGTAAAAAAATCAATGAAAAACATCTCTGCCTCATTAGGAAACTGATTGGGGGTAGGAGATGTTCTCATTCAGTGGACTGAGGAGTTGGTAACAATCTTCACTGGAGCATCCAGCAATGCTCTTACATGTAACAAAACTGTCTCTTACTTTGGGTACAAAATTTAAATTCTCAAAAATAAAATAAGCATAATATTCATACATATATGTGGGAATAATTCAAATATAATTAATAATTAGATAAATTTTAAATGGTATAACTCAGGGGGAAAAAACTTTTGAAGGCACAGGATGGGGCAACCTAATAATGTTTCTTTATTGATGTAAAATTCCCAACAAAGTTGCAGTTGACATTTAAAATTCACTCCTTTTGGTTTGGTCAGCTTCTTGTTTGCCATTCTTATAATAAGGAGGTGGCTGAACATACATTCCTCTCCAGATGATCTACCTGGACCCCTGCCTAAAAGGAGTGATACTTAGATTTGAAAATAAACACTCTGTGGATAATTAGGGTAGAAAATTTCCAGGAGCTGATCCATGACACCTCTATCTAACAAGCACATTGAACTCTGCTGTGTTCCTTATCAAAAGTCAGCCTGAACCATTGTGTGACCAGCTCAGGAAGGGCCAAATTACCCACCTATTTCCTATTGAATTGCATACTATTTTCATGACATCAGTGATGGACTTTCAACTTAAAAATCCTCAATTGAAGTATAAGCATGCTGCCTGCCAAGGCTAGCATAACTCACTATTTTCTTGAGTTTGTTGTTGTGGCATGCTCTCTTTCTCTCTCCTTCTCTCTCTCCCTCTGTCTCTCTCTCTCTCTGTCTGTCCCTTTTTTCTCTCTCTCTCCCTCTCTCCTTGTGTATAATTTTTCTTTGATGGCATCCACATAGTAGGGGCTGGGGATTCTTGGGGAGAAGAAGAGTCTATTGAACTGGATATTTTTCAATATAAAAATATCTGGAGACACCAATTGTCCAACTGAGGAAAGGAGACAGAAAGCATCCCACCCCTTCCTATCTTAGACAGAATAGTTGGGGTTTTCTGAGTCCTCCCTTCCTTCTTTAGCAATAAAAAATGGGAGATTAAATTCATCTTAGCAGGAGCCTGGGCCAGAAAACAGGATGTCTGATAGCAAAGTAGAAAAGCAAAAAACAGATTACAGAGTCCTGGAGGCATCATGAAGTCCTCAGTGAAAGAATCTTTGGTAACACTCTCTCATCAACTTGGAGGTCAGGGAGGGGTGCTGTGTGAACCCTTCTGCCTTCAGCATCTTCACTTAGAGAGCATCCATGTATAAACAAGAAGTTCAGCCTTTAAAAGACAGTCAAATTAGACTTGATAAACTTTATTCCAGTTTGAAACCATTCAAAATTCTCCAAGTATTTCTAAATATTTTGAATCGACTATGCAATTTAAAGTGACACAATTGGGGGAGGGTGGAAATTCACATGCAGTTACAGTAAACACTAACGTTGTTATTTCCTAATATCATCTGTGTATACCCAGTATTTGTTTCTCTTCTTAAGAGAGTATCCCAGTCTTCCAAGAATAAACATTCAACTTCAAAAATCTTTATGGTAAGTTCATACTTTTCAGATTTACCTGCTCAAATAATATGTGTGTGATGCTGTTGAACACTCACTGAAACACATATACATGTCTGTGGGCTGATACATTATGTTCTGAAAGAGAAGCAATGTGCTGGTCGTCGTCGTCGGCAGCCGTCCGTCTCGAGAGACGATGGTGTAGCTTCTTAAGAGTCTATCTGCACCGCCGAGAATGGCTGTGCAGTCCGACTCGGGAGTGACATTGTATCTGTCTCCTCCCGTGTTGAATCGACATCTTGCAATGACGCTGAAGCTACAGAGCCTGGGCAGGGTGATATGGAGGGTCTGCTGTTGCCCATGCAGCAGACCCCCCCTCTCTTCGCAGCTGAAGGGTCCAAGGGAAAGACGGAGTCAATACAGCTTGGCTTCAGGTGCGCCGCAGGAGTTGCCGGTGTTGACTACAACGTCAAACCACCTTAGGGACTCCGGCTCCGAATTTTCTGTCAGGGTTTACTCCCTTAGCCTTTCCCCTGAAGAGGTATGCCGCAAGGCAGCGGAGGTTTTTTGGAGTCAGAGTTTTCCTTCTCTGATGTACCCTGACTGGAAGATCGAACCAGCGACACTTAGCTCGCAGGCCGACGCTCAATCCACTGAGCTAAACCAGCCAGGGCCTGGTTTAGCTATCATTAAAAGAAATATAAATGACATGTAGTATTTATAATTTTATTTTTAATGAGAAAATTACAGAATTATGAGAAAGATTGGAAGAACAAGTAGAAAGAGAGATCCCAAACTTCTTTAAGCTGATGTGCCCCATATCTATAATGTTTCTCTTTTAAAATATATTTTTAGTGTCACTGAAGTACAGACCTCTGAATTTCCAAATCTTCTAGATCCATGGGGCATTTGAAAGTATATACAGTATCTAGAATGCTATACATTGTGCAAGACATCTGATTTCAAACATTACTCTTTGGAATTGGAAGCAAAATGGATCATCCTTCTAATGGCATTAATGGGACTCTCCTTGCAGATACTAATGCTATTTATATATAGTGACTGCTGCAAGAATAAACTTGTGTGGGAACAGGAAACTAACATGAATACAAGATCTATCTATATATTTCAAGTCCTAGCTTCCAAAAAAAATGCTGAGACCACCTTTGAAGCAGGGAGTGAAATGAAGTGTTGTGCCCTTTTGTGAATAGCTGTCACCCCCTTCACTTTACAAAGGCTTGGAATCTAATGGTTATCACTGGCACTTTGGCAATACAACATCAAAGGTTTCTGGGGAAACAGGATATATGCCAAATTTGACACTAAATATGTTTGTGGGTTACATTCCAGTGCAAGTAACATGAATTATAAAATGATGATGAAAACCATTTTTTAAATTGCTTCAATGATCTATTTTGCAACTACCCTGGAACACAATCGTTGGTGGTTATTTATGAGGTAAAATTAATAGAAATTTCTGAGAGATTATGTAGAAAGTGGAGGCGAATGCTGGGTGGTGTGGCTCAGTGGATTGAGTGCTGACCTGCCAACTGAGAGGCTGCCAGTTTGATTTCTGTCAGGACACATGCCTGAGTTGCAGGCCAGGTGCCCAGTTGGGGGCATGCAAGAGGAAACTGATCAGTGTTTCTCTTACACATCGATGTTTCTCTCCCTCTTTCTCCTTCCCTTCCCCTATCTCTAAAAATAAATAAATAAAATCTTTAGAAAAAGAAAGTGGAGGATATGGGTTCAATAGTAACAAATAACATGGAGATTTTGAGGGGAAGCTTATTTTAAAGGAAATAAGGGTGTAAGGCGGGTTGAGTTTGAAGTGCCTTTAAGATATCCAGGTGGGCATCTGGTAGACATTGAGAATATGAGATATGAGTGTAGAACTTGAATAGAAGTCATAGTTACAGAAATAAATATGTAAGTCATCTATACGTTAAAGATGGATAAAAGCATGTAATTCAATGAGATCATCCAGGAATGAGGAAAGGGGAAAGGGGAAAGATAAAACTCTGGAAAACACCAACAGTTAAGTGGATGTCTCTACATCCTTATGAAGAAAATCAAAGGTGTTGGGATAATTCTTCTCCCATCTGAATTTTGAGGGGATTTTTTTTCATCTGTTCAGAGTCCCCAGGTACAAGAACTTTTGACAATGACAAATAAACATATTTATATCAAACAATGGTATAAGGGATTAAAAGCATTACCCCTCCTTGTTAAATTTAGATTCCAAAGAATTCTGGCTGGTTGAGTGTTTCAATACCAAGAAATGAACCACTAAGATTGGTATTTAAGGCATAAACAAGAATTTTAGAGGTCACGATGAGCATCCAGGAGTACATTCTCTGTTGTTTCTATTCTTGCCCTATCCTTTTATTTCAATTATCTACTTCCAGGATTCTTGTCTAATTTAGTGGGTACTATGTATTTCAACCTGGAGAATGAGTGAAAGTTCTGACAGAGGAAAATTTGTGTCTCTTCTTGTAAACATAGCCTTGATGCTTGAATGGGCTAATAGAGTTTCTACATTTTTCCTCTTACTAGTAAAAATTTCATGAGAATGAAGGTATATGTTGAAGACAATTATTTTTTCCTATTTTATTCTCTTTATATGCTTATAGATAGGCAATATTTTCTATACCTTGCAGTAAGCATTGTGTTGTAGTACTTTGTGGTCGAGGGCGCGGAGGCAATTCCAGCAGATAGAATGAAAGACAGTCAGAGGGCTGCCACTCGCTCAGGCAGGATCAGCACTGAGCAGTGCAAGCACCTTCCTTTTATTGGATTTTGCAGATATGCTAATCAACAGGGAGGGTCCAAGAATGAGCTCACAGGCACATCCTGGGAATGATCACAATGTACTTGAAACTTACAACAGAGGAAGTTCAAAAGGTCAACTGAAGAGAACACTTCCTGACAAACAAGTCTATATAGCATTCATAGACAGAAAAACAGGAAAACATAAATCCAATCACTTACTCTTCTAAGGCTAAGGAATGGATACACTGTTCAGAAAGCAATCAAGGTTAAACACCATTTGTACTTAGTTTTGTTTGATTTCCTTACCAACATCAGGGAAGATGGAGTACTCAGCAAGATTCTTTTTAAGTCATAGGATGTCTTTAAGATCCTGAGGCCTGAGCAGTCAGACTGTTGGCACCAACGAGTCCAGCTCGCTGCTCGGATCATTAAACGCCTGGACCGAGAGGCATGTAAACATACCTCAAATTAGAAGTTTTGATTTCCAGCATCAGCATTGACTAGTTTCTCTCCAATTGAAAGTGCCTGCCACTTCAGCACATAGACCTTCCAGGTTGTGGATGGGCTTATTCCACCTTTTTGCAAGCTAGAGCCTAGGTGTTGCTACAACTCAGACCCCACCATGTTGATGATAACAAGAAGTGGTTTACAGCATTCCCTCACTTATCGCGGGTATTACATCCTAGACACCCCCGCAATACGTGAAAATCCGCGAAGTAGGAACCTTACATTTATTTTAGTATTTATATATATTTTAAGGCTTTATAAACCCTTTCCACATACTTATAAACCATTCCCAGTCCCTTACTAACCTTTGCCACTCCCTTATTAACCTTTTCCACATTTTTATTATGTTCTTAAACGTAATACCTACACTCTTAAACCCACGTAACTTTAACAACATAGGTATACAGTAACGCAAAATCCTGTGATATAACAAAATATCCGCGATAAATAATTAAATATAATATTTTTAAGAATCCTGTGATACAGTGAAGCTGACATAAGTGAACCACAATATAGAGAGGGACTGCTGTAGTCAGAAAACAATTAGAATCTGTATGGCTGCTTGAATCTCACAAACCTTGAACTCTCACCTTGAAGTTTTAGAGAAAAATTAACTTCTTGTTTTTTGAGCCTCTAAATCTGGAAGAATAGTATCTTTGTAACAGCTGCCTACTTCTCCCACACCATCTAATGCAAGAGAGAAATAGTACTTAAGATGGGTAATAAAACCAAGACCTGTTCCTTCCTCTTAAGGGAAAGTGAAGGTTAAAAGAAGTTATAGAGAAAATAGGAAGGTTGTTTAATGATGATCAGAATAGTCAAAGATATAAAGAAAATGTACTAGATATTTGACAGTCATGCATTTTTGTCCAGTCTTTGCATGTGAGGGTTAATACCCCTCAACTCAGAAGAAGAGAAATCTAAATTGTATTATGGAAGAGCCCTTTTCTCTTTACTTTAAGTTATTTATTTTTCAATTATAGTTGACATACAATATTGTATTAGCTTCAGGTGTATAACTCAGAAATTAAACATTGTATAACTAACAAAGTGATAATCACACCAATAAATATAGCATCCATCTGACACCATACATAGTTATTACAATATTATTGACTATTCCCTATGCTGTACTTTGCAGCCCCGTGACTATTCTGTACCTACCAATTTATACTTCTTACTTTTTTCACCCATCCCCCCAACTCCTCCTATCTAGAAACCATCATAATGTTCTCTGTATATATGAATCTGTTTATGTTATGCTTGCCTGCTTATTTTGTTTTTTAGATTATGCATAAAAATTAATCATTGGCATTTGTCTTTATCTTTCTGACTTATTTTGCTCAGCTCATTATCTTCTAAGTCTATTCGTGTTGTTGCAGATGGCAAGATTTCATTCTTTTTAATAGCTGAGTCATATTCCATTGTATGTATACACCACTTCTATATCCATTCAACCACTGATGGACATTTAAGTTGCTTCCGTATCTTGGTTATTGTGAATAATGTTGCAATGAACATATATTGTATATGTCTTTTTGCTTTAGTGTTCAGATTTCTTTGAATAAATACCTAGAAGTAGAATTGCTGGGTCCTTCTGTTTCTTGTTACACAACCTTTGTTTTAAAGTATACTTTGTCTTGTATAAGTATTGCTAACCCAGTTTTTTTCTTTTATTCCATTTTCATGAAATGTCTTTTTCCATCCCTTTACTTTCCATCTGTGTGTATCTTTCAATCTGAAGTGAGTCTCTTTAGTCAACATATGTAAGGGTCTTCTTTTGTTATCTATTCAGCCTCCGTATGTCTTTTTATTGAAGCATTTAATCTATTCTTATTTAAAATAATTGTTGATAGATATGTATTTATTGGTTTCTTCTTCTTCTTCTTCTCCTTCTTCTCCTCTTCCGCCTCCCCTCCCCCTTCCCCTTCTTCTCCTTCTTCTTCTTCTCCTCTTTCTTTTTCTTCTTTCTTCTCTTCTTCTTCTCCTTTTCCATCTTCTTCTATCTTCTTCATCTTCTTTTTCTTCTCCACCTCCTCTCCCTTCCCCTCTTCCTCCTTCTCTTCAAGAAAACCAGTATTTTTGTAATACTGGTTTGGTGATGATAAACTCATTTTATCTACTTTTTTCCTCTGGGAAGCTTTTCATCTGTCCTTTGACTCTGAATGATAGTTTTGATATGTAGAGTAATCTTGGTTGTGAATCCTTACTTTTCATCACTTTAATTACATCTTGCCAATCCCTTCTAGCCTATAAAATTTTCATTGAAATATCAGCTCTAAGACATATGGGAGTTTCCTTGTAAATAACTAATAGCTTTTCGCTTTCTCCTTTTAAGATTCTCTCTTTGGGAAAATATATTTGCCAATGATATCACAGAAAGGGGACTGATCTCCAAAATATATAAAGAGCTTATACGACTCAACATCAAGAAAACAAACAACCTAATAAAAAAATGGACAAAGGACCTGAAAAAACACTTCTCCAAAGAGGACATACAGAAGGTCCATAGACACATGAAAAAATGCTCAACACCATTGGCCATCAGAGAGATGCAAATAAAAACCACAATGAGATACCACTTTACACCTGTCAGAATGGTCATCATCAACAAATCAACAAACAACAAGTGCTGGTGAGGATGTAGAGAAATGAAACCCTACTGCACTGTTGGTGGGAATGCAGACTGGTGCAGTCTCTATGGAAAACAGTATGGAATTACCTCAAAAAACTAAAAATGGAACTGCCTTTTGAACCAGCGATTCCACTGCTAGGATTATACCTGAGAAATCCTAAAACCCTAATTCAAAAGAACTTATGCACCCCTATGTTCAAAGCAGCCCTGTTTACAATAGCTAAGTACTGGAAACAGCCTAAGTGCCCATCTGTAGATGAGTGGATCAAAAAACTGTGGTCCATTTACACAATGGAATACTATGTAGCAGAAAGAAAGAAGGAACTCCTGCCATTTGCAACAACATGGATGGAACTAGAGAAAATTATGCTTAGTGAAATAAGCCAGGCAAAGAAAGCAAAATACCGTATGATATCACCTAATACAGGAAACTAAATAACAACATAAACAAATGAACTAAATAGGACAAAGAGTAGAATAGTAGTCAATAGGGGGGAGGGGGGAGGGAGAGAACGGGGATAAGTAAGGGAAGGTCTAGTCAAGGAATACGTATAAATGACTCATGGACATGGATAACGGGGAGGGATATAATTGCGGGAGAAGGGGTGGGTTGGGTGGGGGGAGCAATGGGGGAGAAATGAGACAACTGTAATTGAAAAACCAAAAAAAAAAAAAAAAAAGATTCTCTCTTTGTCTTCAAACTTGCATTTTGTTTATGATGTGTCTTGGTGTGGGCCTCTTTGGCCTCATCTTGTTTGAGACTCTTGGCACTTCCTAGACTTGTATGTATATTTTCTTTACCAGATTGGAAAAGTTTTCCATCATTATTTTTTCCACACATGTTATCAATTCCTTGCTCTCTCTTCTTCTTCTGGCACCTCATGATGAGAATGTTGGTACACTTGAAATTGTCCCTTACACTGTCCTCATTTGGGGAGGTTCTTTCTCTTCTTGCTGTCTTGATTAGGTGTTTTCTGCTTCCTTTTCTTCCAAAACTCTGATTTGATCCTCTACTTTATTTACTCCACAGTTGATTTCTTGTAATGTACTCTTCATTTCAGGTAGTGTATTTTTCATTTATTGGGTGGCCAAAAAGTTTGTTTACTGTTTTCCATATGATGGTTCTAGTAGTGCTTAGATGTCTTTATCTTTATTCAAAATCTATTTTGTTATATTTTATTGTGACAGTTGTCATATCAGTGTACATTTAAACAAAAACATCAAAACTGGTGAATTTTTGTGTAACCATTTTAATATTGAAGATGGGAGAAGATATGCAACATTTTCCAGTGTATTCTGCTTTATTATTTTAAGAAAGGTAAAAATGTAACTGAAATTCAAAAGAAGATTTGTGCAGTGTATGGAGAAGGTGTTGTGACTGAATGTGTCAAATGTAGTTTGTGAAGTTTCTTGGTACTGTTGACATTTTAGCTGAATAATTATTTGCTGTGGGACTGTCTTATGCACTGGAAGATGTTTAGCAACACTTCTGACCTTTATGCACAAGAAGCCAATAGTGGGAGATAGCCAATGTATCCAAAATATCCAAATTGATAAAGTTATTGATAAAAATAAAAAATGAGTCTATTATTTTATTTAAAAAAACTAAAACTTTTTGGCCAACACTATATAACTGGTTTTCTTTTTTTTATGTTTTCTATCTGTATTTTTATGTTTCCTATTTCTTTGTTAAGATTCTCACTAAGTTAATTTACTCTTCCCCTAAGTTCATTGAACATACTTGTAACCAGTGTTTTAAACTCTGCATCTAGTAACTTGCTTGTCTCCACTTTTTTCTTTGTGTTTTGTTCTGTTCTTTCATTTGGGACACATCTCTTTGTCTTCTCATTTTGGCTGCCTTTCAGTGTTTGTTCTTATGTATTGTATTATATAGAGCTGCTATATCTCCCATTCTAAGCAGAATGGCCTTATGTAATAGGTGTCATGTAGGGTCCAGTGGCACAGCCTCTCTAATCACCTGAGCTGGGTATTCCAGGTGCACCTACTGTGTGGGTTGTGTACACCCTTCTGTCATAGTTGAGCCTTGATTGGTATTGACACCTCAATGGAAGGGTTGTACCCCCAGGCCAATTGGATGTAAGGACAGGTTGTGACCAGCTTGGAAGGTCAGCTGTGCAGGGACTGATCCCATGGAGCAGGACTTGCTTAAAGGGCCTCTGGAGCCTTATGAATCTGCTCCTTGAGTGTGTCCCTTGTGGAAGATGTTGAGTGGTGCTTCAACATGATCTGAAGCTGTTCACTGCATGCACTGTCTCTGGGGCTTCCTGAGAGATGCAGGCTAATGTCAGCCACCTATGCCCTACCCAGGTCCACCCTGAATGAGCTACAAAGCAATATGCATATGGCTGCCACTTGTGCTGGGCTTGGAGGTGCCTAGGAGATACTGAGCTGTAAACCACGGTTGGCTGCCACTGATGCATGGCATGGAGCACTTAGCAAGAGGTACACAGCATTTCAAAACTAAATGCTGCTTGTTGGAGACATTCTAGGAATGTCTAAAGCATGAACCAAGACAAATAATTTGTATGAAAAATCCACTAGAAGTAGCTTGGGTGACCCCACAACTTGGATGGGGTGAAGTCGCAAGGAATTCTTTAGGTAGGCCTGTATTGCTATGAACTTCCCTCTCAGGACTGCCTTCACTATGTCCCATAGGTTTTGTTTTTTTGTGTGTGTGTTTATTTTCATTTGTTTCCAAATACTTTTTAAAATTTTTTCCTTGATCTCACTGTTTCCAGTAAGATCTTGGTTTCTAGTTTCAAGCCACTGTGATCCAAGAAGATGCTTGATATATTTTCAATTTCCTTGAATTTTTAAGTCTTCTTTTGTATCCTACCATGTGATCTATCATAGAAAATGATCCATGTGCATTTGAGAAGAATGTATATTTTTATTTGGAGGGGGTGAAATGTTCTGTAAATATCAATTAAGTCAATTTGATCTAGAGCATTAGCTACAATATTTTTGTTGGTTTTTTTGTTTGGGAGATCTACCCATTGTTGACACCGGGGTGTTAAAATCCCCTGCAATGACTGTATTGCTCTCTGTCTCTTTTTTAAAGTTATCCAATATTTTCTTTATATATTTTGGTGCTCCAATATTGGTGCATATATGTTTACAAAAGTTATATCATCTTATTGAACTACTTCTCTAAGTATTATGTAGTGACCTTCTTTGTCTGTTGTATTGACCTTTGTTTTGAAGTCTATTTTGTCTAACATAAACATCTTTGTTTTTCATGTCCATTTGCATGGAATATTTTTTCTATCCATTCACTTTCAGTCTGTGTAGATATTTTGTTCTGAGGTGGGTCTTTTGTAGGCAACATATATGTGGGTCATGTTTTCTTATTCTTTCAGCTACCCTATGTCTTTGACTGGAGCAGTTAATCCATTTACAGTTAAGAATATTATTGATAAGTACTTAGTTATTGTTCTTTTTTTCTTTTTACCTATATTCCTCTATCTATTTTTTCTTTTTTCTTTAGCAGTCCTTTTAAGATCTCTTACAATGCTGGCATAGTGGAGATATACTCTTTATCCTTCTTTTGTCTTTGAATCTCTTTATTTCTCCTTCCATTTTAAATGAGAGCTTTCCTGGATAGAGTAGTCTTGGTCTCAGGTCCTTGCTTTTCATTCCTTGGAGTATTTTGTGCCAATTCTTTCTGGCTTATATTGTTTCTGTTGAGAAATCAGCTGATAGCTTTATTGGAGCTCCCTTTATATTACTAGCTGTTTCTCCATTGCTGCCTTTAAGATTCCCTCTTTGTCTCTAAAGTTTGCCATTTTAATTGTAACATGCCTTAGAGTGGTCCTCTTTGTGCTCATCTTGATTGGGACCCTCTGTGTTTCCTGGACTTGCATGACATTTTTCCTTATCAAGTTAAGGAAGTTTTCTGTCATTACTTTTTCAAACAGGTTTTCTATCCCTTGTTCTTTTTATTCTCCTTCTGATATTCCTATCATGCAAATATTTTTACGTTTTGTGTTGTCTCAAAGATCTTTTAAACTATCTTTATTCTTTTTGAGTCTTTTTTCACGATGTTGCTCTGACAGGGTCTTTTTTTATACCTTGTCTTCTAACCTGCTGATTTGACCCTGTGCTTCATCTGGCTCACTTATAATTCCTTCTAGTGTGTTCTGCATTTCAGATACTGCATTCTTCATTTCCAACTGGTTCTTATTCAAGGTTTCTATATGTCCTTGTTCATGCTGATATAGTTACCACTAAGTTCCTTGTAGTTCTCACTAAGTTTCTTGATCATCCTTACAATGATTACATTAAATTCTATGTCTAATAAATTGCTTGCCTTGATTTCATTTAGCTCTTTTTCTGGATATGCCTTCTTTTCTTTCATTTGGGGGTTGTTGGGGTTTTTTTTTTCCTCATTAGTTTCTTCTTCATGTTTGTTTTTATGTATTAGATTGACCTACTTTGATTTTCTATCTCGTGCAGTGGTTTTGTGTGTTAGTAGTCTTGTGAGACCCAGTGGTGCAGACTCCCTGTTCTCCTAATATGGATGCTCTAGGAATGTCCTTTATGTGGGTTATGTGGACTCTCCAGTTGTATTTGTGTCTTGGTTATTATTGGCCCATTCATTTGTGGGAACTTTCCTCCTTCTGGCTAACTAAGGGGCTCAATCCCCATCACGTGTTTTATACTTTGTATAGATGCTGGCAGAACAAAACAAAACAACAGCAAAACAAGAAATATCCCCTGACCACTGTAGCAATATCAATGACAAGGAAGCAAAGAATAATAAAAGTAAAAAGAAAATTGTAATAGTAGGGAAAAAGAAAAAGAATATGAGAAGACAAAAGGAAAGAAAAGTTATTATGAGAGGAGAAAGGGGAAGAGAACTAATACTTGTAATGAACTGAAAGAGGAAACTGGGAAAAAGGAACACAGAAAAGGTAACAAAAGTAGTAAAAAGAGAAGAGGTGAATGATGAAGTAAGCAAAGATAAGAGTAGAATAAGAGATATGAAAGAAAAATCAGAATACCAAAAATAAAAGAAAAATAGATAAAAATAATTAAAAGGCTATGAAAAAAAAAGATAGTAAAAATGTAAAAAGAAAAACAAAACAAGTAGATTTGTCTCAGCAGAATTTAGATTTTGCCTTCTTATTTTATTTATTTATTTGGGGGTATAAAAAATGAAAATTTATTTCTCACAGTTCTGGAAGAGAGCCCTTCTTCAGGTCCAGACTGTAGACTTCTCACTGGGTCCTCACAAAGTAGAACAGGCCCAGGAAACCATTCTTGAGAACTCCATCCTCATGACCAGATCAACTCTCAAACCCCCACCTCCAAATACCATCACCTTGAGGGGTTAATATTTCAACATATGAATTTTGAGGGACACAACTTCCAGATCATAAAAGGGAGGTCATATTTCTTTGGCATTCTACAGAAACAAATATGGTACTGTGCTTCTCATAGCTGTCCAATGTATATATTAAGTGAATTGATTACCATAATTTTGATATTCTAAATTAAAATTTCACAATTAAACTGTCAAAATTAAATTCCATTAATATCTTTGTTTTACAGGAAACTAAGGTAAAGAAAGATTAAATGTCTTATTAACCCAGTGTATTGGTAACAAAATCAATATCTTAATACACATTTTTGTTTTCTATTCCTCTGTTCCAATTGCCAAGTTCTTCTATATCTCATGAAGAAAAAAGATTATGTCCTTGATTCAACTTTTCATTTTTTTTTCTTTTTTTAAAACAATTATCAGAAGAGATCTTGCCTTCTTGTTTCTCTCTTTGGATTCCTCTATTATGTCTGAGTGTGGTGTAAGTCAATGTCAGATGCTATCTATCTCCGGCCCTCAGCTGCCTTTTCAAAATTACAAGTGATCCACAGCTTGTGGTTGATTCCTCCAGTTTTGGCTGCTCTTAGGATGGGCCAATATGCTCTGAAAACTGGCTTTTATCAGCACTGGGTCCAGGGGTGTGTTGGCAAACATCCCTAGTCACCACAGGATCCACCTCTGCCTGTCTGCCTACTGGCTTGCTGTCAATCTTAGACTAGTCACAGACCCAACTGTTTTTGAGAGGCTTTTGGTGGAAACAGAGAGCTGTGATTCCTGAATGTCCCATGGCAGGTGCCTTTCAGACTTCAGGGAAGATGGTGGGTGTGTTCCCCCTCCCCTGAGCCTCTAGTCTGAATCTCTTCAGGATTATTTTCCTGTACTCAGCAGGGTGGGGTTCCTGTTGGGCTTCAGGAGCCCAGGTTTTGGTTCTGCTGGATGCCATGAGGGTTTTTCTGTGGCTCTTCCATGAGGGAGAAGCGCCAGTGTATTTCCTAGGATAGTGTATGGATTGTCTGCACCTTAACACCAGTTTCTGATGACCTCTGAGTCTGTTTATGTTGCTGTATCCACAGCAATGGTTAAGACACAGGATGGGAGAAAAAAAGAAAAAAATAATAAATGAAATAGAACAGAGACAGAGCAAAACTGAAAAAAAAAAAAGAAGAACAAAAAATGTTGCTGGATGAAGTGAACAGGATTTCAGTGGATCTGGCAAGGGGAATTCCAGAGGATGGGGATATGGTATCACACAGGCAAGGTAATTTATTTTCCCCTGGGAGGGGCTAGCTCTTCTCAAAAAAGATGGCCTCTGTGAAGCCCAGGCATAGCCAGACCCTGAATATCATACAGCCACTCCCCCAAGTGTCTTCCCAGTAGTTCCCACTTCAGACTCTCTTTGCATGACTCCAATCCATACCACCCTCCCTTTGCCTGGGCCTAAGTTGGATACCCACAAACATAAAACCTGTGCTTTACCCCTTTAAGGAAAAAAAAGAATAAAAAAGATGGTGGATTTGTCTCCAGCGATTTTCATCTCTTCCTGTTGCAGGCTCCTTGATCTCCTGGTCTGGATGCTATAGTAATGTTCTTTGTGTGGGTTATGTGGACTCTCCTCTTGTATTTGTATTCTGATTATTATTGGCCTGTTCACTGGTGGGAACTTTCCCCCATCTGGCTAAGGGGCTCAACCCCTACCATAACTGCCTCTGCCTTGAGAGGGATTCTAGGTGTGAGTTGGATCTCCAGTTAGGGGACATATAGGAGGTAACCTATGAACATTTCTCTCTCACACCCACACCTCTCTCTTTCTCTCTCCCTTAAATCAATAAAATATATCCTGTATGCCTCATCTTCTTTCAAGTTTCATATCATCCTGATGGGGTGGGGGAAGGAAAGGAAGAGTCCAGCAACAAAACTATAACACTGGACAGAGGTGGGGCACTCAACCTGTTCCTTTGGGTGAGTCCCAGCCTCATGCTAACACCACTGTGCTCCAACCACGGCCTCTGCAGCCAGCGCCACCCCAGCTGCCTCTTTCTGCACCTGGTGCTCCTAGCTCTTCAGACAATTCTCAACCTCCTCAGTCAGACTGTCTGGTTTTTGGTTCTGGCAGCATCCGGGTCTGGGGAGGTGACAGCTCCCTACCCCCAACTACTGTAATCCCCAGACCCTGGTTCTCAGGGGCAGCAGGGTACATAGCCTGGCACAGATGGCACAGAGGCAAGGCTGGGCACTGAGGCACGGCTACTCCAGCGATTCTTCCCGAGGAAGATTTTGTACATTCAACAATATGGCTCCCACTCCAAACCTGCAGTGCCATAAACGCTGGGCTGGGTGGCAGTGGCAGCAGCATGTCTGCCAGGAGAGCCCGGGCCACCTGCTCCTGAGTGCCCTCACAGATGGACAAGCATTCACACACTTGCACATTTCCTATGCACACTCTCTCACATACGTTCTCACACACACTCAACTGGATTTTCTAATTGATTTTGCTGTAATTTAGCTGGAAGACTGGTACGGGCGTGGGAACAAGTGGGTGAGGCTTCCAGCTACTCTGCAGCCATTTTGGAACACCCTCCAGAATTTCTTTCTAAAAGCAAGAGTCTGGATGGAAAATGAGACAAAGGAAATGATGTAGCAGTTGTGTTTGCAGAGGGACACCATTTTAATTTAGATTGTATGTTTCCTTTGGGTGGGTTATTAGAGACTGGGAGATATGATTTTCTCAGCTCTAAAATGTACATTGTTTTCCACTTTAACATTTCTATACCAGGATGAATTATAAAATCAATGTGCATGTTGCTTAGTGGCAGATGGCTGTGTTTCTCTATTACCCCTAACCCTGTCCTGCAGTGGTATGTCCTGTAAAGGTAGACTAAGTGTGTCTTGAAGTCCAGAAATTCAAAAGCCATGAAGTACAGTGGGAGTTGGCAGAACTGAAGCAGACCAGGGGTGTGCCCTCTTATCAATGCATCAAGTGTCTAAACAGAATCATTAAATATTGATGGGGTAAAACAACTGAAAGCAAAGTAGTTTTCTGTTTTGAAAACTAATAGTGAGCACCACATCATAGTCTGGTAAAAGCTCCTTTTGCATATACATAATTCCCTGAATGTGTAGTTTTTCAGAAATTAGATTACTGTCACATGTAGTAACAAAGCAATTATTTTTAGATTGGAAATTGTTCAGAAAAATTCTTACCAATTGGTCATCTTGACAGTAAAAGATACAAGCATGGCCCCATCCAGCATGGGAAACTGCACAATATAAATCCATAATAGATGAAGTTTCTTAGAAATTGTCTTGTGAATGCTGGTGATTTGCAACCAAAACAAAAATTTAGCTTTAGTTTATCTGATATTGTGTTACTTTTTTATTATAATTAGTCAAAAGTTTCCATTGTTGAAGTTTTCCCACAGAACAATATTATAATTGGTTGGATAATTGGGAGTTGTGTTTCTGACCAAGGACTCAGCAGCAAATAAATCATAGACATGACCAACAATATGTCATACAAACAAGACACAGTCACCACAAACCTCCAAAATAATTTAAATTAGTAAATTATAATCTCAGTTTCTTAAAATGAGCAAGAATTTACAAATAACACATAAAATACAGGCCTAATGAATCATAAATTTGGTCAAACTAAAACTAATAGAAAGATAGCTATTGTAAACGTTGAATTAAGAATTTTATAGGACAATGTGTATGGCCCAGGTCTTGAAGAAAAGAAAAGAAAGCTGTCACAGAAAGTTTAACTGATGCATTCTTTAATTCTCAGTAAATTTCACTACTGAAAATGTCATATGAAAGCCAATATTGTTTCTTTAAATGCAAGACCTTGAAAAAGAGTGTTTAGAAAAAAGCACCAACAGAACTTAAATTAAAATTGACAACGTTTTTCCCTGACTAGTGTAGCTCAGTGGGTCGGATATTGTCCCACAAATTGAAAGGTCACTTATTTGACTCCTGGTCAGGGCACATGCCTGGGTTGTGGGTTTGGTCTCTGGTCCTGGCACGTTGGAGAGACAACTGATTGATGTTTCTCTCATAAATCAATGTTTTTCTCCCTCTTTCTCTCTCCCTTCTTCTCTCTCTAGAAACAAATAAAATCTTTTAAAAACTGGTCTATCTATCACCATAAATTAGCTGACATGTTTGTATGCACACATACACCCACACCCTCCTTTTTGCTTGAATTCATATTTAGTATGATCCCTTTAAAATCCATCCCTGAACATAGGAATCTGAGAAGCAACACCAAGAAAACTCCTTTTCATGGTTCCTTTATACCAATGGTTTCTAACTAAACATGACTTTTTTTAACATTTAACAATGTCTAAAAATATTATTTACTGTTTCGACTGGGTGGTGTTATTGGCATTTAGTTGGTAGAGGCCAGGGATGCTGTTAGACATTTTACCATGCATAAGACAGCACCCTACAACAAAGAATTATCTAGCTTTAAATGTCAATGGTGCCAAAGTTGTGAGACCCCATTTTATATAATAATTTGTATTATAGAAAAAGATGTAGTTCCAGTCATTCAATATCTTTGAATAATTCTTGAGGATCAATTTTATTTATCAACAGGAAGTGCCACTCACGCATCAGTAGCCCAATTACAACCTGCAAAGAAAGCAAGATACTTATCACATGGCCATAGTCCAGTGCATGGCACATTGAGGTGATTTAATAAATATTTGTTAAATAAATGGATAAATAGATGGAAAAAGGAAGACCAAGAAAGAAAAAAAGAAGGAAAGGGAAAAAAGAAGTGGTTGGTGCTAGAGCCAAAGTTTGTTTGATTTTGATGAATTTGCTTTTGTTTCCTTTATAATCTTTCATAAAATCAGTAGATACACACTTAGTTAACATTTATTTTTTACTAGTTACTATCATTAATAGTTTCTTGTATTTAACTTACTGTATTAGTAATAATTAAAGAACTTGAGTGTTTACAGTCATTATACAATTTTTCTTGTAGAATATCACAAATAAAATATTTTAAAATAATGTTATTGGCTTTCAAAAGTACTTAGAGTGTAGAAGATTATCTTCAAAAAAGTAATCACAGCATCTAAAAAATCCAGGACTTCACTAAAGTTTGTGGTGAGATTGCTTGTTTTGCATTGTTTTTCTTTGTCCACAGTTTATTCTCTTTGATCATCTAGTCTCTCTGCACCTCTAAGCAATATCCTGAGGCAAAGGATTCACCCTGGCTATTTTGAGAAAAGTATTTAGAAAGAATGGAATATGGTCCCAGGGAAATGGCTGAAAAGGGGAGGGGACACAGGTTAATTTTAGCGTTTATTATAAGAATCTTCTCTTTCTTTGCCTAAGTCATAATTCAGTGTCAGGATGGCCTTTATTACAAAACAAAACAAAAAAATCACAAAACCAAAGACCAATCAAAAACAAAAACAGAAAAATCTTACAAATATCTCTGTAAAGACATTTTGACTCTTCCAATGGCTTACCATAGTTTCTATATGTAAAAGTCAATCATTAAATAAATGTCAAATTAGTAAATGTATTAGGACTCTATTGTGTGCCATGGTCTCTACTGGTTATTGCACATAGAGAGATAAACATGCTTCTTGCTATCCAAGAAGAGTAACCTGGGATTCCTGTAAATAGATAGAAGTACAGATGATAAAAACAGGAAGCCAAATATAGTAAAGGCTGATTGTGTCTGCCAAATTCACCAAAACAGTGGCACCAGTCAGGTAGGGCACCAATATCCTTGCTTAATATTAGTCATACAGGTAGGCATTCTTACTTTTTGTCACTTCTAAATACCGTTATGTCTCCTCTCAGTTTGCATTCCAACAACACTTGATAAATATGAATCAACTATCCAGTTTATATCTCATTATAAAAGTTTTCTTTATTTTTAAAGGTATCTATAGGCAGACATCTTGATGTCTCATAAACCCAACACATGACAAATTAACACTTTTCTGCAAATAACAAGTACCAACCTAAGATTATAAGTATTGTGACACTCCATTAAAAGTTGATCTTCTCAAACTGGGCATTTTGCCATTTTTCTAATTTTTTTGCCTAATATCCATCAATCTTGGTCTTAATCATTTGTCTAGAGTTTGATGTATATTTCTAGTTAAGCCTTTTATTGCTTCCCACCTCAAAGGGTTCATCTATTCAATGAGCCCTTTACAAAATCATCCCTTATAGACTGATAGGCCTTGGAAATGCACTTTCCATGTTGAACACAAAGATCAAATTTTAAAAAATAATAAAACCTATATCTGGGTTAATGTAGAAGCAACTGGATTGGATTGAAATTTTCTAATTCTGAATGCTCCCTCTTGACATCAGCTTCCAATAAGAAAAATAAGAAGTGACTTAGCCTGCTGAACCCCCAACTCAAGGAGTCAGCTGGTAATATGAGCATGTCTCTGGATGGCACCCTTTGGTGGACTCCTGTCTAACTAACTTAATGTTTTTAAACTCAGACACATAGGCTCTAAAAGCCATCACTCTGTAGAAATTTCACACAGACAACTTTACTCTGAAATCCTTCCTGATAAAGCCACTGGATAAAGCCAAATTACCTCAGTGGTTTGGCTCAGTGGATTGAGCGTCGGCCTGTGAGCTAAGTGTCGCTGGTTCGATCTTCCAGTCAGGGCACATCAGAGAAGGAAAACTCTGACTCCAAAAAACCTCCACTGCCTTGCGGCATACCTCTTCATGGGAAAGGCTAAGGGAGTAAACCCTGACAGAAAATCCGGAGCCGGAGTCCCTAAGGCGGTATGACGTTGTAGTCAACACCGGCAACTCCTGCGGCGCACCTGAAGCCAAGTTGTATTGACTCCGTCTTTCCCTTGGACCCTTCAGCTGCGAAGAGAGGGGGGGTCTGCTGCATGGGCAACAGCAGACCCTCCATATCACCCTGCCCAGGCTCTGTAGCTTCAGCTTCACTGGAGAGGACACTCCAGCGACATCGCAAGATGTCGATTCAACACGGGAGGAGACAGATACCGTGTCACTCCCGAGTCGGACTGCACAGCCATTCTCGGCGGTGCAGATAGACTCTTAAGAAGCTACACCATCATCTCTCGAGACGGACGGCTGCCGACGACCTCATCACCTCGGAGCCAGCCTATAAGAAAGTGCCAGAATAACCAGAAAAGTGTTCTACTTAAAATCTCTCAAGAAATATCTGGAGTCAGATAATAATGAGAAAACTGGATTCCAGATTAAGTTACAAAGGAAAAAAAAAAAAAAAGTCATGCAAAAGCATCCACTAGTAAAAGAAAACCAAGATGTTTAAAGATAGGTCTCCCTCTCACACTCCCCTCCCTATGATGTAACATCAGTAGCACACACCTCAGTTGATTTCATGTTTCATTGCATATAGTTACCAGCTCTGACTTTCATAAAATAATATACCACTCTGTGAGTGAGCAGTGGCCCATGGCCAGTGAGTAAGAACTGAATTAACCTGGTGACATGCAGCCACATGGCAGGGCAGTAAGTCAAAGAGGCAGATGGAAACACACACTGTTTGTGTAAGTCCCATTGGGAAACAAAACAATGAGTGTCCAGTGGTTTTTCTCTCAAGTGATCTATCACTTTCCAGATCTCAGGCCGCCCTTCGAAGAATTTCAGCACAGGTGACATGAAGAGGAACCATTGACTTTGAAAGTAGCTGGGGCTGTATTTCTGCCAGACAGCTGATTGGTTCTTCAATCTCTTTTATTTAATAAAATTTTATTACTGTGATTGCAGTAGATGCTCATTTTAGAAAAAGGACATGATAATAAAGAAAAAAAAACATAAATGACCACCCAGAGATAGATTTGTGGGTATTTTAAGGTCTCTCACTCCAAATATTCTATATTCTTCAAAAATGGAATAATACCATTCACAGTAATTTTTAAAATGCAAATGCAACATCGTCGTCGTCGGCAGCCGTCCGTCTCGAGAGACGATGGTGTAGCTTCTTAAGAGTCTATCTGCACCGCCGAGAATGGCTGTGCAGTCCGACTCGGGAGTGACACGGTATCTGTCTCCTCCCGTGTTGAATCGACATCTTACGATGACGCTGGAGTGTCCTCTCCAGTGAAGCTGAAGCTACAGAGCCTGGGCAGGGTGATATGGAGGGTCTGCTGTTGCCCATGCAGCAGACCCCCCCTCTCTTCGCAGCTGAAGGGTCCAAGGGAAAGACGGAGTCAATACAACTTGGCTTCAGGTGCGCCGCAGGAGTTGCCGGTGTTGACTACGACGTCAAACCGCCTTAGGGACTCCGGCTCCGGATTTTCTGTCGGGGTTTACTCCCTTAGCCTTTCCCCTGAAGAGGTATGCCGCAAGGCAGCGGACGTTTTTTGGAGTCAGAGTTTTCCTTCTCTGAAATGCAACATATATACAGAGATATGTACTTATAAATGTACAACTCAATATGCATAAAATCTCATGTTATACATTTTTCTTTCATTAATAATTTATAGTGGCTTTCTACAGCTACACAGAATTTCTGCATTTTAACAGCTGCTTGATGTTTGATTGTAGGTCTCTTCCAAAATGTACTTAACCAAGTTATGATCAATATTTTTAAGTGACTTTTTTGGTGATGCCTTTCCCATTTTTCTCTTATGTTGAGGTTGAGCATAAGTCTTTTTCTCACTGCATACATATAATACAAAAATTAGTTACTTTATTTTTTGTGTGTTTTATTCATTTTGCTGTTACAGTTGTCCCAGTTTCTTTTCCCTTTTCTCCACTCTACCCAGCAACCCCCTTTCCTACAGCCGCTCCCCCCTTTAGTCTATGTTCATGGGTCATGCCTATAAGCTCTTCTCAACATTCCCCGGTCCATTCTGCACCTTTGTACTATGTTTCTTAATTCCTGCACCATTTTCCTCCCTCTCCCTTTATCCCCTCCCAGCTGATCTCCCTCCACATGGTCCCCATACCTATGATTCTGTTCCACTCTGGCTGTCTTCTTTGTTTGCCTTTGTTTCCATTCCCTAACTCCTGCTGTTGATAGTTGTGATACTGTTGTCATTTTACTGTTCATCGTTTTGATCTCCCTTTTCTTAAATAAGTCCCTTTAACATTTTATATAATAATGGCTTGGTGATGATGAACTTCAGCTTTACCTTGTCTGGGAAGCACTTTAACTGACCTTCCATTCTGAATGATAGCTTTGCTGGATAGGTAACCTTGGTTGTAGATCCTTGCTTTCCATCACTTTGAATATTTCCTGTCAGGCCCTTATTGCCTGCAAAGTTTCTTTTAAGAAATCAGCTGACAGTCGTATAGGTATCACTTTGTAGGTAATTGTCCTTGTCTCTCTTGCTGCTTTTAAGAGTCTCTATTTTTAATCTTTGGCATTTTGATTATGATGTGTCTTGGTGTGGTCCTCCCTGGGTCTAGTTTGTTTGGGACTCTCTGTGCTTCCTGGACCCATATGTCCAGTTTCTTCCCCAAATTAGGAAATTTTTCTTTAATTATTTTTTCACATAATTTTTCAATTTCTTGCTCTCCCTCTTCACCTTCTGGCAATCTTATGATTCAGATGTTGGCATGTTTAAAGCTATCCTAGAGGTTTCTAAGCCTCTCCTCATTTTTTTCAATTCTCATTTCCTCCTCTGTACTGGTTGACTGTTTATTGATTCCTTGTGTTCTAATTTGTTGATTTGAACCATGTTTTCCATTCCTTTACCACTTGTTTTGTGTGGATTTTCCTTCATTTCACCCAGGATAGCCTTCATTCTTTCCTTGTCCTGTCTAAAATTTCCTTTCAAGTCTGTGAGCATCTTTATCACCAGTGCCTTAAACTAGGCATCTGTTAGGTTCGCTATCTCCTCATTAGTTAGGTTCACTATTGGCTCATTGCTTAATTCTGTCACTGGGACCTTGATCTGCCCCCCCCCCCCATTCTGGGCTGTACTTCTCTGTCTCTACATCTTGACAGCTTTCTGTGTTTGCCTCAGTGATTTGGGTAGGGCTGTCACAACTGTTACATTACAGGGGGTGGAGCCTTAGGTATTCATTAGTGTTGGTGACCTGTTTCACTGTGTTTTGGCACTGTATGTGGGGTAGTGGTCTGAAAGGGAACAGTCAGAGGAGGATTTAACAGCAGGTGCACCAGGCTCACACCCTGGGCCCTAACTTCTGAAGGGCCCTGCAAAATCCCAACTTTACACTTTTTTTTTAATGACACTAAGTTTGGTTTCATTACTACTCTGAATAAAATATGGTTAACATGTATTTTTATTTTCCCTGTCTCTCTCTTGTTTTTAAGGGGCCCAATATTTTCTTCTGCACCCGGGGCCTCAACTGACCTCAATCGGCCTCTGGGAACAGTGCTGGTTGCCACTGCTTTTCCAGGCACTTCTCCCCTTTCCTGTAATAAGCAAGCTGCCTCCTTTTCAAGACTGGTAGCTCATTCCTCCACCCTAGCCCCCACTGGCTTTCACAGTCAGGATCCATATGGTTCTGTTTTCCCCAGCGCTGGAACCACAAGCTACGCAGTCTGGCCTGGGGCTGGGATCTGTCTTATTTGGGGCTGGAATTGCCTTTTGGATTAAGCTGTATGGCTGTGTTTTTCACCATGACTACAGTTGCTGTACTTCTAGCCACATCCACCATCTATGTTGCCACCAGCGGCCGCTGCTGCTAGTCATGCAGCCAGGCATACTGCCTGCCAAGCACCGCCCCCGCAGCTGCTGCTCTTCTCTTTCTCTTCATCCTGGCTCTTCCCCTCCTACCTTTCTTGTTAATTATTTCTTCTTTATTTCTTTGTTGAACTTCCCTGTAGTTTCGATTTTCTGGATTTTCTGGGTTTCTGGTTTTGTTTGTTTTTTAGTTTTGAAATGGTTGTAAATTTCTTCTTAGTTGTGAAGAGATGCAGCATGTGAATTTATGCCTCCATCTTGGCCAGAAGTCAAAAATTAGTTACTTTAGAACATTTTAAAACTATAAAGTAATGAGACTAGACCTCTATTTACTAGTGTTAAAAATTAAGAAGGATTGACTCTCTCTCTCATAAGATAAATTAACTGACTTTTCTTGTTTTACTATTTCGTTTTTAGTGAGGATGACGTCAGACTTTTATATTAGATTATAGTTGTAAAATGCAGTGTGTCTCAGGCATTGTCAACACACTCGCCTCATCTAAACATAACCTTTAGTCAAAGATCCCATCCAGAAATAGCATTGTGATTAATTAAATAGGCTGTTATCTCAAGCAGATCTGGATTCAAGTTCTTTCTGCAACTCACAAGATATGATGACATTGGGCAATATAATATAATTAATCTCAGTTTCAGTTTTTGCAGTTGTGAAATAAGAAGAGTAATGATGCCTACTTCATAGGGTTCTTTTGTGAGCATCAGATGAGGCAATGCATATAAAAATAAGAGCTAAATGTTAACTACATTTAGGCACAGCCTTACAAGCATAAACACCTGACATGGAATGATAGCTTAATACATTACACTAGTATTACATCTGTTTTCCATGGGCTCTAACAATTAGAATGAAGGATTCAGAGCACCAGGAAGAAAAAATTAGATTAAACATTACCCCTTATAGAAATTTATCCCAGTGATGTTGATTTCTTCCTGAAAATGTGACACATAACATATTCACAGGTAATCTAAGTCAGAATGTAGATATTGTCTTTCTGAGCTGAGAAAGCATTTAATTATTAGTTTGCTCAGGAAGTAGTGCAGAAACCAGAAAAGCTCAGAGAACAAGTTACAGCAAGCCTACACACACACACACACACACACACACACATATACACACTCAAGAAATATTTGTTGATTACTAGAGTCTAACTTCCATCTTCTCACCTTGAACTCAAGCCCCATCCTATTAAGAGAACAAAGAAACATCCAGTATCTGGTTTCTTCCCCCTCACATCATCTTGATTTTTGTTGCTTTTTGTTCTGAGTTTTTTAATTCCTGTTTTTAGGAGTTTTTTTTTTTCTCCTCTCCCATATCCACAAGTGTTCATTTGTAGATCTTTAAGTCAGGTCGAAGTGTTACAGTTTTCTTCTGCTTTGTGATTTTTATTTTAAGGCAAATGTCCCATGAGCTGAAATGTTTCTTTTCAGGTTTACTTCTTATAGTAACTGTGTTCAAGTGTCTCCTGCTATTTTCTATTCAGTTTTCAATGTCTTATATTTTCTACACCAGCAATAATAGGAGACCTTATCCAGGCAGGGATGGCACACTTAGTTCAAGAATTCCCTCTTGTGATAGTGATGTGCAGTTTCTTCAACAGGTGATACTTTGGGAGAGTACAAAAGTAGAACCATGTCTTCTGATTTTGTGGTTTTCTTTTATTTCTATAGTCCCCTTACATTCAACCTTTTTACTACCAAACCCCTCAAAGACTACTTTCCCTTCCAAGTTGTCAGTCTCTCCCAGAACTGCTGCTTTCCCAAAATGGCCATGTTTTGCTCCTTCTGTTCTCATGTCACTTTTTTTCTTTAATTTCCATAATAGCCCATAGTCTCACTTACCAGATCTCAGACCTATCCTTAGTATTGCCTCTTAGGGTGAGACCATCACCTCTAGGGGTGGCTTTATCCATAAAATAGCATTATATTTAATTGAAAAGTTTCCCCTAAAAATTTATGTCCATCCAGATTCAGTGAATGTGGCTGTATTTGGAAATAGGGTTTATGTAGATATAATCAAGTTAAGATGAGGTCATGCTGATTTAGGGTAGTCCTTAAATCCAAAGATTGGTGTCTTTCTAATGAGAAAGAGATGTGGAGACAGAGAGGCACAGACACATATAGAAGGAAGGTCATGTAATGACATAGAGAAAAAGATCATGTGACCATGAAGTGAGAGATTGCCCTGATGAAGCTAAGCTGTAGAACACCAAAGATTGCTGGTAACCACAAGAAGCTAGGAGAGAGGCATGGGACAGATTCTCTCTCAGAGCCTCCTGGAGAAACCAAACTAATAGTCACCTTGATTTCAGACTTCTCACTTCCAAAATTGTGAGAGAACAATTTTATGTTTCTTTAAACTACCTAGTTTGTAGCCCTAGGAAATTAATCCAATCACCAACGCTAGTAATCACTGCCGTCTACTTATTCCTGTGTAGTGTTCACTTGATTCTCAATGCTAGTATAGGCTTTGGAGTCAATCTTTCTGGTTTGGGTTGTTTCTTTCCTTTGTATACACAAATTAAAATCTTCAGTAATCTCAGTCTCAAATTAAAATCTGCACTAATCTCAGTCTCATAGTATTCTTAGTGTGTTCTATGGTTGACTTTATTTATATTCCTTTTTAATCTGTAAGGTTTTGAAAGATATGTGGAGAGATTCAGATTTAGGATTCTGCTAATGTCCTATAGGCAATGTGATTTATGTTTTGACATAGTTAAGGTACTGGTTCTCAAACTGAATAGATCATTGGAATGACCATACATTCTTGAACACAATTCCCCAAAATGTTATCCTATATTTCAAGGTAAGGACCAGGGTCTGTATTATCTTCTCGGCTGATCATATTAAAAATAAAAGAAACCAGAAATAAAATCATACAGAAGCCTAAACTTAAAAGCTAAAACTATGAAACTCTTAGAATAAAACCTAGGGAGAAAGCTTCACAACATTAAATTTGGCAAAAATATCTTGGGAATCACACCAAAAGTACAGGCAACTAAAAAAAAATAGATAAACTTGACTTCAAAATTGAAAACTTGTGCATCAAAGGTCA
The DNA here is from genome assembly GCF_987537825.1 of Furipterus horrens. Classification (NCBI taxonomy): domain Eukaryota; kingdom Metazoa; phylum Chordata; class Mammalia; order Chiroptera; family Furipteridae; genus Furipterus; species Furipterus horrens. The sequence continues at coordinate 60,228,746 of NW_028327179.1, read as the reverse complement.
TTACAAACAGAATCAAAAGATAATCCCTGAAGTGGTATAAAATATTTGAAAACTACATCCTTGATAATAGATTGATATCCAGAATATATAAAGGTGTCCTATGACTTGACAATAAAAATACAACCTTATTTTAAAACTAAACAAAGGATTTTAATAAACATTTTTCCAATGAAGACATAAATATGGCCAAATACATGAAAAGGTACTCAGCATCACTAATCATCAAGAAAATGCAAATCAAAACTACTGTAAGATAATACCACAAAACCATTAAAATGGTTATTTTCAAAACAAAACAAAACCTAGAATATAACAAGTGCTGGTATTTGGAAAAATTGGAATTCTAATTTATTGTTGTTGCGAACGTAAAATAGTCCAAGTGCTATGCAAAACAGTATGACAGTTTCTCAAAAAATTGAAAATAGATTTATCATAATCTAGCAGTTTTACTCTGAGTGTATAACTGAAAAAATTGAAAGCAGGGACTTGAACAGATATTTGTGTACCCATGATTATAGCAACATAAATCACGGTAGCTAAAAGGTAAAAGCAAATCAAGTGTCCATAGACAATTGGATAAACTGTGGAATGTACACATGCTGGAATATTGCTTAGCTTTAAAAAGTAAAAAAATTCTGGCAAATGATGGACATGGATGAACCTTGAAGACACTATACTGGATGAAATAAGCTTGTCAAAAGGACAAATACTATAAGATTTCATTTATATTAGGTACATAGAGTAGTCAAATTCATAAAGACAGAAAGTAGAACATTAGTTTCCAGGAATTGGAGTGAGAGGAGAATGGGATCACTTGTTTAATGGGTATGGAGTTTCAATTTAAGCAGTGATAAAAGTTCTGGAGATAGATGAGAGTTATGTCTGCATAGCAATGTAAATATATGTAACGCCAAAAACTGTACACTTAAAATAATTAAAATCTTGTACATATTTTACCCCAATAAAAAAAAATTAAAAAAACTTTTTTGATGCGAAGAAGTTGGTTAGATTCTGGGTGCACAGAAGTGAGTGGAGAGGCAGATGGACAGCCATTATAGAATTTACAGTTTAGAGGAAAATGTAGAAAATGATGGGATTATATCAAGGAGACGTAATGAAGTGTTCTCAGAGACTGAAATGGAAGAGAATAAATTTCTGTTCTTTTAAGCAACACACGGCCACACACACACACACACACACACATACATGCAGTAATCAATATAATTTAAGCTTGCTCTATTTTTTTACCATCTCCTCTCAGTATTATTTTATTTTAGGTGTACAGCACAGTAGTTAAACAATCATGTACTTTAAAAAGTGATTCCTCCAGTAGTTCAAGAACCCTCCTGACACAATATACAGTTATCACAATATTATTGACTATATTCCTAAACCGTACTTTACATCCCCATGAATACATTGTAACTACAAATCTGTACTTTTTAATGCCATTATTTATTTATTTATTTATTTATTTATTATTGTTTTTCAATTACAGTTGTCCCGTTTTCCCCCCATTGCTCCCTCCCAGCCCAACTCTTCTCCCACAGTCATATCCCACCCCGTTGTCCATGTCCATGAGTCATTTATACATGTTTTTTGATTACACCCTTCCCTTAGTTATCCCCCTTCTCTCCCTACCCCTCGCCCCCAATAACTGTTATTCTGTTCCCTGCTCAATTTAGTTAATTTGTTTGTGTTGTCCTTGGTATCCTGTATTAGGTGATATCATATGGTATTTTTCTTTCATTGCCTGGCTTATTTCACTGAGCATAATTCTCTCTACTTCCATCCATGTTGTTCCAAATGATAGAAGTTCCTTCTTTCTTCCTGCTGCATAGTACTCCATTGTTTAAATGTACCACAGTTTTTTAATCCACTCATCTACAGATGGGCACTTAGGCTGTTTCTAGCACCTAGCTATTGTAAACAGTGCTGCTATGAACACATAGCCGTGAATAAGTTCTTTTGAATTGGGGTTTCAGGATTTTTCAAATATAATCCTAGCAGTGGAATCGCTGGTTCAAAAGGCAGTTCCATTTTTAGTTTTTTAAGGTAATTCCATACTGTTTTCCATAGTGGCAGCACCAGTTTGCATTCCCACCAACAGTGAGTAGGGTTCCCATTTCTCCACATGCTTGCCAGCACTCGTTGTTTGTTGATTTGTTGATAGTGGCCTTTCTGACAGGTGAAAAGTGGTATCTTATTGTGGTTTTTATTTGCATTTCTCTGATGTCTAGTGATGTTGAGCATTCTTTCATGTGTCTATGGACCCTCTGTGTATCATCCTTGGAGAAGTGTTTGTTCAGGTCTTTTGCCCATTTTTAAATTGGGCTCTCTGTCTTCTTGGTGTTGAGATGTATAAGTTCTTCATGTATTTTGGAGATCAATTCCTTGTCTGAGGTATCATTGGCAAATATGTTTTCCATATAATTGGTTTCCTTTTCATCTTGCTAATGTTTTCTTTTGCTGAGAAGAAATTCTTTCATTAGATGTAGTCCCATTTGTTTATTTTTTTCTTTATTTGTCTTGCCTTAGAAGATATATCTGTGAAAATATTGTTACATGGGATATCTGAAATTTTCCTGCCTATGTTTTCCTCTAGGACTTTTATGGTGTCACATTTTACATTTAAGTATTTGATCCATTTTGAGTTTATTATAGTGAGTGGTGTAAGTTGGTGGTCTCGTTTCATATTTTTTGCACATCCTTGTCTAGTTCTCCCAGCACCATTTGTTTAAGAGGCTCTTTTCACTCCATTTTATGCTCCTTCCCCTTTTGTCAAATATTAGTCTACTATATAGACTTGGATTTATTTCTGGGCTCTCTATTCTGTTCCATTGATCTGTATGAATGTTCTTATGCTAGTACTAGACAGTTTTGATCACAGTGGCTTTGTAGTATAGTTTGATGTCAGGTATTGTGTTTCCTCTTGCTGTGTTTTTCTGTCTCAAGATTACTTTGACTATTTGGGTCTTTTTTGGTTCAATACAAATTTTTGAAGTATTTGTTCTAGGTCTGTGAAATATGTTATTGGTATTTTAATGGGGATTGCGTTGAGTATGTAAATTGTTTTAGGTAGTATGGACATTTTAATAATGTTGGTTATTTTCATCCATGAACTTCATATTTGCTTCTATTTATTTTTATCTTCCTTAATTTTTTTTTCATGTTATGTAGTTTTCCATTTACAGGTCTTTTATCTCTTTCGTTAAATTTATTCCCAGGTAATTTATATTTCTTGTTGCTTTAGTAAGTGGTATACATTTTAAGTTTCTATCTCTGATATTGTATTGTTGGTGTACAGAAATGCCTTAGATTTCTGTACATTTACTTTGTACCCTGCTATTTTGCCAAATTAACTTATTATGTTGAGTAGTTTTTTTAGTGGAGTATATACAGTTTTCTATTTATACTCTCATGTAATATGCTAATAATGATAGTTTTACTTTGTCTTTCCCAATTTGGATGCCTTATATTTCTTTTCTTGTCTCATTGCTGTGGCTAGAACTTCCAAGACTATGTTGAATAGGAGTAGAGAGAGTGGACATCCTTGTCTTGTTCCTGACCTGAGGGGGAATGCTCTCAGTTTTTGCCCATTGAGTATGATGTTGGCTTCAGGTTTCTCATATATGGCCTTTATTATGTTGAGATATGCCCCCTTTATTCCCATTTTGTTTACAGTTTTCATCATAAATGAATGTTTTACTTTATCAAATGCTTACTCTGCATCTACTGATATGATCTTGTGATTTTGGTATTTCATTTTGTTTAGGTGATGTATTATATTTATTGATTTGTGAATATTAAACAATCCTTTCATCCCTGGGATGAATCCCACTTGATTGTGGTGTATGATCTTTTTAATGTGTTGCTGGATCTTGTTTGCCAATGTTTCTTGAGGATTTTAGCTTCTATCTCCATCAGCGATATTGACCTGTAGTTTTCTTTCTTTGTTGTGTCTTGACCTGGTTTTGGAATTAGGGTAATACTGGTTTCATAGAAAGAGTTTGGGATTTTTCCTTCTTCATGGACTTTTTGAAATAGTTTAAGTAGGATAGGAGTTAGTTCTTCCCTAAATGTTTTGAAAATTCGCCCATAAAGCCATCAGGTCCAGGGCTTTTGTGTGACAGGAGTTTTTTTATTACTGTTTCAATTTCACTCTTTGTTATTGGTCTGTTCAGGCTTTCTACTTCTTCTTGATTCAGTTTTAGAAGATTATATGTTTCTAGAAATTTGTCCATTTCATCTAGGTTGTCAGGCTTCTTGCCATACAGTTGTTTGTAGTAATTTCTGTGATATCAGTTGTGATTTTTCCTCTTTTGTTTCTGTTTCTGTTTTTTGGGGTTCTCTCTATTTTTTTCTTGATAAGCCTGGCTAAAGGCTTGTTGATTTTGCTTATTTTTTCAAAGAATAAGCTCCAGCTTTTGTTGATCTTTTGAATAGTTTGTTTAGTCTGTATGTCATTTAATTCTGCTCCGATCTTGATGATTTTTTTCCTTCTACTCACCATGGGCTTTGTTTGTTGTTGTTGTTCTAGTTCTTGCAGCTGTAGGTTTAAATTTTTTTATTTGAGATACTTCTATCTCTTCCAGGTAGGCCTGTATTGCTAAGTACTTTTCTCTTAGGGCTGTTTTTGCTGTGTCCCATATGTGTTGGGCTGTTGTGTGTTCATTATCATTTGTTTCCAGAATATTCTTGATTTCTTCTTTGATGTCGTTGTTAACCAATTCATTATTTAATAGCATGTTATTTATTCTCCATTAATTTGGATGTCTTTGATTTTTTTCTTTGAGGTTAATTTCTAGTTTTAAGGCATTGTGGTCTGAAAAGATGCTTGATATCATTTCAATTTTCTTGAATTTGTTGAGGCTTTTTTGATGTCCGACCATGTGGTCTATATTTGAAAATGTCCCATATGTATTTGAAAAGAATGCATATTTTCCCTCTTTGGGGTGAAAAGTTCTATATATATATAAGTTAAGTCCATTTGGTTTAGTGTGTTGTTAAATGCCTCAATATCCTTGGTGTTTCTTTGCTTCAAAGGTATGTCTATTTTTGATAATAGGGTGTTAATGTCCCCTATTATGAGTGTGTTGCTGTTGATATCCTTCTTGTAGTCTATAGAGTATTTTTCATATATATTTTGGTGCTCCTATGTTGGGTGCATATATGTTTACCAGGGTTATATATTCTTTATGGATTGATCCCTTAATTATTATGAAATGTCCTCCTTTGTCTCTTTTCAAGGGCCTTGTTGTGAAGTGCATTTTATCTGATATAAGTATTGCTACCCTAGCTTTTTTTTAATGTCCATTTGCTTGTAATACTTTTTTCCATCCCTTCACTTTCAATATGTGTAAATCTTATGTTTTGAAGTGTGTCTCTTGTAGAGAACATATATGTGGGCCATATTTTCGTATCCATTCTGCTACCTTATGCCTTTTGATTGGATCATTTAATCCACTTACAATTAAGGTATTACTGACAGGTATTTATCATTTCCCTTTGTATCTGTGTTCCTCTCTCTCTCTCTTTCTTATTTTTCTTAAAGCATTCCCTTTAGCATGACTTGCAATGCTGGTTTTGTGAATATATATTTTTTTAGTCTTTCTTTGTCTGAGAAACTCCTTATTTCACCTTCCATTTTGAAGAAGAGCCTTAGTAGGCAGAGTAGTCTTACTTGTAGACCTTTTTTCCATTGCCTGAAATATTTTTTGCCATTCCCTCCTGGCTTGTAGTGTTTCTGTTGAGAAATCAGTTGATAGCCTTATTGGAGCTCCCTTGTATGTTATTTGTTGTTTTTCTCTTGCTGCTTTTAGCATTCTCTTTGTCTTTGAATGTTGCCATTTTAATTATGATGTGCCTTGCAGTGGGCCTGTTGGGGTTCCTCTTCATTGGGACCCTCTGTGCTTCCTGGACTTTCATGACTTTATCTCTCATCAAGGTAAAAAATTATTTTGTTATTACTTTTTCAATCAGATTTTCTATCCCTTGCTCCTCTTCTATTCCTTCTTGTATCCCTATGATTCTAATGTTGTTTTGTCTCGTGTCCTCCTCCCATTCTCCTAAACCCTCTTCATCCTTTTGAAATCTTTTTTCATTTTGTTGTTTTGTCTGGGAATTTTTTTTTTTACATTGCCCTCTTACTCACTGATCTGATCCTCTGCTTCACTTAGCCTGCTTTTGACTGCTTCTGTTGTGTTATTTAGTTCAGAAATTGTATTCTTCATTTCTTACTTGTTTTAATTTATAATTTCTCTGTCCCTTTTTATGCTGATGTAGTTTTCAGTAAGTTCCTTGTAGCTTCCCTGGAGTTTTTTGTAGTTTCCATGGAGTTCTTTGTAATTCCTCTGGAGTTTATTGTAGTTTTCTTTGAGTTTCTCAAGTTCATTGAGCTTCCTTATAACCATTCTTTTAAATTCCATGTTTGACAGGTTGTATTCTTCTGTTTCATCTATCTCTCTTTCTGGGTATTCCTCTTTTCCTTTCATTGGGAGGTTGTTTCTGTGTCTCCTCATATTGTATGCTTCTTGTTTGTTTTTGCTTATTAGATTTTTCTGCTTTGATTTCCCACTTGTGTGATAAGAGATTTACTATGGGAGACCTGGGAGATTCAGTGGTGCAGTCTCTTTGATCTCCTGAGCTTGATGCTCTTGGGATGTCCTTAATATAATCTGTTTAAGCTGTCTGGTTATACTTCAGTTACTCTTTGTTGGAATCTTTCCTCTGTTTAGTTGATTGAGTCACTCTTCCCAGCTCGTCTTGAGTTCTTTTGTAGAGATGCTGTTAAAACATAAACACACAACCCAGGCAAGAAACCCACACCCTCAAAAATATCCCCACCCACAATCACACTATTATTAGCAAATGAGCCAGTATTAATATAGATGTAAAACAGTTAAGATTATTACACTATATGAAAAACTAATGAGTTGTTTTAACTGATAGAGTAATGATTTTTGAGAGAGAAGATGGTAGAATAACAATAGTAGCAAGCAGGGTCAAGGCCCTATGAGACAGTAAGTAGTATTTACATTTGATGTTGAAAAAGAGAGGGAAGATTGCAGAATGAAGTTAGAAAGTGGAAGTGTATAGTATTAGGTTTACATAACAGTTATATGCTATATATTTAGTGTGAGAGGGAGGATAATTGAAACAGAAAAAAGAAAGTTCAAGAAGAAGGTTAGCAGGGAGATAAATTAGGAAACAGATTAAAGAAAGATTCCTTCTCCAGTACAAACTTTGGATGCTGTCTGTCTTTTTCTGGATCTGTCCTTGGTCAAAATTCCATGGGTTTCAAATAATTTCTGGCTGACTGGCTGTGAGGGGATCTATCTGGATTCTGGGGCTGCTGTATTCTCACTTGTGGGTCTGCTTCAGTTTTCTTCTGTGAGCTGCAGTGAGTTGGGTCTGTCCCCACTTGTTCTGCAGCACCCTCTAGCAATCCTCAGGCTTGTCTATCAATGCTGTTCTGCTCCAAAGTCAGTGCACAAGCCCCTAGTCCCTGCCCAGCCTTGGGTCCTGTCTCTTCTCCTTCTCTAAAAAAGTCTCTGTGTTGCCTCTAAGCTGCAGGACTGGCCTGCATCCCTGGCTGGACACACCTTATTGTGTGCCTGTGTATACTGCTTACCTGTCTGGGGGTCCCTACCAAGTCTGAGTTTCTGCCACAGCTTTGCTGTATGGGCCCCTCTCCATGGCTCAGTTCTGTTTTTTTGTTTGGTGGAGCCATGATGTGAGCACCCACCCAGGGGCACAGGGTTGCTAGCCCAGAGTTGCCAGCCCAGGGAGTCCCCATATAGACTCAGTTTATACAGTTTCTCACAGTCCTGACTGTTCACTGTCTTTCCACACCTCTAGCTGTTTCAAGGAAAGCTACTCGATGACTCCCTCCGGGACTTAGCTGGTCCTAACGCCTATAGCAGCGGAAAGTTTCTAAACAAATCCCGGCTAATGGGTTGGTCTGCAGCTGCCCCTTTCAGGTGTGGTGCAGAAGAGGCGCTGGACTGGGGGCCCAATGACTCCATTTTGAGAGTGCTGGCCGAGCTTTCTGCCCTCTTTCACATCACTCCCACACTTTCTTCTTTGTTTGCGCTATCTGAAATCTGCACTCACTCCTCTCTATGTTTCTATTCCAATTCTTCCATGATGGGAGCAAGCAGACAACACTGCTACCTAATCCACCGCCATCTTTCAAGCCCTCCAGCTGAATCCTAGGCATCTTAAAGCATACCCTTTAGCACCTCTTGCAAAGCTGGATTGGTGGAGATGTAGTCTTTTAGCCTTCTTTTGTCTGGGAAACTCCTTATTTCACCTTCCATTTTGAATCAGAGCTTTGATGGAAAGAGTTTTCTTGGTTGTTGGCCTTTATCTTTCATTGTTTAGAATATTTTTTGCCATTCTCTTCTGGCCTGTAGTGTTTCTGTTGAGAAATCTGATGATTACCTTATTGGAGCTTCTTTCTATGTTATTAGATTTTTCTCTCTTGTTGCATTTATGATTCTCTCTTTGTCTTTCAATGTTGCCATTTTTATTATGATGTGTCTTGGAGTGGGCATGTCGGGATTCATCTTAATTGGGTACCTCTGTGCTTCCTGGACTTGTGTGACTTTTTCTCTCATCAAGTTAGGGATGTTTTCTGTCATTATTTTTTCAAACAGGTTTTCTATCACTTGCTCCTCTTCTCCTTCTGGTATTCCTATGATATGGATATTATTATGTTTCATATTGTCCTGCAGCTCTTTTAAAACATCTTCATTTTTTTTTCAGTCTTTTTCTCATTTTGTGCACTGTGTGGGAATTCTTTCTACATTCTCATTCAGCTCACTTGTTCAATATTTTGCTTCCTCTTGCCTGCTTTTGATTGCTTCTACTTTGCTTTTCAATTCATAGATTGTATTCTTCATTTCCTCCTGGATTTTACTGATAGCGTCTATGTCCTTTTTCATGCCAGTGTAATTATCAGTAAGTTTCTTGTAGTTTCACTTGAGTTCTTTTTGGTTTTCTTTGAGCTCACTGAGCTCATTGAGCTTCTCTATAATTCATGTTTTGAATTCCATGCCTGACAGTTTGCTTTTTCTATTTCATTTAGCACTCTTTCTGGGTATTCCTCTTTTCCTTTCTATGGTGGATTGTTTCTCTGTCTCCCCATTTTTGTGACTCCTTTTTTTTAAATTTTTTGCTGCTTCTTAGATTGATTTTCACTTCCTGGATCTGATCCTGGTTGCGTCAGGTAGTGTACCAGTCTGGGCCTAGGCAGCCTCTTGGAGACTATCAGAGATCTACTGCCTTAGTCTTTCTCCTTTAGTTGTTAATCTATTCAATATGTGATCAGCCATCCAGCCTAAGCACTGAGGGTGGGACAGATTAATTCCTTAAGGTGGGGCTTTTGCTTCCCCTCAGGCTGATGCCACTTGGAGGAGAATGATCTGCCTACAGTATGGGGAATGAGTCAGCACTGGGACCCAGTCAGCTGCGCCCTCAGTTCTCTCCTCAAAGCCACTGCCCCAAATTCTCCCCAAGCATCTCTAGACCTCTCTCCCCTCCTTCTGCTTGAGCCCAGGGTAAGTGTGTGCCAAAATATTTTCATACATGATCTGTTTAAGAGCTGTTTGTCTCCAGGTCTTTCTTTCAAGTCAACAAAAATCCCTGTGGATTTTCACTTTTCACAGCTGGATGTTATTTTACTTCCCACTCCATTGCTGTAGGTGGGAAGCCCAGCTGGTGATTTAGACCCTCACTTTCTCAGGGGGAACCCCTGGCTGCTGAGCTGTTTTTCAGTCCCTTCAGCTGACACCCAAGGGAGCTCAGCTAGCCCTTTTATGTCTCTGTAATTCCTACCAGTCAAGTTGTGATGAAGTGGCCTTTTCTGTCTCTCCGTGATTATAAGACTTCTCTCCAGTTAGTGTTCAGTTAGTTATTTCAGATGATATCTCCACCATCAAGTTCTAATTCCAGATTTGTCCTGAGAGGAGGTTAGTGTGCTTCCACTTACTCCGCTGCCATCTTGGATCCATCAAAAAAATGTTGCCAATTTAAAATTAAGGGCATTCCTACAACTATATCCCAGGAAATAATTCAGTTTTAATTCAACAGCTTTTTCAAAGATTTAATTTTCTACCACATGAAGATCATCTGGAACAAGCAAATGCTTAATTATACTTGATTAATATTTAATAAACCTAAGGAATAAATTTACATATATGTGTATTTGAAAACACTATAAGATATTAACTCTTATTAAAGGCATCAAGGAGAAGATGGCAGCAGAGTAGGTAGGAGTGTTTTCTGCTTGCTCCCATTGCAGAAAAACTTGGAGTACACACACAGAGAGCAGTGAGTGGGTGTGAATTTCAGATAGCGCAAACAGGTAGGAGAGTGTGCAAGTGGCATGAAACAGGGCAGAAAGCTTGCCCGTACACTCATAAGGAGTCGCTAGGCCCCCCAGCCCTGCACTGCTGCTGTACTGCATCCCAAAGGGCAGCTGCAGACTGGTTCATTAGCCGAGATCTGCTTAGAAACTGCCACCTGCCAAAGGCACTGGGACTAGCAGAGTCTGGAACGGAGTCAATGAAAGGGTTTCCTTAAAACAGCCAGAGGTGTGAGAAGACAGCGAACAGCCCAGACTGTGGGAAACTATATTAACTAACTCTAGGTGGGGACTACCTGGTCTGGCAACTCTGGGCTGGCAATTCTGCATGCCCTGCACACGCATTGCAGCACCACCAAGTAAGGAAGTGGAACTGAGCTGGGGAGAGGGGCCCATACAGGAAAGCTGAGGCAGAAACTCAGACTCAGTAGGGATCCCAAGCAGGCAAGCAGTACACACAGGCATACAATAAAATGCTGCCAACCAGGGATGGATACAACCCGTTGCTGTGGCTTGGAGCACAGAGTATTTTTGGGAGGAAGAGCAAAGACAAGACCAAAGGCTGGGCGGGGACTAGGGACATGTGCACTGGCTTGCCAGCAGAACAACGTTGCTAGACAAGCCTGAGGATTGCTGGAGGGTACCGCAAAACAAGTGGGGAGAGACCCAACTCACTGCAGCTCACAGCAGAAAACTGAAGCAGGCCCATGAGTGAGGGAAAAGGAGCCACAGAACCAGACAGATGTCCTCACAGCCAGCCAGCTAGAGAAGATTGGAAACCCATGGAATTTGACCAGCTGTGGATCTAGAAAAAAGAAGACTACACTCAAAGGTTGAACTGAGTAAAAACTTTCATTTTTTCCCCTTTTCTCCGTTTTTTTCCCTTTTATTTTCTTCCCTTTTATTCTTCTCTTTTTAAAAAACTCTTTCTTTAATCTGTTCCCTACCTTCTCTCTCTCTTATCTTTCTTCTTTAATTTTTGTTTGTCTATTTTGTTTATCCTCCCTTTCACACTAAACATATAGTATAAAACTGCTATATAAACCTAATACTATACACTTCCACTTTCTCATTCCATTCTGTGTTCTTCACTCTCTTTTTAAACATACAGTGTAATATTACTTAACATCTCATGTAGCCTTGACCCTACTTGCTACTATTGTTATTCTATCCTCTCTCAAAATCATCTTTCTTTCATTTAAAACAACTCTTATCTGTTTCTCCTATAATATCACAGTCTTAACCTCTCTATGTTTATATCAATACTAGCTCATTTGCTGACGATAGTGGGATAGTCGGTGGGGGTATATTTTTGAGGGTGTGGGTTTCTTGCCTGGGTTGTGTGTTTATGTTTTAACAGCATCTCTACAAAAGAACTCAAGGCAAGCTGGAAAGAGTGACTCTAAATCAACTAGCCAGAAGAAAAAATCCATCCAAGGAGTAACTGAAATATAACCAGAGAGCATAAACAAACAGCATAAAGGGCATCCCAAGAGTGTCAACGTCAGGAGATCAACGAGACTGCACCACTGAATCTCCCAGGTCTCCAATAAAGAATCTCATGCCACAAAAGTGGGAAATCAAAGCAGAAAAATCTAATAAGCAAAAAGAAACAAGAAGAATCCAACATGGAAAGACACAGAAACAACCTCCCAAGGAAAGGAAAAGAGTAATCACCAGAAAGAGAGATAAATGAAACAGAAGAATACAACCTGTCAGACATGGAATTCAAAAGAATGGTTATAAAGCAACTCAATGTACCAGACAATCTCAAAGAAACTACGACAAAATCCAGGGAAATTACCCACAACTCCAAGGAAACTACAAAGAATTGCAGGAAAGCTACAAGAAACTTACAGAGAACCACACCAGCATAAAAAAGGACATAAAAACTATTAATAAGAACCAGGAAGAAATGAAGAATACAATTTCTGAACTAAATAACACAATAGAAGCAGTCAAAAGCAGGCTAAGTGAAGCAGAGGATCAGATCAGTGAGTAAGAGGACAATGTAAAAAAAAAATTCCCAGACAAAACAACAAAATGAAAAAAGATTTCAAAAGAATGAAGAGGGTTTAGGAGAATGGGAGGAGGACACGAGACAAAACAACTTAGAATCATAGGGATACGAGAAGGAATAGAAGAGGAGCAAGGGATAGAAAATCTGATTGAAAAAGTAATAGCAAAATAATTTTTTACCTTGATGAGAGATAAAGTCATGAAAGTCCAGGAAGCACAGAGGGTCCCAATGAAGAGGAACCCCAACAGGCCCACTGCAAGGCACATCATAATTAAAATGGCAACATTCAAAGACAAAGAGAATGCTAAAAGCAGCAAGAGAAAAACAACAAATAACATACAAGGGAGCTCCAATAAGGCTATCAACTGATTTCTCAACAGAAACACTACAAGCCAGGAGGGAATGTCAAAAAATATTTCAGGCAATGGAAAAAAGGTCTACAAGCAAGACTACTCTGCCTACTAAGGCTCTTCTTCAAAATGGAAGGTGAAATAAGGAGTTTCTCAGACAAAGAAAGACTAAAAAAATATATATTCACAAAACCAGCATTGCAAGTCATGCTAAAGGGAATGCTTTAAGAAAAATAAGAAAGAGAGAGAGAGAGGAACACATATACAAAGGGAAATAATAAATACCTGTCAGTAATACCTTAATTGTAAGTGGATTCAATGACCCGATCAAAAGACATAGGGTAGCAGAATAATACAAAAACATGACCCACATACAGTATAAGCTGTCTACAAAAGAGACACTTGAAAACAAAAGATTTACACAGACTGAAAGTGAAGGGATAAAAAAATATATTTCAGGCAATGGACATGAAGAAAAGGAAGGGGTAGCAATACTTATATCAGAAAAAATGGATTTCACAGCAAAGGCCATAAAAAGGGACAAAGAAGGACATTTCATGATAATTAAAGGAACAATCCATTAAGAAGGTATAACCCTGATAAACATATATGCACCCAACAAAGGAACACCCAAATATATATTTTTTAATTTTTATTTTCAGATTTTTCAATTACAGTTGTCCCATTTTATCATCTGTCTCCCCCACGCAGCTCACCCCTTTTCCCACAATCATATCCCTCCCCGTTGTCCATGTCCATGAGTCATTCATACACATTCCTTGACTAGACCCTTCCCTTACTTATCCCCCTTCTCTCCCTCTCCCCTCCCCCCTATTGACTGCTATTCTGCTTTTGTTCCATTTACTTCTTTTGTTTGTGTTGTTCTTTAGTTTCCTATATTAGGTGATATCATATGGTACTTTGCTTTCTTTGCCTGGCTTATTTCACTAAGCATAATTCTCTCTAGTTTGATCCATGTTGTTGCAAATGGCAGGAGTTCCTTCTTTCTTTCTGCTACATATTATTCCATTGTGTAAATGGACAACAGTTTTTTGATCCACTCATCTACAGATGGGCATTTAGGCTGTTTCCTGCACTTAGCCATTGTAAACAGGGCTGCTATGAACATAGGGGTGCATAAGTTCTTTTGAATTAGTGTTTTAGGATTTTTCAGATATAATCCTAGCAGTGGAATCGCTGGTTTAAAAGGCAGTTCCATTTTTAGTTTTTTGAGGTAATTCCATACTGTTTTCCATAGTGGCTGCACTACTCTGCATTCCCACCAACAGTGCAGTAGGGTTCCTGTTTCTCCACATCCTCGCCAGCACTTGCTCTTTGTTGATTAGTTGATGATGGCCATTCTGACAGGTGTAAGGTGGTATCTCATTGTGGTTTTTACTTGCATCTCTCTGATGGCCAATGATGTTGAGCATTTTTTCATGTGCCTATGGAGCTTCTGTATGTCCTCTTCAGAGAAGTGTTTGTTCAGGTCCTTTGCCCATTTTTTAATTCAGTTGTTTGTTTTCTTGATGTTCAGTCATATAAGCTCTTTATATATTTGAAGATCAGTACCCTGTCTGTGATGTCATTGGTAAATATGTTTTCCCATATGGTTGGTTTCCTTTTCATCTTGCTGATGTTTTCTTTGCTGTAGTCCCATTTGTTTATTTTTTCCTTTATTTCTCTTGCCTTAGAAGATGTATCCATGAAGATATTGTTTTGTGAGATATCTGAAATTTTCCTGCCAGTGTTTTTTTCTAGGACTTTTATGGTGTCATAGCTCACATTTAAGTCTTTAATTCATCTTGAGTTTATTCTTGTGTGTGGTGTAAGTTGGTGGTCTAGTTTCATTTTTTTGCAAATCCCTATCCTGTTCTCCCAGCACCATTTGTTAAAGAGGCTCTTCTCACTCCACTTTATGTTCCTTCTTCCTTTATCAAATATTGGTTGCCCATAGAGGCCTGGGTTTATTTCTGGGCTCTCTATTCTGTTCCACTGATCTATATGTCTGTTCTTATGCCAGTACCAGAATGTTTTGATCACACTGGCTTTTAGTATTGTTTGATATCTGGTGTTGTGATTCCTCCTGCTGTGTTCTTCTGTCTCAAGATTGCTTTTGCTATTTGGGCTCTGTTTTGGTTCCATATGAATTTTTGCTGTATTTGATCTAGGTCTGTGAAATATGTCGCTGGTATTTTAATAGAGATTGCATTAAATCTGTAAATTTCTTTGGGTAGTATGGCCATTTTGATGATGCTGATTCTTCCCATCTAAGAACATGTTATTTGCTTTCATTTATTTGTATCTTCCTTAATTTCTTTCTTCAGTGTTACATAATTTTCAGAGTATAGGTCTTTTATCTCTTTGGTTAAGTTTACTCCTAGGTACTTTATTTTTCTTGTTGCTATAGTAAATAGTTTTTTTTTTTTTTGTCTCTGTCTCTGATATTTTATTGTTGGTCTACAGAAATGCCTTAGATTTTTGTATATTTATTTTGTACCCTACTATTTTGCCAAATTCATTTATCAGGTCAAGTAGTTTTTTGTGCAGTCTATAGGGTTTTCTAGGTATACTATCATGTCATCTGCATATAATGATCATTCTACTTTTTCTTTCCCAATTTGGATGCTTTTTATTTCTTTTTCTTGTCTGATTGCTGTGGCTAGGACTTCCAACACTATGTTGAATAGGAGTGGAGAGAGTGGACAGCCTTGTCTAGTTCCTGATTTCAGGGGAAATGGTTTCAGTTTTGTCCATCGAGTATGATGTTGGCTTTAGGCTTCTCATATATAGCCTTAATTATGTTAAGGTATGCTCCCTCTATTCCCATTTTGCTGAGTGTTTTCATGATAAATGGGTGTTGTACTTTATCAAATGTTTTTCTGCATCTATTGATATGATCATGTGATTTTTGTCTTTCATTTTGTTTAGGCGATGCATTATATTTATTGATTTGTGAATATTAAAGCATCCTTGTACCCCTGGGATAAATCCCACTTGATCGTGGTGTATGATCTTTTGATATATTGCTGGATCTTGTTTGCCAATATTTATTGAGGATTTTAGCATCTATGTTCATCGGTGATATTGGCCTGTAGTTTTCTTTCTTTGTTGTGTCTTGACCTGCTTTTGGGATTAGGGTAATACTGGCTTCATAGTAAGAGTTTGGGATTTTTCCCTCTTATTGGATTTTCCCCCCTTATTGGATTTTTCGGAATAGTTTGAGGAGGGTAGGAGTTAGTTTTTCCCTAAATGTTTTGTAAAGTTTGCCTGTGAAGCCATCCGGTCCAGGGCTTTTGTGTGCTGATTGATTTTTGATTACTGTTTTAATTTTCTTCTTTGTTATTGGTCTGTTGAGACTTTCCACTTCTTATTGATGCAGTTTTGGAAGGTTATATGTTTCTAGAAATTTGTCCATTTCTTCTAGATTGTCAAATTTCTTGCCATACAGTTGTTTGTAGTAATTTCTTACAATCGTTTGTATTTCTGAGGTATCAGTCGTGATTTCTCCTCTTTCATTTCTGATTTGTTTATTTGGGTCTTCTCTCTTTTTTTCTTGATAAGCCTGGCTAGAGGCTTATTGATTTTATTTTATTTTTCAAAGAACCAGCTCCTAGTTTTGTTGATCTTTTGGATTGTTTGTTTATTCTCTATGTCATTTAATTCTGCTCTGATCTTGATGATTTCCTTCCTTTTTCTTGTCCTAGGCTTTGTTTGTTGTTGTTCTAGTTCTTGTAGCTTTAGAATTAGATTTGTTATTTGAGATTCTTCTATCCTTTTCAGATATGCCTGTAGTGCTATGAACTTCCCTCTTAGGACTGCTTTTGCTGTGTCCCATAGGTTTTGGGCTGTTGTGTGTTCATTATCATTAGTTTCTAGAAATTTCTTGATTTCTTCTTTGATGTCATTGTTAACCCATTCATTATTTAATAGCATGTTATTCATTCTCCATGAGTTTGTGTGTCTTTGATTATTTTCTCTGAGGTTGATTTTTTATTTTAAGGCACTGTGGTCTGAAAAGATGGTTGCTATAATTTAAATTTTTTGGAATTTGTTTGGACTTGTTTTGTATCCTATCATGTGGCTATCTTTGAAAATGTCCCATGTGTCTTTGAAAAGAATGTATATTTTTCTTCTTTGGAGTGGACAGTTCTATATATATCAGTTAAATTCATGTTTTTTAGTGTGTTGTTCAATATCCGTATACCCTTGGTGTTTCTTTGCTTTGATGATTTGTCTATTGTTGGTATTGGAGTGTTGAAGTCCCCTACTATGAGTGTGTTGTTGTTGATATCCTTCTTGTGGTCTTCTAGTATTTGCTTTATGTATTTGGATGCTCCTATGTCAGGTGCATATATGTTTATCAGTGTTATCTCTTCTTGATGGGTTGTTCCTTTAAGTTTTATGAAATGTTCTTTTTTTTCTCTTTTTATTGCCCTTGCTTTGAAATCCGTTTTGTCAGATATGAGGACTGCTACCCCTGCTTTTTTTTTCAGGTCGGTTTGCTTAGAATATTTTTTTATATCCCTTTACTTTCAGTCTATGTAAATCTTTTGTTTTGAGATGTGTTTCTTGTGGACAGTAAACATGTGGGTTCTGTTTTCTTATCAATTCTGTTACCCTATGTTTTCTAATTGGAGCATTTAATCCATTTATATTTAAGGTTATTATTGATAGGCATTTATTCATTTTCCTTTGTACCTGTGTTCCTCTTCTCTCTCTTTTTTTTTTTTTTCTTCTTTTTTCTTAGAATATTCCCTTTAGCATCTCTTGCAATGCTGGTTTGCTGGAGATGTATTCTTTTAGTCTTCCTTTGTCTGAGAAACTCCTTATTTCACCTATTTTGAATGAGAGCCTTGCTGGGTAGAGTATTCTTGGTTGTATGTCTTTGTTTTTCATTGCTTGAAATAGTTTTGACCATTCCCTTCTGGCTTGTAGTATTTCTGTTGAGAAATCGGTCGATAGCCTTATCGGAACTCCCTTGTATGTTATTTGCTGTTTTTTTTTCTTGCTGCTTTAGGATGCTCTCTTTGTCTTGGAATGTTGCCGTTTTAATTATGATGTGCCTTCGAGTGGGTTTTTTTGGGTTCCTCTTCATTGGAACCCTCTGTGCTTCCTCAACTTGTATAACTTTTTCTCTCATCATGTTGAGAAAATTTTATGTCACTATTTCTCCTATCAGTTTTTCTATTCTATGCTCCTTTTCTTCTCTCTGTCTTATTCTGATGATCCTGATATTATTTACTCTCATGCTATCCTCTAATTCCCTTACATCTTGTTCATATTTTTTCAATCTCTTTTTATTTTTCTGTATTTTCTGGGAGTTTTTCTCTACATTATCTTCTAACTCACTAATACAATCCTCTTCTTCGTTTAGTCTGCTTTTGACTGATTCTACTGTGTTTTTCAGTTCAGAGATTGAATTCTTCATTTCTTCCTGGTTCTTGTTGATAGTTTCTATGTCTTTTTTTATGCTGGTGTAGTTCTCTGCAAGTTCCCTGTAATTTTCTTGGAGCTGTTGGTAACTTCCTTGGAGGTTGTCATAGTTGTTTTTGAGGTTGTCGAGTATATTGAGCTTCTTCACCACCATTGTTTTGAATTCCATGTCTGACACTTGGGCTATGTCTATTTCATCTACCTCTTTTTCTGGGGATTCCTATTTTCTTTCATTGAGAGGTTATTTCTGCATCTTACCATGTTGGATTCTTCTTGTTTGTTTTTGTTTTTTGGATGTCTGCTTTGCCTTCCCACCTTTGTGGTGTGATATTCTTTATAGGAGATCTGGGGATTTCAGTGGTGCAGTCTCTTTGATCTCCTGAGCCTGATGTTCTTGGGTTACCCTTTATGTCATTTGTTTATGCTGTCTGGTTATATTTCAGATGCTCTTTGGTAGGATCTTACTTCTGGCTAGTTGATTGAGAGTCACTCTGTCCACTTTGTCTTGAGTTCTTTTGTGGAGATGTCAGTTCAACCTTTGTGTGTCATCTTCCTTTCCTGCATCCCCAGCTGGTCCAATGTGGCGGATCAGAGGTTCTTGTTCCTTGGAGCAGTGGTGTATGCCCACGGTTGTCAGCACGGCGTCCACTTTTGGTGCCCACTGGAGCCAGCTGAGTTGCGTTTCCGCATGCGCCCCTGTGCCCGCAGGTTGGCCCGAGAGCTTGCTTCAGGCCTGTCAAGCCATGCTCAGGAAGCTGGTATCTCGCCTCCCAGGGCGGGGTCCTGGACACTTGGGCACAGTGGAAGTCAGTGATTTGCGCCTATTGAAGCCTGCCGAGGTGCTTCTGTGCTCACGCGCCCCTGAGCACGGAAGGCGGTCTGAAATCTAGTCTCAGTCCTGCTGAGCCGAGCTCTGGGAATTGGTCTCTCTCCTCTTAGGGCGGGGCCCTGGACACTTGTGCACAGTGGAAGTGAGCATCTGTGAGTCGCTGCTGCCCACTGTTCCCGTGCAGCAGCCGCCTGCCATTCCAGCACCGGTCTGAGCGGGCATGAGCGGAGCCTGAGCAAGTGGTCTGTGTTCTGGCCAGGGGCCTGGTGTCCACTGGAGCTGGCTAGGGGCGTCTGCACACGGTCTTCTGCGTGTTCAGTGGGCCTTCCCTATGCCCATTGGGGCACTGATCTTATGTTTGTTCGGGCATGTCCGAGGGACACCTGGACTTGCGGCCGCGCATCTGAGCCAGTAAATGAGAGCACTTCTCTATGCGTACCCGGGCGACCCAAAAGGAGGGTTGGGGAGTGGAGGAGTGCACCTCTGAGCCTGTGCTCCTCAAGAATGTCCTACCACCTCCAAGCTTTCCACCCCTCTCCGCAGTCCACAAGAGAAAAATATAAAGGAAAACTACGTTCTCACTTGCATAGCAGTACGCTGTCTCCTGTCCTTCATCGCCAATGCCACTTGGTGGAGTCCCATCTCTGCCATAAGGCACAGATCCGCTCTCCTCCTGACTCCTCTCTGGGGAAGCCTGTGGTCGCCAAAAAGCCTTTGTGTACTTTCAGCCACAGCTCGGGCAGCCACCCCAGTCAGGAATCCCGTTTCGCCCTTTTTTCCTCCGCTATCCTCACTAAACAGGTTGTTCCCAAATGGTTTTTCTCTAATCCAGCAGTGCCAAGGCTCGACTCCATTCAGTGTCCAGCTGCTCACTGAGATGTTCTGTCTGCAATTAGTCCAAACTACAGATGGGTTTTGGGAGCCTGAAAGCGCAACCTCCCCTCACTCCTCCGCCATCTTCTCTATCACCACAATATATAAGGAAAATAATAGAAGACTACAAGAAAAATATCAACAGGAACAAACTCATAGTAGGAGACTTTAATACTCCATTATCAATGATAGACAGATCTTCAAAGCAAAGAAACACCAAGGATATTGAGGCATTGAACAACACACTAGATCAAATGGGCTTAATTGATATATAAAGAACTTTTCATGCCAAAGAAGCAAAATATACATTCTTTTCAAGTGCACATGGGACATTTTCAAGGATAGACCACATGATAGGACATCAAACAAGTCTCAAAAAATTTAAGAAAATAAAAATTATGTCAAGCATCTTCTCAGATCACAATGTCTTGATATTAGAAACCAACTTCAATGAAAAAAACTCAAAAACATTCAAACTAATGGAGAATGAATAACATGATATTAAATAATGAATAGGTAAACAACGACATCAAGAAAAAAATTAAGAAGATTCTGGAAACAAATGATAATGAACACACAACAGCCCAAAACCTATGGGACACAGCAAAAGAAGTCCTGAGAGAAAAGTTCATAGCAACACAGCCTACCTGAAAGGTATAAAAGAATCTCAAATAAAATATCTAACCCTATAGCTACAAGAACTTAAACAACAACAAACAAAGTCCAGTGCGAGTAGAATGAAGGAAGTCATCAACATCAGAGCAGAATTAAATGACATAGAGACTAAACAAAATATTCAAGAGATCAACAAGAGTAGGAGATGGTTGTTTGAAAAGATTAAATAAATCAAAAACCTTTAGCCAGGCTTATTGAGAAAAAGAAAGAGAGGACCCAAATAAACAAAATAAAAAATGAAAGGAGAGAAGTCAAGACCAGTATCAAAGAAATACAAAGGATTGTAAGAAATTAATAATAAAAAAAACTGTATGGCAAGAAACATGACAACCTAGATGAAATGGACAAATTTCTAGAAACATAAAATCTTCCAAAACTGAATCAAGAAGAAGTAGAAAGCCTGAACAGATCAATAACAAAGAGTGAAATTGAAACAGTAATAAGAAATCTCCAAGCACACAAAAGCCCGGGACCAGATGGCTTCACTGGTTAATTTTAGAAAACATTTAGGGAAGACCTAATGCCTATTCTTCTCAAGTGATTCCAAAAAATCCAATAAGAGGGAAAACTTCCAAACTCTTTCTATAAGGCAGTATTACCCTAATTCCAAAACCAGGTCAAGACACAACAAAGAAAAAAAGAAAACTACAGACCAATATCGCTGATGAACATATATGCTAAAATCCTCAAGAATTATTGGCAAACAGGATCCAGCAACACAGTAAAAGTCATAAAAAACTATCAAGTGGGATTCATCCCAGGGGTGCAAGGATGGTTTAATGGTACCAAATCAATAAATGTAATACACCACATAAACAAAATGAAAAAAACCACATGATCATATCAACAGATGGTGAAAAAGCATTTGTTAGAGCAACACCCATTTGTGATTAAAACACTCAGAAAATGGGAATAGAGGGAGCATACTTCAACATAATAAAGGCTATATATGATTCCTGCAGAATTTTGCATTCTGAAGAAGTAATGACATAAGGTTCTTTGCACAAAACAAATAAGACCAGTTGTTAATAGAGGTTTTGTTAACCAAGACTTTGACTGGAATGTCTGCCTAAAGGAGGCATGCTTGGGTTCTGGTAGTTACCAAAAGGCCCTGAGGAAATGAGATTTACTTTCAAATGTAATAAAAGCCCACGAGAAAAAAAAGCCTTGTACCTTGGTTAGTTGTGTGGTTCATGGCAATCTTTCCAGGGAAGAAACGAAGGTTGCTTTCCTGAAAGATGGGTAGAAGGAACCTTAAGGCACAATGATGACCCTTGGGAAAGACAGGTGTTTATAGGCAAAGCTGAAAGGCAGGTATGTGGCTCAGTTTCTGTGTCCTTCAGGGCACTGAAAGTCACCCTAAAGGTTTCTTGTGTATGTTCCAGCAAAGCAGATGTAAAGATCATATGTGATCACTTGCTGCTCTTGTTGTGTTTATGCAAATAAACATGATAAGTTGAAACTGGACTTAATGCAGTCCCTTTAATGACAAGGAGGGTAATCTCAAGGAGAACAATCATGATTCAATGAAAATCACAATGCTCAATGATAGATTATAAAGTAGGACAGCTAACAGTCTTTAAAGTTTCTTTTCATTTAAAGTTTGTTTTCATTTGAAAGTTAAAGTAGTTCTGTGACATCATCAAAGATGCTCAATTTATAGGTAAGAAGAATGTCAAACGCCTTGCAACTGAATGTCTTCCCAGTAAGATAGTCTTGCAGATTTAGAGACTGGTTTGTCATTTATGTTGTGTAAATTAGTGTGTGTGTTCTGTTTTTTTTTTTTTTTTTAGGGCATAAGTCTATGATCTCATTACCTGAGTGATTGTCTGTACATATTGGCGCCACTTATTTCTGTCTGCTTCTCTACCTCCTTAGGCTCAATGGTATAGCTGAACTAAGTGGCTGGGTTTGTGAATTATGGGGTGATCTGTGGGCTTCACCTTAAAACTGGTTTCTCTTTTCTATCCTAATGGCTTGGACATAAATAGCTCAGAGGTCTTAGAGGGAAGGAAACCTAAAATATTCCCCTCAACTCAAACTAAGTATATGGGAAAAAGAGTTTTGTACAGGTGTGACGTGCCTTCCACATCTTCCTTCAAAGAAGCCTTTTTTTTCTCCCTAATGTGGGACATTGAAAAACTAATCCTTGCCTTTTGTCATTTAGTGGTTATGGATTTAATGATGCCTTTTAACCCTGTTGCCAAATCTGTTGCCCCCAGAATACATCATGATGCCAGCCCATTAAACCAAGTTTGCCATTGCCCAGGGACAGTCAACTGACCTGGAGTCTGCAAGATCCAAGTGGGAAGGCCACCCTCCCCTCCACATCTCCACTCTTATTAGAGATTTCTGGACCCAGGGATAGGTAGGATGATGACCATATCCAGCTTGAAGCAGCTAGAGAAGCATGAGACCTTCGCCCATTGTCCTTTATAAAATTATAAAAAGTCATAAGTCTGAAAGGAGGGAATTGTTACAGAGTGGGGGTCCCTCTCAATAAATAAATAAATAATAGTAAAAATAAATAAATCAGTAGTTAAATAAACAAATTGACAGGCATTTTATTAAATGACAACAATAAAATTAATGTATATTTGAGTTAAAACTTCTAGACTTGAAAACATACATTTCAGACTTCTGGCCAAGATGCAGGCTTAGACAGACACGCTGCATCTCCCTCCACAACTAAGAGGAAATACAACTCCCTCAAAACTAGAGACAACTAGAATTTCCAGAAAATCGGGCTGCATGGAAGTCCAACAAACAAAGATATAAAGAAGAAATACTTATCCAGACAGGTAGGAGGGGTGGAGCCAGGGCAGAGAGGATGCGGTGTGGTGGAGACAGCAGCAGGCCAGCGGAAAACACAATCATACCTTTTAAAAAGTAGTGAGGGCATCTGGGGTGTCCTCCCAGCACCAGACCAGCCCACGCAGCTCATGGTCCCAGCGCCAGGGTAAATAAAACCTCATTGCTTCTGACTGTGCACACCAGTGGGGGTTGGGGCAGAGGATGAAACTGCCCATCTCTCAACAGAGTCCACTTGTTTAGAGGGCCCCCAAGGTCCTAGATTATCTGCAAACCCACCCACACTGGGAACGATGGCCAGGGCAATAGCTAGAGAGGCACTAGTCGCATACGGAAATGGGAGAAATGCCTGGAAAGGGGGAGAGTGCTGAGCAAGTGACATTGTTCCATCTCAGACCGCTTCCCCACATACAGCACCACCATATGGTGAAACAGGTTACCTATATTCATGAATACCGAAGGCTCCACCCCTTACAACATAACAGGTGCGACAGTTCAACCTAGTACACAGAGACAAACTAACACAGGAACCTGTCAAGATGAGGAGACAGAGAAGTATGGCCCAAAAGAGGTACCATATCAAGGTTCTTGTGGGAGTACTAAGCGATGAGGAAATAGCCAACCTAACAGATGAGTTCAATAGCACACCTAACAAATGTAGAGTTCAAAACACATTGGCGATAAAGAATCTCACAGGCTTGACAGATGTGCTTAAGTACAGCAAAAACATAAGGGAAGAAGTGAAGGCTATGCTAAGTGAAATGAAGAAAAAATCTCACAAAACCAATGGTGAAGGGAAGGAAACTGGGGTTGAAATCAATGATTTGGAACATAAGGAAGAAAAAAATAGTCAACCAGTACAGAATGAGGAAACAGGAATAGAAAAAAAAAATGAGGAGAGGCTTAGGAACCTCTGGGACAACTTTAAACATACCAACATCTGAATCATAGGGGTGCCAGAAGGAGAAGAGGAAGAACAAGAAATTGAAAGCTTATGTGAAAAAATAATAAAGGAAAACTCCCCAAATTTGGTGAAGGAAATAGACATAGAAATCCAGGAAGTACAAAGTTCCAAATAAGCTAGACTGAAAGGAGAACCACACCAAGATACATCATAATTAAAATTCCAATGGTTCAAGATAAAGAGAGGATCTGAAAAGCAGCAAAAGAAAAGCAGAAAGTAACCTACAAAGGGGTGTCTATAAGACTCTCAACTTATTTCTCAAAAGAAATTTTGGAGGCAAGAAGGGACTGGCAAGAAGTATTCAATGTAATGAAAAGCAAGGACCCATAACCAAGATTACTCTATTCAGCAAAGCTATCATTTAGAATGGAAGGGCAGATGAAGTGCTTCCCAGACAAGGTAAAGCTAAAGGAGTTCATCATCACCAAGTCATTATTATATGAAATGTCAAGGGGACTTACTTAAGAAAAAGAATGTCAAAGCTATGAACATTAAAATGGCAATAAACTCAAACTATCAACAACTGAATCTAAAATATAAAAACAAATTCAATTAAGCAAATCTGAATAGGAGAAAAATCATAGGCATGGGATGATTTGGACATTATCAGCTGGGAGGGGGAAGGGGGATAAATGAGGAAATGGTGAAGGGATTAAGAAGCATAAATGGTTGATACAAAATAGACAGGGTGAAGTTAAGAATAATATAGGAAATGGTGGAGACAAAGAACTTATATGCAGGACCCATGGACATGAACTAAGAGGGGGTGGGATTGCTGGATGGGAGGTGTGTATTGGGAAGAAGGGAGCAAAGGGGGGGAATGGGACTACTGAAACAACATAATCAATAATATATACTTAAAAATAAAATAAAATAAAATCTTTCTTTCAACATAAAAAAAAATTCTTTTATCTTTTTCACCCAGCTCCCCCCAACCCCTCTCCTTTGGCAACCATCAATCTGTTCTTTAGTATATCTATGAGTTTGTTTCTATTTTGTTTTTTAAAGTTTACATATAAGTGAAATCATATGGTATTTGCTTTTCTCTGACTGACTTATTTCATTTGGCATAATATTTGCTGTTGCAAACGATAAGATTTCATTCTGTTTTACGACCAACTAATACTCCATTGTATACATGTAACACTCATCTATGCACTCATCTATTTATTGCCTTTTACCATCTCTTCTCACTAATACTGACTTACCTTATTCTTGTATAACAAACTTTAAATTATTCAAATTGTATTCAAAGGTTGAGAATGTTTTTAATCAAGGAGATCTTTCCTCAGATGCTCACAGTGTCATGGGCTGTTTTCTTATAACTGAGAGATTTTTTCTGCTTGGAATTGGTGAGTCAATCAGTCTTAAAACAAGTAAAATGATTTTACTGAGTACTAATAGCTTATATTTTTGATTTACATAACTTTGAAGGTTCTTAAACATCTATAACTGTGTCCATCAAGGAAAATATTTAGTAATTGTTATCTTATTAGAAATTTCTTTATACCTGAACTTCTCAATCCATGAATTCACAATTTTACTTTAGTTGAAAATGATGAAACTATTTAACACACCAAAAACTCTATCATCAAAAACTTGAAGGGCATTTTGCTAAGTGAAATAAGTCAGATAAAGACAGATACTGTATGATCTCACTTCTGTATGGGATCCTTAAATAAAATAAACATATAAAAAGAGAGCATAATGATATTTTCCAGGTGCTGGAGTGTGAGGAAAATAGGAAGATGTTGGTAAGAGGATAAACTTCCAGTTATAAGATGAGTTAGTTATAAACATCTAACATACAGCATGGTAACTATAGTCAACGATAATAGTGTGTATATAGTTGAAAATTGCTGAGAGAATATATATTAAGTGTTCACACCATGCACATAAATATATAGTAATTATATGAAGTGATGGATATGTTAACTAACCTTATAATGGTAATCATTTCACAATGTGTCAACTCACTATATTGTACACCTTAAACTTCACAATGTTATATGTCAATTATATCTCAATAAAGCCAGGAGGGATATAAGCTAATTGTTAAAAGTTATCTCTACAATTTTTTTATTCCTCTGTCATACCAAGCTTTATTTTTAGCACCCGGTTAGAATTTTTATTATTGTATTTTGAAATTATATAGCCATCACCAGTAGCAATGCATAGGTAGAAAAGATTCCTTTAAAACATTTAAAGTCAAGCAAATTTGGACTGAAATGTATTTCTTTTTGCTGGGAGCCAATAAATAGTCAACAAACCACAATTTAAATATCTGACTAAGTCTTAAGATAAAATATATTAGCATTTATCTTGCTCTAGAGTACTACATATAAAAGAATAGCAGTTCTTACCTGAGTATGGTATAACTGTCATTTCCATTACTTATGTTTTCAATTAATCTATGACTTTAAACTCCCCACATCCAAACATCAATTTTGTACTTGACTGTATTTTTTTAGAGTTTTGTGAGAGAAATCTATTTCAAACTTTCATAAGCAAAATAAGAGGATGCATTGGCTTATATATCTAAGAAGTCTAATCGAGTTGCTCAATCATTTTTTTCTCTTTGTCTTTATCTTTTTCTCTCTGTATCTTGCTCCTCTCTCCCACCCCTTACATATCTCCTTCTGTTCTTCTTTATGTATTTTTATCCCTTTCTACTTTAAATTGTATTTTTTCAAATACCCAAAATATATCTGCACAGTCTCTTTTGTCATGTCTTACCAGAGCTTCCAGAGATCGGACATGAACTTGATTGGGAAGTAGTAATTTGGTCTACTGACAGAGGCTGTAATATTCAGAATGCCAATGAATCACCACAGTGGAGGTGTCAAAGCAGGAAATATTGAAGAGTTAAACTATAGTTATTAGTACAAGAGTTAGTATGAAAATATACTCATCTTTGATTGCCTTCTATTTTTCCATATGTGCTTTTCTGTTCAATGTTTAACGATTCTGGAGAAAAGTGTGATAATATGCCTAAAATTTTAATTTGCTCTCTTTCAAATTAGCTTCCAAGATAATGTATGTTGCATAGTATTTTTTACATTTTAACTTGCTTATATATATAGTTAAGTTATTTAGTCCTTCAAAACATGTATAGTTTTGTTTTTTAAATTAGGCTTTGATTAAAAGTTGTTATTGTTTTCTTTAATTCAATTTATCCCAGTAAGAGGTCTCTCAGATAGGATAAGAGATATTAAATACAAAGGAATTTATCAGTAAATAATTTATAATTTTCCTGTGTATTTCCCTTTTCATTGATTTTATTTATCTATGATAGTGTTACTTTTCTTTGCAAGTGATGCTCCCTTTGGAGACCTCATGAACATTGTAGAAATAACTCATACTTTCCCACAATATCTCAGTAAGGTGAATTTTCAAAAATAGGAAAGGTGAGTAGAGTGTAAAATGATTTTATGCTACAATGTTTTCTAGTTAGCCAGTGGAGACACATTTTTGAATTCATTAAATGTTGTTCTATAGATTTACATACACGAGGTATGTCTAGAAGGTATCCAGCCATGCAATATGAAAAATAGAAACATCTATTGAAGAAAACACAAGATACAAGAAACATTGTCGTCGTCGGCAGCCGTCCGTCTCGAGAGACGATGGTGTAGCTTCTTAAGAGTCTATCTGCACCGCCGAGAATAGCTATGCAGTCCGACTCGGGAGTGACACGGTATCTGTCTCCTCCCGTGTTGAATCGACATCTTGCGATGAAGCTACAGAGCCTGGGCAGGGTGATATGGAGGGTCTGCTGTTGCCCATGCAGCAGATCCCCCCTCTCTTCGCAGCTGAAGGATCCAAGGGAAAGACGGAGTCAATACAGCTTGGCTTCAGGTGCGCCGCAGGAGTTGCCGGTGTTGACTACAACGTCAAACCGCCTTAGGGACTCCGGCTCCGGATTTTCTGTCGGGGTTTACTCCCTTAGCCTTTCCCCTGAAGAGGTATGCCGCAAGGCAGCGGAGGTTTTTTGGAATCAGAGTTTTCCTTCTCTGCAAGAAACATTGTACATAGGACAATAACATGCCAGTACCCTTCAAAGTAGGCACCTTGGAACCTCACACAGCACTCACAATCACCATCAGCTGCCCCAGAGTATTTTCCTGAATCTCATTGATAGTCTGAAATATCTTCCTTTTCAAAGGTGATTTTAATTTTTGGAAAAGCCAGAAGTTGCAGGGTGCCAAATCTGGGCTGTAAGGGGGATGAGTCACCTGGCTGATTTGATGTTTCACCAAAAAAAAACTGCAGGAAACATGATGCATGGGTGGGCGCATTGTCATGATGAAGCTGCCAGTCACCAGTTGCCCACAGCTGTGGCCTTCTGAATCATCCAAATAATTTCTGCAGAGAAATGTTCAAACTTAATGCAAAATTTTATGCTCTACTTGCTCAGTCATTTTGAATGCAACTACTACACACTATAGATGCTCATTCAATGGCATCTACCATCCCCACTGACTATGACAATAAAGTCGTTATTGTTCATGCATGTGTATTCCAGCCCACTTGTCTTGGCTCCCAAGTTACATCAATGTCACCCAAACCATTCTCGTTATAGTAACAATGATTGGACTTTTTCTGGACAAACCTCATATATATATAAAACATCAAATTATAAGTGCTTAACTTTAAAGATCCTACCTTTACTTCTTTGTTACAAAATTTTATCTATCCACACACACATATATAATATATATAAAATTTAACATTGCTCAATTCTACTTTAATTATTTTTGTTTAATTATAAAATGAAAATATTGTTTAAATTGATTTTGTCAGAATTAAATTATTTGAAAAGAAGTATAGGGATTTATGGATAAATAGCACATTCTTTGATGAATTTTTGTGATTTTATCTTTTTTTGAAAATTTTTAATCTGAGTACAAGTTTTCTTTTGGTTATTATTTTTGTTTAATTATTAAAATTATTAAAAATAAAAAATAAAATGAAGAAAAATATCATCTTCCACTATTACTCAGGCAAACATGACATCCTATGCTAACGTGGGATGTCAGTATTATCAAAGCATAGATAAGAAGTTAAATATGTATTTTATAAAGAGTTGTTTTTTATATAAAACACATATGACAACACACACATATATAGAATAACCCCTTTCTTAAAACATGCGCACACACACACACACACACACACACACATATCCAATCTTCAAGACCATTGATATGTCTTCAACTTCCAAATAATATTTTATTGTGGTAAAATACACATAACATTAAAATGTGTCATTTTAATCATTTTTAAAAGTGTAGTTCAGTGTCATTAACACTGTTGTGCAATCATCACAACCATCCATCTCCAGAATATTTTCATCTTCCAAAACTGAAATCCTGTACCCCTTAAACAGTAACTCCCTATTCACCCTTCCCATCAATTCCTGGCAATCATGATCTTACTTTCTCTATGAAATTTGACTCTTCTACGTACCTGGTATAAGTGAAATAATACAATAACAAATCAATTTTAATTGCAATGTAATTATCCTAATTTTAGTACACTTAAGCAAATTATGTCCCTTAAACTATAGAAACAACTCATCATTGGAAGATATATAAATAACTTCTGGTTTCACAATGGAATCTAAGCACTAGCCTGATGAGGATCTGCCTCCATCAGGAAAATTCAACTAAGTATTTACCCTACTTAGTTGAAGCCTAAACAGTCTCACTGGTATTCTGGGTTTTGTCTGTATATTTTTGTGTGTTTCTGATGGTGCAAACTCAGTTGTAAAAATATCTACAGTATTTGCTTTAAAAGTACTTACTGCCACTTAACTGTAAACAGACTTGTAATTTGGCTGTAAAAATTCATGACTTGCTGAAAGGAGCTATAATAAAGTCATAACAATTGCTGGTGCAAACAGCATCAGAGAGGCCAAGAATATCTGGCTGGCCATGAATGAGGTTATGCATAATGTAAGCTGGGCAAAGCTTGGGCTAAAGCCATTGGTACTGCCTATAAAGACTCATCTTCCCTGTTCTTTTCAATGTCCAAATATATCAAGTTCTAATGTGCTCATGGTTGTTAAGCAAATGACCCAATGTCAATCTTAGTCTTATTGTAAATGCAGAGGAACACTTCAGACCCTCTAGTCCCTTGAACATCACTAACCTTTCTTTATGGCAAAAGGATGTGGGGCTACTTTTGGAAATGAAAGCTAGAGACAGAGGCCATTTTACGGTAAAAACAGTTCTCATTGAAAGTATAGTGTGCCTTCACTTACTTTACATGTGACAAAAGAACACTTCTTTCTCCAGCAATTGCTAGAAGAAGGTTAGACAATTAGGAGAAGGTTATTCTTATTATTTCTCTGGTGGTGGGAACATAACCAAACAATAGGATGTATCAGAAGTGACTCCGGGTCAGAAGTGACCAAGTATCAGTTCTGTGCTCTGCTGTAGTGGCTTCCAAAAGTGTACAAGGAAGTTCTTTTTTTGAACTTCTGGCTCAACAGACTGGAAATTCAGAGCCCACTGCACTTCTCTCCCTCTCCCTGTGCCATGTTTTCTTCTTTTTCAACTCTAGACCTGGTTACTTTCCATAATTCTCTATCTAAGGTATGTTGTGGGGTCCACTGCACTGAGACCTGTCTCTCAGGGGACACTTGTTCTGGCTGAAGCCCATGTAAATTTACTTCTCATTCTAGATACAATTGCAAAGCCTTTCAGAGGAAGAGTTTGATTAAACAAAATGGCTGCTCAACATGGCTTTGCCAGCAGTCAGGCCCAAGGATGACAAAAAGTATCCTATTTGGAGTCAGGAGAGCTAAATTTGGGAACATAACTTTATCTTTCTGGGCTTGGATGCACCCCCCTTAACATGAGGGTGTTAAACAAGTTTT
Organism: Furipterus horrens; assembly: GCF_987537825.1. Classification (NCBI taxonomy): domain Eukaryota; kingdom Metazoa; phylum Chordata; class Mammalia; order Chiroptera; family Furipteridae; genus Furipterus; species Furipterus horrens. The sequence goes on along the minus strand of NW_028327179.1, from coordinate 60,197,536 downwards.
CTGAGGTTTTTTTTTTTTAAGTTGTAACATTTTTGATTTTTGACCTAAAGGATATCTTTTGAAGCTACTGCTTCTCTACCCTTTCAGAAAAATGAGGGCACAGAAGAACTGGATACAGGTAGACCTTTCTTTCAGCCATGGTCATTTCTTAGACCTATAAAGATAAAAAGAGACACACAGATCCTGGAAGGCATCTTGAAAATAAAACTGAAATTAAAATTTTGTCAGAATTAAATTATTCTAAAAAAAAACAATGATTTATGGATAAACAGTATACTCTTTTATTAATTCTCTCTGTTTTTTTAAAGACAAGTATATTAAACATAAACATATCATTCTGGCCACAAGTTTATCTATAATGGATTTGCAGGAAACCCTTTTCTCAACATTCGTTTCATGGCTTCTATTACTTAGAAGGAAAACACAGATCCTTATTTCTTTATAGAATCATTCCTAGACAGTAAACACTGGCTGTTAGAGTTGAAGGATAGTACATGACTTCTGTATGTACTACAGGGTCCTGGACCAATGTGAGGACTGCAATAAAACCTGATGGGGCAGGATAACATTTCGTTTTGGGCAAAGTCTTCTTCACTTCTCCACTACCATCTGCCTGGGTTTAGCTTGAAGTGCATTGCCAATTTCTTTCCATTAAAAAAATACATATTTATTTATTTATTTATATTTATTTGTTTTTATTTATTTATTTTTAGAGAGAGGGGAAAGGAGAAAGAGAGGGAGAGAAACATCACTGTGTGGTTGCCTCTCACTCGCGCTCCCAACTGGGGACCTGACGTGTAACCTAGTCATGTGCCCTGACTGGGAATCGAACCAGAGACACTTGGTTTGCAGGCCAACTCTCAATCCACTGAGCCACACCAGCCAGGGTTTGGCAATTTATTTATTTCTGGCACCACTGTACAAAATAACCAGTGAATCCCTACTGCATCATGACATTGGTTCTGAGTTTCTATAACTTTAAAGATATCCAACACTTTGTTCATAAGTGCCAAAACTTGAAAGTAACCAGGATATCTTCCTTCAGTAGGTGAATGGGTAAATGAACCGCATTATATGCAGACAATGAAATATCTTCCAGTGCTAAAAAGACATAAGCTATCAAGCCATAAAAATATGTAGAGGAAACTTAAGTGCATTTACTAGGTGAAAGAAACCACTATGAAAAGGCTACATACTGTACAACTCCAGCTATATGACATTGTAGAAAGAGCAAAGCTACTACAGTAAAGATCAGCAGTTGCCAGAGGCTGGAGAGGGAGGGGAAGATATAAGTAGAGGACAGAGAATTTGGGGGAAGTGAAAATACTTTATATGATGCCATAACACTGTGCCACTATACTTTTGTACAAACCCACAGAACTTACAACATCAGGAGTGAACCCTAATGTAAACTATGAACTTTGAGTATTTGTAATGTGTCAATGTAGGTTCCTCAATTTTAATAAATGTTTAATTCTGGTCAGTGATGTTGATAGTGGGGGAGGTCATGCATGTGTGGAGGCAGGAAGAATATAGGAAATCTCTGTATCTTCCTCTCAATTTTGCTGTGAACCTAAACTGCTCTAAATTATGTCTTAATTTAAAAAATCCAACAACTCTCTTCACACTTAACATTTCTGCACTATTTTAAGGGATTTTAAAGACTGCAATCCAACTTACTTTCATCAGATATATTCTATAGTTTCTTCTCTCTGTGTTTATCTTTCAGTTCTGATTCCTGATTTATTGTCTGGCATCCTTTGCTCTGGTATATGTGTACCAAGAGAGCCACACAGTTAACAGGGACATGCGGAGCACTCTGTGAGCCTCTGTCTGAAGATGGGCATAAATCAATTCAGTGGGGAATGAGCTTTCAGAACATCTCAGGGGTGAACTTTTAAATAAATGGACACCAACTGCACTGTTTAGTACTTTAAGGTGATGCTTATTTAACAATGTGTTGCAAAGTTGTATAGAATTAGTCAGTTATCCTCATGAGAAGGAGATATAGGGACCAGGTTTCTGAACAATTACTAATAAGTTGAAACAAACAGTAAGGAAAGATTTTCCTGGCCAAAAAGGCAACCAAAGGATCTTGATGAGCAAGTGGGTGAGTTAGGAGCAGCTAAGAGAGTCATCACCTTCCTTCTCACTATCCATGTCCCCAGCTATTGATCACTAAAGTCCCTAGGTGATTCTCCTAGTCTTTTGTTAAAAAGTTCTTTTGAAATCCATGTAAGAGCTGGAAGTCATCTGGAATGTCCACTCTGTAATGGACTTAAAGTGTACTGAAGACAAACAGAGTATGAATCAGGACACCCTCCCTTGCTCCCACCCCTGCAACACACATGTATATCCAGCCAACCTGATTTATTTTTTTACATTCAGGCCAAATATAATCCCTGGACTTACAAATTATATATATATATATATATATATATATATATATATTGCAGATCAATAACTTCATAAATAAAAAATAAATCAAGTGTCATTTTTCTTGGAGGGCCCTCTTCACCCCAGCCCAGCATTTCTTACTCTCTTCTAAGTCTCTTTAGCACTCTGTGGACTAATGGCTCCTATACTGACTTATCGTTTCTTGGACACAGATAGTTTCCTGAGAGCATCCCATTCACTTTATGGACAAAGACCTTAATATTTTTTCAGGATTCTTCTCCATGTCCATTGGCACCCATCTGGCCCAGACCCAAGCCAGGGACATAACTTTGATAATCAAACAAGCCCTATTGTTTTAACTAGCCAAATCTGTGGAACTACCTCTACAGGTCAACAGAGGCAAACATCAGTTTTATTTTACATCTACTATTCCCACAGTCATAGTTTAAGTAACAGCTGTTGAATGACCAAGTGAATGTCTTTGAAGAAAGTGGTGGCAATTGAGACACCTACATTAGGCTAGGCAGCATGATTCACAAAGGCTGCATTCCCCAAAGAAAGCCAATGTTCTCCCTGGTGCCCCAGACCACCAGGGGCTGGTTAAGCATGGGAATTCCCAGCTCCCCCTAAGGCCTGATGTAGAAGGCCTGCTCTGGATCCAGGAGTCTACAGGTTTAAGGAGCCACCAAAGTGATTCTGAGTCAGGTTTTCCAGGCAACAATGAAGGATCAAGAGCAGCCTAGAACATTTGACCCTCCTGGGAAGAGGACCCCTGCACACCCAGCATTAGGCCTTCAAAGCTGGGGAGGAGTCAGGGTACTAGCACCAATTCTGATGTCAAGGACCAGTGTGAGACTGAATTAGTCACTTCCCCTTCACATTTGTAAGATGAGCAAAACAGCTGTCCACATTAACCTCCAATATGGTACACATAAGACCAGACACAAAAAAACTTAGTAAATATTTTATTCATGAAAATCAAAGTCTCTCTCATTTTTACTATGAAAGCACATCACTGAAACCCAACAATGATGAAAACAAAAAGTAGCATTATTAACTGTAATTTCAAATATGATGCTAACTAAAGGCACATTTATCCATAGTCCTGCACCACCTGATGTTTGCATGAATCCAAACTCTAACTCTGAAAAATCACTAAAAGGGAGAATGGGCTGCAAAACAGTGGCTGAGGCTTTGGAAACAGATGGACTTGGGGTGAGCCAGGCTCTACCTTTTCCTCACTGCAAGAACCTTTGCAAGCTACTTAACCTGTCAACAGCCTTACTTGTTTTACCTACAAAATGGTAGTGATAAACTCAACCCTTTTTGAAGGAGTGAGGGTAGTGATAAGTACAATCACAATATGAAGAAGAAAGATGACTTGTGCCCTGAAAGAAACACAAATGAGTATCAGCTTCCTCAAGAGACTATAAGCCCCTGATTATGGTGATGTTCTTCTCTCCCCATGCCTCATTGATCTGACTGGTTATAATAATAGGCAATGCAGTTTGAAACTTACCATGAGCCAGACCCGATGTGAAATGTTTCAGTGGGCATGACCTCACTTACTCCACACAACTAGTTCATCTTATAGACAAGGAAACATAAAAAGGCTTAGTAATCTCTTCAACACAGTGGAACATCATCATGAACTCAAAATTCAAAATCTGATCTACAAATCCATGTGGGGGCAGAGAGGGGCCAGAGGAAGAAAAAGCTGGAGGTTGGAGATGGCTGCACAGAGAATATGGTGTTTGTCCTCCACCTTGAAGGACAGCAAGGTTTGAGAGAAGCCAAAATCAGAGGGTATTTAAGGAGCAGAAGCCAATTTTCCAGAGCTGGAAAGCACAGCTTGTTCTGTGTGGGCTTTTTCCACAGCTAGGCTATAACTTCATTTTAGAGGCCTGGGGGAAGCTCCCACAATAACAGAAATTGTGGTCACTGTGCAACCTAGACCTGTAGACCTGGGGGGGCAGCCTTAGCCCCAGCCCTGGTGATGTGGAACTGCCTCCCTGACTGGGCTTCCCTTTGTCTTTAGAATCAAGGTGAATTTCTACTTCTACTTTGAAGCCCAGTGATGTGTATTGGTGCACACAATGATGTGTAGGGACAGTGTCAGGTTAAAGATTCAATTTCCTAAATTTAAAAAGAAAAGGCTCTGGCAGGATAGCTCAGTCTCTCCCTCTCCCTCTCTTTCTCCCTTCCTCTCTCTCTCTCTAAAATGAATAATAATAAGAAAAGGACTCAATTTCTTGGCCTTTCAGCTTTGCGTACCCTCCTTAATGACATTTCAGCATTGAGAGGGTTTCTGTTTTTCTCCATATTTAAATTAAATATACAGTGTTTTGCGTTTAATTTTCTTAATAAAAAAGTGTATTGTGGAGGTGAAATGGTAAAGAAAAAGTATAGAAGAGTTGGGGAAGTTTATAAAACCCATATTGTGTGCTCAAGGGACTGGGGTTACCTTTATGGAGCTTTTTCATTCTCCTGGGAACACTCATGATGTTGTCTTAAGAGTTTTGTTTGTTTTATTTTTCCCTTTGGTTCTTTCTTACTTTTGAGAATGTGCACTGCCTCCTGAGTTACTTGCCTTTTTATATCCTTTTCAGAGGTATACTGCTGACACAGTAGCCTGGAGCCAGCAGGCTTTAAAGCCACTTCTGTTCCATCTTGCAATTACCTTCACAAGGTGGATTTATAGCAACAGATGTGCCAAATGGGGGATAGAAGTAAGTGATAGGCCCTGCCTCCAAGTTGGGGGCACTGTGTGGGCCCTGCAGAGATCTCTGCCCAGTCATTTTGTTGGGGAGGAGGGGTGTCAGTCTATTTGCAGAAAGAAGTTCGACAGAGGCACACTGAACATGTTAGCCAAGGCAAAAAGGAGAGAGAAAACACTAGGGTGCTCTAACTCTCACTCCTCCCACATCAAAAGTTTTCAAAGCTTTGGGGGTCTGCAAGAGGGGCTTGGAGAGCTCTGTTGGAGAGGAGCAGAAGTGAGAGTGAGTGGGGCTGAGCTTAGCTCTGGCCCATTCCCCAGCCCCAATGACAGCCACTTTTATCTAATTTATTGTGGAGGTTCTGAATATGATTTTGTTTGTAGAAAATCTCCTCATTTAGCTAAAAAGCTTGATTGCCTCTGATCTATAACAACTCTCCACTCCTATCAAATGAATCATTTCATGGTCTCTTTAGACCTCACTAAGTTCGTTCTCTGTCCCTCACCCCCACACTCTTTATTTCTTCCTGACATGGAAATTCTTCAGGCTCAGCTGGAGGCCCTATCCTTCACTGTATTGGCCCCCCAGGGATCTCTCTGCTTCTGGGAGACACAACCTGCTCTTTCCAGCCCCTGGAGTGATCATTCTACAACACAGCTTTGATCCTGTCCCTGAACTGATTAAAGCTCTTATATTTTTTGTCCACCTCCTGGAAGGTAAAAGTCAAATATATTAATGCAGCACTCAAAGAGCTGTACATTCTGAGCTTGACTTACTCTCCAGCTGCCCCCCTGTCTCCCCATTGTGTCCACCTTGCAATCACATAGAACTTTTATTCCCTCAATGATTGAATAAGTATTTATCAAGCAACTACTGTGTGTCAGGCATGCTGTTAATGCTCAATAAGAGATTCAAAATGATTGGCCTCCCTCATGGAGCTTGCATTCTTGGAAATAAAGGGAGCATAAACACAAATACTGTGGTTGGTCAGCTGGCCACAGTTATTTTTCAGAAAACAAGATGAGTTGTAGGGCTATTTTGAAGAGAGTATAAGGCTAAGATTGTTTGGCAGGCAACCTAGAGCAGAGACCTGAAAGGTGAACAGCTGTAACAGCGTCTGAGGAAGCAGCATTCCAGGCTGGGCAGAGGATAAAATAGTTAGGTCAAGGAAGCTGGCAGGTCAGAGCCAGGGTGGGAGGGTTACGATTTATTTTGATTGTAATGAAAAGCTGTGGGAAGAACTGGAGGGCATGACCTAATTCCCATTTGTAAAAAGCCTCCCTAGTGGCTTTGTGGAGAATGGCATAGGGAGGTTGGGGAAGGGGGCTGCCTAGTCATGACCTCAGGCATGTCCAAAGAAGGGAGGGAACCACCACTTCCCAGGAGGGAGTCTCATAGAAGAACCTCCACAGCACACACCCATTCTTATTCTTGTCCACTAGTGATTTCAGATGAGATAAGTTTGGGTTCAGGAGGAAATGGGAAGTGATGAGGGAAGTAGGGAGAGTGATGACGGGACAGCTTTTTCCTGCAGTTTTGCTAGAAAAAGGCCCACTGAAATAGGACTGTGGCCAGTAACAATAATATGGATAAAGGAGGTTAGTTCATTTTCTTTTTTGGTTGGAGAAAACAATGGTGATGGAGAAATTTACTTTATGTACATATGGGATTACACAGCAAGGGATCTTGGTCTGTGAGGACAAAACTCCACCTCAGGCCCTCAAGGACTCTACTGGAGTGTTGGAGCCCAACCATGAGCTCTGTTTCTGATACTGAAGACAGTAAATGTACATGGTCAAACAATGCGAAAACCCTGCTGGAAGCCATTCTTGTTGGGATTCGGCTGCTCATAGATCAGGGATGAGTTTCCCAAGGCCCTGGCTCCAGGCTCACTCCAAAGTTAGCAATTCTCCAAGGCACCTCTTCCTCCCATTAAGGTGGCAGCCCCATAGAGCTCTCAAGGTTTTAAAGTAGCTGTTCTCCAAGGCAGTATTGCAGGCCCATGCTTCCAAACTGCTCAGTCCAGCTGGGAGCCACAAACTAATGCCCCTCACTTTCTAAATGTTCCCATGAAGCCCCAGGGGCAAGTCAACTCATGGACCTACCAGGGCCCATGATTTTTACGGTGGATACCAGTGACCTGCATCAAGGCACAACTTAACTCCTGGATCCCCTGCTCCATTCATCACAGTCAAGCTCCAACACTTTTGCATTTCCCTGCTGCTTTTGTGCCAAAATAAAATTAGCCAAATAAAACACAGTCATGTGGCATCGGGTCACAGGCTGTTCATCTCAGCTTAAGTGACTTCGACAGCTCAGAGAGGGGATCAGCATAGCAGCCACTGAGTAGCAGCCACAGCCACATTAAAGTTCCAGGAACAGAAGTTGATGTTATCACACCCTGCTTCAGCTGAGTCCCTCTCCAATCTACACTCAGGGATACTGCCTGGGACCTGCCCAACCACCCCCCTCCAACATGGTCCTCTGAGACCTCAAATGAGATAGTGAACAGTGCCTATCTCTGATACATTCTATCTATCAAGGTCTCTGTGCAGGTACATCCCACCCACCTGGGGGTCCCTACTTAGATGTTCCTGGCTGCCATCCCCCAAATGCACCTTGCCTTCGATATTCTGTGACATAGTTATCAAAAAACCTATGCCCCTGCTTTAAAGCACAAGGCTAAAAATGTCATTCATTGTTGCTTCCTATGTAAATCAAGCATATTTGAATTCCTCAAAAACTGTTGGAACCCTGATTATAGGTGTATCTCTACTTTTGTGGTTAGGTCTTCATGGAGAGCAATTTCCATATATTTCCAGTCTCTTGATGGTGTTGGGAAGAGAGTAGGAAAGAAAGCCTTTTGAGGAGCTGCCTCATCTCCTTATGCTCAATTCTTTATCTACAAAATGAGGATGCTGAAATCTGAGGAGTGGAAAGTGGTAAGAACAACATCTGCTCTGGAATCAGATTTTTCCATCCCAGCTCTACCACTGCAGGGTCAAATGCTATGTAGAGAATGCTTAGCACCATGCCTGCCATACCATGGCCTTTAGTGACACCTGACTCTGTTTAAGAAAGCCTGTTCTGATAGAAAGCACTCTCCACTCCCTACTTCCACATGCTGCACTCCATTGCTTTCCATCAAACCCACTGGTCACTTCTTTTCAGTGCCCTTTGTGAACTCTGCCTCCTCCTTTCAAATGTTAACTTTTTGAGGTGCAGGGCATTAGTCCTAAAGCTCTGTCCCTTTCCTCTTCCTTTGTGTCTCTAGCCTAAGCACTCCTGGGACACCAAAAAGCCTTGGAAAAATAAATACCTCTTTAAGACTCCATTTAAATTTCTCAGAAACAGAACTCTTGATCTTACCTGCCAATGAAGTGTCTTATACCTATATTCCATTTCATTCAATAGCTCCATTCTTGTCTTAGTGGTTAAAGCCAGAAACTTAACAACTTTTTCTAATCCATTATTGAGTTCTGTGATTCTGTATTTAAAATAATCTAGATCATCACCACCTTTTTCTCCAACTATTGCTTCTTAACTGGTTTTCACCTGTCAGTCTTGCTCCCACCTAACACATTCTCCAAGCAAGTGTGGTCTTTCTAACTTGAAAATCAGATCGTGTCACTTGGCTGTTTAATCCATCCTGGTGATTTCACATTATACATAGAACTAAATTCAAACTATTCTCCAGAACTTGGGATGTTCTTTATCATTTGGCTTTTGCCTAGTTCTTCACATTCATCCTATTTCAGCCTCCTAGCTGCTGGTTACGCTCCAGTCATTCTGGTTTCCTGTCATACCTCGAGGTCCCTGCAGGTGCTATTCCATTGTCCTAGAACTTTATCCCATTTCTTATTTACATGATCTTTGATTAAACATAAAACTCCAGTGTAGATCCATGGGAGACTGAATTAAGGGAGGGCATGGGTTCATAATTACCCCTACTGTCTCAAGCTGAATGCTTTGACCAAGAGTCACGTGCTTGGAGTTATAATTTTCCTTGGTGGCTTCCAAATTTCTCATATAAATAGACTTTTCTGGGCCTGCCCTTCCAATAATTTAGACCTGTCAGTAGGTCAGAATTCCAGTGTTGGAAAGAAACCTGTAATATATTGAGGTGGCTACTGTATACCAATTTTGGTACTTGAATTCTCTGGTTTCTTGAGTTTACAGTTCTGGAAGTTAGCTAGTTAGGAGGGCTAGGAGGTTGAACAATGATGGAGGCTTCTCATTCTGGAAGAATTTCTGAGTATGTTAGTTGAGCCCATCAATAGCTTATTTTTTTCAATTTGCTACTCTCCCCATTGTCTGATGAATATATCTTGTACAGCTCAGTGTTCATTCTCTATCCATGACACTTCCCCAAGTCACTATGGAAATTACACTCTGCTTCAATGTCCAGACCAAATCTTAGCTCTCAAATATTATAAATCCAGGTAGCTACTCATTCCAACCAGAGCTTAGTGTTCACTCCCCAGGGCTTTTATGGTGCTATCACATACTACCATGGATTAAGCATCATTTCTGCATGAGGAGCAGTACTAAACAGTTTACAGCCTTTATCTAACAGACTTAACATATTATCTATGAGTAAACTGAGGCTTAGAAAACAGTAGCATGTTCACAGTGACTATATAAGCATATATCTGTCTGATTTAATTGTGTATAGTCTTTGCTATTTTGTACTATTTTGTTTCATTCACAAGCATGGCTGTCTGTCTCAAATCCTTCAAGGCTCATCTTTATATATTCTAGGGCTTCACGGTATATGATATACTGACACTTTTTGGAAAATGCACTGCTAATAAGGTGGCTTCTTATTCTGCTTCTGTAAAGTCTTTTAAAAAGAAGAAAAAGGGTGAAGTTCTTCTACAACAGTATTAACATTCTGTTATAATGAAAAAAAATTTGGAAAATTGATATCTGCATGTTCCCAACACCAACATTATAAATTCTCATCCACACCCTTGTCCTGGGGAGGCCACACCAAGACAAGTCAGCCTTCCCCTTGGAGCCCATTCATTAGAGAAGGGAAGTGTTTATGTGGCCTCAGCTAAGGGATGATTTAATAATTGCTTTTCCTCACAGCAGGTCTCACCCTGTCTCAGGAAGACGTCAGGGGTCAGAACAAGGCCAGACTCTGGGTTGATGAGTCACTCTGGAAAAAGGCCAATCACAGGATGAAGGCTGGCTCCAGGGAATTGGCTAAAGGAAATGGTACCTTGGACAACTGAGGTTGAATCTGACCTCAGTCTGATGGCGTGAAAAACCACCTGGCCTCTCTGGCTGAGGATTCAGGAAGGGGAACAGAAGTACCCAGAGAAGACTCAAGGCCAGTCTTTAACCAGGACTTGGGAAATCTTCACTGCCAGTTCTCTGAGGAACTCAGGTGATACAAGTGTCAGGAATATTGATCCTTCTTATTTTTCTCATTGTAAATCTGGTTCAATTAAAAGCAGACAGAAATGGCCAAAAAATGTACTTGCAAGAAGGTAATAGAGGGGTGAGGCCAAAAAACTTCAGTTTCTCTCCGAGACAGTGCATTTGCTATGGCACACTTAGAAGATCATTGAATAAAATGGTGAAAAAGTTAGATCCTCTTTTTCCACTTGTACTAACATCTGTTCTCCAAGCTCAACACCATCATCACCACTCTACCATCACCACCATCACTACCACTAGCTAACCTTTAATGCCATTGAATTATTTGGCAGGTACCGTTCAAAGTGCCTTATATTTACTATTCATTTAATTTCTATAATAGGAGTTATGATCTCTAATAATGAGGAAACCAAGGTTTAGAAAGTTCAGGAAACCTGACCAAGGCATATATCCTGTGAGTGGCAGAGCTTAAATTCTCTCCCAAGTGTGTCTAATACCAAGGCTATGCTCTCACCACGTTGCCAGATGAAAGAGTCCCTTTGGGGCAGAAAAGAGAGTTGAGATTAACGACAACAACAAAACCATAAAGTAAAGACCAGTCCTACTGCATGTCTCTTTCATCTCCAACTACTCTCCTTCTGCTCATTCATACATTTAGGGACTCCACTGTACATAGTCCTTAGAATAACTGATTCTCTTTCTTCTCCCTTGGGGCCATTACTCACTTGCTCATTCCTAACATGCAAGAGGTGGTTGTCATGTTTCTTCTACTCTTAGGTTTCCAGGACCATTTTTTAATTTTCAGCAGGTCACTTGACTTGTGCTTGAAAATTTCAGGAAAAATGATTCCTTTCACAAAAACTCCTCAACATCTAGCAAAACAGGAGATGTGAGCCAAATATGAACATGTGAAGACTGAATTAAGTTAAGGGGCATCTTCCAGGCTCAGCAATCCACCAAGCATGGGTACACAGCCATAGGGAAGAACTAGCTCCAGGGATTCTAAAGCATTTGTTCCCTTACAAGAAGTCAATAGGGAAGGGAAATGCAGATGTGTCAGGAAGCCCAGAATATCATTTTCCTTCATGAACTCCAAAGAGTTAATGTTGATGCAGATGCTGATGGGGTGATCAACAGTCTGTTGAAGTCCCTGTCTTTTCTCTGTCTATGCCAGAAACTGAGAATATTAGCCAGGTAGTGGTCTCCTATTACTCGCTCAGAAATTTTTTCAGTGGGCTCTTCAAGCACAAATGTCTTGAAATGACCCTGATCCCAGTAAAAGAACCAAATGTTAGGAAAGCTGAACATAAATCTTGACTAGGCTAGGGGTTCCTTGACAGTCATTTTTTTTTTCACTAAAGCTACAAAATAAAGAATATCAAAAGAAATCCAGTTTGGTTTGATGAGCTATGATCATAGTATTTCTCTTTCTTGGAACAAACTTGTCATTGCACAACTTTATTACTTAAGCTCTTGAAAACTGAAATGGCTAGAACTCTCTGTGCTAATGTCTGCTGCTACCACAGTTGGTACCAGTTCAGTTGGATACTCCTGGGAGAAGATAGACAAGGTATGTCTGCCTATTCCTTCAGGACTGGGGTAGAACTCCATCAACTGCTTACAGTAAAATGTACAGAAAATTAAATCAAACTTCATGTTAAAAACTTCACTTAAGGCATATTTGCATTTTGAAGCAAGCCTGAAGAGCTCCATACTTAACTTATAGAAAGCAAATATTATACTATTAGTAGCTAACTGATGAGAACTTACTCTGTCCTAAGCACATTACATGCTAACTACCTCACTCAATTCTCATATCAATCCAATGATATAAACATATTATCTCTATTTTATAGAGGCAACAAATACAAAGAAATTCAGAGACTTTTCTACATTCACACATCATAGGTCACAGTGAAGATGTGCCTTTAAGGTTATTGGACTCCAGAGTCCATGCTATTAACTTTCATATAATGCTACCTGTGGATCAAATGAAAGAAACCAAATCACATCATCCAACACTGAAGGTCATCACAGTCACACCTGGAGTTGACTGTGGAAATAAATAGCAGTTGAGTTACTAGGTTCAGTGTCCCCGACCATCAGTTGCATATTGCTTTTGATTCCAAACACTCATGGGAAGCATCTTCACCTCTTGCAGCTCCTGAGCTGGAGTGATATCTAATTAACTAGATTGTAGTATTGAAAAGAAAATATAGTGAGGCTTGATGAACTCACCACAAAAACTGATGTCAGGAATGCCAAGTTCTGATTGCCTTAGTATAATCTTCTGCTTTCAGTTAAGCAAGGCAATTGAGCATTAAGAAAAAGTATCAGAAAGTGAACTGTGAAGATAATTTTCTATCAAACAATGAGCACTCTATTGACAGAGCCAAGGTCTAGGGCAGTAAAAGAGCTCTATGAAAAAGAAGATTAACCTGATCTACATATATAAGTGTGTGGAAAAGGGACAGGTATAAGTGGGCCCACTTTTTAAACCCTCAAACCACACACAGGGAATTATCCTAAGAAATCATTAAGGACAATTTATTGATTCTAGAAGACATAAAATAAGGTAAATCTGGTTTTACCTGATTAAAACACCAATTCTGATCACCTCTTTTTCTCCTCTTTACTTTAAAACTGAACCAAGAAATTAACATTTTATTTTATTTTTCTGTTTAAACCACAACATTTACACAATTTCAAAAAGGCCAAAGTTCACCTACAGTACCTTTATTATTTTTAAGTCAACTTCAAAACAAATTCATGAGAAGCAGACTTCACTTGCAATTAGTGTGAGCATTACTTTAAATCTGTATTGATTGTTTTAATAGTGAGTATATCTATGATATTCTTCTGCTAGTGACACTAGGAATCTTGAGAACTCACATAGACACACATGGATACACACACTCACACACATAAAAGTATAAAATCTACATATGTTTTCTTCCATAAAGGAAAAGAGGATAAGTTTGTACCAGAGGACATGTCTGTGGTGGTTAAGATGGCCTTCTCTATAATGACCATAAAGAAATCCTTGGTTTGATGGTAGACAACCAAGCCCCATGTACTACAAAGCAACTGGGCCATTTTGTCTGCTTCCGAATATAAGAAAGAAAGCTTTTTGTAAAATTTTTATAATGGCCAGACTTCAAGAACTTAAACTGTAGTGTTTGATACTTCTTAACTTTCATAAATTAACAAATTTTCCCTAAATAATTTTCAGTCTTGTGGATTATTCTATGATGCCTGGGGGGCAATGAAAGACCTTGTTTGGGGGGGATCTAGTGAGTTTTCATCTTACCAAGACATTTTATAGCTTTGAAGACTTTGCCTTAGAGAAAACTTGGAAGCAAATAAGGGTGTGAGAACAGGAAACTTTCTTAGGAGTTTAGACAACAGTTAGAGCCAGTTCCAGTTTACTTAGCAAACCAGATAACCTTCTTTCCTGGCTGACTTTACATGTGCATATTTTTTCTACACAAGCCCTTAATGTTGCCTTAGATTATGCCACTTCCCAAGACTTCTCATTCAATTTTCCTGTTGTTCCTTCTGCAGTCTGCTTTCTCTAAGGTGGAAGTGAGGGCTTCAGAATAAATATAATCTATCAACAAGGTCCCATCTTGACTTCCTCTGGGACTATCCTATGTGGTAGAAGCCAGCATCAATTTCCAAATGGAAAAGCACATCACTGCACTTAGGGTCCCCAGAAGAGACTAAAGTTAACTTCCAAGCTTCTACTTTACATGTTGTGACTAGAGTCATTGCTACTCTTATGGTAAGAAAGGGCCCAAGGAAGGGGAAGGGTCTCTTCAAGAAACAAGTATAGAATACAAGAAGGCAGAGTAGGTGGAAACTACACTAACCAATCTGGAACAATCTGGAATTACAACTTAATTGTGGAGAAATCATCCAGACTAACCAACTGAACACTAGCTGGAGAGAAGCCTTATAACCATGGATAGACAAAAAAGGCAACTTTATCACAACATGACAGGTAGGAAGTGTGGAGACATGAGAGGGTCGGCTGGGCTCCCATGGGTAGTGGCTGAAGGGATGGAGAAACATTTCAGCAGCCAGGGGTTCCCCCTGATAAGAGTGAGGTCTAAACCCCCAGCTGGGCTTCCCAGCATACAAAAACAGAGCAGAAAGTAAACTATCATCCAGCTATGAAAAGCAAAAAGCCATGGTTTTTTTTTTTTGCTGGCCGAGAGAAATGGCTGGAGACAAAGAGCTCTTAAAATGACCACATATAAAAATACATAGACACCCACTTACCCTGGGCTCCAGAACAGGGAGAACAGAGTGGACTGGAGATGCTCAAGGAGAGTTCAGGACTGTGGCTTTGAGGAGAGAACTAAGGGAGCAACCAACTGGGTCCCATTATTGATTCATTCCCCATACTGCAGGCAGACCAGTCCCCTCCAAGTGGCATCAGCCTGAGGGGAAGCAATAGCCTTGACCACAAGAATTAATCTGCCCTGCCCTCCCTGCTTAAGCCTGACAGCTGATCACGGATTGAATAGACTAAAAACTAAAGGAAGCAGACAAAGAAAGTAGATCTCTGGTAGTCTCAAAAAGGCTACCTAGGCACAGACCAGGACATGATCTGATGCCAAAAGGACATATCCAGGAGTTAAGAAAGTGCACCTTGATAACAGCATACAAGACATGGTGGGAGGAGGAACAACAACAAAGCCCAGAGAAAGTATAGGGAAGGAAATAATCAAGATCAGAGCAGCCCTGGCTGCTGTGACTCAGTGGATTGAGCTTCGGCCTGCGAACCAAGTGTCGTTTGTTTGATTCCCAGTCAGGGCACATGACTAGGTTGCGTGCCACGTCCCCAGTTAGGGGTGCATGAGCGGCAACCACACATTGGTTATTCTCTCCCTCTCTTTCTCCTTTCCCCTCTCTCTCTAAAAAAAAAAAGATAAATAAAATAAATAAATAAAAGACATAAAAAAAAAAAGATCAGAGCAGAATTTAATGACATAGAGATTAAACAAATATTCAAGAGATCAATTAAACCAGGAACTGGTTCTTTGAAAAGATAAACAAAATCAACAAGCCTTTAACCAAGTTCATCAAGAAAAAAAGAGAAAACCCAAATAGATAAAATCAGAAACAAAAGAGGAGAAATCATAATTGATACCACAGAAATTAAAAGGATTGTAAGACATTTTTATGAACAATTATATGACAAGAAATTTGACAACCTGGATGAAACGGACAAATTTCTGGAAACATATAATCTTCCAAAACTGAATCAAGAAGAAGCAAAAAGCCAGAATAGACCGATAACAACTAATAAAACTGAAACAATTATCAACTCCCGGCACACAAAAGCCTTTGACTGGATGGCTTCACTGATAAATTTTACCAAACATTTAGAGAAGAACTAACTTCTATCATTGTCTAACTATTCCAAAAAGTCCAAGAAGAGGGAAGACTTGCAAATTATTTCTAAGAGACCAGTATTATCCTAATTCCAAAACCAAGTCAAGACATAACAAGCAAAGAAAACTACAGGCCAATATCACTGATGAACATAGATGCTAAAATCATCAACAAAATATTGGTAAACCAGATCCAGCAACACGTTAAAAAGATCTTACACTACAATAGTGGAATTCATCCCAGAGATGAAAGGACGCTGTAATATTCACAATTCAATAAACATAATACACCACATAAACAAAATGAAAGACAAAAATCACATGACCATATCAATAGGTGCTAAAAAAGCATTTGATAGAGTTCAACACCCGTTTATGATAAAAACACTCAACAAACTGGGAATAGAGGGAGCAAAAGTCAACATAATAAAGGCCACATAGAAGAAAACTACTAGCAACATCATACTCAGTGGGCAAGGACTAAAAGCTTTCTCCCTAAGATCAGGAATAAAACAAGGTTGTCCACTCTCTCACTTCTATTCAACATAGTTTTGGAAGTCTTAGCTAAAATGATGAGACAAATAAAAGAAACAAAAGTCATCAAAATTGGAAAAGAGGAAGTAAAACTGTCATTATTTGCACAAGATATGATAGTATACATGGAACACCCTATAGACTCCTTGAAAAAACTACTTGACCTAATAAGGAAATTTGGCAAAATATCAGAATACAATGTCAATATTCAGAAATTGAAGACATTTCTGTACAACAACAATGAAATACGAGAGATAAAAGCTACAAAAAAATTTTATTTGCTCTATAGAAAAAGAAAAATAAAGTACTTAGGAATAAACTTAAACCAAGGAAGTAAAAGACCTGTACTCAAAAAACTACAAAACAATGAAGAAAAAATTAAGAATAGAAATAAGTAGAAGCATATACTATGTTTATGAATGGGAATAATTAACATCATTAAAATTTCCATACTACCCAAAACAATGCATAGATTTAACAAAATCTCAATTAAAATATCAATGACGTATTTCACACACCTAGAACAAATACTTCAAAAATCTCTGTGGAACCAACAATGACCCTGAATAGCCTCAGCAACCTTGAGAAAGAATAAAAAAGTAGAAGGAGTCACAATACCTGATATCAAGGTCACGGTAATCAAAACAGTATGGTATTAGCATAAGAACAGACATATAGATCAATGAAAGAGAAGAGATAGCCCAGAAATAAACCCAGGTCTCTATGGACAGTTAATATTTGACAAGGGAAGGGAAGAACATAAAATGGAGTGAAAATAGTCTCTTCCACAAATGGTGTTGGGAGAACAGGACAGGGAAATTAAAAAAACAAACAAAAAACATAGAACACCAACATACATCATACACCAGAATAAACTCAAGATGGGTAAAAGACTTAAATTTAAGCCATGATACTATAAGATTCCTAGAGGAAAACATAGGCAGTAAAATCTCAGATATCCCACGCAGCAATATTTTTGCCAATATATCTCCCAGGGCAATGGCTATAAAGGAAAGAATAAACAAATTGGACTACATCAGACTAAAAACGTTCTGCTCAATGAAAGGAAACATCAGCAAGTTGAAAAGAAAGCCATATATATGGAAAACATATTTATCAATAAAACCTCTGACAAAGGATTGATCTCCAAAATATATAAAGAACTTATATGATTCAACAGCAAGAAAACAGACAATCCAATTAAAAAATGGTAAAGGACTTGAACAGACATTTCTATCGTGATGATATACAGAAGGCCCATAGGTATATGAAAGAATGCCCAATATCACTAGATATCAGAAAGACGCAAATTAAAACTACAATAAGATACACCTGCACACCTGTCACAATGGCTATCATTAACAAATCAACAAACAACAAGTGCTGTCAAGGATGTGGAGATAAGGGAACCCTAGTGCACTGTTGGTGAGAATACAAACTTGTGCAGCCACTGTGGAAAACAGTATGGAATTTACTCAAAAACTAAAAAAACATTGCTTTTTTTTGAAGTATATTTTATTGATTATATTGTTACAATAGTTCCAATATTTTCCCCTTTGCTCCCCTCCACCCAGCACCCTCCATCCCCCAGCAATAACCCCAAGTTCATGCCCATGCGTCCTACATACAAGCTCTCCCGCTTCACCCTTTCATATATTCTTCTTCTTTTTTTAAAATAAATAAATTATTAATTAATTATTTTAACAATAAAAAAATTACAATCCCTCCCTCTCAGACTTAAAACCCTTTATAATCTTATGAAGGACAATGGACAAAGGTCTCGAGATCCTCTACCTGTTTCGAGCTGGACATGGTTGCCGTCCTACCTACCCTTGGGTCCAGAAATCCCTAATAAGAGGGGGTGTGGAGGGGAGGGTGGCCTTTCCACATGGGGAAGGATCGTGCAGACTCCAGGTCAGTTGGCTGTCTTCGGACAATGGCGTGTTTGGTTTAACAGGCTGGCATCCTTGTTGTATTCTGAACGCAACAGATTTGGCAACAGGGTTAAAAGACATCATTCAACCCATAACGACTAGATAACAGAAGGCAGCTATTAATTTTTCAATGTTCCACATTAGGGAAAAAAAGGGGCTTCTTTAGAGGAAGGTGTGCCAGGCACATCATACCTGTACAAAACCCCTTTGCCCATTATACTTATTTGGGCTGAGGGAAATATTTTAGGTTTCCCCCTCTCAGACCTCTGGGCCCTTTCTGTCCAAGCCATTAGGATAGAAAAGAGAAACTGTTTTGTAAAGTGAAGGCCACAGACCACCCCATACTTCACCAACCCAGCCACTTAGTTCAGCCAAACCAAACCGTTGAGTCTCAGGAGGCAGTGCTACAGACAGGATTAAGTGAGGCCTATATGTACAGACAATGACTCAGGTAATGAGATCATAGGCTTATGCCCTTTGAAAACAGAAAAACATGTTAATTTATGTAACATAACCCACATACAAGTCTCTAAATCTGTAGGACTGTCTTATCGGAAAAACATCCAGTTGCAAGGCATTTGACATTCTTCTTGCCTGTAAATTAAACATATTTGATGATACCACAGACATAGTTTACCTTTCAAATGAAAACATATTTTAAATGAAAAGAAACTATAAAGACGGTTAGCTGCACTACTTTATAGTCTGCCACTGAGCGTTGTGATTTTCTTTGAATCACAACTTTTCTCCTTAAGATTACCCTCCTTTTTATTAAAGGACTGTATTCAGTCCGTTTTTAATTTATCCTGTTCATTTGCATAAACACAACAAGAGCAGCAAATGATCAATTATGATTTTTAGTTCTGCTTTGCTGGAACTTACGCAAGGAACATTTAGGGTGACCTTCAGTCGGCCCTTCAGGGCACAGAAGCTGAGCCACACACCTGGCATTCACCCTTGCCTGTACACACCTGTCTTTCCCAAGTCCTTCTGGTTTTCCATTGTGCCTTAAGGTCCCTTCTAGCCATCTTTCAGGAAAACAACCTTCATTCCTTCCTTGGAAAGATTGCTGTGGACCGCACAACCAGCCACGGTAACAGGCCTTTTATCTCGTGGGCTTTTATTACCTTTGAAAGTCATTCCCAGTTCCTCAGGGCTTTTTGGTAACAACCTGAGTCCAAGTATGTTTCCTTTAGGCATGACATTCCAGTCAACATCTTGGTCAAAAAAACCTCTATTAACAACTGGTCTTATTAGTTTTATTCAAAGAAACTTATGTCATTACTTACTTCTTTAGAATACCAAACTCTGGAGGGATCAGATAGGGAGAAAAATATACAGTGTGAAGAAAAATCCTTGTCTGTCTAATATTCACTGAACTGGCATTTCCATTCTTTATATTTTAATTTTTCCCCCACTAAAATTTTTTGTTTGTTTTTCCATTACAGTAGTTATACTTTTTTCCCCCTCTTGCTTCCCTGAACCCTGTCCCTCCCTTCTCCCACATTCAGTCCCCACCTAGTTGTCCATGTCCGTGGGTCATTTATACATGTTCTTTGACTAGACCCTTCCCCTTCTTACCCCCTTCTGTCCCTTCCCCCTCCCCCCTTGTTACTGTTAGTCTACTCCTTGTTTACATACCTCTGGTTCAATTTTGCTCATTTGTTTGTGTTGTTCATTAGTTTCCTGTAATAGGTGACAGCATAAGGTATTTTTCTTTTGTTGCCTGGCTTATTTCGCTAAGCATAATTCTTGCTAGTTCCATCCATGTTGTTGCAAATGGTAGAAGTTCCTTCTTTATTTCTGCTACATAGTACTCCATTGTTTAAATGTACCATAGTTTTTTTTGACCCACTGATCTACAGATGGGCACTTAGGTTGTTTCCAGCACTTGGCTATTGTAAATAGTGCTCCTATAAACATTGCAGTGCATAGGTTCTTTAGAATTGGTGTTTCAGAATTTTTCGGATATAATCCTAGCAATAGAATTGCGGGTTCAAAAGCCAGTTCTATATTTAGTTTTTTGAGGAAATTTCAAATTGTTTTCCATAGTGGCTGCACCAGTCTGCATTCCCACCAGCAATGCACCAGGGTTCCCATTTCTCCGCATCCTCTCCAGCACAAGTTGTTTGTTGATTTGTTAATGATGGCCATTCTGAATGGTGTAAGGTGGTATCTCATTGTGGTTTCTATTTACATCTCTCTGATGGCTAGTGATGTTGAGCATTCTTTCATATGTCTATGGGCCCTCTGTAGGTCCTCTTTGGAGAGGTGTTTGTTCAAGTGCTTTGCCCATTTTCTAATTGGGTTGTCTGTCTTCTTGGTGTTGAGTCATATGAGTTCTTTATATATTTTGGAGGTCAATCCCTTGTCTGAGATATCATTGGCAAATATATTTTCCCATATGGTTTGTTTCCTTTTCATCCTGCTGACGTTTTCTTTAGCTAAGCAGAAACTTTTTAGTTTGATATAGTCCCATTTGTTTATTCTTACCTTTATTTTCCTTGCCTTAGGAGATATATAAGTGAAAATGTTGCTACGTGGGATATCTGAAATTTTCCTGCCTATTTTTTCCTCTAGGACTTCTATGGTGTTATGGCTTACATTTAAGTCTTTGATCCATTTTGAGTTTATTCTAGTATATGGTGTAAGTTTGTGGTCTAGTTTCATTTTTTTGCATGTCCCTGTTCAGTTCTCCCAGCACCATTTGTTGAAGAGGCTCTTTTCACTCCATTTGATGTTCCTTCTCCCTTTGTCAAATATTAGTTGACCATATGAAACTGGGTTTATTTCTGGGCTCTCAATTCTGTTCCATTGATCTATATGCCTATTCTCATGCCAGTACCGGACTCTTTTGATTACCCTGGCCTTGTAGTATAGTTTGGTATCAGGTATTGTGACTCCCGCTACTGTGTTCCTCTTCCTCAAAATTGCTGTGGGTATTCGGGCTCCTATTTGATTCCATAGAAATTTTTGAAGTGTTTGTTCTAGGTCTGTAAAATATGTCATTGGTATTTTAATAGGGATCGCATTGAATCTTCCCCTGGCTGGTTTGGCTCAGTGGATTGAGCGTCAGCCTGCGAGCTAAGTGTCGCTGGTTCGATCTTCCAGTCAGGGCACATCAGAGAAGGAAAACTCTGACGCCAAAAAACCTCCGCTGCCTTGTGGCATACCTCTTCAGGGGAAAGGCTAAGGGAGTAAACCTCGACAGAAAATCCGGAGCCGGAGTCCCTAAAGCGGTTTGACGTTGTAGTCAACACCGGCAACTCCTGCGGCGCACCTGAAGCCAAGCTGTATTGACTCCGTCTTTCCCTTGGATCCTTCAGCTGCGAAGAGAGGGGGGGTCTGCTGCATGGGCAACAGCAGACCCTCCATATCACCCTGCCCAGGCTCTGTAGCTTCAGCTTCACTGGAGAGGACACTCCAGTGTCATCGGAGTGACACGGGAGGAGACAGATACCGTGTCACTCCCGAGTCGGACTGCACAGCCATTCTCGGCGGTGCAGATAGACTCTTAAGAAGCTACACCATCGTCTCTCGAGACGGACGGCTGCCGACGACGATTGAATCTATAAATAGCTTTGGGTAGTATAGACATTTTAATGATGTTTACTTTTTCCATCCATGAGCATGGTATATGCTCCCATTTATTTGTATCTTCTTTAATTTCTTTCTTCAGTGTTATGTAGTTTTCTCAGTACAGGTCTTTTACCTCCTTGGTTAAGTTTATTCCTAGGTATTTTATTTTTCTTGTTGCTATGGTAAATGGGATTTTTCTTTCAGTTTCTATCTCTGAGATTTTATTGTTGATGTACAGAAATGCCTATGATTTCTGAATATTGACTTTGTACCCTACTATTTTGCTAAATTCATTTATTAGGTAGAGTAGTTTTTTTGTGGAGTCTATAGGGTTTTCTAGGTAAACTATCATGTCATCTGCAAATAATGATAGTTTTACTTCCTCTTTTCCAATTTGGATGCCTTTTATTTCTCTTTCTTGTCTTATTGCTGTGGCTAGAACTTCAAAGACTATGTTAATAGGAGTGGAGAGAGTGGACAGCCTTGTCTTGTTCCTGACCTCAGGGGCAATGCTCTCAGTTTTAGCCCATTGAATATGATGTTGGCTTCCAGTTCTCATATATGGCCTTTATTATGTTGAGGTATGCTCCCTCTATTCTCATTTTTCTTAGAGTTTTCATCATAAATGGATGTTGTACTTTATCAAATGAATTTTCTGCATCTGTTGATATGATCATGTGATTTTTCTCTTTCATTTTGTTTATGTGGTGTATTACATTTATTGATTTGCGAATATTAAACCATCCTTGCATCCTTGGGATGAATCCCACTTGATTGTGGTGTATGATGTTTCTAATATGTTGCTGGATCGGTTTGCCAATATTTTGTTGAGGATTTTAGCATGTATGTTCATCAGCGATATTCTTTCTTTGTTGTGTCTTGATCTGGTTTTGGAATTAGGGTTATACTGGCTTCATAGAATGAGTTTGGGAGTCTTCCCTCTTCTTGGATCTTTTGGAATAGTCTGAGGAGGATAGGAGTTCTTTCCTAAATGTTTTGTAGAATTCACTTGTGAGACCATCCGGTCCAGGGATTTTGAGTGCCTGGAGGTTTTTGATTACTGTTTCAATTTCACTAGTTGTTATTGGTCTATTCAGGCTTTCTGCTTCTTCTTCATTCAGTTTTGGAAGACTATATGTTTCAAGTAATTTATCCATTTCCACTAGGTTGTCAAATTTCTTTCCATACTTTTGTTCTTAATAATTTCTTACAATTCTTTGTATTTCTGTGGTGTTGGTTGTGATTTCTCCTCTTCCATTTCTAATTTTATTTATTTGGGTCCTCTCTCTTTTTTTCTTGATGAGCCTGATTAAAGGCTTGTCAATTTTTTTTATCTTTTCAAAGAACCAGCTCCTACTTATGTTGATCTTTTGAATTGTTAGTTTAGTCTCTATGTCATTTAATTCTGCTCTGATATTGAGTATTTCCTTGCTTCTACTTCATCTGGGCTTTGCTTGCTGTTTCTCCTCTAGTTCTTGTAGATGTAGGGTTAAATTTTTTTTTAGAGATTCTTTTAGCTTTTTTAGGTAGGCCTGTATTGCTATTAACTTTCCTCTCAGGACTGCTTTTGCTGTATTCCATAGGTTTTGGGTTGTTGTGTGTTTATTATCATTAGCGTCCAGTAACCTTTTTATTTCTTCCTTGATGTCATTGATAACCAATTCACTATTTAATAGCATGTTATTTATTCTCCGTCAGTTTGAGTGTTTTTGAGTTTTTTCCTTGAGGTTGATTTTCAACTTTAAACCATTGTGATCTGAGAAAATGCTTGACATAATTTCAATGTTCTTGAATTTGTTGAGGCTTGTTTTGTGTCCTTTCATGTGGTCTATCTTTGAAAACGTTCCATGTGTACTTGTGAAGAATGTATATTTTGCTTCTTTGGGGTGAAAAGTTCTATGTATATCGACTAAGTCCTTTTGATCTAGAGTGTTGTTCAGTGCCTCAATATCTTTGCTGTTTCTTTGCTTCGAAGATATGTCCATTGTTGATAATGGGGTCTTAAAATCTCCTACTCTGAGTGTTTTCTTGTCTATATCTTTCTTGGAGTCTTTCAAAATTTTCCTTACACATTTGGGAGTTCCTAAGTTGGGTGCATATATATTTATAAAGGTTATATGCTCTTGATAAATTTTTACCTTAAGTATTATGAAATGTCCTTCTTTGTCTCTTTTTATGGCCTTTGCTGTGAAATCTGTTTTATCTGATGTAAGTATTGCTATCCCAGCTTTTTTTTCATGTCCATTTGCTTTAAATACTTTTTTTGCATCCCTTCACTTTCAGTCTGTGTAGATCTTTTGTTCTATGGTGGATCTCTTGTAGACAGCATATATGTGGGTCATGCTTTCCAATCCATTAAGCTACCCTATGTTTTTTGATTGAATATTTAATTCATTTACATTTAAGGTTATTACCGATATCTACTTATTCATTGTCATTTTCCCCCTTTGTACTCGTGTTCCTTCGGTCTCTCTCTGTTTCTTCATCTTCTTAAAGCAGACTCTTTAGCATCTCTTGCAATGCTGATTTGATGGAGATGTATTCTTTTAGCCTTCTTTTATTTTGGAAACTCTTTATTTCACCTTCCATTTTGAATGAGAGCCTTGCTGGGTAGAGTATTCTTGGTTGTAGGCCTTTGTTTTTCATTGGTTGAAATATTTTTTGCCATTCCCCTCTGGCTCGTATTGTTTCTGCTGAGACATCTGATGATAGCCTTATTGGAGTTCCCTTGTATGTTATTAGTTGTTTCTCTTTTGCTGCTTTTAGAATTGTCTCTTTGTGTTTGAATGTTGCCATTTTAATTATGATGTGTCTTGAGGTGGGCCTGTTGGGGTTCCTCGCCATTGTGACCCTCTGTGCTTCCTGGACTTGCATGACTCTTTCTTTCCTCATGTTAGGGAAGTTTTCTGTCATTAGTTTTTCAAAGAGGTTTTGTAACCCTTGCTCTTCTTCTTTTCCTTCTGGAATTTCTATGATACGGATATTATTATGTTTCATGTTGTCCTACAGCTGTCTTAGAGCCTCTTCAGTCTTGTTCAGCCTTTTTTTCATTTTGTTGCACTGCCTGGGAGTTTTTGTCTACATTGTCGTCCAGTTCGCTGATCCGATCTTCTGATTTCTCTAGCCTGCTTTTAATTCCTTCTACTGTGTTCTTCAATTCAGAGATCGTATTCTTCATTTCCTCCTGGCTCTTATTGATAGCTTCCATGTCCCTTTTCATGCTGGTGTAATCTCAGTAAGTTCCTCATAGTTTTTATGGAGTTCCTTGTAGTTTCCGCTGAGCTCATTGAGCTTCTCCATAAGCCATGCTTTCAATTCCATATCTGATAGTTTGCTTCCCTCTATTTCATTTAGCACTCTTTCTGGGGATTCTACCTTTCTTTTCAATGGGGGGTTGTTCATCTGTGTCTCCATTTTTGTGACTCCTATTGTTTGTTGGTACTTCTTAGAATGATCTTCACTTCCTGGATCTGCCCCTGGTGGCGTCAGATCGTGTACCAGTCTGGGCCTAGGCAGCCTGTTGGAGACTTCCAGGGATCTACTGCCTTTGTCTGTCTTCTTTAAGTGTTAATCTATTCAATCTGTGATTAGCGGTCAAGCTTAAGGACTGTGGGTGTGGCAACTTAATTCCTGTGGGCAGGGGTTTTGCTTCCCCTCAGGCTGTCACTACTTGGAGGGGAATGGTCTGCCTGCAGTGCCGGGGATGAGTCAGCACTGGGACCCGGTTGGCTGCTCCACCAATTCTCCCCTCAAAGCCACCGCGCCAAACTCTCCCCAAGTCTCTCCAGTCCTCTCTGCCTTCCCTCTGCTTGAACCCAGGGTATGTGGGCGCCAAAATATTTTTGTATGTTATCCACTTAAGAGCTCTTTTTCTTCCGCTGTTTCTCTCCAGCTAGAAAGAAATCCTGTGGCTTTTTGCTTTTCTCAGCTGGATACTATTTTACTTTCCACTCTGTTGCGGTAGTCTGGGAAGCCCAGCTGGGTGTTTAGACCCTGCCCTTCTCACAGGGATTCCTGGCTGCTGAGCTGTTTCTCAGTTCCTTCAGCTTCCACCCGTGGGAGCCCAGTCAGCCCTTCTTCGTCTCTGCACTCCCTACCAGTCACATTTTGATGTAACGGCTTTTCTGTCTCTCCATGGTTATAAGACGTCTCTCCAGTTAGTGTTCGGTTGGTTCTTCAAGATGATTTCTCCAAAATTAAGTTGTAAATCTAGACTGGTCCTGGGAGGAGGTTAGTGTAGCTTCCACTTACTCCTCCTCCGTCTTTGATCCAACTCATGGAATTGCCTTTTGATCTATCAGTTTCACTACTAGGATTATACCCTTAGAATCCTAAAACAGCAATTCAGAAGAACCTATGTACCCATATGTTCATAGCCGTGCACCTTACAATAGCCAAGTACTGGAAACAACTTAACTGCCCATCAGTGAATGAGTGGATCACAAAACTGTAATAAATTTACATGATGGAGTACTATGCAGCAGAAAGAAGGAACTTCTATGTTTTGCGACAACATCTTGGAACTGGAGACTATTATTCTTAGTAAAATAAGCCAGGCAGTGAAAGAAAAATACCATATGATCTCTTTTAATACAGGAAACTAATGAACAAAACAAACAAACAAGTAAAATACAGCCAGAGGCATGGAAATAATGAACATACTGACAGTGACCAGAGGAGCATTGGAAGGGGGGAAGGGGGGAAGGGGGGAAAGAAGGATAGGGTCTAGTCAAGGAACTAATATAAATGACTCATGAACATGGGCAATAAGTTGTAGAGTGACTGTGGGCGATACCTGGCTGGTTTGGCTCAGTGGATTGAGCGTCGGCCTGCGAGCTAAGTGTCGCTGGTTCGATCTTCCAGTCAGGGCACATTAGAGAAGGAAAACTCTGACTCCAAAAAACCTCCGCTGCCTTGCGGCATACCTCTTCAGGGGAAAGGCTAAGGGAGTAAACCCTGACAGAAAATCCGGAGCCGGAGTCCCTAAGGCGGTTTGACGTTGTAGTCAACACCGGCAACTCCTGCGGCGCACCTGAAGCCAAGCTGTATTGACTCCGTCTTTGCTTGGACCCTTCAGCTGCGAAGAGAGGGGGCATCTGCTGCATGGGCAACAGCAGACCCTCCATATCACCCTGCCCAGGCTCTGTAGCTTCAGCTTCACTGGAGAGGACACTCCAGCGTCATCGCAAGATGTCGATTCAACACGGGAGGAGACAGATACCGTGTCACTCCCGAGTCGGACTGCACAGCCATTCTTGGCGGTGCAGATAGACTCTTAAGAAGCTACACCATCGTATCTCGAGACGGATGGCTGCCGACGACGACGACTGTGGGCGAAGGAGGAGGTGGGCGGGGCAAGGGTAAGCAATGGGAGGAAACAGGACAACTGTAATAGAACAACACCAAAAAAATGGAAAAAAGAAAAAAACAAGAAAGAAACAAATACAAAGGACCCATGAACACAGACAACACTGTGGGAGTGGGGATGAGAAGGCAGCGCAGGGTGTAGCAATGGGGGAAAAAATGGGACAACTCTAATGAAAAACAATAAAGTAAAATAAAAAGAAAGGGCCCAACAATGTCTTTTTATATTAGGACATGGTGTCACCTGCATGTTCCAGCCAAAGCAAGAAAAGAAACTATGATATGCAGTGAAGTTGCTGTCATTGAGATGATCTGTTCTCCTAAGCCCCATATACATATACTTGAATCACTAGTGAAGAATCAGTGGGTTAAACTTGAGAGAGTTGTTTCACTAAATGTTCTATAAATCAAGAGTATTGCTCTCTATTCATGTAATGAAATGAAACATAAATATGGAAAAGAGGAATTATTCCCACTTCAAAGGAAATCAAAGTAGCACATGAGGGAATGTAGTGAATATAGCAGAGTTGTGTTCTTCCATAGCGGCAGGTTATAATTTCAAGGCTTTGGGTGGTGGGTCATGAGAAGAGGTTCATGATGGATGACTTCATATTTCCGAGAACAGAAGAGAACACGTTATCTCATGAGACCATGGGGATAGTCACAGGGTACTTTAGAAGAAGCTAAAGGTCTCATAGTAGAGGATGGTGGAAGAGAAAGGCAGAGGTTATTTTTGTTATGCTTTTTAATTCCAGTTTTATAGCCTGTGAGGTATATATGCTTGCCCTACATCGCTCAACAATCATCCAGCATGGCTTTCAAGACTAAAGTCTGGAGGGTCATTCTTCCTCCACCTTAAAAGAAGCTATTGCTCAGGAGAACCCTCCATGACTACATTATAATTCTCTAAGCCGGAGGGAGAATCTAACTGTCTATCTTGCACAATTTTGTATCAACTGTGCTTTTTTATCCTGTTCTGAAATATGAACCATTAGAGCTGGAAGTTATTCAAGAGATCAACTGGCACAATGGTATATAAACTGTCTTTAATAATTTTTTTTCAGTTGGAAATTTCACTCACACTTCAAAATATAAAATAAATACAGTAGCTATGATTCAACATGGCAGTTTAATCATAACTTTTTACTAACTTTATTTAATAAATAAAGGTAGATTGAATTAAGAAAAATCATTATTTTACAGTTATCGGTGAAACATGGGAACTAGACAATAATCATGAGTGGATGCTGAAACCCTAAGATGAAATACCAGTGAAAAACTTTTGAATAAAAGGATCAGACTAATATCACTGATCTCATTGATCAAACTTAGCATTAGAAAAATGGATTAATTAACTATATTGTGGTCTAGGAAGTACATATGAAGAGTATCTACAAGATACTCTTACCTTAAGAAATAGCAAACCCAAATCCAATTAATACTCTATATCTAAATATGAGTTTCCAGGACATAAAATAATAAATCAAACAATACCTAAGGAAGTGATCAGCTAAAATCACAATGTAAGACAGTCTATGGAATAAATAACCTAGTTTTTTTAATTGATTAACAGCATGTGCAGTGGATTTGTCCAATTATTCATTCCCCCTTCCTATAAGAGTAAGGATTATACACTTGTAAACAGATCATACATTTGTGCCTACAGCCTTTTCGCTGACCATTCAGAAGAGCTGGACCCATTCCTATCTCATTGACGTTGGCTGGGCCTCATGACTTGCTTTAACCAATGCAAGTGAGTAAAAAAAGCAAGCCACCTCTAAGAAAAGCTTTTCTCATCCTGTCATCACTACTTTGCAACCCTTTTACTTCTGCCAGAACATCCTAACATAAATAGCCTGGGTTCCAGAATAAGAAGACACATGGAGAGAGGCTGAGCCACTGCCAAATAGCAGACAAAGTACAATATGAGCTAGAAATAAAAATGTTTAACCTTTTATTGCTATAGTAATTGAGATTTGGAGGTCATTTATTACCGCAGCAAAGCTGCTTAATTTAATATTTAAAAAAATGCACAAAAGAAGAACTGTTATAAAATAAATATATATTAAGAAATCTAAATTAAGGACATGCTGTGTGCCATGAATTAAATCTCAATTCAAACAATTTCAAGTATAAAATTAACACTTTAGGGATAATTGAAATAACTTGAAAAGTGTTTGTGTACTGTATAATATTAAGAAATTGTTAACTTTTAGGTGAGAATGATCCTATATGCACTTATTTCTCAGAGATGTATGCTGAGATATTTATGGGTCAAATGTCTGGATTTTCTTTTAAATATTCTAAGAAAAATGTTTATGGAGAAGGACAAAATAGTCACACAATGCTGATAATTGTTGAAGCTGGACACTAAGCATCGAGAGGATAATTACACTATCATCTTTAGTTTTAATGTATGTTTTAAATTTCCCCTATAAATAACTTTTAAGCATAGTAAATAAAATAAAAGACATTAACAAACAATGACATATAAAATAATAATGGAAGTCACCACTGACAAAAAAATTCTAAATTTCTGAAAGATGTAAAGTGTGGATGAGTGGTAATTTAGAAAATAAAGGTAAAAAAGCTCCATTATCTTGTGTGTATGTATGTTGGACGATGGAGAGTGGGGAGATTTGAAAAGGTTGTTGATCTGCCCAGCAGAGCACAGCACAAAGCTGACAACAGGCATATAATTGAAAGCCTGTATAAGCAACAGTTAACTTTATAACATCTACTCATCCATACACATAAACATGGAATGATGACCAATTTTTATCTTCCAGGTGAAAAACAGTAGGCTTACTTTTTAAACAAAACAAAACAAATTCTGTCTGATGTAAACAGCTAATGTGGGCACTGATGCCCACAAGGAAGGCACTCTAAAATCAGGCACTGTCACGTAATGTTCAGCTCTCCATATGTTCACATGAAAATGAAACCTATCAAAAACACAGGGGAGACCAGGCGGCATTGGTGCTGGAAGACGGGGGACAGCATGCTGCTGAGCAAGTGAAATCGTAATTTTTCCTTTGTATTATTTTCTTGTGAACTGTGGAGAGGGGGGAAAAGTTTGGGGGTGATAGGACATTCTTTTTTTTAAATGTATTTTATTGATTATATTGTTACAATAGTTCCAATTTTCTCCCCTTTACTCCCTTCCACCCAGCATCTCCCTCCCCTAGCAATCCCCCCCAAAGTCCATACCCATGGTTCGTACACACAAACTTTCCTACTTCACCCTTTCATATATTCTTCTTCTTCTTCTCTCTCTTCTTTCTTTAGTAAATATGTCATTAATTAATTATTTTAACAATAAAAAATAACTATCCCTTCCTCTCAGATATTAAAACTCTTTGAAATCTTATAAAGGACAATGGGCAAAGGTCTCAAGCTCCTCTAGCTGCTTAAAGCTGGACATGGTCATCGTCCTACCTACCCTTGGGTCCAGAAATCCCTAATAATAGTGGGGGTGTGGAGGGGAGGGTGGCTTTCCCACATGGGGAAGGATCATGCAGACTCCAGGTCAGTTGGCTGTCTCCAGGCAACGGCGTGCTTGGTTTAACAGGCTGGCATCCTTGTTGTGTTCTGGGGGCAACATATTTGGCAAAAAGGGTTAAAAGACATCATTCAATCCATAATTACTAGATGACAAAAGGCAGGGATTAGTTTTTCAATGTTCCACATTAGGGGAAATAAAAGAAAAAAAGGGCTTCTTTGGAGGAAGGTGTGCTAGGCAGATCTAACCTGTCCAAAAACCCTTTTGCCCATTATATTTAGTTTGGGCTGAGGGAAATAGTTTAGGTTTCTCCCTCTCTCAGACCTCTGGGTCCTTTCTGTCCAAGACATTAGGACAGAAAAGAGAAACCAATTTTAAAGTGAAGCCCACAGACCACCTCATTCTTCACCAACCCAGCCACTTAGTTCAGCCAAACCATTGAGTCTTAGGAGGCAGTGCTGCAGAGAGAATTAAATGAGACTTATACGTACAGACAATCACTCAGGTATTGCGGTCATAGGCTTATGCCCTTTGAAAACAGAAAACATATGTTAGTTTATGTAATATAACCCACAAACACGTCTCTAAATCTGTACGACTGTCTTATTGGGAAGACATCCAGTTTCAAGGCACTTGACATTCTACTTGCCTACAACTTAAATATCTTTGATGATATCACAGACATGGTTTAATTTTCAAGTGAAAACATATTTTAAATGAAAAGAAACTTTTAAGATGGTTAGCTGCACTACTTTATAGTCTACCACTGATCATTGTGATTTTCCTTGAATAATGATTTTCTCCCTAAGATTACCCTCCTTTTCATTAAAGGGACTACATTAAGTTCATTTTTAATTTATCCTGTTCATTTGCATAAACACAACAAGAGCAGCAAATAATCACTTATGATCTTTAGTTCTGCTTTGCTGGAACTTATGCAAGGAACATTTCAGGTGACCTTGAGTCTGCCTGAAGGGCATATAAGCTGAGCCACATACCTGGCATTCAGTCTTGCCTGTACACACCTGTCCTTTCCAAGTCTTTCTGGTTTTTCATTGTGCCTTAAGATCCCTTCTAGCCATCTTTCAGGAAAACTACCTTTGTTCCTTCCCTGGAGAGATTGCTGTGGACCGCACAACAAACCACAGTACCAGGCCTTTTATCTTATGGGCTTTTATTACCTTCGAAAGTCATTTCCAGTTCCTCAGGGCTTTTTGGTAACAACCTGAGCCCAAGCATGTCTCCTTTAGGCTTGACATTCCAGTCAAAGACTTGGTCGAAAAAAAAAAAAGGAACCTCTATTAACAACTGGTCTTATTAATTGTATGCAAAGAAACTTATGTCATTACTTACTTGTTTAGAATGCCAAACTCTGGAGAGATCAGATAGGGAGAAAAATATACAACGTGAAGGAAAATCTTTGTCCTAATATTCACTAAACTGGCATTTCCATTCTTCATATTTTCATTTTTCCCCCACTAAAAATTTTTTTTGTTTTTTTTTCCATTACAGTTGTCTCACTATTTTACCCCTCTTGTTTCCCTGCACCCTGCCCCTCCCTTCCTCCACATTCAGTCCCCACTCAGTTACCCATGTCCGTGGGTCATTTATACATGTTCTTTGACTAGACCCTTCACCTTCTTACCCCCTTCTCTTCCTGCCCCCTCCCCACTTGTTACTGTTATTCTACTTCTTGTTTACATAGCTCTGGTTCAATTTTGCTCATTTGTTTGTGTTGTTCATTAGTTTCCTGTAATAGGTGACAGCATAAGGTATTTTCCTTTTGTTGCCTGGCTTATTTTGCTAAGCATAATTCTCTCTAGTTCCATCCATGTTGTTGCAAATGATAGAAGTTCCTTCTTTCTTTCTGCTACATAGTACTCCATTGTGTAAATGTACCACAGTTTTTTGATCCAATCATCTACAGATGGGCATTTAGGTTGTTTCCAGCACTTGGCTATTGTAAATAGTGCTCCTATAAACATTGCAGTGCATAGGTTCTTTAGAATTGGTGTTTCAGGCGGCCAAGATGGAGGCTTAGACGGACGCGCTAGGTCTCCCTCTACAACTAGAGAGGAATACAACTACTTCAAAACAAAGGATAACTAGAAATTCCAGAAAATAAAACTACACGGAAGCCCAACATATGAAGTTATAAACCAGCGGCGCAATTTGGGCAGGTAAGGGGAGCGAAAGGGGGCGGTGCTGTTTGCGGTCGCACCTGGGACAGCGGCGGGGAGAACAACCCCGGCTGCAGTCGAACCCCCGGCAGCTCGCGACCCCAACGCTGGGGAAAGCAGCCACCACATCTCTTTGAACAGTGAGGTCCAGGGGGGCGGGAGGACGGATCCCAGTCTCCTAGCGGAATAACTGTGTGAATCCATCTTGGACCCCCGCCCCCAAAGAAAGCGCCACAGGGCTGTGAAATAGGTCGCGGACAGGCACCGGTCGCTGGATTGTGACGACAAAGCACCACGGCACAGCAAGAAAGGCTGCCGAACGGGTCATTACGAGTACACAGGCACTGCCCCCTACAGCCGGCCCAAGAAAACAAAACGCATCTGTCAAAATGAGGCAGACAACTATAGAAATCCCGGTGGCTCAGCTCGCCAGGCAACAGATGGAGAACCTGACAGATGAACAGATAAGAAACCTGTCAGATGCTCAGTTCTGGGCCATTGTTATCAGGTGGCTTACAGAATTCACAAAAGATCTGGAAAAAGATGAGAAAGAAGCGAAAAACACTCATAACGAAAGGAACAAAACCACATACGAGACAGATGGTGAGGAAAAAAAATCCAGAGTTCATTTCAACAAACTGGAATATGGAGAAGGAACAAGCAGTCAACCAATGCAGCGAGAGGAAATGGGAAGCAACGATGAGAGGATCAGAAACCTCTGGGACAGCTATAAAAGGCCCAACATAAGAATCATTGGTTTGCCAGAGAGCGAGGAAGATGAACTAGAACTTGAAAAATTGAGTGAAAATATAATAAAGGAGAACTTCCCAGACTTGGGGAAGGAAGCACAGAGAGTTCCCAAGAAACTGGACCCAGGGAGAACCACTCCAAGACACATTATAATCAAAATGTCAAAAATTAAAGATAAAGAGAGAATCTTAAAAGCAGCAAGAGAGAAGAAAAGAATTATGTACAAAGGGGTCCCAATTAGACTATCAGCTGACTTCTCAAGGGAGACCCTGCAAGCAAGAAGGGACTGGCAAGAAATATTCAAAGTAATGAAAATCCAAAACCTACAACCACGAATACTCTATCCAGCGAAATTGTCATTCAGAATAGAAGGACAGAGAAAGTGTTTCCAGGACAAAATAAAACTGAAAGAGTTCATTAGATCCAAACCACTGTTATATGAGATGTTAAAGGGACTGGTTTAGAAAAAGTAGGATCAAAACTATGAACATTAAAATGAAAACTGTATCACAAGAAACAACAACAGAAGCTAGGGAATTGAAACAAAGGCAAACTAAACAGGCAACGAGAGTGGAAAAAAGAACTATAGGTACGGGGAACATATTGGGGGGAGGTCAACAGGGAGGGGGAAAGGGGAGAGGGAGGGAGATGATATAAGAATTAAGGATCATGGTAGGAGGGAATGGAATAGACAGAGAGAGGTTGAGAAGAACTGTATGCACAACTAATGGACATGATCTAAAGGGGGGGACAACTGGAGTGAGGGGGGCCACCGGGTGGAGGGGAGCAGAGGGAAGGGAAATTGGCACAAATGTAATATTATAATCAATAAAACACATTAAAAAAAAAAGAATTGGTGTTTCAGGATTTTTCGGATATAATCCTAGCAATGAAATTGCAGGTTCAAAAGGCAGTTCCATTTTTTAGTTTTTGAGGAAGTTCCAAATTCTTTTCCATAGTGCCTTCACCAGTCTGCATTCCCACCAGCAATGCACCAGAGTTCCCATTTCTCCGCATCCTCTCTAGCACAAGTTGTTTGTTGATTTGTTGATGATGGCCATTCTGACTGGTGTGAGGTGGTATCTCATTGTGGTTTTTATTTGCATCTCTCTGATGGCTAGTGATGTTGAGCATTCTTTCATATGTCTATGAGCCCTCTGTAGGTCCTCTTTGGAGAGGTGTTTGTTCAGGTGCTTTGCCCATTTTCTAATTGGGTTGTCTGTGTTCTTGGTGTTGAGTCGTATGAGTTCTTCATATATTTTGGAGATCAATCCCTTGTCTGAGATGTCATTGGCGAATATATTTTCCCATATGGTTGGTTTCCTTTTCATTCTGCTGATGTTTTTTTAGCTGAGCAGAAATTTTTTAGTTTGATATAGTGCCATTTGCTTATTCTTTCCTTTGTTTCCCTTGCCTTAGGAGATATATAAGTGAAAATGTTGCTACGTGGGATATCTGAAATTTTCCTGCCTACTTTTTCCTCTAGGACTTTTATGGTATCACGGCTTACATTTAAGTTTTTGATCCATTTTGAGTTTATTCTGGTGTATGGTGTAAGTTCGTGGTCGTTTCACTTTTTTGCAGGTCCCTGTCCAGTTCTCCCAACACCATTTGTTGAAGAGGCTCTTTTCACTCCATTCGATGTTCTTTCCCCCTTTGTCAAATATTAGTTGACCATATGAAACTGGGTTTATTTCTGGGCTCTCAATTCTGTTCCATTGATCTATATGTCTGTTCTTATGCCAGTTCCAGACTATTTTGATTACCATGGCCTTGTAGTATAGTTTGATATCAGGTATTGTGATTCCTCCTACTGTGTTCCTCTTCCTCAAAATTGCTGTGGCTGTTTGGGCTCTTTCTGGGTTCCATAGAAATTTTTGAGGTATTTGTTCTAGGTTTGTGAAATATGTTGCTGGTATTTTAATAAGAATTGCATTGAATCTATAAAGTGCTTTGGGTAGTACGGCCATTTTAATGATGTTGATTCTTCCCATCCTTGAGCATGGTATATGCTTCCATTTATTTGTATCTTCTTTAATTTCTTTCTTCAGTGTTATGTAGTTTTCTGAGTACAGGTCTTTTACCTCCTTCGTTAAGTTTATTCCTAGGTATTTTATTTTTCTCGTTGCTATGGTAAATGGGATTTTTCTTTCAGTTTATATCTCTGAGTTTTTATTGTTGGTGTATAAAAACGCCTTCGATTTCTGAATATTGACTTTGCACCCTGCTATTTTGTCGAATTCACTTATTAGTTCAAGTAGTTTTTTTGTGGGGTCTATTGGGTTTTCTATGTACACTATCATGTCATCTGCAAATAATGACAGTTTTACTTACACTTTTCCCATTTGGATGTCTTTTATTTCTCTTTCTTGTCTGATTGCTGTGGCTAGAACTTCCAAGACTATGTTGAACAGGAGTGGAGAGAGCAGACATCCTTGTCTTGTTCCTGATCTCAGGGGGAATGCTCTCAGTTTTTGCCCATTGAGTATGATGTTGGCTTCAGGTTTCTCGTATATGGCCTTTATTATGTTCAGGTATGCTCCCTCTATTCCCATTTTGCTGAGAGTTTTTATCATAAATGGGTGTTGTACTTTATCAAACGCTTTTTCTACATCTATTGATATGATCATGTCGTTTTTGTCTTTCATTTTGTTTATGTGGTGTATTACATTTATTGATTTGCGAATATTAAACCATCCTTGCATCCCTGGGATGAATCCCACTTGATCGTGGTGTATGATCTTTCTAATGTGTTGCTGGATCTGGTTTGCCAATATTTTGTTGAGGATTTTAGCATCTATGTTCATCAACGATATTGGCCTATAGTTTTCTTTCTTTGTTGTGTCTTGACCTGGTTTTGGAATTATGGTTATACTGGCTTCATAGAACGAGTTTGGGAATCTTTCCTCTTCTTGTATCTTTAGGAATAGTCTGAGGAGTTAGTTCTTTCCTAAATGTTTTGTAGAATTCACTTGTGAAGCCATTCGGCCCCGGGCTTTTGTGTGCTGGGAGTTTTTTGATTACTGCTTCAATTTCACTAGCTGTGATTGGTCTATTCAGAATTTCTGCTTCTTCTTTATTTATTTTGGGAAGATTATACGTTTCCAGGAATTTGTCCATTTCCTCCAGGTAGTCATATTTCTTTCCATACTGTTGTTCCTAATAATTTCTTACAATCCTTTGTATTTCTGTTGTATCAGTTGCGATATCTCCTCTTTCGTTTCTGATTTTACTTATTTGGGTCTTCTCTCTTTTTTTCTTGTTGAACCTGCTTAAAAGCTTGTCAATTTTGTTTATCTTTTCAAAGAACCAGCTCCTACTTTTGTTGATCTTTTGAATTGTTAGTTTAGTCTCTATGTCATTTATTTGTGCTCTGATCTTGATAATTTCCTTCCTTCTACTTGATCTGGGCTTTGCTTGTTGTTCTTCCTCTAGTTCTTGTAGCCGAAGGGTTAAATTTTTTATTAGAGAATCTTCATTTTTTTAGGTAGGCGTGTATTGCTTTGAACTTTCCTCTCAGGACTGCTTTCGCTGTATCCCATAGGTTTTGGGTTGTTGTGTGTTCATTATCATTAGTTTCCAGAAACTTTTTGATTTCTTCTTTGATGTCATTGTTAACCCATTCATTATTTAATAGCATGTTATTCATTCTCCATGAGTTTGAAAATTTTTTAATTTTTTCCTTGAGGTTGATTTCCCATTTTAAGCCTTTGTGATCTGAGAACCAGGTCCTGGAATAACTCAGCCTGCAGTGCGTGGTAAACCCCTCCAACCCCCTCCACACTGCTGCTACACTCTCCTCCCTGTTCACACTATCGGAGATCCACACTCAGTCACTCCTCTCCGCATTCGTTCCTGGAGTCTCTCCTTAACAGAAGCGAGCTGAGAACACAGCCCCTACTCCGCCGCCATCTTCCAAAGATCTCCTGATAGGACATTCTTGAGGAGTGCAGGTGCAGAAGTGCGTTCGCCCACTCCCCAACCCTCCCCTTGGGTCGTGGGTGCACATAGGGAAGTGCCCTCATTCACTGGTTCAGGTGCGCAGGGCCATGAGTCCAAGTGCCCCTCGGACACACCACAACAGACATAAGATCAGTGCCCCAACAGATGCAGGGAGAGCCCACTGGATAGCAGAAGACTGTGCGCAGTCGCCCCTGGCCAGCTCCAGTGGGGGCCAGGTTCAAGTGCCAGACTGGAGGGCAAAGCATTTGCTCAGGCTCTGCTGGTGCCCGCCCAGGTGGGTGCGGGAATGGTGGGCGGCTGCCAGAATGGTGGGCGGCTGCGGCGCCGGGACAGCAGGCAGCAGCAACTCACAGGCACTCACTTCTACTGAGCACAAGTGTTCAGGGCCCCACCCAAAGAGGCAAGAGACCAACTCCCAGAGTTCTGCACAGCAGGCCTGAGGCTAGCTCCCTGGGCACCTTGGGAAACTACTGGAGCGCTGTGCAGCAGACCTGAGGCAAGCTTTTGGGCCGCTTTACCGGCTCACAGGCATGCCTGCAAGGACACCTTGGCTAGTTCCAACAGGCACCGAAGGAACGCGCCATGCGGGGGCCCACTGCTACAAGGAATAGGAACCTCTGACACACCTCATCAGACCAGCTGTGGATACAGAAAAACAAGATAACACACAAAGGCTGAACTGACATCCCCACAAAATAATTCAAGATTAAGTGGATAGAGTGACTCTCAATCAACTATCCAGAAGGAAGATCCTAACAAAAAGCATCTGAAATATAACCAGACAGCATAAACAAATGACATAAAAGGTACCCCAAGAACATCAGGCTCAGGAGATCAAAGAGACTGCACCACTGAAACCCCCAGATCTACCATAAAGAATCTCATACCACAAAGGTGGGAAGGCAAAGCAGAAAAATCCAAATAACAAAAACAAACAAGAAGAATCCAACATGGTAAGATGCAGAAACAACCTCTCAATGAAAAGAAAAGAGAAATCCCCAGAAAGAGAGGTAGATGGAATAGACATAGCCCAAATGTCAGATATGGAATTCAAAGCAATGGTGGTGAAGAAGCTCAATATACTCGACAACCTTAAAAACAACTATGACAGCCTCCAAGGAAGTTACCAACAGCTCCAAGAAAATTACAGGGAACTTGCAGAGAACAACACCAGCATAAAAAAAGACATAGAAACTATCAACAAGAACCAGTAAGAAATGACGAATGCAATCCCTGAACTGAAAAACACCATAGAATCAGTCAAAAGCAGACTAAACGAAGCAGAGGATCGTATTAGTAAGTTAGAAGATAATGTAGGAAAAAATTCTCAGATGATACAGTAAAATGAAAAGATTTAAAAAGTATGAAGAAGAGGTAAGGGAGTTACAGGATAGCGTAAGGAAGGACAATATAAGAGTAATCGGAATTGAAGTGGGATCAGAAGAACAAGGAATAGGTAAACTGATATGAGAAATACTGACAGAAAAATTTTCCAACCTGATGAGAGAAAAAGTTATGCAAGTCCAGGAAGCACAGAGAGTTCCAATAAAGAGGAACCCCCAAAAACCCACTCCAAGGCACATCATAGTTAAAATGGCAACATTCCAAGACAAAGAGAGAATCCTAAAAGGAGCAAGAGAAAAACAGCAAATAACTTACAAGGGAGCTCCAATAAGGCTATCGACCGATTTCTCAACAGAAACATTACAAGTCAGAAGGGAATGGTCAAAAATATTTCAAGCAATGAAAAACAGAGGCATACAACCAAGAATACTCTACCCAGCAAGGCTGTCATTTAAAATAGAAGGTGAAATAAGGAGTTTCTCCGACAAAGGAAGACTAAAAGAATACATCTCTAGCAAACCAGCATTGCAAGAGATGTTAAAGGGAATATTCTAAGAAAAATTAAGAGAAAAAAACAAAAAAAAGTAGAGGAACAGAGGTACAAAAGGAAATGAATAAATACATGTCAATAATAACCTTAAATGTAAATGGATTAAATTCTCCAATTAAAAGACATAGGGTAATGGAATGGATAAGAAAATAGGACCCACATATTTGCTGTCTACAAGAAACACAACTCAAAATGAAAGATTTACATAGACTAAAAGTAAAGGGATATAAAAAAATATTTCAAGCAAACGGACCGGAAAAAAAAGCTGGGGTAGCAGTCCTCATATCAGACAAAATGGATTTCAAAGCAAGGGCAATAAAAAGAGACAAAGAAGGACATTTCATAATACTTAAAGGAACAATCCATTAAGAAGATATAACACTGATAAACATATATGCACCCAACATAGGAGCACCCAAATTCATAAAGCAAATACTAGAAGACCACAAGAAGGATATTAACAACAACACACTCAAAGTAGGGGACTTCAACACTCCATTATTAACAATAGACAGATCGTAGAAGCAAAGAAACACCAAGGATATACAGGCATTGAACAACACACTAAACCACATGGACTTAACTGACATATATAGAACTTTTCACCCCAAAGAAGCAAAATATACATTTTTTTCAAAGACACATGGGACATTTTCAAAGATAGACCACATAATAGGAGACAAAACAAGCCTCAACAAATTCAAGAAAACTGAATTCATATCAAGCATCTTTTAAGACCACAATGCCTTGAAACTAAAAATCAACCTCAGAGAAAAAAAATCAAAGACACCCAAACTCATGGAGAATGAATAACACGCTCTTAAATAATGAATGGGTTAACAATGACATCAAAGAGGAAATCAAGAAATTTCTAGAAACTAATGACAATGAACACACAACAGCCCAAAACCTATGGGACACAGCAAAAGCAGTCCTAAGAGGGAAGTTCATAGCACTACAGGCATATCTGAAAAGGATAGAAGAATCTCAGATAAAAAATATAATCCTAAAGCTACTAGAACAACAACAACAAACAAAGCCTAGGGCAAGAAGAAGGTAGGAAATCATCAAGATCAGAGCAGAATTAAATGATATTGAGACTAAATAAACAATCCAAAAGATCAACAAAACTAGGAGCTGGTTCTTTGAAAAAATAAACAAAATCGACAAACCTCTATCCAGTCTAATCAAGAAAAAAAGAGAGAAGACCCAAATAAACAAAATCAGAAATGAAAGAGGAGAAATCACGACTGATACCTCAGAAATACAAACAATTGTAAGAAATTACTACAAACAACTGTATGGCAAGCAATTTGACAACCTAGAGGAAATGGACAAATTTCTAGAAACATATAACCTTCCAAAACTGAATCAAGAAGAAGTGGAAAGTCTCAACAGACAAATAACAAAGAAGGAAATTGAGACAGTAATCCAAAAGTCACCCTGCACACAAGAGCCCCAGACCGGATGGCTTCACAGGTGAATTTTACAAAACATTTAGGGAAGAACTAACTCTTACCCTCCTCAAAGTATTCCAAAAAATCCAAGAAGAGGGAAAAATCCCGAACTCTTTATATGAAGCCAGTATTATCCTAATCCCAAAACGAGGTCAAGGCACAGCAAAGAAAGAAAAGTACAGGCCAATATCACTGATGAACATAGAAGCTAAAATCCTCAATAAAATTTTGGCAAACAGGATCCAGCAATACATCAAAAAGATCATACAACATGATCACGTAGGATTCATCCCGGGATGCAATGATGGTTTAATATTTGTAAATCAATAAATATAATACATCACCTAAACAAAATGAAAGACAAAAACCACATGATCATATCAATTGATGCAGAAAAAGCATTTGATAAAGTACAACACCCATTTATGATGAAAACACTCAGCAAAATGGGACTAGAGGAAGCATACCTTAACATAATTAAGGCTATATATGAGAAGCCTGAAGCCAACATCATACTCAATGGGCAAAAACTGAGAGCATTCCCCCTGAGATCAGGAACAAGACAAGGATGTCCACTCTCTCCACTCCTATTCAACATAGTGTTGGAAGTCCTAGCCCCAGCAATCAGACAAGAAAAAGAAATAAAAGGCATCCAAATTCGGAAAGAAGAAGTAAAACTATCACTATTTTCAGATGACATGATGGTATACCTAGAAAACCCTATAAACTCCACTAAAAGACTACTCGATATAATAAGTGAATTTGGAAAAATAGCAGGGTACAAAATAAATATACAGATATCTAAGGCATTTCTGTACACCAACAATAAAATATCAAAGACAGAGACAAAAAAGAAAATACCATTAACTATAGGAACAAGAAAAATAAAGTACCTAGGAATAAACTTAATCAAAGGGATAAAAGACCTATACTCTGAAAATTATATAACATTGAAGAAAGAAATCAAGGAAGATACAAATAAATGGAAGCAAATGCCATGTTGTTAAATGGGAAGAATCAACATCATCAAAATGTCCATACTACCTGAAACAATTTACAGATTCAGTGTAATCCCTATTAAAATACCAATGACATATTTCACAGACCTAGAACAAATACCCCAAAAAATCATATGGAACCAAAAAAGAGCCCGAATAGCAAAGGTAATCTTTAAGAGAGAAGAACACAGCAGGAGGAATCACAACACCAGATATCAAACAATACTACAAAGCCACTGTGATCAAAACAGTCTGGTACTTGCATAAGAACAGACATATAGATCAGTGGAACAGAATAAGGAGTCCAGAAATAAACCCAGGCCTCTATGGGCAACTAATATTTGATATTGGAGAAAGGAATATAAAATGGAGTGACAAGAGCCTTTTTATCAAATGGTGCGGGGAGAACTTGAGAAGGACTTGCAAAAAAATGAAACTTGACCACCAACTTAAACCATACACGAGAATAAACTCAAGATGGATCAAAAACTTAAATGTAAGTCATGACACCAGAAAAGTCCTAGAGGAAAACATTGGCAGGAATATTTCAGATATCTCACATAACAGTATCTTACGGATACATCTCCTAAGGCAAGAGAAATAAAGGGAAAAATAAACAAAGTGACTACATCCAACTAAAGAGTTTCTGCTCAGCAAAAAAAAACATCAGCAAGATGAAAAGGAAACCAACCATATGGGAAAATGTATTTGCCAATGACATCACAGACACAAGACTGATCTCCAAAATATATAAAGAGCTTATACAACTCAACATCAAGAAAACAAACAACCCAATTAAAAAATGGGCAAAGGACCTGAACAAACACTTTTCCAAAGAGGGCATACAGAAGGTCCATAGACACATGAAAAAATGCTCAACATCATTAGCCATCAGGGAGTGCAAATAAAAACCACAATGAGATACCATTTTACACCAGTCAGAATGGCCATCATCAACAAATCAGCAAATAACAAGTGCTGGTGAGGATGTGGACAAATGGGAACCCTACTGCACTGTTGGTGGGAATGCAGACTAGTGCAGCCACTATCGAAAACAGTATGGAATTACCTCAAAAAATTAAAAATGGAACTCCGTTTTGAACCAGCGATTCCACTACTAGGACTATACCCGGAAAATCCTAAAACCCTAATTCAAAAGAACTTATGCACCCCTATGTTCATTGCAGCACTGTTTACAATAGCTAAGTGCTGGAAACAGCCTAAATGCCCATCTGTAGATGAGTGGATCAAAAAACTGGTTTATTTACACAATGGAATACTATGTAGAAGAAAGAAAGAAGGAACTCCTGCCATTTGCAACAACATGGATGGAACTAGAGAGAATTATGCTTGGTGAAATAAGCCAGGCAAAAAAAGGAAGATACCATATGATATCACCTAATACAGGAAACTAAAGAACAACACAAACAAACGAACTAAATAGGACAAAGAGCAGAATAGCAGTCAATGGGGGGAGGGGGGGAGGAAGAGAAGGGGGATATATAATGGAAGAGTTTAGCCAAAGAATGTGTATAAATGACTCATGGACATGGACAACAGGGAGGGATATGATTGTGGGAGAAAGGGTGGGCTGGGTGGGGGAGAGTAATGGGGGGAAAATGGGCCAACTGTAATTAAAAATCCAAAAAATTAAAAAAAAATGATTTTCACTGTTTTCATCATGTCTGGTTTTGTCACCATGTGTTTTAGAATATATGACACATGTGCAGAAACAATTCAATGAGATGATTATATTTTAGAAATGAAAAACCAAAAAAGATTCAGCATCATGAGAAGTAAACCCTTAAGTATCTAATAACCCAGCCAGGCTTTCATCTCTAGAACTAAAAATCTCAGAGTCTAGTTTCTATATTCATTGTCAGCACTTAGTGTAGAATGATTAAGTTTCAAAAAGAAAAAAATCTGAAGTTCTTTCCCAGTGAAGTCAATTGCCTAAGAGAAGTTTCTGTCATTTCATTTCAAAACCTTATGGTTTTCAGATGAGAGTTGTTTGAAATTTTTGTTAGAAAAAAGGTTTATATATTGAGAAGAATTTTATTCACACACATGCCACTCAATGAGTATACACTAGTGCCTACAGTATGTTATTGAAAAACCCACAAAACATGTCAAAATTACTTTCACACAGGCTATGTCTAAAAATGCTTACTAAAGTGCTTAGAATCCATTTGGCAATGACTTGAGAAAATACCCAATGATAAACCTTGGAGTTGCATGTGATTTCCAGTAAACACAGACAGGCACAGATATATATTTGGGTATAATGTGAAAGATATTTTAGGAAGTTCTTACTAAATTGTTTTTACATTTTATCTAAAGAGTATTTAAAGTTTTTATTACAAGCCATAGTTCAAAAGAAACTTCGTTCATCTGAGAACATCCTTTGCCCTAAGGTGGCTTTACTTGGGTTAAAGAGATCGATACACAAGGAAGTTATTCCTTCAAAAAGATCATAAGTAGACCTCAACTTTAAATGTTTTTGAACTTAATTAAGGCTCTACGTGACAAAGGGGAGAAGTTCACATATATTT
The DNA here is from genome assembly GCF_987537825.1 of Furipterus horrens. Taxonomy (NCBI): domain Eukaryota; kingdom Metazoa; phylum Chordata; class Mammalia; order Chiroptera; family Furipteridae; genus Furipterus; species Furipterus horrens. Next base: position 60,152,925 of record NW_028327179.1, on the reverse strand, counting down.
TGAAGAATGGAAAAGTTTTTATGAATTCTATGAATTCTAGGGAAGAACACTACCAAAAAAAATAAATAGGTTGGCTATTCCCAGGGGAAATTAGAACTCTGACCATGAGGAATCCTGGAATGACTCCAGACAGCACAGGCATCTCCTGGAGAAACATTTGCGCAGACAGTGTCTGTTCACAGTGGGAATTGTGGCTCTGATAAGTGTTTGTTAAGTGTGGCAGCCCTGGGAGGGATGCACACAAACACAAATTTATTCAGCACAATGATTCAATAACCCACCCCAAAGAACTTTAGCATCTCAAAGTGCTAAATCCACCCTCCATGAGATGGAGACAGCCTTTGTTGAGTTTGGAGAGGAACTTCTAGTTTATGGTGGATTGAAGCTTTCCATCCTTCTAAAACCTAACTCCAGCCTGCTAGAAGACAAGAAGCCAATTAAACAATTTTCATACATAGACTTCTAAGTCATGAGTGGCATTAGCTCCTTCAACTCGGTACAGACAAATAATCTCTTTCCCTTTAATGTGTTGAAAATAGTTTCTAGAAATGTCAACATGCCAAGCCTGTTCATTTCCTAGTACATTATCCATTTTGGTTTTTTCATTGAATAAATTGTTAGACAGCTTGACTCTAGCATACTATTTAAGAGTGTGGTTTCCTAAGTACAAATGACATCTCCAAAACATAAGTGCTCTGTGACCTTAGGAAAGTTATATAAGAAATTTAATTCTCAGGTTCCTGCCCTGAGAAATGAGGATTAAGACAGTATCAATCTTACAGAGTTTCTATGAGATTAATTGAAATAATCTCTGTAAAGTTAGGGTATTTTCCTGCCCAGAACTACTATGATTGAAAACAATAAAAACAGTAGCTCCAACTGGCTAAAATGAGAAATAAATGTGTATTTCATATAAGCTGAAATCCAGAAAAGCAGGCTTCTAGCATAAAATGCTTGACAACTTGATAGACTGTCAAAAACCCAGGTTCTTTCTCCCTCTCATATGCTATTCTTGGCATTGATTTATCACAAAGCTGTTTCCTTTTCTGGTAACATTTTGGCTTCCTATGGCATCTAGGACTACATTATGCTTTGTTCGTATTCAATAAGAAAGGGCAAGTAAACTTTCCAGAAACTTTTCCATAGACTTTGTTCATCCCACTGGCCAGAATTGGATCACAAACCTATTTTTAAATTACTACTGCAAGTAGAATAGAATCACTGTGACTGGCATAAACTTGTCTTTGGAAAAGTGGATGTAGAAAAAGATTATTTAAATGCCTAGTAAAGACTACCACTTATTTTCATTATTGATCACATTATGTTGTCCTTAGTCTTATGGATTTTTTCCAAAGATGCAACTGGTTATTGTATCAAAGGTCTTGAAAATGCAAATGGATTTGATTTTTTGTGTCATGTAAGATGTATTGCAAGTGAATGTCTAAGGTGGTGATTAAGAAGGATTCTGGAGCTCTATCTATGTTGGGAAGGGAAAAGTAAAACGTTAAGTTATAAGAATTGGCCAAGGGCACAAGATATGGCTTCATTAATGCAATGGGTAGATCTGAACAATGTCACTGTCCCATTTGTATTCTCTTTATCTGCCACTTTTTAAAATTTAGACTTCATAGAACTACCTCTAGCATGTCTTCAAGTCTTTCAGACTAAATCCAGAAGTTCATCTTATCACTGAAAAAATGATTTTGATAGAAAAGCTGGTCTTAAAGATTTCTGAGTGAGCTTTCTCAACAGACCAGTTCAACAACTATTCACTGAGCACTATCTCATTTTTCTTTTTTATGTCAGGTACATCGTAGAATACAAAAGAAGTGTAAGACTCAAACTCTATCTTTAAGAAATTTCCAATCTACCTTGGAAACTATAGCATGAATGCAGACAGTAAAGTGTTAAATATCAAGTTGGCCAAAAAGTTTATTTGTGTTTTGCCATAAGATGGATCTAGTAACACTTAGTTGTCTTTAACTTCATTCAAAACAATTTTTTTTAGATTGTATTGTGACACCTGTCATATTGGCATGCATTTAAAAAAAACTTATCAAAATTGATGAAATTTTGTGTAGCCATTTTATTATTGATGATGGAAGAAAATAAGTAACATTCTAGGCATATTATGCTTTATTATTACAAGAAAGGTAAAAACACAATTGAAATGCAAAACAAAAAAAGATTTATGCAGTGTTTTGAGGTGGTGCTGTGACTAATAAAAAGTGTCAAAAGGGATTTGGGAAGTTTTGTGCTGGATATTTCTCACTGGATGATATTCCACAGTCAGGTAGAACAGTTGAAGTTGATAGCAATCAAAACAAGACATTAATTGAAAACAATCAATATTATAACCAACATACTCAAAATATCCATATCAATAAAGTTATTGGTGAAAATGAAAAAAATATGTGTTTTATTTTACAGAAAAAATCTAAATGGATTTTTTGGCCTACCCAATAGTAGAACAAGGCAATCTAGAATTCAGAGCTCTAGGAAATTACTACAGTCATTTTCATTAGACATTACTAAACTGACCAGGAAGAATCCCACAATTAACTGCAGTGTTGTTTTGTAGATTGGAATGTGGGCTCAGCTTAAATTTGTGCTGGGGAATGATACTTTCCATGGAGCAGGAAGACAGGTGGCCTCAGGGTTTTTCAGGCTTAGGATCAATTTCTCTCATGTATTGATTGTAAACACTACTATGACCTTGTATAAATACATATTCTTTCAGAAAAGAATGAATTTTTAAGCCTAATGTGATGGTAAGCTGCTAGAGTTCTGAAAGTGTGTCAGTAGCTTCTCAAGGCTCCATCTTCCAACATAATCCTCAAGAATCTCTGTTTGAACATTATTGATCTGATCTATGTGGCTCAGCACCTTTGGTTCTAGAAAATGTATTACATAGAGAATGTATTGTGCATAATATAGAGAATGTATTGTATATCATAAATTTCTTTTTCAGTTAAAAGAATAAAATAATTGCAACATTTTATTTGGCTTCCTTGCTAGAAATATCTTTTTTAGTTTAAAATACACCCATTATATATAATACAAAATGATAATAACACACTTTCAAAAAATTTCAAAATGTCAGCACCCAACAGATACATTTTATAGTGCTAGTGATTTACCCCAGAGTCTTCATTCAGCATATATATCTAAGCCTGTTTTTTCAGCCAGCATGCTACAGCAATAGGGCATTCATGTTGCTAGGGCTATTTCTTAAAACAATATCAAAATTACTTTACCATAGATTAGGTTGTGTTTTATTTTGTTGTTTTTTATTTTTTTAAGTATATTTTATTGATTATAATGTTACAATAGTTCCAATTTTTTTCCTTTGCTCCCCTCCACCCAGCATCTCCCTCCCCCAACAATCCCCCCCAAGTCTATGCCCATGGGTCACACATACAAGCTCTCCTGCCTCACCCTTTCATACATTCTTCTTCTTTTTTTTAAAAAAATAATTAATTAATTAATTAATTATTTTAACAATAAAAAATAACGATCCCTCCCTCTCAGAGTTAAGAACCTTTATAATCATACAAAGGACAATGGACGAAGCTCTTGAGCTCCTCTAGCTGCTTCACGCTGGACATGGTCATCGTCCTACCTACCCTTGGGTCCAGAAATTTCTAATAAGAGTGGGGATGTGGAGGGGAGGGTGGCCTTCCTACATGGGGAAGGATCGTGCAGACTCCAGGTCCGTTGGCTGTCTCCGGACAACGGCATGCTTGATTTAACAGGCTGGCATCCTTGTTGTATTCTGAAGGCAACAAATTTGGCAACAGGGTTAAAAGACATCATTCAATCTATAACCACTAAATGACAAAAGACAGGTATTAATTTTTCAATGTCCCACATTAGGGAAAAAAAGGGCTTCTTTGGAGGAAGGTGTGCCAGGTACATCTAACCTGTCCAAAACCCTTTTGCCCATTATACTTAGTTTGGGCTGAGGGAAATATTTTAGGTTTCCCCCCTCTCAGACCTCTGGGCTCCTTCTGTCCAAGCCATTAGGACAGAAAAGAGAAACCAGTTTTAAAGTGAAGCCCACAGACCACCCCATTTTTCACCAACCCAGCCACTTAGTTAAGCCAAACCATTGAGTCTCAGGAGGTAGCGATGCAGACAGGATTAAGTGAGGCCTATATGTACAGAAAATCACTCAGGTAATGAGATCATAGGCTTGTGCCCTTTGAAAACAGAAAACACATGTTAATTTATGTAACATAACCCACATACAAGTCTCTAAATCTGTAGCACTGTCTTATCTGAAAGACATCCAGTTGCAAGGCATTTGACATTCTTCTTGCCTGTAAATTAAACATCTTTGATAATATCACAGACATAGTTTAACTTTCAAATGAAAACAAATTTTAAATGAAAAGAAACTTTAAAGATGGTTAGCTGCACTACTTTATAGTCTACCACTGAGCATTGTGATTTTCCTTGAATGACGATTTTTCTCCCTAAGATTACCCTCCTTGTCATTAAGGGGACTGCATTAAGTCCATTTGTAACTTATCCTGTTCATTTGCCTAAACACAACAAGAGCAGCAAATGATCACTTATGATCTTTAGTTCTGCTTTGCTTGAACTTACGCAAGGAACATTTAGGGTGACCTTCAGTCTGCCCTTCAGGGCACAGAAGCAGAACCATATACGTGACATTCAGCCTTGCCTGTAAAGACCTGTCTTTTCCAAGTCCTTCTGGTTTCCCATTGTGCTTTAAGGTCCCTTCTAGCCATCTTTCAGGAAAACAACCTTCATTCCTTCCTTGGAAAGATTGCCATGGACCGCGCATCCAACCAAGGTACCAGGCCTTTTATGTCGTGGACTTTTATTACCTTTGAAAGTCAGTCCCAGTTCCTCAGGGCTTTTGGGTAACAACCAGAGCCCAAGCATATCTCCTTTAGGCATGATATTCCAGTCAAAGTCTTAGTCAAAGAAAAATCTCTATTAACAACTGGTCTTATTAGTTTTATGCAAAGAAACTTATGTCATTACTTACTTTTTTAGAATGCCAGACTCTGGAGGGATCAGATACGGAGAAAAATATAGTGTGAAGGAAAATCCTTGTCCTTCTAATATTCACTGAACTTGCAATTCCATTCTTTATATTTTCATTTTTTCCCCCACTAAAAATATTTTTGATTTGTTTTTCCATTATAGTTGTCCCACTTTTTTCCCTCTCTTGCTTCCCTGCATCCTGTTCCCCCTTCTCCCACATTCAGTCCCCAGTCAGTTGTCTATGTCCATGGGTCATTTATACATGTTCTTTGACTAGATCCTTCCCCTTCTTACCCGCTTCTCTCCTTCCCATCTCCCCCTTTGTTACTGTTAGTTTATTCCTTGTTTACATACCTCTGGTTCAATTTTGCTAATTTGTTTGTGTTGTTCATTAACTTCCTGTAATAGGTGATAGCATAAGGTATTTTTCTTTCGTTGCCTGGCTTATTTCGCTAAGCATAATTCTCTCTAGTTCCATCCATGTTGTTGCAAATGGTAGAAGTTCCTTCTTTCGTTCAGTACTTATTCATTGTCATTTTCCCCCTTTGTACTCATGTTCTTCTCTGTCTCTCTCTGTTTCTTCATCTTCTTAAAGCAGACCCTTTAGCATCTCTTGCAATGCTGGTTTGATGGAGATGTATTCTTTTAGCCTTCTTTTGTCTTGGAAACTCCTTATTTCACCTTCCATTTTGAATGAGAGTCTTGCTGATTAGAGTATTCTTGGTTGTAGGCCTTTGTTTTTCATTGCTTGGAATATTTTTTGCCATCCCCTTCTGGCTTGTAGTGTTTCTGCTGAGAAATCTGATGATAGCCTTATTGGAGCTCCCTTGTATGCTATTAGTTGTTTCTCTCTTGCTGCTTTTATGATTCTCTCTTTGTGTTTGAATGTTGCCATTTTAATTATGATGTGTCTTGAAGTGGGTCTGTTGGGGTTCATCTTCATTGGGACCCTTTGGGCTTCCTGGACTTGCATGACTCTTTCTCTCCTCATGTTTGTTGCAGGAAGGTAGATCTCTGGGTTGGGGCATTCTCATGCTCCTATGCCCATGTGTCATCCCATGACCCAGGAGATGATGAGCAAATCTTGTCTCAGCCTTCAGTTCTAGGCTGTTGAGGCCACTGAGTCATGGAATCCCAGGAACAGCGAGTTCTGTTGTGTACTCCATCTGCCTCCTTATTAATAAAGTCTTAAATGGAGCTGGCATTGAGGATTAGTGTGTCTGCCTTGCTTCCTTGACAGGTGCTAGCTAAACCAGGAGTTACCCTGGCTGTATTTTACATATTAATAACACTTCGTAAGAATTCTTTTACTTGTAAAATTCTCCTGTTGTTTGATGGAATGTCACACCCCCTGTTCTACTAACTTTTGAAATCCTAATAAAAGGAGGATGAGGCTTCCCGCTCTCTGCTGTTGGTCAGAGTGAGCCACAGTCCTCCATTTGTTACTGGCCAATAATCCTGCTTGCTGGATTTATCTCAGCATTCGAGATCATAATTAACAGTACAATGTTAGGGAAGTTTTCTGTCATTAGTTTTTCAAAGAGGTTTTGTATCCCTTGCTCTTCTTCTCCTTCTGGAATTCCTATGATATGGATATTATTATGTTTCATGTTGTTCTGCAGTTGTCTTAGAGCCTCTTCAGTCTTGTTCAGTCTTTTTTCATTTTGTTGCACTGTCTGGGAGTTTTTGTCTACATTGTCATCTAGCTCGCTGATCCGATCTTCTGCTTCCTCTAGCCTGTTTTTAATTCCTTCTACTGTGTTCTTCAATTCAGAGATCATATTCTTCATTTCCTCCTGGCTCTTGTTGATAGCTTCTATGTCCTTTTTCATGGTGGTGTAATTCTCAGTAAGTTCCTTGTAGTTTTTCTGGAGTTCCTTGTAGTTTCCGCTGAGCTCTTTGAGCTTCTCCATAAGCCATGTTTTGAATTCCATATCTGATAGTTTGCTCCCCTCCATTTCATTTAGCACTCTTTCTGGGGATTCTACCTTTCCTTTTGATGGGGGAGTTGTTTCTCTGTCTCCCCATTTTTGTGACTCCTATTGTTTGTTGGTGCTTCTTAGAATGATCTTCACTTCCTGGATCTGCCCCTGGTGGCGTCAGATCGTGTACCAGTCTGGGCCTAGGCAGCCTGTTGGAGACTTCCAGGGATCTACTGCCTTTGTCTGTCTTCTTTAGTTGGTAATCTATTCAATCTGTGATTAGCCATCAAGCTTAAGGACCATGGGTGTGGCAGTTTAATTCCTGTGGGCAGGGCTTTTGCTTCCCCTTTGGCTGACGCCACTTGCAGGAGGGGAATGGTCTGCCTGCAGTGCTGGGGATGAGTCAGCATGGGGACCCGGCCAGCCGCCTCCCTAGCTCTCCCCCCAAAGCTACCACACCAAACTCTCCCCAAGCATCTCCAGCCCTCCCTGCCCTCCCTCCACTCGAGCCCAGGGTAAGTGGGGGCCAAAATATTTTCATATGTGATCCGTTTAAGAGCTCTTTTTCTCCAGCTGTTTCTCTCCGGCTAGCAATAACCCTGTGGCTTTTCGCTTTTCACAGCTGGATACTATTTTACTTTCCACTCTGTTTCTGTAGGCTGGGAAGCTCAGCTGGGGGTTTAGACCCTGCCCTTCTCAGGGGGAACCCCTGGCTGCTGAGCTGTTTCTCGGTCCCTTCAGCTGCCACCCGTGTGAGCCCAGCCAGCCCTTCCGCATCTCCGCACTCCCTACAGGTCACGTTGTGATGTAGTGGCCTTTTCTGTCTCTCCGTGATTATAAGACTTCTCTCCAGCTAGTGTTCGGTTGGTTATTCCAGATGATTTCTCCAAAATTAAGTTGTGAATCCAGACTAGTTCTCAGAGGAAGTTAGTGTAGCTTCCACTTACTCTTCCGTCATCTTGTTTCTCCTATCATAAATTCTTGCATGATTGCCCATACCAATGTTATGTGTTTGTAACCAATTTGGAGCATCTAAGCCTATAATAATTTATTGAGTAATGATAACAATAACATTTATTCATCAATAGACACTTAATCCTGAACACTGTATATGTGATTAGAGACATGACATAAAACCAGAGGAAAATATTATTGCTTTACAAGGCATTTATAATCTGGCTGAGCTAATACAACATAGATATAAGGAACAAAATGTATAGATCATATACAAGACTGCTATCTCTAGACCAGCACTTTACTGACTCACAGTTGGGTTATGGAAGTCAGTCTCTTTGGCTCCAGTCCTCCTACATTCCAGCATATTATATCACAACTACAAGGGTCATCTTCCCAAAGTATAGCATTGAGAAAGTCACTTCTTTGTTAGAAAATCTACAATGGCATCTTTGTTCCTACAGAAAAATTACCCACTTGACTTTCAAGGCCTTCAACTACCCTCTAAAATTTGCTCCTTTCCCATCTTTTGATCTATTGACAATATAGTGGCCCTCTTTCACTACTCAAATATCTCCTTTGACTTAATTTTTTCACATAAGATCTGCCCCCTTGGCTTGCTCATCTCTATATGTCCTACCCTACCTACCTCCACTGATTTAAATCTCACTTTTCTTTGAAGATGAAGGCTTTTATTTCCTACATACTAAACACATTAGATTACAGAGATTATTCTCCCCTCTGAATTCCAATAGCACTGGTATTTCTTATGTAGTACCAGGAGTTACTCTGCCTCAAGTTTATGTAATTGTCTTGCCTTCCCAGTCTGATATTCAATTTCTTGCTGTTGAACATCTTGTTCCAATCCTCTCTATCTACCCAAAGCTTAACAAACAAAAAACCTTCAACAACCCTCTTTGATGGCAAAATAAACTCAAACATAAATATTGAGTAAAGAAGCAATCAGTTATAATCAGAATGGATTAGAATGAATCTTAAAATGTCTTAATAGACAGGTGACTTTTTAAACTGAGGTTGGAAGAAGACAGGAATGGCAGAGGATAAGAAGGAGAGGAAGCAAGAGGGTGTTAAAACAGTGACATTGGACATGGGAAGGAATGGGTGGATCTGGGATCCTGGCCATGTTCTCTCATAGTTGAGTAAAATCAATACACTGGTGCAGAAGCCTGCTTTCCAGATGCCTTTCCTTTTGCATATCTTCTAGGTGTAACTTGCTCAGGCCTATACAGTTGAGAATTACGGCCAAGAAAAAGTCATTGTCCAGGCTTAAATTCTCTCATATGAACTTTAAATGCTCTTCTTTCATTTAATTCTTTGATATATTATTTCCTTTGGTGAAGTAACTTTTTCCAATGGGGAGCTTGTTGGTGAGTTTTTTTGGTCCTCACTTTAACCTTGTCAGAACAATTAGATAGAATTGCAAATGTTGATTAATGTTTTACACACAGACTTATTCTCCTTTTTATGTCCTCATATCCCCCTCAAAAGCTCCATTATAGAGAAGAACTTAAGACATCTAGATTTGCAGGATTTCAGGGATAAGGAGGATATTACTGGGCATGCACTGATCAAGGAAGGGGTCATATTGGTTCTACTGTAGCTGTAACCTGAATCTTCTTATGCAAATACTTTGCCTCAATCATACCTCTATTCTTCCCCAGAGCAGACATCTGCAGAGAGCATACATTAAAGCATTAGAAAATTTTGCCAAGGAATGTGTATATTATCTCACTTCATATCTGTTAATTTTGTAAATACTTTGCTTTCCCATAGTTCTGGATCACCAGATACCCAGGAGCACTTCTAATTTCTTCACTTTAAGTATGTTTTCTTTCAGCAGTATTGTTCAAAGTTGTCAGTTAGATCTATACCTATGGCAGAATCTGTGCATTCATAATATAGTCCTAAATGAAAGAACCATAGAATAGGATAACTTGAAATAAGATCTCCAAAATTATCTTGTTAAATCCCCTTACTCTACAGAGTAAATTATGGCGCCAGAGGAGAATGTAGCCTGGCCAAGGTCATTGGGGCATGTTACAGTACTCTGATTATATAAAAACAAAGATTTTTATTGAAATTTGATTTGTGTCCTTAATGTTACTGCAACTGTCTAGAATAACTAATGAATTCACTCCATTAACTTTGCTCCCTCCACTTTAGAAATAAATGTATTACAAAAAATTTTTCATAGATTTCACATTTCCATTACAAAATGTAGGCTTTCTTATGGGGATCATATTATACCTCAGTTAGCCCATTTCCCTCCTCTCTTAAACTTATATAAAGTGGAAAAAAAGAACATAGAGGTGATCAGTCAGGCACCCATTTTTCTGTTTTATGGATGAGCTTCCTTTAAAAGTGTTTCTCAACAGCTGCTCGATTGACACCACACAGTGAATAAGTGTGTGTGGTGAGGCTGGTCTGGGCATTGCTCTTGTTTAGCAGCATTCCTGGCTTCTACATACCAGATGCCAGCTGCAAACTGTTCCCATTGCTTCCCCTGTTATGAGAACCAAAGCTATCTTTAGGCATTGCCAAATGTCCCATTAGGGGAAAATTGGTCCCCTTCCCCTTGACTGTAAAGGTGAAAGTTATTCTGAGGGGCCCTTCAAAAGTTTTGTGTCTCCTCTCTCACTGACTTCATATTACTGCATAATTTCTACCCTGCAAACAACACTGTCCTTATTCTTATAATGTCTCCAACTAAGGCTGTACAGATGTCCCTATTCTTATAATGTCTCCACATAAGAATGTACAGGTGTATCACAAGAAAGGATAGTGATAACTGGCAAAAATTACAACATTGAAAGTCAAAACTGAAAGTCATATCAAACATAACTTTTGACATAATCTAACAGTGAACTGTATTAGTTGTCTATTGCTGTGCAGTTGCACAAACTGAAGTTAACCTGATTTATTAAAAATAAAGTTGAAACAATAAATATTTATTCTTTTGCACCGTTTCTAAGGGTCAGGAATCTGGGAGAGGCTTAGCTGCATGGTTTTGAGATGTCAGTAAGCTATTGGCTGGCCTACGGTCATCTCCAAGCTATACTGAGGGAAACTATTTCCAAACTCACTCTGTGGTTCTTGGCAGGCCAGTAGGCCTCAGTTCCTCACTGGCTATTAGCAAGAGGCTTTAGTTCTTTGTCAAATGGGCTTCTGTATAGGGCTGCCCACCCCATATCATTGGCTTTCCCAGAATATGTGATGAGAGACACATGTCGGGGGTGGGAGGGGAGAGAGAGAGAGAACAAAAACTTCAGTTTTTCAAAACCTAATAATGCCATTGCCTGTGCTTTATATTGTTTTTTCCACAGACCAACCTTGGTACAATGTGAGAAAGGACAGCACACAAGGGTGAAGCCTGGGTAAAGTCCTTTGGAGGCCATTTTAGAAGCTGCCTACCATGGAATCTCCTCAGTAACTTAAACCTCTCCTATACTTAACCTCTTTCCAGATCAAAAACATGGGAATTTCTGGTCAGTTATCATCAGTTTCATCTGAGGATGGGAAAGGATATGGTCAGAATGATAATGCTAAGGTACCACATCATTAAAATAATTAAACATATTCTTTTTGTTATGTGACATTAATAGGCCAATCCACTTTTTAAAAACTTTCAAAAAAGTAGGTTTTTGGTTACCCTATTTCAATAGAAAAAATAATAAACCATAGCACAGCTTATTATTTTCTACTTCAATCAGCCAAGATTTCAGGAACACTATTCATCAAACTACATTTATTAAATACTTATTGAGAGCCTTCTCTAAGTTAGATACTTATGTATTGCAATATAACAAATTACTTTAAAACTGAGGATCAGGACATTAATTTATATGAATCAGCATTTGTGTAAAGTACAGCTGGGCAATTCTTCTGCTCCATGCAGTAGTGGCTGGAGTCACTGACTCAGCTGTATTCACATGGTTACAGAAGTGAGCTGGAGGGCCAAGAAAGCTTCACTCACATGTGTGGTGTCTTTGTGCTCCTCCAACTGGCCCCTTTCTCTCTGAAGATAGCAGCCAGACTTCTTTTGTAGTGATTGATTTCAAAGAGAAAATGAAGAAGAAAGTGAATCTGGACAATTATTCTCTCATAGAACATGTAATCTGAAAGAAAGTCTGTTCAAAAGATATTTATTGTGTATCTTTTATAGAAGTGGCATCATGATAACCAGTGGAGATACAATGGTGATTAAGATACCCACAATATTAAAATTTAATGGGAGACAACAATTGGTGACCAGTAATTATAACTCAATGTCACATAACTGCTATGATCAAATAAATGCATAAGATTTAGAGAGCAAACAAGAAACAGAGATTGCTTCCAGTCATGGAGATCAGAAACAGCTTCATGCATGGGTAATCAAACACCAAGCTATACTTCCCTCTCTTCTCTATGCCAATACTTTGAAAATGCTCCAAATGGACCAAAAGAAATTATCTGTATGGTTCCCTCCTGTATCTTCTCATTTAGGGAGGTTACATTTTTTACTGAATTGGCTTATAAAGTAGATTTTTCCACAAATGAATATTATCCTACTAATATAATTTTTAACTCCTACAGAAGTATATAAATTGTCCTGGATATCTATAATACTATTTTCATCTGTCTGAGGAGAATCTGAAATTTAATTGGAAATAGTTTCACGTATTTTCCAATACTTTTTAGTATGTCTGACAAGCCATAGTTCATTTACACTGAAATGTTTTTCTCTCTGAGTCCATTAAGTCTCAACACTGTGGTGGGTGTTCATTGCGCACTAAGTGATGCTCCCTTACTGATTAAATTCAAGTGATCTAGGCTCTCATTTTTCTCAACAGTGGTCTTTGGAAGAGTTGTTTTTAAAGTCCTTATTCAGCTATTTTATGACTATTTAACCTTTAAAAAAAACAGAAATGACTGAATCTGTAAATTTACACACAGAAAAATATGTTAGTGTTAAGGTCCTCTTTTGTGGAGGTATTTTATATAGTCTTAAGACTTGTAACAAACTGAGATGGCACCTTGGGACTTTCCAAGTGGGTTTCCTGGGAACCCTATTATTTTTAAAGCATGTGCAAATATTGAAATGATTCTGACTCCTGATGTATCTTGTCTTTTACTCCTTGAGGATCCCATAAGTTCTTCACACTAACATAATGCCTCCTTCAAGTAGCACGTCCACCAAGTCTTTCCAAGCACATTTATTAAATGAGTTAGTACATGTAAATCTACTGAGAAACAATGGTTTACATATAGGAACTCAATAGATATTACTTATAATAAGTGTTATTATTTAGCATCAAATTTAACCCCTCATAAAACGTATGAAAAAGTCATCCAGCATTGCTAAACTATGTCTATTATGTGTCCTACCAAGAGAAAAAAAGAACATAGTAAGAGTCTTCATATCATAGGGATGAGTAGAATAAATGTACTCCCCTGTTGCATAGGAAGTTAAAGGTTATAACCAGAGCTATGGAAACAAGGAACAGACTGACAATGACCAGATGGGAGGGAAGAAAGAAGTGGAAGGGTCTAGTCAAGGAATATGTATAAATGACTCATAGGCATGGACAACAGGGTGGAGATTGACTATGGGAGTGGGGGGTGGGTGGGGCAGTGGAGAGCAACAGGAAAAAAATTAGGACAACTGTAGTAGAACAATAATAAAAAAATAAAAGGTTATAACTCTAACTACTGGCAAAATCCTCTTTCTCCCCCAATTGAGCTTCTCCAGATCTCAGTGCTCTTTCTGCTAAGTTGGTAAAACTTTCCCCAGAAATACACCCACACAGAGACCCACCAAGCTACTCATTTCACCTCATCTCACCTGAGTTGTATGATAATAGGTGCATACAGCATTGAGTTTTTATCACTCTCATCTCTCCATGGTTCTGTCAGTGAGTTCAGCTCACTGATTCACTTAGCAAATCCTGAGCACCACTTCTGACTGAATACTAGGTCCAAATCATTTCACTTAGGTTTTCCCAGAAATCAAAGGTGGAGAACCAGACAAAATGTTTGGGATTCAGAAAAATGAAAAACATGAACCCAGGGGTGGATTCCCTAGTGATTGGATATTTCTAGCTATTCGTGTTTTTTTTAATAGGAAAATTTAGTTTGCTATTGCTTCAGACCTTTCCCATTGCACAGTTCAGCAAATCAGGCTGAAAGGATTCTCAGGGTTCAAAGTCACTGGGTATCATTTCCAGAGGTGACCTTTAGGTCATCGCCATTTCTCTGTCCTTCCCTACCAAGAGAAAAAAAGAACATAGTAAGAGTCCTCATATCATAGGGATGAGTAGAATAAATGTACTCCCCTGTTGCATAGGAAGTTAAAGGTTATAACCAGAGCTATGGAAACAAGGAACAGATGGACAATGACCAGAGGGGAGGGAAGAAAGAAGTGGAAGGGTCTAGTCAAGGAATATGTATAAATGACTCATAGGCATGGACAACAGGGTGGAGATTGTGAATGCCACTACAAGCATATTTGACTTTATGTAAGGGAAATTCTAGAGAGGAAAATATAGTTAATTTTTCTAACTCCAGAAATAGTGATTTTGAAATCCCTCCTCCCAATATACTCATAGGTGCTATAATTTTCTTCACTCTCTTCAAAGAAAGAACAAAGTAATGTCCCTTTGTAGTACATTTCAAAGCTTCTGTCAAGAACAGTCAGAAAGTTCTTTGTAAAATCTAGAATAATAAATTCAAGACTGTCAGGACAAATGTGTGTTACACATGTTGCCATATCTCATACCAAGAGATGCTAGAGCAGTCTGAATTTTTCTTTTGGGTTCACAGAGGTAAAGGGGTCATTTTACATTAATTTCTATCTCAGTTCTGTGATCTGAAGCTGAATGTCTTGCTTCATGATGACCACTGGTGCAAAAGTCTGGGGCAAGAGAAAGGGTGCAGGTGACAGGATGAGGGGCAGGAAAGCATTTTTCCTCCAATCTATATGGTCAGGAGCCAAAGAAACCAAGCTCAGTTGAACAGACTGTCATATGGTTAATTTTCAAGAAAATGAAAAGTAGAGCAGTAATGTGTTAAAAGTGTTATTTATCCTGCAGAAAGAAAAAAAATAATAGAGAGCTGTGAGGATCCAGTCACCCTTTTTAACAGATGGCAAAACCAATGCAGAGAAGAAGGCACCATCCTTCTGGAGGCCATTTGAATAAAATGGCTAGGGACAAACTAGTAATCACCACCTAAAGGCCAAATAAGCCTGCCTTCTACCGACCCCCCACCCCCACCGCACTCAAAAAAATAGAACAAGAAACATAGGCCAAGGTCTAGTGCTGGAGCAGAACCATCAATCAATCATGTTTCCCCATCCCCACCCCCATAAGGTAAAAGCCCAATAACCAAGGCTCTGGCTCTCATGGAGTCTAGATTCTGTTCTGTATTATAGTCTTTTTCTTAGAACTGGGGACATGTGACAGAGAGGTAGTAAGCCTGAAGGCTCTGCCTCAGCCCAGAGTGGCATTTGGAGCAATCCTTCACCTTTTTCTCTGAGTTTCAAGGGAGAAGAACGGGCTGCCAGTTATTTAAGAGCCACTTCACCCAGAGATTAATTCAAGATTGCTTGTGGAAATAAAGTCATGGCCAGAATGACCAAGAGTTACCTTCCAAATTACTGTACAAGCCCTATTTTTCTGAAGACCAGTCAGGTTTTGGCATCCATGTGTGTATAGCACGAATATAACTCTGTGTGTGTTTATACAGAGAAAAGGGAGAGAAAGATAAAATAGAAGACAAGGAAGAGGAGAAGAAAGATAAAAAGAGAGGGAGAAAAAAATTATTATCAGTACGAAAGTAAGAAGGGGCTTCAAAGAATAGAAAAAAAGAAAAATAGGGAAGTAAGTAGGCAGAAAAATAGAGAAAGTCCAAAGAAAATAGCATCACCTGGTCACTTTGCAAACTAGTGGTTCTCCTGTCACTTCAGACTTGAAAAAGCAGAGTAGCCTCTGCACTAGTTTTCTATTTATATTGTAACAAATTATCACTAATTTAGTGACTTCAAACAATGCAAATATATTATCTTAAACTTCTGGAGATCAAAAGTTCAAAATAAGTTTTACCAGCCTAAAATCAAGCAGGTCTGCATTCTTTCTGGAAGCCTTCTGGGTGAGTCCATTCTTTTTGCCTTTCATCTTCTAATACCTACATTTATTGGTTCACTTCCATTTTCAAAGCCAGGAATGGTTGGTCAGCAAAGTCTTTCTCATATCACATAAGTGACATTTATTCTTCCACACTTAAAGAACCCCTGTGTTTGTTTTGGGTCTATCTGCATAATTCAGGATAATCTTTCTATTTTAGGGTAACCTAATTAGCAACCTTAATTCTCTCTTGCACAAGGTAACATATTCAGAGGTTCTGAAAATTAGGGTGTGGGCATTTTTGATGGGCCATTCATTATTCTGCCTACCAGTTTCTTTTTAAGAATGTTGTAAAGGGGCAGTATTCCGGACAGTGCCTTTAATCCTAAAGCGTTAAGAAATGGGAGGTGGGTGAACTCTGTTTCCTGGGTGGTCTTTGAGCTGCATTCAGTGTCTGCCTTCCCTTCCTGGCACCTGAACATCAGGAGGCCGGGCTCATACCACTGTGGGCACCAGAGTCTCCTAAGCAAATGCACACTTGGGTCTGTCCAACCTGGCCATGTTCTCTTTTCCTTCCTGCTAATTAAATTTACCTACTCTTAACTCTCATATCTTCAAAACTTTCATATTTGTACTTGGCATTCATTAATACTTTAAGTTCCTAGAGTGACAGCAGAAGACATATTTCTGAATTGGTGTTGGGAAAACATGTCTATTGGAGTTGTTCCTACTAATCATACCATATAAAACTGTCCAGCATACAGCCAGACTGGTTTAGAAGTTCAGGGCCATTTGGACTGAGAAGATAGCTTGGTATGTCTACATTAAAAAACTAAGCATCATATGAGAGTAGCCATTTTTAAAACATTTAATCCTGGTATTGCTATAAAAAAAATACTTTATCTTGGTGTCTGAGAAAACTTCTACACCTCAATATGGATGATAATGAGACTTTGTAATGTATTTTGTTCTTGCTGTTTGTTTTGTTTTCCCAATTGCTGTTTGGAATGGAAATATGTACTTTTCTCTGAATCTTTTCATTCTTCTTTTCAAACAATACTGTACTAGTACTCGTCGTCGGCAGCCGTCCGTCTCGAGAGACGATGGTGTAGCTTCTTAAGAGTCTACCTGCACCGCCGAGAATGGCTGTGCAGTCCGACTCGGGAGTGACACGGTATCTGTCTCCTCCCGTGTTGAATCGACATCTTGCGATGATGCTGGAGTGTCCTCTCCAGTGAAGCTGAAGCTACAGAGCCTGGGCAGGGTGATATGGAGGGTCTGCTGTTGCCCATGCAGCAGACCCCCCCTCTCTTCGCAGCTGAAGGATCCAAGGGAAAGACGGAGTCAATACAGCTTGGCTTCAGGTGCGCCGCAGGAGTTGCCGGTGTTGACTACAACGTCAAACCGCCTTAGGGACTCCGGCTCCGGATTTTCTGTCGGGGTTTACTCCCTTAGCCTTTCCCCTGAAGAGGTATGCTGCAAGGCAGTGGAGGTTTTTTGGAGTCAGAGTTTTCCTTCTCTGATGTGCCCTGACTGGAAGATCGAACCAGCGACACTTAGCTCGCAGGCCGACGCTCAATCCACTGAGCCAAACCAGCCAGGGTTACTGTACTAGTACTAGTACAGCAAAATTAAGAAGGAAGAAAGCTTGATATTTTCATATCCTAAGGATCATTGATAATACAATCAAGGTTAACAATTATTTTTTCCCATTGACTCAGATATCTCATCAATGATAAGGGCTCACTACAGCAAATAGTTTCCTGTGAATAGAAGCAAATGCAAGAAGAGCATCATAATCTTGGAGAATGAGTTTGAAAATGAATAACCCAGGTCCAGGGTATAAAGGGTAAGGAATGTATCTTTTTTCCCACTTGTCTCATTTGCCCATTTAGAATCAATGGTAAGTAGTCAGATGAGAGGCAAAAGATATGACGGTCTGTTCAGCCCTGAGCTAGCATTCTTTCTCAGTACCCGTAGGCATATCATCTGATGAGTGAGTCCTATGGACAAAAGCAGCATTGAGCCCTATGGGAGAGTGACAAGCAAGATTCACATCTATAGAACTTTTAAAGTAGACAACATGCCAATATCACAGGACAAAGAAGTCAGTCGTGAAATGTCAAATTCAGGTGAGCAGGGAGTGGGTGTGAATTTCCCTGAAGAAGGCTGAAAGCAGGGGTCATGAAGTCTTTATGTAAAAATCCCCATTATGGAGCTATCTAGGTTTAGCAGCTGAATGACTTAGTATGAAATAGCCTATATGAGACTTTTGTTTTTTTAAGATTATGATTGAACTTCTAACTCTTAGCAAATGGATCAAAGACAAAAAGATATCATATAACTGGGGTAGTCACACAAAGTTGGTTAATGTTCATTTCTCCTATTCTAGGAAAACATTGAGCATATCAGAACTACATGTTGGAAAATATCATGCTTGATTAATCAGAAAGTTATGCCAGCAAAAAGTTTCAGAAAAAAAATCAAGTAAAGGAAGCCTAATTGCTTATGGACACACCCTTATTTCCATAATGATTAACCCACTAAGTTTCAAAAAATTTTCTAGGCAAGCCTCAGACTCAAACCTGCCAGAAGTCAGGCCTTGACACAAACTGGTATTTACTAGTGTGTTCAGCTCAGAGACTGTGTAAGATAAGCTACATACATGATTACACTGGAGACAGTTTCCAATGGTTACTTTACTATGTATGTATGAAGGCTGCAGTTTTTCTTGATTTCAAGGCTTTAGAGACATTTTATGACCCTCTCTGAATGATCAGTATACTCCTACATATGACTACACAGATATTTAGGCTCATTGCTCAGTAACCAGGTAGTTTGTATTTCAAGGTATCTATTTGGATCAGTAGAAATAATGGTGGATCTGTTGTTTAAGGTATATGGATTTGTAAATTGCCTGTCATCCAGCCTTTTACCATTTTCATTACTAATTAAATTTTCGTGGAGGAATTTCATTTAGATGTCAGGCTTGAAGTGAATGTGTCCAAATATATATATAGCTATTGGGGGAAAAGTACTACAGAAGGCATTAATTACCCTTCTATAATGAAATTCTAATTTGTGGATAACAGCAGTTCTTCAGAATAAGATGTGCACAGAGAACAAAAGCAGGGAGGACAATCATCGTTTCAAGAATTAGTAGGCATTCTTCTAAAAAGTCCCATGAGGTCATGTAGAAGACACGATTTTTTTTTTTTGAATCCTTGAATCTAGACACATATTGGGTTTACAGCATGGATAAATGACTAAAATCATTACAATTAAAAAGAACATAAAAAACTAGTTCTAAATAATAGTTTAAAGATAAACATGTGTAATTTAACCTTCTATTACTACTTGGAATGTAATGACGTTACTTTCAAATATGTGTGCCTATTGGCAATGAATTGAGATTATATCAAGATATTGATCATGGGTGTCATCTGATCCCTTGGACTATACCAGGGTGTGTGTGATTGGCAGTCCAAATGACAGTTTATTCTGGAACATATATAAAATTCAGTTACTACCTTCTGGACAGAAGATGCTTTCTATACTTTAACTTCACTAACACTTAAATGTTTAAATACAAATATTAGTAATAAGGCATGATTATATTCTTCTACAGTAGATTCTCAGATTACTATAAATGTTTTTATTTTGTTCTTGTATTTGTCATTTCTTATACATTATTTAATACCTATATAACCATCTGATATTCACTTAAAAACTTGTTGCATTTACCCTTGGCTCAAAATAAGGTATCAATTAAAGAACCACTCTTCAATCCCTGATGCAGGTAGGTACCTACACTTCAAAATGCATTGGTAGAAATTAATTTTATGCTATATTATGAAATAATCAGATAAATACTGCATAAAGCAAACATTTACAAAGTCCGTGGTCTAAATTACAGACTAACAAAGGGCTCATAAGCTCAAAATTAAGTTATTCTGTTTAAAACCAATCACTGACATTGTCATTCTGCTTATTGCTTTGACTTTCTGACAAAAGTTTAAGTGAGGACTTCATATGCAAGTAGAGAATGTCAGGAGATCTGTTCTTTTTCAGACCTGCATGGGTTAGAAAGACAAAACATTTAGGCTATTAATGTAATTAGAATGAGGACTATATTTTTCCAAAAAAAAAAAAAATCTTTACCAAAAAAAATCCCACAAATCCACAATTAATTCAATTAATTTATTATCTGGAGGAAAAATTGGTAAGAAATGAAAGGTGGGATACATTGAAATCTTTATTTGTTTGTTTGTTTCTTTACTTATGAGAAGGGAAGAAGATGAAGAGGGAGAAAAATATAGATGTGTGAGAGAAACATCAATCATTTACCTCTCATACACTCCCAACTAGGAACCTGGTCAGCAACCCAGGTATGTGTCCTGATGGGGAACTGAACCAGCAACTTTTCAGTTGACAGGATGGTGCTCAATTAACTGAGCTACACCGGCCAGAGGATAAGGTAGGGTATATTTAAAAATCAGATACCAGAGCCAAATTATAGACAAGGAATATGAAATTTATCTAACTCTACTTTTAGGGGCAGGCATCAGAATTGGGGAGAAAGGTGCAGAAAGGGTATTGCCTTTGCTAGGAAAATGTATTCAGATTGAGGTTTTGAGAAAGAGCATTCTTCCTTTGTCACTTGGTTTCATGTTGGCTCACTACTCCAGTCCTGAGCAGCTCGCTGATGGTACTGTCATCATATCTGAGGGTCTCCTTTAGGATGTGCATCGTGTGTTGCCCGAGCAAGGGAGGTGGCCTGGCCTCTGACATCTTGAACTTACTGTATCTCACAGCTGGGCCTGTCAAAAGAGGAAGAAAGCAGGAAGCCTGTTAATGACTAATCTTAGGAAATTAATTATCCAAGAAGCCTGGAGTGTTTCCAATGAATGCCAAGAATATCACTGCCAGTCAGACCCTTGCAGATGCAGCATCATTTTGGAAAGAAATGTATTTTCATTTCTTCTTTTTCTTGTCTTGTAACTTGTTACTTTTAATAACAGAACTTTTTCACCAAAAGTGTAACTCTTAAATATAAAGATAGTAATAGAGAGGTAAATATTTTAGAAACACAGTTGGGACTCCAATGCTTTGTGCAGTTGACACCCTTCTTGCTCTCTGTAGTTGCTTTACATACTCTAAATATAATACTATACGGAATTCAGTTGGAAAGCAACAAGACTAAACTAAGGAGAACTCATAAAAATAGTTTAAACAAATGCTTATATTTGACAAGAGTCACAAAAGAATGATCACCGTTTATCACTAACATGTCTCTTATTTATACGCAGTCCACAGTTGGACTTTCATACCTCACAATACTTATGTAGATTTAAGAATGACTTAAGATAGAAAGTGTAGTTATTGTAGCTGTTTTCATCCTGATTCAGCATTCTAACTCTCCATTTCAGAGTCCAAAGTTGCTTATCCACTACTACTTTTTCTTTTTCATCATTAGTTACCACATACCCTTATTCAAAATGAAGAACTCATCTACAGACACCATCTTCCTTTCAAGTACTAGGTCCCACACACATCCCTTGGTGAAAAACCCTATTAAATGGTACAGAAAGACCATGTGTCTCCTTTCCTAACCCCTAACAAGTTTTCAGCACTATTACTATCTGCCATGGCTTTCTATGACTAAACTAAAAGTTTCTACCCCCAACACCACTGACTTTTCCTGGTATCATTTAAATTCAAATCTTAGTTTTCATTCTCTGATCATTTAGGTTTGGCTCAACTGTCATTTCCATTCTCAAACCCAGGATATATATATATCAAGGCTCTGAGTATTTGATGGAGCCAGAAATGTATTTTCATGTGTGCCTTTTCTTGATTCCAATTAATCCAACTGCACAGGGGTCATCTGACCTGTATACTGCTATGCAGAGGCTGCATACACATGTCTGGTATGTGCTGGGCCTGTTCAGAAGCTGTGAGTCCTGTCACAGGAACTCTTGGGGGTAGGGTGCTCAACTGAGTTGACTGTCAGGGTCCAAGAGACTAATGACCAGGTTACATAATGTCTTTCTAAAGCTGAAAGTCTGACCTCAGGTCAGGATAACCCAAAATTTTACTATTGAGTGTCTGTTGTATATTTCCAAGATTTAATTCAACAAACAGCAGATCAACTAAACAGCGTCTAAGCTCTGGCTGAAGTTTTTGATGGTAGTAGTTATATATGCAAGATCCATTGTCAGGGTGACCTGTGTTTGAATGTAAGCTCTTATAATTGCTAGTAGAGCCATCTTGGAAAAATTACTTAACTTCTCTGAGCCTCCTCTTCCACAGCTATAAATTGGGTATGATGTTTACCACATAAACTTGATGTAAGAATTTAAGTGAGATAATGGGCAGAAAGTACTAAGCAAACATTCCCTAACTCACAATAATGCACAAAACCCACTGGCCACTCTGATGACAAAAGCTGCCACAGCATCTCTCTTGAAGCTTTCAGTGCAAGGGGAAAAGACATATCTCCAGCTATTTGCTGAGCACTGTACCACTGTAAACAGGGTAACTAAAGCAATACTTTCAACAATTGTTGGAAATAGATATCGCCATTCTTCACATAAGGCCACTAAAGCCCCAAAAGCTAAGGTTTTACTCAAGGCTAAATGGCTAATAATTAATAACACAAGGATAAAAATCCATGTGTATTTGCATTGTCTCCAATTGAAGGCCATGCAGTTTCTATAGCCTTAGCAGTCTCTTTTTACTCTCTACTCTACCATGGAAAAGCTGAACTGTTATTGGAGAACAGATTGATCTTTGTTGCCTCATTCAACAAGTGGTATTGATGATGCTTCTTTTATATCTCATTTGTTTAGCCCTCGGGGAAACAAATTACATAGTCACAAGAAGACTACAAAACTTCATTTTATCTCATAAAAATTTTTTCAGTCTCTTCTTGATTTGGGAAACCCATAGGAAGAACAAATAAAACCAAAGCATGTATGGGCAACAAATTGTCAGTCAGAAAAGCAGCAAGTGTGCTTCTAGATCTTTAGAGAATCCCATTAGTAAAAAGTACTGTAGTAGAAACCATTTTTGATTGAGCTAGAGTAACAGAGACCTTCAAGCCACCCCTCTGTGTAACACATACTATCCACTAAAGATAAATGAAAACTTTAAACTGACAACCAAAGTTTTTCTTATCTGAAGCCTGGTGACATCCATTTTTTTTCCTTACATTTCCTTTTAAATGTCCCAGTGGATTTTTTATGGGTTGGTCCATTTTGAGTAAAGGAGCACATGTTGGGAGGCAGAGTGTGTTACTCTCCTAAGAAAGCTGATAATCTGATGTTTTAGGGATGTGATCCTTACTCATTACTCTCACAGACTTGGTTCTATTTTGACATTAATGAACAACAGTTTTAATCTAAAACTTGCCTTTCAAAAGAAGAACTCCACTGAGGGAATACATTTCTAAAGTTAATGTCATGTGACTTTTTTCTAAATTAATAACCTGAAATAAGACTTCCACTCAAAAGCAGTCACTTAAATATATCAAGAACTTGTGTTGGAACACAACCTACTACTAATATTGTTGCTGTTGCTGTTGCTGCTAATAGTAGTACACAGTAATAGCTACCATTTCCTAAAAATTTAAGTCCACCAGCCACTGTGTCCAAGGTGGTATGTACATTACCTCATATAATCCTTGCAACAATCCTGTATGGGCATTGAAAGTAAGGTGTGTTTAAGGTAAAAATGGTTAGTTAGGGTTTAGGTTAGGAAATTATAATAACTTGCCCACTATCACACATCTAGCAAGGGACAGAGTCGGCTTCCAAATTAAGATATGTTGGGTTGAAGAACTTGGAATTTAAAAAGAAATTTATTTAGATGAAGTTCACATAACCTAATATTAATCATTTTAAAGTGAACAATTCAGTGACATTTAGCAATTCACAATGTTATACAACCACCTCTAGTTCCAAAACATTTCCATCACTCAAAGTAAAACTTTCTACCCATTAGACAGTTTCATTCAACTCCTGCTCCCTCCATTCCCTGGCAACTAGTAACCTACTTTTTTTTGTCTCTATGGATATATCTATTCTGGATACTTCATATAAATGGGATCATATAGTGAGTGACCTTTCATGTCTGCCTTCTTTCACTCAACATCATGTTTTTGAGATTTGTCGACATTATAGTACATATCAGTACTAAGAACCTAGATGTTTAACCTCCATGCAATGATGATATTGAGGACACTCTTCAGGTCCAGCCATACTAAAGGGGATTCACTCCCTCTATACACCATACTTTCCTGGTAGCTTCCAGAGTTGCAGTGAAGACTATGTCACCAGTTTAGAATTAAAGGTATTTAACACTTTGCATTAAAAAATCTTAAATAATTTAGGTTACTTTGGTATTACTTGTTAATTTTTTACACTTACTTGGTAAATACGTATTATACGCAATGAAGCAAATAAAGTGATGCTCAGATTCCAGAGAAAAATAAGCTCTCATTAAGTTCCTGTTCTTGCAACCCAGTACAATAATCGAATGTATCAGGGACATGCCTCTCAATATAAACTTTGCACAGAGAATAAAAAGCTATTAAAATACATTTGTTTCAAGGAGTAAAAAATGGTTGATATAAGTATATACATCTAAAGTCCAGAAAGGATGAATAATCTGATCTTTCAATAAACAAAGATGAGCAGATAAGTTACATGTTCTTAAATTACTTTTGGCAAAGTAAAATCTATGTTTATGTATGTTTTAAACACTTGCAAGCCGTATGATCTTGAGGATTTCTAAAGTCTCTGAGATTCAGTCTACACATTTCTAAAATGAGTCTAACAATACCTTTTGAGGATTGTTTTGAGCATTTGAGTAATCTAGTATGGGTAATATTCAATAACAATAATAATCAAAGAAGTTTACATGAAGATAATGATATAATTTTGTTTATCAAATTATCAAATCTTATGGATATATTTTACTGTTTTCAAAAGGTTGGTGATTGGTAAGAGTGCAAATCAGTACAATCATCTGGAGGGAAAATTTTCAACTAAATGTCAAGAGTTTTAAAAGTTTTCACACAATTGAAAGAACAAATATTAATTTAAAAATGCAAAATAGAGACAGATTCATAGATAGAAAGTAGGTTGACAGCTCTGGGGAGGGCTTGGGGTGGAGGGAGCAAGCAAAAAGTTAAAAAATAAAAAAGATAAAGAATTCATGGGTACAGACAACAGTGTGATAATTGTGGGCAGGTGGTGGGTAGAGGTGAAAGAGTGTTTGGGGTGATAAATGCTGATGAAAAAAATTTTGTAATCAAAAGAATTTTTTATGGATGTAATAAAAAAAACATTGATAAATTTTAGAGGCAAGAAGTTAGACAAATCTCTATATCCACTCATTACTCTTAGCTCTCCTTCCCACATGGCTTTCTAACCTACAGCCTGCAAGGGTTCTTTGAATGAGATTCTGTACTTTCCTTCTTTCTTTTTTATTTTTTTTTTAATTAAGGAAGTACAAGAGCATTTCTGTGACTAAAAGAAAAAACTATCTTACCTAGCATGTGGAATGGGTTAATAATGTGTTTAATCTTATTTGGATTTTTGAGTAGGATGAGATTAAGGGGTTGAAATTGGACAGAGTAGCTCCGTGCAGACTCATTTCTTTAGGAGTTTTACTGGGTTTTCTCAGTGTTTTTGGCTGCTGACTTTCACCATTTTTGTCATGCATTTAAGTAAGTGGTAATGATTGTTAAAATTTTGAGAAAGTTTATTGTCTTTTAAAGTAGATTCCATGTTTTAAAACTTTTTTTAGAGCAGTTTTAGGTTCATAGAGAAATTGAGAGGAAGGTATAGATTTCCCATACACCTCTTGTCCCATGCATGCCTTCCCCACTAAGAAATCCCCCCACCAAGTGGTATTTGTTACAACTGATGAATCTATATTTTACCCTATGTATTTTGTTCTGTTACCTGGGGTCATGGGTTTTGTTTTTTTAAACTCTAAAAATGTGATTTTTCTCTTTACCTTCAGGGTTCTAGGATAAGATAGGTTCCCATTTCATAAATGCTGTAAAGGACTCCAGTGCCCTGGTATGTCTTACTTTTCTTTTTTTCCTAATTTTTTTATTGTATTTTTTCCATTACCCTTCAGTCCCCTTTTACCCCTCCCCCCTTTTATTTTCCCATCTGCTAATTGCTGTCAAAGGTTACTTTGTGATAAGACTAGGTATTTAGCTCTTCATTCTTTCATGTACTATTCCTTAAGCCAATCTCTAACTTCTTCCTTCCAGATAAAGAAGTCAAATTGTTATAATATTGGAAAAAAAAGTAAAATATGTCCAAAACTTGGGCACTGGTTAAATATATTACAGCGCATCTAACTGATGGCAAGCTGTACAGTAATTTCAAGTTCTACTTCGGGGCACTTTGAATACAAATATTACCTTCACCCTCTCCTGAAATACCACTGAAATGGAAGTATGGAAGTTCAACAAACAAACATAAAAATTCATGTGAGTGAAGATAATTAAAGGAGGCATCACTAGTGAACAAAATATTTCAACAAATTTAAGAATGTCATGGATAGAATTACATTGATGGGTTAAAAGAGATAGATAAAGCTGAAGCTCAGAATATTCTATACTGAGACTGAGAGGAAGTGGGTTCAGCTTCCTAAAAGCATCTAATCTTAAAATCAGTAGTTATTAGGAAGATAGGTGTTAGACTAGAAGTAGGTCTGAAAGCAAATGATTCAATGTCTCAATATAGACTAATCTGACTAGTTCGTTCTAGAAAACAGAAAAAAAGTGAGGCTTACTTTCAAATTTCTAAATAAAAATTAAATTAAATCTAGAATTCTCTATCTAGTTATATTATTAATGAAATATAAATACATTTTCCAACTTAAAAAAATTAAAGAATTTTGCTAAGATTTTTTTTTAATGTGTACTCTAGGGAAACAGTTGTAAATGATAGAAGAAGAAAATTTCAGTACAAAATGAGGGCCAGCTATGAAGTGATGGTAAAGGAAGTTCCCAAGTGTGATAGCTCAGATCTGGAGAGTCAATAAGATAGAGATGGAAGAGGACAGAGGCCTTTGAAGAGGGAGACTAACAAGCTAAAAAGAGCCTTAAGTATATACCTAGTATAACTGAAAAGTTTTAAAGTCTTTATAACTGAAAGGTTGGAAATATATAATAAGATAAAATTACATAATGCAAGAAAAATGGTTAAAAAACCAAAATTTTCATAATAAAATCATAATCCAAATACCAAGCAAATTGCAATGTGGCAAGATTTAAGTAATGAATAAAATATAAACAGGGAAAATCCACTTGACCTTAATGTCAAGAACATTTGAGTAGCACATATTACCTGTACATCTTCTATAACAGAACTAAATATAGTGAATTAAATTGTCTGTTTAGTTTTCTGTCCTCCATGGGGACAGAAAAATGTTAACTGTGTTTGCTAATGGGTCCTCAGTGCCTTTCACAGTCCTACAAAATAAAGATTATGGTAAGCATCCTATCTTAACACATTGCATACGGGTGGCGAGAATTCTTGTCATTTCTAAAAGGCATTTAAATTCCCCGGTACGCAACGTGTTAAACATGAAATGATTGTAGACTGTGCTTTTTATAGCACTATCTTCCCCATATGTAAAATAGAGACCATTATAACACTCATTTTATAGGTCAAACCCTTATGTGTACAGTGATGCAGCTAAATAAATGAAAGAACCAGGACACAGTCTTCTATATGTCAGATTCCAAGGTCCATGTTCTGTCATCCAATACAAACTTGTTAAACTAATGATTTTTTAAAATTGTTGTTTTTTAATTACAGTTGTCCCATTTTCGTCCATAGCTCCCCTGCACCCAGCACATCCCTTCTCCCACAGTCATATCCCACCCCGATGTCCATGTTTATGAGTCATTTATACATGTTCTTTGACTAAACCCTTCCCTTACTTATTTCCCTTCTCCCCACCTCCTGATAACTGTTCTATTCCTTGTTCTACTTTGTTCATTTGTTTCTGCTGTTCATTAGTCTCCTGTATTAGGTGATATCATATGGTATTTTTCTGGCTTATTCCAGTAAGCATAATTTTCTCTAGTTCCATCCATGTTGTCACAAATGGTAGGAGTTCCTTCTCTCTTTCTGCTGCATAGAATTCCATTGTGTAAATGTACCACGTTTTTTTAATTCACTCCTCTACAGATGGGCACTAGGCTGTTTCCAGCACTTAGCTATTATAAACAGTGCTGCTATGAACATAGGGGTGCATAAGTTCTTTTGAATTGGTGTTTCAGGATTTTTTGGATATAATCCTAGCAGTGGAACCGCTGGTTCAAAGGCAGTTCTATTTTCAGTTTTTTGAGGTAATTCTACACTGTCTTCCATAGAGACTGCACCAGTCTGCATTCCCACCAACAGTGCAGTAGGGTTCCCATTTCTCCACATCCTCACCAGCACTTGTTTGTTGATTTGTTGATGATGGCCATTCTGGCTGGTGTAAAGTGGTATCACATTATGGTTTTTATTTGCATCTCTCTGATGGTTAGTGATGCTGAGAATTCTTTCATGTGCCTATGGACCCTCTGTGTGTCCTCCTTAGAGAAGTCTTTGTTCAGATCTTTTGCCCATTTTTTAATTGGGCTGTCTGTCTTCTTAGTGTTGAGATGTGTAAGTTTTTTATATATTTTGGAGATCAATCCCTTGTCTGAGATATCATTGACAATTATGTTTTCCCATAAGGTTGGTTTTCTTATCATCTTGCTGATTTCTTCTTTCACTGCGCAGAAACTCTTTAGTCTGATGTAGTCTCATATGTTTATTCTTTCCCTTATTTCCATTGCCTTAAGGAAGATGTATCAGTAAAAATATTTCCATGTGGAATATCTGAAATTTTCTTGCCTATGTTTTCCTCTAGGACATTTATGGTGTCACAGCTAACATTTAAGTCTTTGATCCATCTTGAGTTTATTATGGTGTGTGGCGTAAATTGGTGGTCTAGTTTCATATTTTTGCACATCATTATCCAGTTCTCCCAGAACCATTTGTTGAAGAGGCTCTTCTCTATCAATTTTACACTCCTTTGTTGAGTATTAGTTGACCATACAGACCTGGGTTTATTTCTGGGCTCTCTATTCTGTTCCATTGATCTATATGTCTCTTCCTATGCCAGTACCAGACTGTTTTGAACACAATGGCTTTGTATTATAGTTTGATGCCAGGTATTGTGATTCCTCCTGCTGTGTTCTTCTGTCTCAAGATTGCTTTGGCTATTCAGGGTCTTTTTTTGGTTACATATAAATTTTTGAGGTGTTTGTTCTAGGTCTGTGAAATATGTTATTGGTATTTTAATAAGAATTTCATTGAATCTGTAAATTGCTTTGGGTAGTATGGCCATTTTAATGATGTTGATTCTTCCCATCCATGAACATGGTATGTGCTTCTTTATTTCTATCTTCTTTAATTTCTTTCTTCAATGTTATGTCATTTTCCAAGTACAGGTCTTTTATCTCTTTGGTTAAGTTTATTCCTAGGTACTTTATTTTTTTAGTCCTATAGAAAGTGGGATTTGTTTTTAGTTTCTATCTCTGATATTTTATTGTTGGTGTACAGAAATGTCTTATATTTCTGTATATTTACTTTGTACCCTGCTATTTTGCCAAATTCACTTATTATTTTGAGTAGTTTTTTAGTGGAGTCTATAGCGTTTTCTATGTATACAATCATGTCATCTCAAAATAATGACTGTTCTACTTCCTATTTACCAATTTGGTTGCCTTTTATTTCTTTTTCTTGTCAGATTGCTGTGGCTAGAACTTCCAAAAATATGTTGAATAGGAGTGGAGGGAGCGGACATCCTTGTCTTGTTTCCGATCAGGGGGAATGCTTTCAGTTTTGGCCATTGAATATGATGTTGGCTTTACATTTCTTGTATATAGCCTTTATTATGTTGAGGTATGTTCCCTCTATTCCAATTTTGTTGAGAGTTTTCATCATAAATGGGTGTTGTACTTTATCAAATGCTTTTTCTGCATCTATTGATATGATCATCTGATTTTTGTATTTCATTTTGTTTAGGTGGTGTATTATATTTATTGATTTGAGAATATTAAACCATCTTTGCATCCCTGGGATGAATCCCACTTAATCATGGTGTATGATCTTTTTAATGTGTTGCTGTATCCTGTTTGCCAATATTTTGTTGAGGATTTTAGCATCTATGTTCATCAGTGATATAGGCCTGTAGTTTTCTTTCTTTGTTGTGTCTTGACCTGGTTTTAGAATTAGGAAAATACTGGCTTTAGAGAAAGAGTTTGGGAGTCTTCCCTCTTCTTGGACTTTTTTGAATAGTTTGAGTAAGGTAGGAGTTAGTTCTTCCCTAAATGTTTTGAAAATTCACCTGTGAAGCCATCCACTCCAGGGCTTTTGTGTTCTGGGAGATTTTTGATTACTGTTTCAAATTCATTCTTTGTATTGGTCTGTTCAGGCTTTCTACTTCTTCTTGATCAGTTTTGGAAGGTCATATGTTTCTCGAAATTTGTCCATTTCTTCTATGTTTTCAAGTTCCTTGCCATAGAGTTGTTTATAGTAGTTTTTTACAATTCTTTGTATTTCTGTGGTATCAGTTATGATTTCTCCTCTTTCATTTCTGATTTTGTTTATTTGGGTCTTCTCTCTTTTTTTCTTGATGAGCCTGGCTAAAGGCTTGTCAATATTGCTTATTTTTTCAAAGAACCAGCTCCTACTTTTGTTGATTTTTTGAAAAGGTTGTTTAGTCTCTATGTCATTTAATTCTGCTCTGATCTTGATGATTTCCTTCCTTCTCCTCGCCCTGGGCTCTGTTTGTTGTTGTTGTTCTAGTTCTTGTAGCTGTAGGGTTAGACTTTTTTATTTGAAATTTTTCTGTCCTTTTCTGGTAGACCTGTATTGCTATGAACTTTCCTCTCAGGACTGCTTTTGCTGTGTGCATAGGTTTTGAGCTGTTGTGTGTTCATTATCATTAGTTTCAGAAATTTCTTTATTTCTTCTTTGATGTCACTGTTAACCCATTCATTATTTAATAGCATGTTATTCATTCTCCATGAGTTTCGTTGTCTGTGATTATTTTCTGTGAGGTTGATTTTTAGTTTCAAGGCATTGTGGTCTGAAAAGATGCTTGTTATAATTTCAATTTTCTTGAATTTGTTGAGATATGTTTTTTGTCCTATCATGTGGTCTATCTTTGAAAATGCCCCATGTGCATTTGAAAAGAATGCATTTTTGCTTCTTTGGGGTGAAAAGTTCTATATATATGAGTTAAGTCTATGTGGCTTAGTGTGTTGTTCAGTGCCTCAATATCCTTGGTGTTTCTTTGTTTCGAAGATCTGTCTATTGTTGATAATAGGTTGTTAAAGTTCCCTATATGAGGATATTGTTGTTGATATTCTTATTGTAGTCTTCTAGTATTTTCCTATATATTTGGGTGCTCCTGTGTTGAGTGTATATATGTTTAAAAGGAATATATCTTCTTGATGTATTGTTCCCTTAAGTATTATAAAATGTCTTCTTTGTCTCTTTTTATGGGCTTTACTTTGAAATCCATTTTGTCTGATATAAACATTGCTACCTCATCTTTTTTTTTCATGTCTGTTTGCTTGGAATACTTTTCTCTATCCCTTCACTTTCAGTCTGTGTAAGTCTTTTGTTTTGAGGTGTGTCTCTTGTACACAGCATATATGTGGGTCATGTTTTCATATCCATTCCACTACCCTATGTCTTTTAATTGGAACATTTAATCCAGTTACATGTAATTTATTATCTATAGGTATTTATTCATTTCCCTTTGTTCTTGTGTTCCTCTCCCTCTCTTTTTTTCTTCTTTTTCTTAAAGCATTCCCTCTAGCATCTTGCAATGCTGGTTTGGTGGAGATGTATTCTTTTAGTCTTCCATTGTCTGAGAAACTCCTTATTTCACCTTCCATTTCAAATGAGAGCCTTGCTGGGTAGAGTAGTCTTGGTTGTAGACTTTTGTTTTTCATTGCTTGAAATATTTTTTTGCCATTTCTTTCTGGCTTGTAGTGTTTCTATGGAGAAAGCAGTTGGTAGCCTTATCGGAGCTCCCTTGTATGTTATTTGATGTTTTTCTCTTGCTGCTTTTAGGATCTCGCTTTGTCTTGAATGTTGCCATTTTAAATATGATGTGCCTTGGAATGGACCTGTTTTGGGTTCATCTTCATTGGAACCCTCTGTGTTTCCTGGACTTCCATGACTTTTCCTCTCATCAGGTTAGGAAAAATTTTTGTCATTACATTTTCTATCAGGTTTTCTACCCCTTCTTCCTCCTCTTCTCCTTCTTGTATCCTTATGATTCTAATGTTGTAGGTCTTATGTTGTCTTGCAGTTCTCTTAAACCCTCTTCATTCTTTTAAAATCTTTTTTTATTTTGTTGTATTGTCTGGGAATTTTTTTCTACATTGTCCTCTAACTCACTTATCCAATCCTGTGCTTCAGTTAGCCTGCTCTTGATTGATTCTACTGTGTTCTTCAGTTCATAAATTGTATTCTTCATTTCTTCCTGGTTCTTATTAATAGTTTCTATGTTCTTTTTTATGCTGGTGTAGTTCTCTTTAAGTTTCTTGTAGCTTCCCGGCAATTCTTTGTAGTTTCCTTGGAAATGCTGGTAATTTTCCTGGAGTTTGTCGTAGTTTTCTTTGAGATTGTCAAGGTCATTGACCTTCTTTATAACCATTCTTTTGAATTTCATGTCTGAGAGTTGGCTTATGTCTATTCCATCTATTTCTCTTTCTGGGGATTTCTCTTTTCCTTTCATTGGGAGGTTTTTTCCTTGTCTTCCCATGTTGGCTTCTTCTTGTTTCTTTTTGTTTATTAGATTTGTCTGCTTTGACTTCTCACCTTCATGGGATGAGATTCTCTATAGGAGACCTGGGGTATTCAGTGGTTCAGTCTCTTTGATCTCTAAGACTAATGCTCTTGGGATGCCCTTTATGTCGTTTGTTTATGCTGTCTGGTTGTATTTCAGTTACTCGTTGGTGGATCCTTCCCTCTGACTAGTTGATTGAGTGTCACTCTGCCCACCTTGTCTTGAGTTCTTTTTTGGAGATGCTGTTAAAAGCTAAACACACAACCCAGACAAGAAACCCACACCCTCAAAAATATCCCCCACCCACAATCCCACTATCAGTAGCAAATGAGCCACTATTAATATAAATGTAGAGATGTTAAGACTATTATACTATAGTAGAAACAGATAAGAATTGTTTTAAATGAAAGAAAGATGATTTTTGAGAGGGAAAGTGATAGAATAATAATAGTAGCAAGTAGGGCGAAGGCTATCGATACAGTAAGTAATATTTTCATTGTATGTTTAAAAAGGGAGGGAAGGATGCAGAATGAAGTGAGATAGTGGGAGTGTATAGTATCAGGTTTATATAGCAGCTATTGCTATATGTTTAGTGTGAGAGGGAGGATAAACAAAACAGAGAAACAAACAAGCAAACAAACGTTAAAGAAGAAGGGTAGGAGGGAAAAAAGGTAGGAAACAGATTAAAGAAAGAGTTCTAAAAACAAAAGAAAGAAAGAAGAAATAGAGAGAGAAAGACAGATAAAAGGGAAGAAAGTCAGAAAGAAAGAAAGAAAGAAAGAAAGAAAGAAAGAAAGAAAGAAAGAAAGAAAGAAAGAAAGAAAGAAAGAAAGAAAGAGTTTTTACTCCATTTAACCTTTGGGCACAGTCTTCTTTTTCTGGATCTGCTCTGGTCAAAGTTCCATGAGTTTCTAATCTTTTCTGGCTGGCTGGCTGTGAGGAGATCCAGCTTGATTCTGGGGTTGCTAGTCTCTTACTCATGGTTCTGGCACTGCTCTGCTGTGAGCCACACTTAGTTGAGTTCCCTCCTGTGGCACCCTCAGCCCTCCTCAGGCTTGTCTAGCAACACTGTTCTGTTGGTGGGCCAGTGTGCACCTGCCAATAATCTCTGCTCAGCCTCCATTCCTGTGTTCGTTCTGAGCTTCAGCACCGGGTTGCGCACCACCTGCCCGCCTGGATTCCCTACTGAGTCTGCAGTTCTGCTGCAACTTTGCCATATGGGCCCCTCTCCTTGGCTCCGATCTGCCCCTTTGTTCTGTAGGGTCTTGGCATGAATGTCCAAAGCACAGGGGTATGCGCCACCTGCCCTTTGGTTGGTGGGGCCCTGGCATGAGTGCCCAGAATGTAGAGCTTTCAGCCCCAGTTTGCAGCTAAGGCAGTCCCCACCTAGACTCAGTTCATACAGTTTCTCACAGTCTGGGCTGTTAACTGTCTTCCCATGCCTCTGGGTGTTTCAGCCAAACCTTCTTGCTGACTCCCTGCAAGACTTTGCTGGTCAGTGCACCCTTGGCAGGGGGACACCTCTAAGCAGTTCCAGGCTAATGAGCTGGTCAGCAGCTACCCCTTTCAGGTGTGGTACAGCAGACACACTGGTATGGGAGGTCCATCAACTCCAATAATGATTATTGATATTAAAGATATTTGAATAACTACTGTTATGTCATTTTAATTAATTCATTATCCACTATTTATTCTACATGTAATTTTTTAGTATCTATGCTTGTGTCAAGATCTGGGCTGTATGATCTAGATATATATTAGAAAACCCAGGATCCTACTTTCACGAAATTTATATCCTAATTTTGGAGACAGACAATAAACAAACAAACAAATTAATTAATTAAATAGAAATTATAAAATAGTTTTTAAAACTACTGAAAAGAGGAGAATACTGTAGGCAGAGTAAGAAGGGGCCACTGTGACAGTAAAAGACTATTCTTAGAGGGATATATGATAAGGTCAAACAAATAATCTTTAAGTTGAACCTTAACTGAACTATCAATACAACTAGTGGAGGAGAGAATGTTCCAGACAATGTGAACTAGCTTGATGTTCAAGGATCAGTGAAAGAATTCAGTGTGGATAGAACATAATTTGGTAGAGGAAGAGAGATTTTAGATGAAATCACAGGGAGGGGCAGAGAAGGGAATGCACAGGAATTTAGAGGTTAAAGACTCCTCTATGTCTGGGTTGAACAACTGATGGGTCCATTTACCAGCTGAGGCAAGTTTCTGTGAAAGTAACAATTAAAATTATTTTTTAAAATTAAATTTCTATTAAACTGGTTAATAAAGTTATAGGCTTCAAGTGTAAAATTCTTTAATACATCATCTGTATATTGTATGTGTACTAACATCCCAAAGTCAAATCTTCTTTTGTCATCATATATTTGACCTCCTTTGCACTTTACTACCTGCCCTCCTCCCACTTCCCTTGGTAACCACCATATTTTGTCTGTGTCTATAATTCTCTGTTTGTTTGTTTCTCTTATTTGTTTACTTATTGCTTTCAGTTTTATATCCCACATACGAGTAAAATCAAATGGTTCTTGACTTCTGTCTGACTTATTTCACTTAGCATGATATTCTCATGATCCATCCATGTTATTGCAAATGACATCATTTCATCTTTTCTTATGCTGAGCAAAATTCCATTATATATAGCCACTATGGAAAACAGTATGGAAGGTCCTCAAAAAGCTAAGAATAGAGTTACAATATGTCCCAGCAACCCCTCTTCTGGTTATCTACCTGAAAGATTTTAAAATATTTGTTCACAAAGATACATGTATCCTTATGTTCATTGTAGCATTATTTATGATGGCTAAGACATGGAAACAGTTGAAATGTCCTTCAATAGACGATTGAATAAAGATGTGGTAAATATCTCAAGTTATTGTTGGATATTCTATTTGCAGTGCTTATGAGATACCCATAGAGAGATGTCAGTGGCATTTATCTATGCAAGTATGGAATTAAGGGAAGAGTTTTAGCCAGGGTATATATATTTAGAAATCATTTACCATTTGTTTCCTTATTATAAAGCAATATATATCCAAGGCAATTGTATTTATTCCAACATCCCTGTTGCTGAGGTCTTAAACAAATTGTTCAGGCAGTCTTTTCACTACTATCTATGCTCTATACTAAATCTATTTCATCAAACATGTTTAATGTCCACAGGAAGCAAATTAAATAAATAAAAATTAATCTCTATGACTCATAATTTTGTAGATAAATGCATTTCTTTCAAGAAGATTCCATTTTCTTGGCTTAGATGAACCACTATTGACTTGAGGGTAGAAATTAGGACAGTTTTATGTTAGATGGAACTATGGACGTTGTTTCCCTCAACAGAAGCAGAGAAGGAAGCTCAGAATTCTCTATTACTGAGTCATAGCCACTTAGGGATAGACAATTGTGGGACACTTTTCCTATGCTTTAAAAAAAGTGATCAAACTGAAAAACACTGAAGTTAATACACACCAAAACTTTCCAGCACATAAACTGAAACCGAAAGCACTGTCCTTGTGAGGGGTCTAGCTAGTCTAATGATTGGTGGTCAAAAGCCTGGGTCTCTTTAAACCCCTCACAAAGGAAGGAATTATGGGATCCAAATTGACAGTGGAGTAAGTGGAAGTTACACCCACCTTTTCTCAGAACAAAACTGGAATTACAACTAAAATATAGAATAATAAAATTGAATTACAAACTGAAGACTAGCTGAACAGAAGTCTCACACTGAAGGATTTATAGACTAAGCCACACTGATACCAGCAGAAAGGGCAGAGAGGCAAGAAGGACTGTACTGTACTACATGTGGCAGCTCAGAATCTGAAGAGATATCTCAGCTGCAAGGGTTCCCCCCTAATTAGCATGCGATCTCAGTCCCATGCTGGGCTCCCCAGCCTAGAGCATCAGATTTGGAAAGAGAAGCCCACATAATATATGGCTGTAAAAATCAGTGGGTATTATGTCTGCCAAGGAGAGAAGGAAGCCTGCTAGAAACCCAGGTACTCTCTTAAAGGGACAACACACAAAATATTATTCTCAGCCACACACCTTGGGCACCAACAAAGGGTGGGTGGTTCAGCTTGGAACAGACTACAGTCATGCCAGGAGAGACTGGGTTGTGTGGTTCTTGGAAGAAAGCTAACTGGGTAGCTACCAGGGTCCCTGTCCTGAGTCTCTCTCCCACATTACCCACAACTGCAATCTTTCCTTGGTCAAGTCCTACCCTCTATACGGCATCAACATGGAGGAAAGCAATAGGCTCACACTACTGACTCCCTGTCACCCCACTTTGCTAAGGCCAGGCTCTCCAGGAGGTCCAACCAAAATATGGAATAGACTGAGTTGTGTGACTGTAGGACAGGGGCATGTTTCCCTCACACAAAAGGGGTGCATATCCCCCCATTCACAGGGCCAAATCTTGCTTGGTTTGGGCTGAATAAACTCTACTGGCTCCCCTTATGACTCCCTGAGAATCTTCCCTACCCCAAGTTCTGTAGGCAGCTAGCAATTGGCAGCTGACATTGATGTATACTGGGACTTTTGCTGAGTGACCTCAGACTGTGGATTAGCACTGAATTTAAATCTCTATAAATCTGATAAATAACTGGTGATTCACTGAGAATGTAACTCATGCAACTCATGTACTGACAAAGGCTCTTTTAGAGATTGAGCCTAATAGCCAACAGACGGAGGTGGGCAGAGGCAGATCTAGAGAGCCTTAACCCCTTTGCTGACCTAACCCTGAACTTGTTGCTAGTGGAAACAGGCCTTGAAGTGCAGCTAGGCCCTTATCACATACATCCAGACCCAGCAGAAGCAGCCAAAAACTGTGGAGTGATTTATAGCTCAAAATAGATTGCCTAGTGCCAGTCACAGGAAGTCTCTGATGCTTACTTGCACCAGAATTCCTCCCAAGAGGTTTCAGACCAAATAAACCCAGTGACAGGCTTCAGGCAATATCATAGCAGGATCCATTTAGTTTCACAAGCATCTCATCCAAAGGGAGATCTTGTAAAGCACCAGATACCACTGAGGCGAATTCTGCTTCATGTGGTCAGCACCCTCAGAGTAGATCATACACAGGTTTCAGCTCTATCTTCACAGCCAGCCAGCCTGAGGGTTGACCTACTCCTGGAAAAGCCAACAGAAATCAAGACTAAACTACAACAAGAGGGCTCTCATAACCCACAAAAGGGATATTTCTGAAGAACTCAGCTCAGGTGATCAGGGAGACTATGCCACTGGATCTCACAGAATATCTACTACACAAGAACATTCTACCAAGATCCAGAGACATAGCTAATCTATCTAATACAAAGAAATAAATAGATACAGCAAAATTGGGAAACAAAGAAACATGCCTGAAATAAAAGAACTGGAGAAATCTAAAACAGAACTGAATGAAATAGATGCAACCAAACTACCAGGTTAAGTGTTTAAAACTATGGTTATAAGGGTGTTCAAGAAACTCAATGAGAACTTCAACAGCATGATAAAAGACACAGAAACCATAAAATAGAACATAAGTGAAGTCATAAATAAAGAAGTGCAATATTTGAAATGAACAATATACTACAAGGAATAAAAATA
Source organism: Furipterus horrens (assembly GCF_987537825.1). Taxonomy (NCBI): domain Eukaryota; kingdom Metazoa; phylum Chordata; class Mammalia; order Chiroptera; family Furipteridae; genus Furipterus; species Furipterus horrens. Next base: position 60,114,426 of record NW_028327179.1, on the reverse strand, counting down.
ATAATAAAGGTGAAGCAGACAATTGAATCAATGATTTAGAAGACAAGGTAATAGAAAACACTCAGAGCATAAAAAAGGGAAAAAATTTTTTTAAATGAGGACAGTATAAGTGACCTTTGGGACAACATGAAGTGCAACAATATCCACATCATAAAGGTACCAGAAGAAAAGAGAAAGCACAAGGGATTGATAACATGTTTGAAAAAGTAATGAATAAAAATTTTCCTAACTTGGTAAAGGAATAAGACACACAAGTCCAAGAAGCATAGAGAGTCCCAAACTAGATTAACCCAAAGAAGCCCACATCAACACACATCATAATAGAAATGAAAAAGGTTAAGGCAAAGAGAGAATCTTAAAAGCCCAAGAGAAACACAGTTACTTGCCTATAAGGGAGCTCAAATTACACCGCCAGTTTACTTTTCAACATAAATATTTCAGTCCAGAAGGTATTGGCACAAAATATTCAAAGTGATGAAAAGCAAAGAGATACAACCAAGACTATCATTTAAAATTGACGGACAAACCAAAAAGGCAGGATATCAAAGAAGACAAATCCAAAAAACAAAAACAAGAAGAATCTAACATGGAAAGATGCAGAAATAACCTCACAATGAAAGGAAAAGAGGAATCCCCATAAAGAGAGGTAGATGGAAGAGACATAAGCCAAATGTCATACATGGAATTCAAAATAATGGTAATGAAAAAGCTCAATATATTGACAACCTCAAAGATAACTACGACAATCTCCAAGGAAATTACCAACAGCTCCAAGAAAATTACAGGAAACTTACAGAGAACTACACCAGCATAAAAAAGGACATAGAAACTATTAATAAAATCCAGGAAGAAATGAAGAATACAATCTCTGAACTAAAAATCACAGTAGAATCAATCAAAAGCAGCCTAAATGAATCAGAGGATTGGATCAGTGAGTTAGAGGGCAATGTAGAAAAAAATTCCCAGACAAAACAAGAAAATTAAAAAAAGATTGAAAGAGTATAAAGAAGGTCTAAGGGAATTACAGGACAACATGGGACAAAATAATATCTGGATCATAGGAATAAAAGGGGAAGAATAAGGGATAAAAATACTGATAGAAAAAATAATGACAGAAAAATTTCCTAACCCGATTAGAGAAAAAGTCATGCAAGTCTAAGAAGCACAGAGTCCCAATGAAGAGGAACCCCAAAAGGCTCACTCCAAGGCACATCATAATTAAAATGGCAATATTCAAAGACAAAGAGAGAATCATCAAAGCAGCAAAAAAAAAAAAAAAAAAAACCACAGCAAATAACATACAAGGAAGATCTGATACGGCTATTGGCCGACCGATTTCTGAACAGAAACACTAGAAGCCAGAAGGAAACAGTCAAAAATATTTCAAACAATAAAAAACAAAGGCCTACAACCAAGAATACTCTACCCAGCAAGGCTCTCTTTCAAAATGGAAGGTGAAATAAAGAGTTTCTCAGACAAAAAAAGACTAAAGGAATAGATCTTTACCAAACTAACATCGCAAGAGATGCTAAAAAGAATGATCTAAGAAAAAGAAGGAAAAAAAAAGGTGGAACGGAACACAGGTACAAAGGAATATGAATAAATACCTGTCAATAATAACCTTAAATGTAAATGGATTAAATGTTTTAATTATAAGACATAGGGTAGCAGAATGAATATGAAAACAAGACCCATGTATTTGCTGTCTACAAGAAACAAACCTCAAAAACGACTTACGCAGACTGAAAGTGAAAGGATGGAGAAAAATATTCCAAGCAAACGGACATGAAAAAAAGATGGGGTAGCAATACTCATATCAGACAAAACGGATTTCACTGTAAAGATCATAAAAAGAAACAAAGAAGGACTTTTCATAATACTTAAAAAAACAATATATCAAGAAGATATATCCCTTGTAAACATACATGCACCCAACGTAGGAGCACCCAAATATGTAAAGAAAATACTAGATGACCACAAGAAGGATATTAACAGCAACACACTCATAGTAGGGGACTTTAACACTCCATTATCAACAATAGACAGATTTTTGAATCACAGAAACACCAAGGATATACATACATTGAATAAAACACTAAACCACATGGACTTAACTAATATATATAGAACTTTTCACCCCAAAGAAGCAAAATATACATTCTTTTCAAATGCACATGGGACATTTCCAAAGATATACAACATGATAGGACACAAATCAAGCCTCAACAAATCAAAAAAAATTTGAAATTATATCAAGCATCTTTTCAGACGACAATGCCTTGAAACTAGAAATCAACCTCAAAGAAAAAAAATGAAAGACACCCAAACTCATGGAGAATGAATAACATGCTATTAAATAATGAATGGGTTAACAATGACATCAAAGAAGAAATTAAAAATTTTCTGTAAACTAATGATAATGAACACATGACAGCTCAAAACCTATGGGACACAGCAAAAGCAGTCCTGAGAGGGAAGTTCATAGCAATACAGGCATTTCTGAAAAGCATAGAAGAATCTCAAATATAAAATCTAACCATACAGCTACAATAACAAGAACAACAACAACAAACAGAGCCCAGGGCGAGGAGAAGGAAGGAAATCATCAAGATCAGAGCAGAATTAAATGACATAGAGACTAAACAACCTTTTCAAAAAATCAACAAAGTAGGAGCTGGTTCTTTGAAAAAATAAGCAATATTGACAAGCTTTTAGCCAGGCTCATCAAGAAAAAAAGAGAGAAGACCCAAATAAACAAAATCAAAAATGAAAGAAGAGAAATCATGACTGGTATCACAGAAATACTAAGGATTGTAAGAAATTACTACAAACAACTGTATGGCAAGGAATATGACAACCTAGAAAAAATGGACAAATTTCTAGAAACATATAACCTTCCAAAACTGAATCAAGAAGAAGTGGAAAGTCTCAACAGACCAATAACAAAGAAAGAAATTGAAAGTAATCAAAAATCTCCAGAACACAAAAGCCCTGGACCGGATGGCTTCACAGGGAAATTTTACAAAACATTTAGGAAAGAACTAACTCCTACCCTACTCAAACTCTTCCAAAAAGTCCAAGAGAGGGAAAACTACCAAACTCTTTCTTTGAAGGCAGTATTACCCTAATTCCAAAACCAGGTCAAGACACAACAAAGAAAGAAAACTACAGGCCAATATCTCTGATGAATATAGATGCTAAAATCCTCAACAAATTATTGGCAAAAAGGATCCAGCAACACATCAAAAAGATCATACATCAAGATCAAGTGGGATTCATCCCAGGGATGCAAGGATGGTTTAATATTCGCAAATCAATAATATAACATCACCTAAACAAAATGAAATACAAAAATCAGATGATCATATCAATAGATGCAGAAAAAGCATTTGATAAAGTACAACACCCATTTATGATGAAAACACTCAGCAAAATGGGAAGAGAGGGAGCATACCTCAACATAATAAAGGCTATATACAATAATCCTGAAGCCAACATCATACTCAACGGACAAAGACTGAAATCATTCCCCCTGAGATCAAGAAGAAGATAAGGATGTTCACTCTCACCACTCCTATTCAACATAGTGTTGGAAGTTCTAGCCACAGCAATCAGACAAGAAAAAGAAATAAAATGAATCCAAATTGTGAAAGTAGAAGTAAAACTGTCATTATATGCAGATGACATGATAGTATACATAGAAAATGCTATAGACTCCACTAAAAAAACTACTCGATATAATAAGTGAATTTGGCAAAATAGCAGGGTACAAAATAATCAGAAATTTAATGCATTTCTGTACACCAACAATAAAATCTCAGAGACAAAGACAAAAAAGAAAATACCATTTACTATAGCAACAACAAAAAAATAAAGTACCCAGGAACAAACTTAACCAAAGAGTTAAAGACCTGTACTCTGAAAATTACGTAACACTGAAGAAAGAAATTATGGAAGATAGAAATAAATGGAAGTAAATACCATGTTGTTGGATGGGAAGAATCAACATCATCAAAATGGCCATACTACCCAAAGCAATTTACAGATTCAATGCAAGTCCTATTAAAATAGCAGTGACATATTTCACAGACCTAGAAAAAATACTTCAAAAGTTCATATGGAACAACAACAACAAAAAAAACCCTGAATAGCCAAAGCAATCTTGAGACAGAAGAACACAGCAGGAGGAATCACAACACCAGATATCAAACAATACTACAAAGCCACTGTGATCAAAACAGTCTGGTACTGGCATAAGAACAGACATATAGATCAATGGAACAGAATAGAATCCAAAAATAAATCCAGGACTATGCGGTCAACTAATTTTTGATAAAGGGGGAAGGAACATAATATGGCGTGAGAAGAGCCTTTTCAACAAATGGTGCTGGGAGAACTGGACAGGGACGTCCAAAAAAATTAAACTAGACCACCAACTTACACCACACACCAGAATAAACTTAAGATGGATCAAAGACTTAAATGTCAGCTGTGACACCATAAAAGTCCTAGAGGAAAACATAGGCAGAAAAATTTCAGATATCTCACGTAACAATCTCTTCACGGATACATCTCCTAAGGCAAGAGAAATAAAGAAAAAAATAAACAAATGGGACTACATCCAACTAAAGAGTTTCTGCTCAGCAAAAGAATACATCAGCAAGATGAAAAGGAAACCAACCATATGGGAAAACATAATTGCCAATGATAGCTCAGACAAGGGACTGATTTCCAAAATATATAAAGAACTTATATGACTCAACATCAAGAAAACAGAGAACCCAATTAAAAAGCGGGCAAAGGACCTGAACAAACACTTCTCCAAAGAGGACATACAGAAGGTCCATAGACACATGAAAAAATGCTCAACATCATTAGCCATCAGGGAGATGCAAATAAAAACCACAATGAGATACCATTTTACACCAGTCAGAATGGCCATCATCAACAAATCAACAAGCAACAAGTGTTGGCAAGGATGTGGAGAAACGGGAACCCTACTGCACTGTTGGTGGGAATGCAGACTGGTGCAGCCACTATGGAGAACAGTATGGAAATACCTCAAAAGATTAAAAATGGAACTGCCTTTTGAACCAGCGACTCCACTACTAGGATTATACCCGAAGAATCTTGAAACCCCAATTCAAAAGAACTTATGCACTCCTATGTTCATTGCAGCACTGTTTACAATAGCTAAGTGCTGGAAACAACCTAAGTGCCCATCTGTAGATGAGTGGATCAAAAAACTGTGGTACATTTACACAATGGAATACTATGTAGCAGAAAGAAAGAAGGAACTCCTGCCATTTGCAACAACATGGATGGAACTAGAGAGAATTATGCTTAGTGAAATAAGCCAGGCAAAGAAAGAAAAATACCATATGATATCACCTAATACAGGAAACTAAAGAACAACACAAACAAAGGAACTAAATAGAACAAAGAGCAGAATAGCAGTCAATAGGGGGGAGGGGAGAGGGAGAGAACGGGGATAAGTAAGGGAAGGGTTTAATTAAAGAGCCTGTATGAAAGACTCATGGACATGGACAACGGGGAGGGATATGATTGCGGGAGAGGGGGTGCGTTGGGTGGGGGAGAGAAATTGGGGGAAAAGGGGACAACTGTAATTGAAAAACCAAAATAAAAAAATTAAAAAAAAAAAAAAAAAAAAAAAAAGACTTCCAACAAGCAAAATCCTGAACCTAATGGGTTCACAGGTAAATTTTACCAAACATTCTAAGAACTAATGCTTAGCCTCAAACTATTTCAAAATATTCAAGAAGAGAGAAGACTCTCTAGCTTGCTTTTTGAGACGAGCATTATTTTATTCCAAAACCATATTTAGACACTACAATAAAAATAAAATCATAGGCCAATATCCCTGATGAACATAGATGCAAAAATCCCCAACAAAACATTAGTAAACAGAACCTATTAATACATTAAAAAAGATCATACACCACAGTTAAGTAGAATTTATTTCCATGGATGCAAGGCTGGGACAATATCTGCAAATTATTTAATGTGATACATCATATAAACAAAATGAGGATTAAAATAATAAGATCATATCAATAGATACAGAGAAAGCATTTATAAAATCTAGCACCCTTTTATGATAAAAGTCTCAACAAAGTGGGAGTAGGGGGAACATATATAAACATAATAAAGATCATATGTGACAAACCCACTGCTGACATCATACTTAATGGGGAAAAACAAAAAAGCATTTTCCTTAAGATTAGAAATAAGACAGAGCATTCCACTTTCACCACTTTTATATAACATACTACTGGAAGTCCTAGCGATAGAGATCAAACAAGGAGAGGAAATAAAAAGCATTCAAATTGAAAAGAAAGAAGTAAAACTATCATTATTTGAAAATTATATGGCACTGTATGTAGAGAACTCTACCTAAAGACTCTGCCAAAAACTACCAGAACTAATAAATCAATTTAGTAAAGTAGCAAGATACAAAATATTCAGAAATTAGTTGCATTTTTATTCACCCATAGTGAGCTATCGGAAAGGGAAGCTAAGAGAACAATCTCATTTCTAGTTTTATTAAAAATAAATAAAATACCTTAAAATAAATTTGACCAATGAGGTAAAACACCTGTTCCTGGGTAATTATAAAACACTGAAGAAAGAAATTGAAAAAGATACAAATAAGTGGAAATATATAATATGCTTCTGGATAGGAATGATTAACATTGTTAGTGTCCATATTACCCAAGCAATCTATAGATTCAACAAAATTCCTATCAAAATACCAATTGCATTTTTTACAGAACTGAAAATAATAATCCAAAAACTTATATGGAACCACAAAGATCCCAATTATGCACAACAATCTTAAGAAACAAGAACAATTTTGGAGGTATCATGCTGATATCTAACTATACTACAAGGCTACAGTGATCAAAACAGCATGGTACTGGCATAAAAACAAGTACTTATATAGATCAATGAAACAGAAGAGAGACCAGAAATAAATCCATGCCTACTTGATCAATTAATGTTTGACAAAGGAGGAAATAAAACACAATGGGGTAAATACAGCCTGCTTAATAAATAGTGTTGGGAAAACAACAAGATATATGCTAAAAAATAAAACTAATCCACTTTTTAACACTATATACAATAATAAACTCAAAATGGGTTAGATACTTAAATGTTAGACTCATTACCATAAAACTCATAGAAAAAAACATAAGACTATCTCAGACAGTTCTCTTAGTAATATTTTTTTCTGATATATCTCCTTGAGCAAGGGAAAGAAAAGAAAAATAGTGAATGAACTATATCAAACTAAAAAGTTTTTGCACATCAAAAGAATCTGTCAACAAAAAGAAATGACAACCCACCGAATAGGAGAATATATTCACCAATGATACATCTGATAAGAGGTTATTATTCAAAAATTATAAACAACTTATACTATTCAATACAATTAAAGAATGGGCAAAGGAAGGACCTAAATAGATACCATCAGTAAATTAAGAAACAACAAGTATGGGCCAAGTGGAGAAACAGAAACCCTAGTGCACTGTTGGTGGGAAAGCAAATTGGTATAGCCACTGTGGAAAATAGTATGGAGGTTCTTCAAAAATTAAAAATGGATCTGCCTTATGGCCCAGTGATTCTATTTCTGGGGATTTATCTGGAGAATCCAAAAGCACATATTCAAAAGGATATATGCATCCCTATGTTCATTGCAGCAATATTTACAATAGCCAAGCTATGGAAGTAACCCAAGTTCCCATCAACAGACAAGTGGATAAGAAAGTAGCAGTATACATATATACAATTAAATATTAATTGGCCATAAAAAAAAAAAAAATCTTACCGTTTTCACAGCATGGATGGCAGGGGGTATTATGTTAAGTGAAATGTCAGAGAATGACAAATACCATATGATTTCACTTATATGTGGAAGATAAACAACAATATAAATTAATAAAATAGAAACAGACTCACATATACAGAGAACAGACTGATGGTTGCCAGAGGGGAGGGGGCTTGGGGGACTGGGTTAAAAAAGATGAAGGGATTAAGAAGCACAAGTTGGTAGTTACAAAATAGTAATAGGAATGTAAAACATATCATAAGAAATATAATCAAGAATATTATAGTAATTATGTATAATGCCAGATGGGTACTGGAAATAATTAAGGGAACATTTTGTAAAGTATATGATTGTCCAACCACTATACTATATATCTGAAACAAATATTAAATAATATTGAATGCAAACTGTAATGGAAAAAATTTTAAATAAATTTTAAAGAGAAGAAGGGAATTGGGTAGCATGGTTTATAGACTATACCTACCTCTAAGTGAGGACTGTGTGTGAACTGCCAGTATGTTCTGTATAATTCTAAAATTGTGACAATGCCTTTGCTTCAATGTCTGCATATGCCTATCAAGGAGGGCTGAACAGATAAACTTCATGAAACCTAGATTTCAACAGCTTAAGGCTGACAAAATACAAAGGTAGATAAAGAGGAATCCTGTCCCAGTCTTATATAGAATTACATTGGAAATCACTACTTAGTAATTGCTTTACTGTACATTGTACCTGAGGCTGGGTGCTTTTGACACTGCTTCCTGGTGAAAAGGAGGGAGCAAATGAAGAACTATCTAAGTTTGAAAGGTTCCATGTTCTGACCAGTGTGTTTTCACCATCTTTCCAGATCAGAGTTCTACTAGATGTCTTATGCAATATGTACACATTACTAACTCATCTTTTCAAATTAACTTGTCATATGCCACACATAGTTCCTTGTACAGAGTCCTAAAATCATAGCGCCATCAATGCATTTTGATTTCTCGTGTTTCTGAGCTAGGCGATGCCCTCCAAAACCTTCCTCTCTCCACACCACAAAAGGAATGATGCCTTTACTGTGCTCTCTGCAGAAAAATACTGGCTTAAGCCACAGAGAGGACCCAGTTCCTGGTGTGCCAGATAATTTCTCTGACTAGGCCTGTACTGTTTTCCATATGTGGTTTGAGGCCCTTCAGTAACAAGACCCTGACTATATTTTGTTTCATCTCCTTTTAGAAACCTTCAATGATTCTTTTAGGATTAAAAGAGAATCTACCCAATCTATGCAAACATCCCAAGCTACATTAACTACACACAGAGTTCAAGCTACATCTTACAATCCAGACCAACTTAATAATGTAAACAGTTGCAGGAAACAGAAGTAGCCAAAAACATGTGGGAAACCATAATGAATATTCAAGTAATGGGAATATAATATTATATCATCAGGGAAAGAACCTAAACAGTCTTTTTTCCCCCCCAGAACTGTATGCACCTCCTGTCTTGATAATGCATTTTTAAAGCAATGAAACAATCTATTGCTCAACCTCACAGCACATTGGCAAATGATCAACCCTAAGGGTTAAATTAATTAATATAACTGGCCTACCCAATCATAATGGAATCAAGAGTAAGTAAAGTTGAAGGTAGATTTTGAAGGCTTTTTATTTGTTGTTTTTTTTTAATGGCAGATATGAGTGTCAACTTTTAAAAATATCAAAAATACATAAAAGCAAATATCTGTTTTATAATATATGAAATGCTAAATTAAACATTTTTATTTTGACTTCTTTAGACCATTGCTATAATACATGTTGTAGACAATACTTAATATTCAAGGCTTACTAGTGTTATAAGAAGCCAATCTTTATTTTGCTGAAAATAATGATAGCTACAGTACCAAGCCATTTCAGAATTTTCCCTCCAGTGCTTGAACTCATCATCATAACAAGAAGAATATTTTTTATATGGCACCTCTTAGCCATAGCATCCAAGGCACCAAATGGACCCATACAGTTAGAACACATTAAACCCATTAGATGTGAGATAGAAACAGATAAAGCCATTTAAACAGGAATGGAATGGTGGGAAATGCCTTAGACACTAAAAGTGGCTTCGGACATCTCTAACAAAACAACTCAGTCTATTGGACTGCTTCTGTGGTCAGGCATTTCAGAAACTCAAGGCAACTTAGATGGGTCACTCCCTCATCTCACCCATAATTCAGAGGCACAATTTATAACTCCTGATATAACACATTTTAGTTCATTATTTTATGACTCAATAAAGAGTGCTTCAAGTGCCACCACCTATAAAGAAAGAGTCTATTTTCAACTATGTCTATTGTCCTATTGTAGCCATCAGTGTTGTTCATCAAATTTTTAGTTTCCACCTTCCAAGAACAAGGTAGTATGTCCTCACCCCTTTGATGTTGGGTGAGGCTTTGTGACTGGCCAACAAATTGTAAGTGAAAGGAATATGTATGCCACCTCCAGGCCAGAACACTCACTTGCTAATTTAAGATTCTCTGTTATGACAACTTGGCAATGAGTGAGATGGTGGCTGCTGCATCAGCCTGGGGCCCTTTCAACCCATGATGGACATGTATTTTGAGCATGTAACATCTGTGTTGTTTTAAGCCAATGTAATTTGGGAATTGTTTGTTACTAGAGTATAACATAGCCTATGGAGACTGGTTATATGCCCCAACTTTAATACAGAGTCCTATATATATATATTGCCTGGACCAGGGAGGACCCATTAATCTAGCCCCTCAGCATTTTTTTAAAAAGCAGTCAGTTCAAATGTTCCAAATACTTTGAAACTCATTTTGTGTGCAGCCAATTTTGACCAGGGGGATGAAGATAACAGCTATTATTTATTGAGTACTTACATGTGCTAGGCATTTGGTAGAATGCTTTTCATATATTACCTTAACAGACTAAATGACTTTAGAATGTAGAATAATTATTATACCCCCTTTATCGACAGGGAGGGCGGGGTTAAGTAACATTTTTAAAATTATACAGCCAGTCAACTAAAAATGTCGTTAGAACTTAGGATGGCTAAATACAAAGTGCATGCTCATTAACACTAAGATGTATTTCTTCCCTGCATAATGTGGAAGAAAATCTGTTCTCATATCAGTGGCTGAATAAATACCATTCTTTGGCAGATGGTGTTATAAAGCAGTACAGTATTATAAATACTTATATATTTTATGATTGCTAGTCCATTGAGGCATTTATCTTTCATTTAAAAAAAAAACAAAACAAGGTAACTAGTATTTGATTTATCTGTCTTGTTTCAACCCACAGAAATGTCATAGTAGATTATCCATTTCCTGCTAGAAAAATATAGGGCCCATAAGGGAATGCTATTCATGTTCATTAGCAAACATGCCATCTCCCCTCAAAATGTGCTACCCAAACTTTTGGGTGAAATCTCTGAAAAATGTTGGGCTGAAAGAAACTCTCCCCTGAAAGTTTTTTTTTCCAATATTTGTGTTTGCTTCTAATTATTTTTAACACTCCTGAAAGGGTGAAGTCACACCTTGCTGACAATGTGCTCTTTGAAAAATAATCAATTATAATACTTCTTTACCTTTTAAAATTCAAGTATTCAATACAAACTCCTTGGACACATTCCAAAATTTTTATTTGGTTAGACTTTACCATAGAAAACAAGATTGGTTCAACTGGAGTGAGTAGCCAGAACATTTTAAACTTCATAGATCGTCAAAATAGCGACCTTCTCCTCACCTCCTCTGCCTCTCTGCTCTATTAAGGAAAATACTGGAATAAATTTTCAGTCAGAGAAGCCAGATTGCATTTCCATTCAGTTTAGAAAAGAGGAACTAAACAGAGTTGGAGCAGGTGGTTATTTGTGACTATTACCTCAAATAGCTTTGAAAAGTTCTTTTGTAAACCTTTGAAGCTTTTTTGTAATTTAATAACAATTTTCTGCACCTCTTAATCTCTATCTTAAAGGAATCTTCCTTAATTATTTTCCAAAAATTTCTGAGATTACAAAAATCATAATTATAAACCAAACAGAGAGAAGACCAAGAAAATTAGGTTCACAAACTTGCTGCTGGGAAAATGGAGATATGTTATTTGCCACAGAATTGATTGTATTTTTTTTTCCTTTCATATTGCCTTTGTGTTCCAGATGGAAAGATTTTAGGAGAAATTCATTTCCCATTGCAACTCTATTTCTGTTTTAGCATGACCTTCCTCTCAATTACAGCACCCTAATCCTCAGCATTGCCTTTGAAGCCTTGCTATCCCAGTAGTCCTATCTCTGCAATGTCTCTGACACATACTGACACTTCTGCTACCTCCATGGCCCAAAGTACCCTGAAATAGGAGGACGACTTGTCTAATTTTCCCCTGAGATGTTCCCTACAGCCAAACTGCATTAATTGTCCCCCAGACCTGATCATATGTGGGCCCCTGTGCCCACCTACAATGCATATCATTTTGGCAGTCCCTCAGCCCACATTATTCTTAAAAGTTCTGTTCAAGCTCACTTGACGTTGAGCCTTTCCTGTTTCTCACAGTGCAAAGGAATATCTCCTTTCTCTGACTCCATACAACATCTGACTGACTTTTTCCCTATGGTATAATTGCATTCTCTAATTATTTTGCCTCTAGCAATTTTTTTTTTGAGACTGGAATTACTGTTTTGATCATCTTGCATCTGTCACAGTACCTACCACAAGGTGAGTGTTTAATAAATAACTATTAGAGAAAACTAAGTAGACAAAAAGAGAAATACACTAACTAGATGCCTAGAATTAGAAATAAGAAAGAAATATATGAAATAAATAGTAAAAAAAGTTAAAGCTTGCAAATTAGTATATATTGGACCAAGATTCTAAATGGAGTCTCTTAACTTTCCTCTTTCCAACCCATCAGCAAATCCTATTGATTATAAATTCAAAATACATCAGAATCCAGCCACTTTTATTAAATGTTTATTATTATTCTATTACAGTTTTCCCAGTTTTCCTCTACTGCCCTCCTTTGTCCACCTCTCCCATAGCCAATCCCCACACAGTTGTCCATGCCCATGGTTCATTTATACATGTTCTTTGAATAGTCCTTTCCTACTTTTTCCACCATTATCCCCCTCTTTCTTCCCCTCTGGTCACTAACAGTATGTTCCATGTTTCCATGACAGTAGTTCTATTTTGTTCATTAGTTTATTTTATTCATTATATTCCTCTTATAGGTGAGATCATATGGTATTTTTCTTTTGCAGCCAGGCCTACTTTACTAAGCATAATACTCTCCAGTTTTAGCCACGCTGTCTCAAAAGGTAGGAGTTCCTTATTTATTTCTTCTGCATAGTATTCCATTGTGAAAATCTACCACAGTTTTGTTTCTCTTTTAATTGTTCTATAACAGTGAATCCATTTCCCTCCCATTGTTTTCCCCTACCCCGTCCACTTTCCCCTTCTCCCAGTCAATCCCTGCCCTGTTGTCCATGTCCATGGGTCATTTGTACCATCAGTTCTTTGACTAGATCCGTCCCCTTCTTTCCCTCCTTTTACACTTTCCCTTTGGTCACTGTCAGTATGTTCCTTGTTTATATGCCTCTGGTTCTATGTTGCTCATTTGTTTGTTTTGTTCATTAGTTCCCTGTATTAGGTGAGATCATATGGTATTTGTCTTTTGCCTCTTGGCTTATTTCACTGAGTATAATACTACCCAGTTCAATCCATGTTGTTGCAAAATGTAGGAGTCCCTTCTTTCTTTCTGCTGCATAGTATTCCATTGCATAAACGTAGCAGTTTTTTGATCCAATCATCCACTGATGGGTGCTTAGGCTGTTTCCAGCACTTGGCTATTGTAAATAGCACTGCATTGAACATAGGAGTGCATAGGCTCTTCTGAATTTCTGTTTCAGGATTCTGAGGATATAGTCCCAGCAGTGGAATTTCTGGATCAAAAGCCAGTTCCATTTTTAGTTTATTGAGGAAATATCATACCACACCAGTTTGATTTCCCACCAATGGTGCACTAGGATTCTCTTTTCTCCATATCCTCGCCAGGACTTCTTGTTTGTTGATTTGTTAATGATGGCCCTTCTTACCTGTGTGAGGTGATATCTCATTGTGGTTTTAATTTGCATCTCATTCATGGCAAGTGATTTTAAGCATTCTTTAATATACCTATGGACCCTATGTATGTTCTCCTTGGAGAAGTGTCTGTTCAGGTCCTTTGCCCATTTTTAAATTGTATTGTCTGTCTTCCTGGAGTAGTATAAGTTATTTACGTATTATGGAGATCAAAATGTTGTCTGAGGTATAATTTGCAAATATGTTTTCCCATATAGTTGGTTCCATTTTTATCCTGCTGATGCTTTCTTTCAGTGAGAAGAAACTTTTTAATTTGACATAATCCCATTTGTTTATTCTCTCCTTTATTTCCTTTGCCCTAGAGAAACATCAGCAAAAACATTGCTGCATGGAATATCTGAAATTTTTCTGCCTATGTTTGCTTATAGGACTTTATTGGTGTCACAACTTACATTTAAGTTTTTTATCTATCTTGAGTTTATCCTGGTGTATGATGTAAGTTGGTAGTCTAGTTTCATTTTTTTTTTTTTTGCATGTACCTGTTCAGCTCTCCAAACAGCATCTATTGAAGAGGATATTTTTATTCCACTTTATGCTCTTGTCCCCTTTTTCAAGTATTAATTACCATAGAGACATGGGTTTATTTCTAGGTTCTATATTCTGTTCCATTGATCTATGTGTCTCTTCTTATACCAGTACCAGACTGTTTTGATTACATCGATCTTGTAACGTAGTTTGATATCAGATATTGTGATCCCATCTACTTTGTTCTTTCTCAAGATTGCTGAGGCTATTTGGGGTAATTTTTGTTCCATATACATTTTTGAAATATTTGTTCTAGATCTGTGAAATATGCCATTGGTATTTTCATAGGAATTGCATTGAATCTATAGATTTCTAGATAGTATGCACATTTTAGTGTTGTTATTTCCTCCAATCCATTAACACAGTAGTACATTGGGTTTTCTATGTACACTATCATGTAATCTGTAAATAATGACAGTCTTACTTCCACCTTTCCAATTTGGATACCTTTTCTTTCTTTTTCTTGTCTGATTGCTGTGGCTAGAACTTCCAGTACTATGTTGAATAAGAGTGCTGAAGGCAGAAACCTTTATCTTGTCATGGTCTTAGGGGGAAAGATTTTGGTTTTTGCCTGTGGAGTATAATGTTGGCTGTAGATTTCTTGTATATGGCCTTTATTAGAATTATCCCCACTTTGTTTAGTGTTTACACCATAAATTGATGTTGTATTTTATCAAATGCTTTTTCAGCATCCATTGATATGATGATGTGATTTTTGTCCTTCATTTTGTTTATGTGGTGTATTACATTAATTGATTTGCAAATATTGTACCATCCTTGCATCCCTGAAATGAATCCCATTTGATCATAGTGTATGATCCTTTTAATGTATTGCTGAATCCAGATTACCAATATTTCGTTGAGGATTTTAGCATCTATGTTCATCAGAGATTTTTGTCTGTAGTTTTCTTTCATTATTATGTCTTTACCTCTGGTTTTGAAATTAGAAAAATACTGGCCTTGTAAAAAGAGTTTGAGAGTCTTTCCTTTTCTTGAATTTTTGGAATAATTTGAGAAAGGTAGAAATTAGTTCTTCTTTAAATGTTTTGTAAAATTCACCTGTGAAGCCATCCAGTCTCCAGGGCTTTGTGTACCAGGTTTTTGATTATTGCTTCAATTTCACTAGTTGTTATCAGTCTATTCAGGCTTTCTGCTTGTTCTCAATTCAGTTTTAGAAGATTTTATGTTTCTAGAAATCAGTCCATTTTTCCAGGTTGTCCCGTTTCTTGCCATATAGTTGTTCACAGCAATTTCTTACAATTCTTTGTATTTCTCTAGTGTCAGTGTAACGTCTCCTCTTTCATTTCTGATTTTATTTATTTGGGTCTTCTATCTTTTTTTCTTGATGAGTCTGGTTAAAGGTTTGTCAGCTTTTTTTATATATTTCAAAGTACTGGCTCCTGGATTTAGTGATTGTTTTAATTGTTTTTCTACTCTCTCTGTCATTTAATTTTGCTCTGATCTTGAGTATTTCCTTCATTCTACTCACTCTAGGTTTCATTTGTTGTTGTTGTTCTAGTTCTTGTAGGTGTAGGGTTAGTTTTTTAACTTGAGATTTTTCTATCTTCTTTGATAGGCCTGTTTTGCTATGGACTTCCCTCTCAGGACTGCCTTCACTGTGTTCCATGGGTTTTGGACTGTTGTGGTTTATTCCTTGATATCATTGTTAACCCATTCATTAGTTAACAGCATGTTATTCAGTCTCCTTGAATTTGAATGTTTTTGAGTTTTTCCCTTGAAATTGGTTTCCAGTTTCAAGCCATCTGAGAAGATGCTTGATATGGTTTTAATTTTCTTGAATATTTTGAGGCTTGTTTTGTTTCCTACCAAGTGGTCTATCTTTGAAAATGTTCCATGTGCATTTGAGAAGAATGAATATTTTGTTTCTTTGGGTTAAAAGGTTCTGTATATATCAATTAATTCCATTTGATCTAAAGTGTAATTCAATGCCACAATATCCTTGTAGATTCTTTGTTTGGAAGATCTATTCATTGTTGACAATGGGTGTTAAAATACCCTACAATGACTGCGTTGCTGTTGATATCTTTCTTGAAGTCCTCCAAGGTTTTCCTTATATATTTAGGTGCTCCTATGCTGGCTGCATATATGTTTATAAGGGTTATAGACTTTTATTGAACCACTTCCTTTAGTATTATGTAGTGAACTTCCTTGTCTCTTTTTATGGCTTTTGTTTTGAATTACATTTTGTCTAACATAAGTATTGTTACACCAGCTATTTTTTCATGTCCGTTTTCTTTGAATATATTTTTCCATCCATTCACGTTTGGCCTGCATAGATATTTTGTTCTGAGTTGGGTCTCTCATAGTCTCTATATATGTGGGTTGTGTTTTTTTTATCCACTCAGCTAATCTTTGTCTTTTGATTGGAACATTTAATCCATTTATGTTCAAGGTTATTATTGATAGGTCCTTATTCATTGCCATATTTTACTTCTTCTCTCTCATTTATTATCTTATAGCAGTCCCTTGAGCATGTCTTGTAGTGCTGGCTTGGTGATCATGTACTCTTTTAGCCTTATTTTGTTGGGAAGCTCTTTCTTTTATTTTTATTTTAAGTGAGACCCTTGCTAGATAGAGTAGTCCTGATCCCAGGACCTTGCTTTCCATTCCTGGAAATATTTTATGCCAATCCCCTCTGGCTTGTAGTGTTTATAGGGAAAAATCAGCTGATAGCCTTATCAAAGCTCATTGTAAGTTACTAGATGTTTCTTTGTTGCTGCCTTTAAGATTCTCTCTTTGCATTAAATTTTGCCATTTTAATTATGATGTGTCTTCACATCATAATTTAGGTTCATCTTGACTTGGACCTTCTGTGCTTCCTGAATTTGGATGATTTCTTACATCACCAAGTTGGTGAAGCTTATGTCATTATTTTTTCTATCAGGTTTGCTATCTCTTACTCTTTTTCTTCTCCTTCTGATATTCCTATGATATGATTATTATATTATGCTTCATGTTGTTCTGAGCTCTTTTAAACTATCCTTGTTATTTTTTAGTCTTTTTTTTTTTTTCATTTTGTTGTCCTGATTGGGCATTTTTTCTACCTTGTCTCCCAGTACACTGATTCAGTCCTCTGCTTTATCTAGCCTGGTTTTGGTTCCTTCTAGTGTATTCTTTATTTCAGATATTGTATTCTTCATTTCCTCCTGGTTTTTATTCATAGTTTCTATATCCTTTTTCATGCCCTATAGTTCCCAATAAGTTCCTTGTAGCTCCCATAAAGTCCTGTGTAGTTCTCACTGAGTTCCTAGAGCATCCTTATAACCACTATTTTAAATTATATATCTGATAGATTGCTTGCCTCAATTTTATTTAGCTCTTTTTCTAGAGATTCTTCCTTTTCTTTACACTTGGATTTATCTCTTTGTCTGCCCTGTTGTGAAGGGTCTTCTGTACTCATTGGCCCCATACTTCATGTCAGCTAAGATTCTGTTGATTGTTCAGGTTATTTGTCAGAAAATCATTTCAGAATCTGAGTTGGGGGCTAGAGCAAGTGAACTCAGCTTCCACCTTCTTGACCACCAACTCCTTCCCGTAATCCAGCCGCTTTTTACAACCAGTCTGGTCTCAGCCACCATCACCTCTTGCATGGATTTCTGTGAGAACTTCCTATCATGTCTCACTTCTTACTTGTTTCCTTGCAATATATTCTCAAAAAGGCAGCTGAAGTTATAAACATAAGTCAGATCATGTCACTCCTCTGCTCAGAATTCTGCAAACCTTTCCCTGTTTCACTCTTGACAGTGGGTTCTGAAATTCTACATAATCCACCAATCTTTCCACTAAGTGGTTGTCCATGTGAGGTCCCCTACTTCCTTTCCCCTTTTCTCATTTTTCTCCAGCCCTGCTGGCCTTCTTTCCCTTCACCAGATATACTCATTTTCAGAGGCTTTGCTCCAGCTCTTCTCTCTGCCTGAAATACTCTTTCATATGATGTCTACACATATTTCTTCAAATACTTCATCTTTTCTCAATGAGGTCTCCACTAACTATCTAACATATTTAACATTGTAACTTGCCATTCTGACACCATTCTGACCCGGCCACTCCCAATCCCCCTTACTCTACTCTCCTTTCTCTTTCTTCCATATTTTTCATGCATGTCCATTTTTCTTTGTCTTTTTCTGCTAGAACATAAAATTTGCAGTGGCAGGAAGCAGTGTCACTTTTCCTCAACAAAATTTGCTAAATATAAGTGAAAGAAAGAAGAAAGAAAGAAAGAAAGAAGGGAAGAAAGAAAGAAAGGAAGAAAGGAAGGAAGAACTAGCCCAATGAAGCTTTGAATTTAGTTTTCAGGTTTCTGATACAATAAAACTCAAAATATTCATGTTCTCAAACTTTATGGTTCTAGCAAAATGAATATTTTCAAATAGACCTGAAAGCAAGGGGAAACACTGTTATTGACTATTACCCAAAAGAGTCACATGTGAAAAATAATGTCCAGTGGAATGTGTTTGTTCTCATTGTATCTGCTTTATATAGTTGTGCATCTTACACTTATGTTACCCATGAGGACAGACATTTGTAACATTCCAAAGATGCAACATTCCAGCAGCTGAATGAAATTTTTGAATGTAGTGATTCCTTTATATTTTATCCAGTGGCTGGATAAAAAGAGGTATTCAGGAGAATGTTTAAGCCATATGAGGGCAAGATTCATATTCATTTTGTGTCCAGTGTATGTTCAGAAGCCAGTAAATTGTGATAGTATATATTTGTTAAGTGAATGTATGAATTAAGAGAAAGGACCCTTTTTTTAGAAATAAACAAGGCAGTAAAAGATAATTTTACTATTCGCATGAAGAAAACTTTTACCACCTGGATGTTGGTACAGTGATATCAAATGTTACCTTTAATTAATTTGTTAAGAAATTAATTATTATTATAATAATAATATGTAGGATTCTGTAGAATGTAAAATAGCTCAGGTAAACATTGTCAGACTTTTAAAAGTGTTTATTACTCCTTCTTAGAATAACATAATTTCTTCTAAATTTTAATGAATTTTTTTCTACTTGGAAAACATGACTTCTACTTATATGAACTATAATTTTATAATTGCATGTCAATTTAATCTTGTTTCCTATGTTTCCCTTTGCCAGTGGGTGTTGTGAATTTTGAATAATAATACATGGCTCTTGTGGTATATAAACATTTTCTTATTTATTGTTTCTCCCATTTCCCACATTCCCCTTATTAGCTATTTAGATTGGTGTTTATAAAATGCCCTGCTCATTTATTCTGTGGTTATTCTTTCCTAGTGTCTTTTGAATTACTCAAAGGTACTTAAGGTAAAAAGGGCTAATAACTATTGAATATCTGAAGAATTGTTTTTATTTTCACAGTTCCATTGTAAATTTGAAAATGGTCATTTATTTTTTATATATATTATTAAATGAATTAGTAATGTTCTCTCCCAGCATGGAGGTCTTTGTAGTTTCCATGAACACAAACTTGGTTCTCTTCATCTGCTAAAAGTAGGGTTGGCTATTGTGCATGAAATGTGTTAAAATATCATCACTCCATTCTGAGTGGAAAGACATTTTCATATTGGAACTTCATTACTTTTGCTGACTAACAATTTAGCTTAAGTAAATGAAACATATCATTTCTTGCAAATTAATTAAAGTAGGCCAAAAAGGTTTTGTAAATGATAATAAAGCTTACTTAAACATATACACAAGCAGGTTATAAGTAGTAAATTAATTCTTTTCCCACAGAATGTACTTATTCTGTGTTTGAGCACACATATTTAGGAACAATAGAAATATCTTCTGTGTATCATAATTAAGATAATAATTAAAGATTTTTTAACAAGATAGCATAAAGGTAAAACTTAAAATGGTCATCTAAATATCTAAGTGATCATGTATTCCAAATTAGTGAGAACCAAAATTAAAATGTTACTACTTGTAGGTCTCTAGGTTCATAAGAGCCATAAAACCAGAAGACCCAGTTCCCAATAATTACTTGAAGGTGAGTAAAAAAGCCTTTGATATGCAGCGATACAGGTATAATTTGTCATCTGTGTCATTAAAATAAGTAAATAATACAATTAATACTTTAATTAGAAGTTTTTCACATGGCACTTTGAATGTCATAAAATAAATAAGAACTATAACAATAATGGGTTATAAGTTTAAGAGTCCTTCATGGATTTTATTTTCTCTGAAAGTTCTTGTACTTTACAATTACTTGAAGAGATATAAAAGAAACTATGTGAGGAAAGTTACAATTTATAAACACTATAAAGGATTTATTGGTTGTCACACTATAAAAGGTGTTATGAAGTCAAAAACATCCAAATACATAATATATATTTTAAAGATAACCACAATTTTGTTTCCTGTGAAGCAGAACATTCAAGAAACATCCAGTGGCCATTCTGGATTTTGTCCAATTGCCCAGCTTAGTGGTATGGCAATGAATGTGCAGTAAATCCCACACACCATGGTTAGGTGTATTTTGGGAAAAACCAAGAAGAGATAAACATTCCTAAATTCCTCTTTAAAAAGAAGAAGTTTGCTTGCTTTCTCACTTATTTATTGTTGAGATCCATCTTAGCCAAAGACAAGACAGATAGATGCCTTGTGTGTTTGTAAAAAGGTGAATAAAGGGTTTCCTGCCTCAATTTTGCAGTTTGCCAAGTCAAAAATGCATATTGCTGCTCCTGTCCTTATGCCTATTAATCAGAATCTTTTGAGTAGGGTTACCTGAATTTGAATAAGCATGTCAGAAGTTTTGTGAATAACCAAATTGGAAAAGTCATGAAGATGTGGGCAAATTACTTAACCTCTCTTTGCCTCAATGCCCTCATCTATAATGGTTCATAGACTAGCTTGTAAAATTCAATGAGAAAATGCCTGTTGAGTGCTTGACCTATGATGCAGCACATATTAAATGCTTATAGATTATTTGTTATTATTCTTACTATAACTAATGCTGCAGGGTCTGAGGTGCAGGGACAATGAGAAGTGAGCTTGTTTCATGATGGTCAACAGTGATTCAAACTCATGCTTACTTAGGCTCTAGTTGGAAATCTGTCCAGAGAGATGTTATTTTAACATTAGGAAATGGGTGATGATATCTTTAAAAAAACATTAAATAAAAAGCAATATCTTGAATTTCTAGTTTTGGACAAAATGGAGTAGTCCCATTCTTCCCAAGTCTTCCTTCTTACAGCTAATAAACTCTGTACATAAGGCAACAAACAGCATAGAAATATTCCGAGATGTGGAAGCAAAGTGACAGCCAGGAAATCTTGGGACTTGAAGAACAATACTGCGAAGACTTTTCTGGCTTTCCTTATAGTCTCCCATACATCTTGGACAGGGTACTACAAAAGCTTCCAACCCAACAGACAAAGGCAAAATAAGTGCCAAAAAACACTTTTTCCTTCTTGTCAAAAACTAGAAAAGGGTGGCCTAATGGAATTCTAGACCTTTTCATCAATATCTGCCATACTCTGGAAAACACCAATGGTGCTATGTTCGGGATGCAACCAATTGATGTTTTTTTCACATCAATGTTTCTCTATCTCCCTTTCTTTCTCTTTAGAATCAATGGATATATCCTCGAGTGAAGTTTTTTTAAAATTATTTTTCTATTACAGTTATCCCATTTTTCTCCCATTGTTCTTTCATGCCCTGCCAACCTTTCCCTTCTCCCACAGTCAATCCCCACCCTGTTGTCCATGTCCATCAACCATTTATACTAGTTCCTTGATTAGACCTTTTCCATTCTTTCCCCCACTTTACCACCTCCTCCTCCCCTCTGGTCACTGTTAGTATGTTCCTTGTTTACATGCCTAAGGGTCTATTTTGCTCGTTTGTTTTTGTTGCTTATTTGTTTCCTGTACTAGGTGAGATCATATGGTATTTGTCTTTTGCCACCAGATCTATTTCACTAAGCATAATACTCTCCAATTCCAGCCATGCTGTCTCAAAAGGTAGAAGTTCCTTATTTCTTTCTGCTGCATAGTATTCCATTATGAAAATCTACAACAGTTTTGTTTCTCTTTTTAATTGTTGCTCTATAACAGTGGACCCATTTTTTCCCCATTGTTCTCCCTTCCCCCGCCCACCTTCCCCCTCTCCCACAGTCAATTCCTGCCCTGTTGTCCCTGTCCATGGGTCATTTATACTACCAGTTCTTAGCCTCAATCCTTCCCCTTCTTTACCCCCTTTTCCCCTTTCCCTCTGGTCACTGTCAGTATGTTCCTTGTTTATATGCCTCTGGTTCTATGTTGCTCATTTGTTTGTTTTATTAATTAGTTCTCTGTATTAGGTGAGATCATATGGTATTTGTCTTTTGCCTCTTGGCTTATTTCACTAAGCATAATACTACCCAGTTCCATCCATATTGTTGAAAATGGTAGCAGTTCCTTCTTTCTTTCTGCTGTATATTATTCCATTGCGTAAGTGTAGCATAGTTTCTTGATCCACTCATCTACTGATGGATTCTTAGGCTGTTTCCAGCACTTGGCTATTGTAAATAGTGCTGCTATGAGCATAGGGGTTCATAGGTTCTTCTGAATTGCTGTTTCAGGATTCTGAAGGTATAGTCCCAGTAGTGGAATTGCTAGATCAAAAGCCAGTTCCATTTTTAGTTTTTTGAGGAAATTTATAGTGTTTTCTACAGTCTGATTTCCCACGAACAGTGCACTAGGGTTCCCTTTTCTCCACATCTTCGCCAGCAATTGTTGTTTGTTGATTTCTTCATGATAGTCATTCTGACTGGTGTGAGATGGTATCTCACTGTGGTTTTAATTTGCATGTCTCTGATGGCTATTGATGGCCAGTGATGTTCTTGCATATGCCTATAGACCCTATGTATGTCCTCCTTGGAGAATTGTCTGTTCAGGTCCTTTGCCCATTTTTAAATTGGATTGTCTGACTTCCTGGTGTTGAGTTGTAAAAGTTCTTAATAGACTATCCTTCTTGTCATGAGTTTGAAAGTCATATTTGATGATAGAAGCAAAAAATATAACACCATTTAATGTGATGCTCAATGTATGCAAAGGAAATACTTAGAATTATTATACTCATTTTACATATAGGACATAGTAAAATGATATATGGAGTAGTGGAAACAAAAGGGCTTTATATCTCACCTGAACTAGTAAAATGTCAACACCAGTTGATCATGATAAGTTACATATGTATAACATAATACTTAAAGCAACCATTTAAAAAAGAGAGAGATGGCTATTCTGGGAAAATGGGACAACAGTAATAGAAAAACAATAAAAAAATGACATTAAAACAAAAAATGAGGAAAGGAAGAAATCTACATAAAGGGCTACACTCATTAATAAATCAAAATTAAGTTCTGAAAATGTTAAGTAATTCAGAAAAGGAAAGAAAAGAGAAACAGATTAATAAAACAAATAATAAAATGGCATTCTTAAGCTGTACCATAGTATAAGTGGTCCAAATGCACCAATTAAAAGACAGAGATTGGCCAAAGGGATAAAAATATACTGACTATAAAAACCTCATTTCAAATTCAATGACAAAGGTAAGTTGAAAGTAAAAGATTATAAAAATGATATATCATGCAAATACTCATTTAGAAAAAGCGGGTGAATGTGTTAGTGTTATATAAAGTACACTACAAAGCAAGTAAATTACTAGAGACAAAAACTGAACTGAAAGATCAGTTCAGTAGAAATACATAACCCTAAGTATACAGAAATCTAAGGCATATCTGTACACCAACAATAAAATATCAGAGACAGAGACAAAAAAGAAAATACCATTTACTATAGCAACAAGAAAAAGAAAGTACCTAGGAATAAACTTAACCAAAGAGATAAAAGACCTGTACTCTGAAAATTACATAACATTGAAGAAAGAAATTAAGGAAGATACAAATAAATGGAAGCAAATAACATGTTCTTGGATGGGAAGAATCAACATCATCAAAATGGCCATACTACCCAAAGAAATTTACAGATTCAATGCAAACCCTATTAAAATACCAATGACAGATATCACAGACATAGAACAAATACTCCACAAATTCGTATGGAACCAAAACAGACCCTGAATAGCAAAAGCAATCTTGAAACAGAAGAACACAGCAGGAGGAATCACAACACCAGCTATCAAACAATACTACAAAGCCACTGTGATCAAAACAGTCTGGTACTGGCATAAGAACAGACATATAGATCAGTGGAACAGAATAGAGAGTCCAGAAATAAACCCAGGCCTCTATGGGCAACTAATATTTGCTAAAGGAGGAAGGAACATAAAATGGAGTGAGAAGAGCCTCTTTAACAAATGGTGCTGGGAGAACTGGACAGGGACTTGCAAAAAAGTGAAACTAGACCACCAACTTACACCACACATGAGAATAAACTCAAAATGCATCAAAAACTTAAATGTAAGTCATGACACCATAAAAGTCCTGGTGGAAAACATAGGCAAGAAAATTTCAGATATCTCACCTAACAATTTCTTCACGGATACATCTCCTAAAGCAAGAGAAATAAAGGAAAAAATAAACAAATGGGATTACATCAAACTAAAAAGTTTCTGCTCAGCAAAAGAAAACATCAGCAAGATGAAAAGGAAACCAACCATATGGGAAAACATATTTGCCAATGACATCACAGACAGGGGACTGATTTCCAAAATATGTAAAGAGCTCATACGACTCAACATCAAGAAAACAAACAACCCAATTAAAAAAATGGGCAAAGGACCTGAACAAACACTTCTCTGAAGAGGACATACAGAAGGTCCATCGACACATGAAAAAATGCTCAACATCATTAGCCATCAGGGAGATGCAAATAAAAACCACAGTAAGATACCATTTTACACCAGTCAGAATGGCCATCATCAACAAATCAACAAACAACTTGTGCTGGCGAGGATGTGGAGAAATGGGAACCCTACTGCACTGTTGGTGGGAATGCAGACTGGTACAGCCACTATGGAAACCAGTATGGAATTACCTCAAAAAATTAAAAATGGAACTGCCTTTTGAACCAGCGATTCCACTACTAGGATTATACCCGAAGAATCTTGAAACAGCAATTCAAAAGATCTTATGCACCCCTATGTTCATTGCAGCACTGTTTACAATAGCTAAGTGCTGGAAACAACCTAAGTGCTCATCTGTAGATGAGTGGATCAAAAAACTGTGGTCCATTTACAAAATGGAATACTGTGCAGCAGAAAGAAAGAAGGAACTCCTGCCATTTGCAACAACATGGATGGAACTAGAGAGAATTATGCTTAGTGAAATAAACCAGGCAAAGAAAGAAAAATACCATATGATATCACCTAATACAGGAAACTAAGGAACAACACAAACAAAAGAACTAAATAGAACAAAGAGCAGAATAGCAGTCAATGGGGGGAGGGGGGAGGGAGAGAAGGGGAATAAGTAAGGGAAGGGTTTAGTCAATGAACATGTATAAATGACTCATGGATACGGACAACGGGGAGGGATATGATTGCGGGAGAGGGGGTGGGCTGGGTGGGGAGAGAAATGGGGGAAAAATGGGACAACTGTAATTGAACCACCAAAAAAATAATAATAATAAAAAAAAGAAAGAAATACATAACCCTAGATGTGTACACATCAAAACAACAAAGCTTCAGTTACATGAAGCAACAACTGATAACACTGAATAGAGAAATGGAAAAGTGAAGAATTAGGGTTGGAGACTTCCACATACCACTCTCAGCAATTGATAGAATTCCTAGACAGAAAATCAGCAAGGATACAAAACTGAACAACTCAACCAACCAATGTGCCTATATCAGCATATATAAATAATTCCACTAAATAAAGCAAGAATATTCTTTCAAGTGCCCCTGTAAAACCCACCCAGGTCAGTCATGTGTGTGCACAGAAAATCTCACTCCAGACCAAACACCTAAATACTATAAAAACCTGTATTAGTTTTCTACAGATGCTATAAAGTAGCACAGACTGGTTAGCTTAAACTACAGAAATCTATTTTTCATCGTTATCAATATTCTATAATCATTAAAGAAATTAAATTCAGTTTTCAAATGTTCTAGAAGTTTTTAGTTCCAGATGATTTCACTGTAGAATTCTACTAACAATTTAAGAAAGAATTAAGACCAATTTTATAAAATCACTTCCAAACTATAAAAGAGTAGAGAATGTTTCCCAACTCACTTTATAAGATTAGTACTACCCTGAACCCAAAACTAGACAAAGATAGTGCATAAAAAGAAAACTAGGGACCAATATATTTCATGAACTTACATCTGACAATCCTCAATATACCAGCAAATCAAACCCAGCAGTATGTTAAAAGGAATGTATGTACCATCCACCAAGTGGGATTTATTCCAGCTATACAAAGATGGTTTAACATTTGAAAATTAATTTAATCCACCATACAAACAAGTTTAAAAAAGAAAGGTCTTTTGGTAATGTCATTTGAAGTAGAAAAAAACATTAGACAAAACCCAACACCTATTTTTTAAAAACTCAGCAAACTAGAAATAGAGGGTCTTTCCTCAATTTGATAAATTCAGCTGGTTTGGCGCATTGACCCATACACCAAAAGGGTGTGGGTTCAATTCCCAGTCAGGGCATATTCCTAGGTTGTGAGTTCAATCCCTGGTCAGGATACATATGGGAGGCAACTGATTGATGTTTCTGTCTCACATCTCTCTCTCTGTTTCTCTCTGTCTCTCTGTCTCTGTCTCTCTGTCCGTCTGTCTCTTTCTCTCTCTCTCTCATCATTGGGTGAGAATTGGGGGAAAAAGAAAAGAGCATTCAGAAAACCTAATAGCTACCATAATACTTAATGGGAAAAGACTAAATACTTTCCCCTAAGATTAGAAACAAAGCAAGAAATGTCTCTTCTTACCACTCTTATTCAACAAAATATTGTAAGGTAAGTTCTAGCCACTATAAGACAAGAAAAAGAAATAAAAGGCATATGAGTTACAAAAAAAGCAATACCACTTTCTCCCTTTTCTGCAGATGACATGATTATCTATGTAAAAAAAATCCCCCCAAATCTACAAAAAGACATTTAAGAAAAAATAATTGAGTTCATTAAGGTTGTTGGATACAACATAAAAACAAACAAAAAGTAATCACATATCTACACACTATAAAATGTGAAAATTGAAACTAAAAATGTGAACTCCAATTTCTCCAAAGAAAATTAACTTAACAAAGCTTGTACAGAATAAGTATGCTGAAAATTACAAACTACTGATAAAAGAAATCATACATATGAGCAGGGATAATGATAGAGATCCCAATCACTCAGCTGACCAGAAAGCAAATACATGAATTAATGGATGAACAGACAATCTTTCTGAGGCTCAGTTCAGAGCAATAGTTATAAGGCAGTTAACAGAACTAACAGCAGGACTTAATCAAGATGGAAAAGGAATGAAGGTTAGTCCTGCTGAAATCAACAAAAACACATACGAAACAATGGTAAGGGAAGGAAAACCAGGGATCAAATCAACAAATTGGAACATAGAGAAGGAACAGTCATCTAGTGCAGAAAGAGGAAACAAAAGGTGAGGAAATTGAGAAGCCCAGAAACCTCTGGGACAGCTATAAACGAGCCAACATCCAATCATAGGTTTGCCAGAAGGTGAAGAAGAATAACTAGAAATTGAAAAATTATGTGAAAAAATAATGAAGCAGAAATTCCGTAACTTGGGGAAGGAAATAGACTTACAGGTTCAGGAAGCAAAGAGAGTTCCAAGAAAACTAGACCCAGGGAGAACCACACCAAGACGTGTTATAATCAAAATGTCAAAAAATAAAGATAAAGAGAGAATCTTAAAAGCAGCAAGAGAGAAGAAGAGAATTATGTACAAAGGAGTCTAATAAGACTATCAGCTGATTTCTCAAAAGAAACTCTGCAGGCAAGAAGGTACTGGCAAGAAATATTCAAGGTAATGAAAAGCAAAAACATACAGCCTCAATTACTCTATCCAGTGAAGATGTCATTCAGAATAGAAGGGCAGTAAAAGTGCTTCTGGGACAAAGTAAAACTGAAGGAGTTCATTAGATCCAAACCATGGTTACATGAGATGTTCAAGGGACTTGTTTAGAAGAAAGAGGATCAAAACTATGAACATTAAAATGAAAACTGTATCACAGCCACCAACAACAGAAGCTAGGGAATTGAAACCAAGGCAAACTAAGGCAATGAGAATGGAAAAAGAATTATAGGTATGGGGAACGTATTGTGGGGAGGTCAGCAGGGAGGGGAATGAGGGGAAAGGGAGGGAGATGATGCAGGAAATAAGAAGCATAGCAGGAGGGAGTGGAGTAGACAGGAAGATGTTGAGAAGAACTATATGCACAACCAATGGACATGGACTAAGGGCGGGGACAACTGGAAGGAAGGGGGGGTCACTGGGTGGAGGGGAGCAGAGGGAGGAGAAATTGGGACAACTGCAACAACATAATCAATAAAACATACTAACAATTAATCTAAAATGAATCACAAAAATATATTTCAATTTAAAACCTTAAAACTCAGGAAAATAAAACCCTAAAATAAAAATCTTTTGAACCATGGACTAGGTGAATTATTTCTCATCTTGGCAACAAAAGCAAGATTTATGAAATGGAAAATTAAATAATTGGACCTCACCCAAATTACAAACTTTTTTTTCCGTGAAAGATCACATTTAAAAAATTTTAAAAAACCTATAGATTAGGAGAAAATATTTGCAAATCACATATCCCAGATAAAACAGGAAATGTCAAACATTCCAATTATAAAATGAGCAAAAGACAAATACAGGTAGCTAATGAACACATGCAAAGATGTTTACTATTATTAGATATCAGGGATATGTAATTAAAATCACATCAGATAAGGAGAGAAAGAAGGGGAAAGGTGTCTTCAAGGAATGTGTATAAAGAACCCATGGAGATGGACAACAGGGTGGGGGTTGACTGTGGGAGCCAGGGAAGGGGGGTGGGTTAGGGGAGAGCAATGGGGAAAAATTGGGACAACTATAAAAGAATAATAGTAAAAAAGGCAAAAAATAAAAATAAATTAAAAACTAAAAGGTCACATCCGAATGACTACAATAAACAATAATGATAGTACCAAATCCTGTAATTTACCCTTGGACAATGATGTAGAAAAACTGAATCACTCATACACTTCTGGTGTGAATGTAAAATGTTATAGTAAAACTCTGGAATGGAGATGGCAGCTTCTTTCAAAACTACACATGCAGACTGGTGCAGCCACTATGGAAAACAGTATGGATTTTCCTTAAAAAACTAAAAATGAAACTGCCTTTTGAACCAGCAATTCCATTGCTAGGATTATACCTGAAGAATCCTGAAACCCCAATTCAAAAGAACTTATGCATCCTTATGTTCATAGCAGCACTATTTACCATAGACAAGTGCTGAAAACAGCCTAAGTGCCCATTAGTGGATGAGTGGATCAAAAAAACTGTGGTACATTTACACAATGGAATACTATGCAACAGAAAGAAAGGAACTCCTACAACTTGTGATAATATGGATGGAACTCAGAGAATTATGCTTAGCAAAATAAACCAGGCAACAAAAGAAAAAAAACATATGATATCATCTAATACTGGAAACTAATGAACAACACAAACAAATGAGCAAAATTGAACTACGGGCACGTAAACAAGGAAGAGACTAACAGTTACCAGGGGGAAGTAAGTAGGGGAAGGGTTTAGTAAAGGAACTAGTATAAATAACTCATGGACATCTACAGCAAGGTGGTAATTGACTGTGGGAGAAGGGGTAGGCTGGGTGGTGCGGAGCAATGGGATAAGAAGTGGACAACTGTAATAGAAAAACAATAAATAAATAAATAATTTTAAAAAACTACACATATATTTACCATACAATCCAACAACTGTGCTTCTGAATATTTATCATAGAAAAATTAAAATTGTTTTTCATCCAAAAATATGCTAAAAAAATGTTCCCATCAGCTTTATTTGTATTAGAAAAAGCTGGAAATAATCCAAATGTCCTTCAACAGGTTAATACTTAAAGAAGTGTCACATTCTTAGCATGGACTACTATTCAGCAATAAAATAAATAAACTATCAATAAAAGCATGACTTGGATAGAGCTCATTGAAATTATGCTGAGTGAAAAAAATAAGCCAAAACTGAGAAGTTACAGGAGATTATTGGAAGATGTTGGCAGAGGAAGCAGAAGTTACACTCACCTCCTCCTAGACTTAAACTGAGATTATAACTAAATTACCGAAAATTCAGTCTGAGTAACCAACTGAAGACTAGCTGAACAGAAGTCTTATAACTAAGGATTTCCAGAAGAAGCCACCTTGAGACTAGTAAGAAGGGTGGAGATGCAAACAAGACTCGTCCTGTACCTACATGGGGCAGCTAGGAATCCACAGGGATATCTCAGCTACAAAGATCCCCTCTGAAAAGTGTGGGGTCTCAACCCCATGCAAGGCTCCCCAACCTAGAGCAACAGAGGCAGGAAGAGGCACTTGCATAACATCTGTTGTAAAAATCAGCAAGGATTCTGTCTGCATGGAGATGTGGGAGTCTCCTATAAATCCAGGTGCCCTCCCAAAGGGCCAACACACATCTCATTTGCAGCCACTCACCCTGGGCTCCAGCAGAATAGTCTTGCAAAAACAGACTGGGCTGTGTGGCTCTGGGAAGAGAACTGAAGGGACAGCCAACAGGCTCCCTGTGCTGAGTCTTTCTCCCACACTGCACACAGACACTATTTTTCTTGGGTCAAGCATTCCCCTCCAAACCTATATCAACTTGGGAGGACTGCACAAGCCCCAGCCTCTAGGCCCTCTGTTGCCCCACCCTGCAGAAGAGTTTGCTGACTGAGCTTGTGGTACAGACTTTCTTGAAAGAATTTTGAGAGCCAACTCAGGGAGAAACAGAGACAGAGTTCTGTGGTTCTGGGGAGGAGTCCATTTCCCCTATACCTCACAGCACACTAGAGTATCAGTGCCCCATGCATCACCCTCCCCTTCATTGGTCAGAGTATCTGTACCATGCTCCTAAGCACCAGAAAAGCTGCTTCCCATCACCTGGAGGCCAGAGAAGCTGTGCAGGCATGCCTAGAGTTCCCCAACCTTATGGGCCAGAGTAGCTGCCACACATGCCTGGAGTGTCTGAGTACTCATGCCTGCAACCCAGGAGTCAGAGTAACAGTTGCCCCAACACCCATGGTATATCCACTAGCCCCACCAGGGGAGAACTACTAGTTCCACTCTTCTAACTCCCAGTGGCCCCTTGCTCAATCCAACAAGAGCCCTGCTGAGCTTGTGCTCCACTGTACTGTCAGTTAGCTGTGGCCAGCCTGGTCCCACAGTGTAGAAGACTCTCCAGGAGGTCCAGGCAGACTCTGGGGAAAACTAAATCATATGGCTTTTGGATGGGGCCATTTTCCCCTTAAACACAAAACCAGAACCAACATTCCTTTGCAGAGTCCTCAATTCACATGGCCAAATCTTGGTCTGTTTGTGCCTGATGAATACTGGAGACCTCAGCCAGATAAATCCCTGAGACCCTGCCCAACCACAAAGGTCTGTGGGTACACAGCAGGTGGCAGCAGACCTTGGTGTATCCCGAGACTATTGCTGAACGGCCCAAACCCAGCACTGGGATAATGTTTGAGTCTACACATATATCTATCACTGAACACCATTCGCCTCTGCCCGATGACTCACTGATAGTCTCCCTCACACTACTTATATACTGTAGAGGCTTTTTAAGTTATTAAAAAGAGTCTGTTATCAAGTAAGGGAAGATCTTGGGGAATCCTGGACCTTTTTCTGACCATCCCCTGGGCCCACGGCTGGAATAAAAACAGCCTTGGTGCAAAGCTAGGTCCCTCCCACATACACCCAGGCCCAGCAGAGACAAACTGTAGGTCAATTTCTAGCTCTAAAAAGTATCCCAGGGCCCATCACAAGCAGTACCTGACATTAACCAGCACTTGACTCCTACCAAGTGGCCCCAGAACCAACACATTCAGTGGTTCAGACTACATCAGAGCATGACCCAATTAATTAGCTCCACAAGCAGCACACACAAAGGAAGATCTCGGCGGACACTTAATCCTGTTGGGATGAATTCAAATTTGTGGAAGTCACCCCCACACAACCCCTTATACATTTTGCTCATGGTCAATCCTCATAGCCAGCCAAAGAAGTACCGCCACACATAAAAAGGTCAACATCAATCAAAATTCACCTACACAAAGGGGGTTTACATAACCCATACAAGGGACATTCCTGTGGCACCTAGCTCAAGCAATCAGGGAGACTGAGCCTCTGAGCTCCACAAGACACCTACTACATATGGCCACCAAACCAAGGCATAGCAGATATTCTTACTACACAGAAACAAATACAGAAAGGAAACCAAAATGAGTAGACAAAGAATCATTCCCAAAATGAAAGAACAGGAGAAATCCCTCCCTCCAAAAATCAAAAATTTGAGGCAATTCATTTACCAGATGCAAAGTTTAAAATAATGGTTATAAAGATGCTCAGGAAACTTAGAACTTCAACAGCATGAAAAAGGACATAGAAACCGTAAAAAAAAGAGCCATTCAGAATGAAGAATACAATATCTTAAGTAAATAATATACTGGAAGAAATAAACAGTAGATTAGATGAAGCAGAGGATCGAATCAGTAATTTGGAAGACAAAATAGTAAAAAATACCAGAGAAGAGCAGCAAGAAGAAAAAGGAATTTAAAAATGAGGAGAGCCTAAGAAACATTTGGATGACATGAAGCATAACAACATCTGCATTATGGGAACACCGGATGGAGAAGAGAGCAAACAAGGGGTCAAAAATCTGGGGCATAAGGGGACAAAATAGTAATGGAAAAAAAATACAATAAATATTAAATAAAAAAGATAATAAAGAGATCAATCCAATAAGAGTATATAACCCTTTTAAATATTTATGCACCCAACACAGAAGTACCTAAATATATAAAGATACATTGGTGGACATAAAGGGAGATATCAACAGTAATACAGTTATACTAAGGAATTTTAACACCCCATGGGCATCCATGGATAGACCTCCCAGACATAAAATCAACAACTTAAATGACACACTAGATCACAGGGATTTATTTAATATCTTCAGAGCATTTCCTCTCAAAACAGCAGAATATACATTTTTTTTTCAGTGCACATGAAACATTTTCTAGGATATACCACATGTTAATACACAAAACAAATCTCAGTAAATTTGAGAACTTTGAAATCACATCAAGCATCTTCTCTGATCACAATGGTATGAAACTAGATATCAATTACAAAAAAAAATATAACTAAAAAACACACAAACACATGGAGGCTAAATAACATGTTGATAAATGATGAATGATTAATAATGACATCAAGGAAGAAATTAAAAGGCACCATGAGACAAATGAAAACTGAAACACAGCAACCCAAATCTATGGGACACAGTGAAAGTAGTCCTAGAAGAGAAATTTATAGAGTACAGGCCTGCTTTAAGAAGAAAAATATCAAGTCCTACACTGAAAGGACTAGAATAAGAAAATAACCAAAGCTAAAGGTGAGTAAAAGAACGAAAATAATAATGGCCAGAGTGAAAAAGAAATAAAATAGAGTTTAAAAATAAGACAATACAAAAGGTCAATGAAACCAAGAGCTGGTTCTTTGAAAGGCTAAACGAGACTAATAAAACTTTAACGAAGTTAATCAAAAAGGAAAAAAAAAAAAGAGGACCCAAATAAATAAAATAAAAAATAAAAGAGGAGAAGTAACACCACAGAAATAAGAGATTGTAAGATGATATTATGAACAACTATATGCCCACAAATTGGACAATCTGACAAAACTGAAAAATTCTGAGAAACATACAGTCTTCCAAAACTGAATCAAGAAGAAAGAAAAAATCTGAACAGGCCAAATACATCTAATGAAATCAAAACATTCATTAAAAAAGAAAACGTTCAATAAGCATATTCCTGGACTGAATGGCTCCTCAAGTGAATTTTACCAAACCTCTAAGAAGAACTAATACCTATCCTTCTCAAACTATTACAAAATGTTCAGGAAGAAGGAAGGTACCCAAGCTCATTTTTCAATGCCAGCATTATCCTAACACCAAAACCAGATAACAACACTACAAATAAAGACAATAGGCCAATTTGTCTGATGGAAACAGGTGTAAAAATTCCTCAACAAAATTCAGCAATAAATTGAAAGATCACACACCATGATCAAGTGAAATTTATTCCTGGGATGCAAGGTTTGTACAATATCCACAAATCAAATAACATGATATACCACATAAACAAACTGAAGGATTAAAATCATATGATCATATCAATATATGCAGAAAAGCATTTGATGAAATTCAGAACCCATTCATGACTAAAACTCTCAGCAAAGTGGGAATAGAGAAGAAATAATTCAACATAACAAAAGCCTTACATGACAAACTCACAGTTAACATCACACTCACTGAGGAAAAACTAAAACCACTTTTCTTAAGATCAGAGACAAAACAGAGATATCCACTTTCACCATTTTTATTCAACATAGTACTGAACGTCCTAGCCACAGCAATCAGACAAGAAAAAAAAAATGCATTCAAGTCAGAAAGGAAGAAGAATAACTGTCATTATACTGTATGGAGAGAACCCTAAAGATTCCAACAAAAACTACTGGAACTAATAAATGAATTCAGTAAAGTAGCAATATATAAAATAAGCATTTGGAAATTGGCTGCATTTTTATGCACCAGTAATGAACTATCAGAAAGAAAAATTAAGAAAACAATTCTATTTACAATTGCACCAAAACAGAACACCTAGGAATAAATTTAACCAAGGAGGTTAAAACCTGTTTCCAAAAAACTATAAAGCATTGAAGAAAGAAATAGAAGATACAGATAAATGGAAGCATATACCATGATCATGGAGAGGAATAATTAACATCATTAAAATGTTTATACTACAAAAAAAAAACCTACAGATTCAAAGTAATTTCTATAAAACTACCAATAACATAATTCACAGAATTAAAAAGTAGTCCAAAAATTTATAAGGAACAACAACAACAAAAAAAATCCCCAAAGAGCCTCAGCAATACTGAGAAAGAACAAAGTTAGAGGTATCATAATATGCAATACTAAACTATAGTGCAAGGCCATAATAATCACAACAGCATGGCACTGGCATAAAAACAAACATATAGATCAATGGAACAGAAATAAACCCATGTCTATGCAGTCAATTAATATTTGACAAAGAAAGTAAAAATGTACAATAGATAGGGCTGGAAAATAAATGAACAAATACCTGCAAAAAATGAAACTTGAACACTTTTTATATCATATACAAGAATAAGCTAAAAATGGATTAAAGACAAATTTAAGACTTGAAACTATAAAATATTAGAAAAAAAACACAAGCAGTAAAACCTCCAGCATTTCCCTTTGTAATTTTTTTCTGATACATCTCCTCAGGAAAGGGAAAAATAAACAAACAAACAAAAGGAAACAAACATACAGGATACATCAAACAAAAATTTTTTGCACAGCAGAAGAATCATTAACAAAACAAAACAACCCATTAAGTGGGAGAACATATTCGCCAATGATACATCTGATAAGGGGTTGATATCCAAAATTTATAAAGAACTCATATTTCTCAACAATAACAATACAATCAAATTTTTAAAAATGGGTAGAAAACCAAGAAGAACATACAGATGGCCAAAAACTTATGAAAAGATTACCAACATCACTAATTGTCATAGAAATGCAAATTAATAACATAACAATTATCACCTCACACCTGTCAGAATGGCTATCATCAATAAATCCACAAATGACAACTGTTGTCCAGAATGTGACGAAAAGGGAACTTTGTTCACTATTGTTGGGAATGCAGATTGGTACAGCCAATATGGAAAACAGTAAAGATGATCCTCAAGAAAATGAAAATGAAAATGTCTTATGACCCAGTGATTCCACTTTTGGGGATTTATTTAAAGAAGTCCAAAACACTTTTCCTAAAGAATATATGAACATTGCAGAATTATTTATAATAGCCAAGATAAGGAAGCAACCAAAGCGCCTATCAATATGGTGGTATGTATATGTAATGGAATGTTATTCAGTCATAAAAAGGAATGAAATCTTGCCATTTGAGACAACATGGATGGACCTAGAGGGCATTATGCTTAGTGAAATAGCCAGTCAAAGAAAAGTAAATACCATATGATTTCACTCACATGTGGAACCTAAAGGACAAAATATATGAACAAACAAAATTGAAACATAAATGCAGAGAACAAACTGATGGTTGCCAGAGCAGAGGGTGTTTGGGGGACTGGGTAAAGAGGGACAAAGTACAAATTGGTGTAAAAAATAATCATGGTGATATAAGTAAAGCCTAGGGAATAGAGTCAATAATATTGTGATAACTATGTATGGTGCTAGTTGGGATACTGGAAATATTGAGGGAAATACTATGTAAAGTACGAGTATATGATTGTCTACACTAAGCTTTACACCTCAAACCAATTCAAAATATTATTGAAAGAAAAAGATTACATAATGTATAAATTTATTTATATAACATTCCTAAAATGAAAAATTTATAGATATGAAAAACAGTTAATGGTTGATAAGGATTACAAAAAGTTGGAAAGTAACATTGCCTATAAACAGTAGTATGAGGGACCCTGTATGTTGGTCATTATGCTGTTCATATAAATTTACATGTGTGATAAAATTGCATAAAGTTAAACACACACAAATGAGTCAGGTACACTGGTGAAATATGAATAAGATTGGCAGCTTGCATCAGTGTTAATTTTCTGTCTGGAATATTGTATTATATTTATATAAGGTTTTTCCACTGGGGGAAACTGGGTCAAGAAATTATTTCTTACAACTGCATAGAAATCTATAATTATCTCAAAATCAAATGTTTTTAATGAGCTATAAAAAGACAATGAAAACAAAAGCAATACCTTACATTTAATTAGTGCTTTTTATCTTTTACTACAAATAATTTAAAATCTAATATCTCATCTCAAGAAAATGGGAGATACTAATGATTTCCTCCAAACAGAAGGTACTGTATATTTCCCTAATCTAACTGTATCAATCTGAAATTAGGATTGAAAAAGTTACTTTCTTGGACCAGAGAGCTTACTAATAGTTAATAAAGAATTACTTCAAACCAAGAATAAATTTTACTTTGAATCCAAAAAGTTATCTGTTTTAAGGTTTTGAAACCAAATGAGAATATAAATAAAACCATCAAATATACTATTTTGCCAAGTTGTCAGTAAGCCTTGGGGGATTACCATGTCATATGTATACTGGGTTATATGCAAATGCAGGTCTTTTATAGAAAACACTATTTCTGGAGGTCTGACAATAGAATGTGGGTGCTGTTGGAAGGACAGCGCTAACAGAACTTAATTTCTGCAATCAATATTTCAATATGCAAAAAATGAGGAAAGATGCTGTGAACCAGATGGTCATATAAGAAATTTGAAAACTTGGATATGGGACTCAGGAAATATATTGAAGGAATCTAAAAAATAACATTCCACATTTAGTAATCTGCAAATTAGGTTTTAATTCAATTACATATTTGATTTTAAGCTTTGAGGAGAAACTGGAAGAGACAAAGGACCAAAATCTTAAAATGTTAGTAAAGTGAAATGGAACAGAAAGAAAATATATTGAACTTATTGCCCAGTATCATAATGATCAGCTCCATGTGGGCATCTTAATTAAAATTAAAATTAAAATTAAATAAAATGAAAATCCAGTTCCTCAGTTTAATTAGCAAATTTCTAGTGTCCAATAGCCACATGTGGCTATTGGCTATCAAATTAGACAGTACAGAAAATATTTTCATCACCTCAATAAAATATTAGGAAACTGCAATCTAGATAATTAAGGAAAATATTATAAAGTTCTAATATACTTTTTTAAGGGACATCATTTCACAAAATGGCACTTACACAGAAGTATGCCCATGACCTCTAGAAGAGCAGAGTTGAAAGGACCTTAATATCATCATGTTGAACACTTGCCATGCCCTGACCAGGAGGTTCAGTTGCTTGGAGCGTCATCCTGTATACCAATGAAGGTTGCAGGTTCCATCCCATCTGGCCATGTATAGGAGGCAACGGATTGATTTTTCTCACATCTATTTCTCTTTCTCTCTCTCTCCCCGCCCACCCCACCCCTGCCCCTTCTTCTCTCTGTAAAATCAATAAAGATATCCTTTGGTGAGGATTAAAAAAAAAGTCATATGTTTAAGTTTTTGTGGTTGCCCAGTCTATGTTTAAACATTTATTCTATAGCAAATAATAATAATAATAATAATAATAATAATAATAATAATAATAATAATAATTTCCCTCATTCTTTTTCAAGTTAAAAGAAACATTTCTGTTCTTGAGAAATATTTTACAGCTGAAAGTCTTTCATCATTCTGGCTGTTCACCGCCGAATTTCAATCTGGATTCTAATTTATTTATATCTCTAATCAAATAACTGTGTGCCAAAATTAAGTACATGTTCAAGCGCTCAGAGTATAAAAGATTTTCCTTTATTCTATATATTATACCTCTATTTATACAGACTAAAATCACAAGGTGTTTTTAAGTAACCCCACCATCAGCTTATTTGCAATGAGTTTTGTGGGGAACTGCTCCTTGTGGTTTAAAGAATTGTAGCCCCGGCCTAAGCATGACCTGCTGCTAGCACTCTGGCCATGCTGGTCTTTAAGCCTCAACAATGGCTGTGTGGGAGACATGCCCGAAAACCATTCAGAGGGTTTCTGTGGAGATTGGATTCAAAGAATATTAATATGCTTTAGAACTTGCTCTGCTTTCCTTTATCTTATAATTAAGTATAAACAATCTCTAACAGGAAGTATTTGAAATCTTGTGCCTAGTACCAATGTGGGGTCAAAATGTTTAATAGACCCTGGCATAGACTATTTGTTGTCCCTGCTGTATTGAAATTTGTAATCAGTTATTGTTGATTGTAACCTAGGTACCTGAAAGCTATTGATGATTTATGAATGTTGATCTTATATCTCCCATGGTATCCTTCTCAATAAAAAGCATGAGGGATGAAGGTCTAGCTGCTGTTCTCCATGAGAGAGGCAGTCACCTTCCTTCCCCCAGACATAATGAAATGTCCTGGGTAAAAGTTACTTAATCAAACATAATAAAGTGTCCTAGATAAGAGTTTATTCCGCCGTGGTCACGAAGCCTCTGCTGGACAGAGCAACTTCCAACCGAGCCTAGGGTGTGTGAGACAACTCCACTTCAGAGTTTTAAGTCAAATAAAACCCTGCAATCTCATTAATGTGGCCATTGCTCCATCTATTTGAAATGTTTTGTACCCTAATTATAATAATATCTCCATGAGGAGAACCATCAATGTACTTTTGAATACTTCAGGTGGCAAATTCATTAACAATGTTGGTTTTGTCTCAGGTACAAATATATGGCCTCCTACATATTTTTGTGTTAAGGTAATATCTTTTCCAATGTAACTGATATAAATGTTGACCACAGGGAACAAGGATAGGTCCTTAGAAAACTCTCACCATGACCCACCCCCATCCTAAAAATTACCAGTTTGAATCAAACCATTCTCATGTCAGTTGGATTATAATAGTATCTAGTTCCTGCTTCTCCATATTACCCACAAAAGTATACCTGATAATTTAATTATATATAATTTCCTACAACATACTTCACCTTTTCCTATAAAGCTAAAAGGAGATGCTATTTTTTTTTTTTAGTTTAAAATTACTAGAAAGGCTTTTATATCACAAGGGAGAACTCACCAACCCTGGAAAAGTGAGGCTGCACCTACAATCCTGGCACCCCATAGTGGGAAACTCTAGCATTTTATAGTAAAACAATGCTGAAAAAAAATAGTGATATTATTGATTTTTTGACAATAATAAAGGTGAAGTCTTGTTTAACTGAATTCTAATTAAGTTGGTATTTCCCACAGTACTCCACCAAATGCACCTCTTGTATGCCTATTCAAACTGGCAGTGGGAGAGGGAACTCAACATTCTATATGCTGTCTTAACCACTGCCCAATGGGGATGTTTTAGTACTGATTCTCTTAGTGACTCATTCAGTCTAGGGACGAATGAGTAGCATCTGATCTCAAAGCAGATATGTATACAGTAATGATGCAGTATGTACCAAGATTCTGAAAGGCAAGGTTCTAGGGAAACATTGCGAGACATCATTCTTTTTAATATCTCTCCAACTTTAAAATGGCTTGAGCCAATTTTCAAAAGACACATGCAGTTTGGGACCTAAAACAGAGAATGTGGAAAATTAATACATATATGAACACATTTAAATGGCAAAACACTAAATAGATGGACTTTTAAAAAAATAGTCATTTAAAAAGATTCAGTCATGAACCTTATATCACAAACTGGGGAGAAATAATTCAGCGGTGTGGGGAGAGTTTTCCAAATAAGGATCCTCCTTGGGTTGTTAATTTTTCTTGTTATATGCAGGGACTTAGAATATGAACCGTATCAGCTCAAATTCCTACATTTGGAGTTTGGGTAAAGATTTGCTTTTCCCCTAGAAATCTGCAACTAGAATGTGATCTATTTGATTATTATTAGGAGGTTTAAAAATTATTTATTAGGTTCTTCTCCATCAGGACAAAAACAACAACAACCACAAAAAGGGCTGCTGGCAAGCTAGATTCTGTTCTGCTAAAGGAAGAACATACAGCCAAGCAGAGCACTAGTTGGTGGTCTGACACTGGTGGCAAGCAGACATGGAGAACCAAAGGGGACATCTGGGCTTTCTCTTTAGGTAATTCTCTGTTGCTAGGAGTGCTAAAAAATGGGGGAAAAACATAGTGAAAGAATGAAAGTTTATGTGTGTCCCTCTCTTAGTTGTTTTGTGTCAGAACACCAAAGAATATTGATATTTCTCTTGGGAGAACATACGGCCTATTGTGTAGAGTGTAACACTAATAAAGCATTGAATGGAATAAAAAGCCATTTCACAGCCATATCATGATAGATCTTCACAATGATCCTGTGTGGTGGAAGGATATTAGTATTTTTCCCACTTAACATGAAAGGAAAATAAGGCTTTGAGAGAATACATGTTGCCTACAGTCCCCAGTTAAGGAAGCAGAAAAAGGTCTAGGGCTTTCTGATTTATGTTCTGGGTATGTTTCACAGCTCTGCACTGCCACCTAAGTACTTTCCAAAGATGTGAGGATACACACAGAGAACATCCATACATCTGCACATATTGCCCTTGTTAAATGGTGACTGTCTCCTTACGGCTCATATTCTGTCATTACTCTGCCTTCTCAGGTCACTTTTACCAGATCACAGAAGAACCTCCTCCCCTGTAATATGTGCTGCACCCTGAAACTGTATTCACTATTCTATACAGGTTCTAAGCACAGACTATACCCTGCCAGAGGACCCCTACTACTCAGAAAGCTATCTTTTGTTCTCAGCCCTTTACTCCTCCCTCTTTCAAATGTCCACTACCTCCTACTACCCAAGGCTGACCAGTTAGCTGGAGTAGGGGTTGGTAAGGAGAACCTCACATAGAGATAGAGGCATCAGGTGAATAATACGAACAGAAGTTCTCTTAATGTCCCCGACTGAAACTCAAAATCTTATTTTCCCACAGAATCCACGCGACTGATGCTGACTTGCTAGTGAGGTTTAAAAATTCTAGGAGTATCTAGTAGCATCTTGGTTCAACATTTACATTATACAGAGCTTCGTGAATGATCCCAAGACCCATTCATCATTGATAATATTGTTTTTATGGGGAAATGTGTTTCAAGTTTCATATGACAGACTTCCAAAAATTGTAGCAAACAAACACATTTGCAAATTGGGCACTGTCTGTCTTCCAGAACTGGCTGTTCTCCTACTTGTTCTCTTCTACATAACCTGTTTTCTCATGTCCAGCTTCTGGGTGGCCCATGAAAACTATTGCTCCTCTGAGACTATAGCAGGCATAAGCAATGAGTAGAAGGTGAAAGTTCTGGGGAAAGGTCCCTGCAGCAGAGGGAAGAAGTGAGGAGAGGGAAGAAGACAAAATTGGAATTATTCATAAGACAGCAAGGATTGCCAAGCCTGTGATGTTGACAAGCCACAGGGAAGGTCTTTTACAGAAATTAAAATGGAGCTTTTAGGAAAGCAGGATAGATGTCATTAATAAAGCACAATCTGTGGATGAGTCAGGCCTGAGGTACATTCTGTCACTGGGTAGAAATGGTGATTTTAAGCTAAATATTTAACCTCTCAGAAGGTTCAGTTTTCTCATCTCTAAAATGGAGACAGTGTTTACTTCTCAGGATATTTGTAAAGATCCAAATAATTTTGTAAATGTGAACAGGACAGTCCCTGGCAACATACAGCAGACAGTTGAATGTTGTTTTTTTTTCTTGCTTTCCCCTTTGAAAGATACAGTGTGATATGAGGGAAAATTGGAGTAAAAGGAACGAGTTCAAATTCCAGTCTCGAAATTGGCACCAGTGAGAACCAGGGTACGCTTTCTGAGTTTCAGTCATCTGTGCTGTTTGGAAATGACATGCAACCCCCTTGTGCATGCAAGGTATTATTAATTCAATATTTTAACAAATGTGTATTGAATTGCCTAAGATGGGCCAGACACAGTACCAAAAATATAAATAAATTCAAGCAAGGAGAAAGAAAGTGACAGGGCTGTTTTATTGGGTGGGGTGGTCAGGGAAATTTCTCTGAATAGATGAGATTTCAGCAGAGACCTGAATGAAAAGAGGGAGAAAAAAGCCATAAAAATACGTAGGTAAAGAAGTGTCTAGGTTGAGGGAAAAGCAAGGCTGAAGGCCAGGCATTTGTGGGCCTGACTGACAAACAGTGAGCTCTCAGAAGGCTTTAGTGACTGTAGTGGAGGGAACAAGGAAAGGATGAGCATTGATGGAGCTGGTGGCCCACTGAGTGCAGACCACCAGAAGGAATTTCTACTTGGTTTTGAGCACAGTGGAGCACTGGGGAGGTTTTAAAAAGCCATATGAAGAAGA
Source organism: Furipterus horrens (assembly GCF_987537825.1). NCBI lineage: Eukaryota > Metazoa > Chordata > Mammalia > Chiroptera > Furipteridae > Furipterus > Furipterus horrens. The sequence continues at coordinate 60,070,802 of NW_028327179.1, read as the reverse complement.
CATTATAGTGGTGCATGGGTAGAAGCCAGCAAGCACTGGGAGGCCACTGCAGTCAGTGGTATAGACCAGAGACAATGGTACTAGGGCCAAGCTGGGAGCAGTGACAGGCCAAGACGTGTTTCGATTCAAGGAGTATTTTGAAATTAGAACCAATAAAATTTGCTGATGAGTCAGCAGTGGAAAATGAGAGAAAGAAGGTGGCTGAGAAAAAACCGAATTGTTTTCACTCTAAAGGTAATGCTATTTACTATAATGGAGAATTCAGTGTGACAGAGATCATTTGGGGTAATCAGTGTTCTCTTTTGAGCAGGTTGAGTTTGGTATGCCCATTGGGTGTCTGTGTGGAGATGGAAAGTGGGCCCTGGAGTATGGGAAAGAGTGCAGGCCTGAAACAGACACTGTGGAAGCCTCAGCAGGATGGTGGTCTGAAATTCAAAAGACTACATGCAGTCAGTTGTCTGGGAAGTAGGACTAGAGAAAAGGGAAAAGGACTAAAGCACTGTAGGCGAAGCATTGAAAGGTCTAGGCTGGATGCACTCTACCAGTGGAAATTGAGAAGGGGCCCTCTCCACCTAAAAGTAAAGTATTCATGATTCTTTTGATTATTGCCTTAGTTTCTTTCTTTTAATTAAAGAACTATGAAATATTTCAAACATACTGAACAGCAAAAATAAAGTAACTGACACTCCACCAAAATTTGTAATTTGTGAACTTTGAGTATTTTGCTATATTCATTTCAAATACACCTCAACCCCTTCTTTCTTTTCCAGAGACTTTAGTGAGCTAATGTAAAGAACAGTTCCTGAAATGTGGAAAGTTCTCTATAATAGTCAGGTACCATGGTGCTGGTGGAGGTGAACATGTTAGTTATTGTTTCTATTTTGCTGATGTATATACTTTTTATGTTTTTTAGCTTTTATTACATAAATATATATCAACGTATAGTATAATTTTTATTGTTTACTAATATAAATGGTTAATATTTATACTATATTCTTTTTTATCTAGAGTTTTTCACTTAACACTTTTCTTAAAGTATATTTTATTGATTATGTTGTTACAGTATTGTAATTTTTTCCCCCTTGCTCCCTGCTGCCCGGTACCCACCTTCCCTCCAGCAATCAATACCACCCCCCTTAGTTCATGTCCATAGGTTGTGCATATAAGTTCTTAGGCTTCACCCTTTCCTATATTATTCATAACTTCCTTATGTCTATTTTGTACCAACCAATAATGCTTCTTAATCCCTGAAACATTTCCCCATTTCTCCCTCTTCTCCCTCACAGCTGATAACCCTCCAAATGATCTCCATACCTATGATTCTGTTCCTATTCTGGTTTGCTTAGTTGGATTTTGTTTTTACTTCTTAGATTCATTTGTTGATAGTTGTGAGTTTGTTGTCACTTTAATATTCATAATATTGATCTACTTTTCCTTAAGTAAGTCCTTTTGACATTTCATATAATAATAGTTGGTGATGATGAGTTTCTTAAGCTTTACCTTGTCTGGGAAGCACTTTATCTGCCCTTTTATTCTAAATGATAGCTTTGCTGGATAGAGTAATCTTGGTTGTGGATCCTTGCTTTTCATCACCTTGAATACTTCTTGCCAGTCCCTTCTTGCCTGCAGAGTTTCTTTTGAGAAATCAGCTGAAAGTCTTATAGGTGCCCATTTGTTGGCAACTCTTTTCTTTTCTCTTGCTGCTTTTAAGATTCTCTCTTTATCTTGAACCTTTGGCATTTTAATTATAATGTGTCTTGGTGTGGTCCTTTTTGGGTCTAGCTAGTTTGAAACTCTCTGTGCTTCCTGGAATACTATGTCTATTTCCTTCGCCAAATTTGGGAAGTTTTCCTTCATTATTTTCTCACATAAGTTTTCCATTTCTTGCTCTTTCTCTTCTTCTGGAACCCCTATGGTTTGGATGTTTGCACGTTTAAAGTTATCCCAGAGGTTCCTAAGCCACTCTCATTTTTTTCAATTCTTGTTTCTTCATTCTATACTCGTTGACTGTTTTTCCCTTCCAAATCATTGATTTGAACCTCAGTTTACTTCCCTTCACCATTGGTTTTGTGTGGATTTTCCTTCATTTCATTTAGCATAGCTTTCACTTCTTCCCTTATGAGTTTGTCATGCTTAAGGATATCTGTCAAGTCTGTGAGCATCTTTATCACCAGTGTTTTGAACTCTGCATCTGTGAGGCTGGCTATCTCCTCATTGCTTAGTTCTTCCACTGGAACCTTGATCTGTTCCACCTTTTGGATCATACTTTTCTGTCTTCTCAGCTTCACAGGCTCCTGTGTTTGTTTGCCTCTGTGTCTTAGGTAGAGCTGTCACACCTGTTACGTTGTAAGGGGTGGAGCCTTAGGTATTCATCAGTACAGGACAACCTGTTTCACCATGTTGTGTTGCTGTATGTGGGGGAGAGGTCTGAGAGGGAACAGTGCCACTTGCTCAGCACTCACCTCTTTTCCAGGCACTTCTCCCACTTTCGTATGGAACTGTGCCTCTCTAGCTGTTGCCCTGGCCATTGTTCCCAGAGTGGGTGGATCTGTGGATCTGTGGATGTTCTATGACTGTGGGGGCAGTTTCTTCCTGCCTCCACTGCTCTTCCAACCTCCACTGCTTAGCACAGTCAGAAGCAATGAGGCTTGATCTTCCCCCATGATGGACTGTGAGCTGTGTGGTCTGGTCAGGAGCTGGGAATGCTCCCAAGGTGTCCCTCCCGACTTTTTAAAATGTGTGACTGCTCTTTCCACCATCCTGCCACTGACGCTGCTGCTGCTGTCACAGCCACTGGTGCCACCGCCATCACTGCCGCCACCACACTGCCTCCTCTCCACCCTGGCTTTGCCCCTCCTGCCTGTCTGGATGAGTATTTCTTCTTTATATCTTTTTTTGTTGGACTTCCATGCAGCTCAATTTTCTGGAACTTCTGGTTGTCTCTAGTTTTGAGGTAGCTGTATTCCTTCTTAGTTGTGGAGGGAGATGCAGAGTGTCTGTCTAGGCCTCCATCTTGGCCAGAAGTCCAACACTATTCTTGAGATGTTGTTTTTTTCTCTGAGTCAGATACAATTTAGGAAATACAGCATTCCCTCATTTATCATGGGTATTATGTTCTAGACCCCCACCCCCACCCCCACGATAGGTGAAAATCTGCGAAGTAGAAACCTTACATTTATTTTAGTATTTATATATATTTTAAGACTTTATAAACCCTTCCCACACACTTATAAACCATTCCCAGTCCCTTATTAACCTTTCCCACTCCCTTATTAACCTTTTCCACACTTTTATAAACACTACTTATGTTCTTAAACATATTCTACACTCTTAAATCTACATAACTTTAACAATATACGTGTACAGTACTGCAAAATCCCATGATATAGCAAAAAATCCATGATAAATAATTATATATAGTATTTTAAAAAATCCCTCGATACGATGAGGCCACGAATAGAGAGGGACTACTGTAAAAGTAATAGGAGGAGGAAAGAATGTTTCTGCAAAGGGTGAGGGAGCTTTAGAGGTCCTAACATACATACCACCTCTCCCTCTGGCACCCTTTCTCCATTCATTCATCCTTTTCACTGATCTGCAGCTACTGCAGAGGTATAGAATGTTATATAAACATAATTTCCAGTTTCAGAAGCATCAGACCAAGAAGGAAGCCTAAAGACCTCTGGCTCTACAGCCCCCAACTTCTTCCACTGCTTGATCCCTAACAAAGAGCCTTAAAGTGGGTGAGAGTCCTTACTCCAAGTTTCTATCCCTGGAGCAGCCTCATTTTATTCAAGAGACAAACACATCTACAAGCAAAGTAAAATTGAAGACAGAAGCTATACTTGTTAGTTCTTGTCATTTTCCTTCTCTCTCATATTCCAGTTATTTGCTTTATTTGTATTTCAGAGTCCTATCAGAATAGATAATATTTGGATTTAAGCTCCAAAGGGATGCAGGTAGACAGCGGGCACATTCCACATAAGGATCCAGGCATGAAGTTTGAATCAGCAATTTGACCAATGTAATTGTGGAGTTGCACTGGAAAAAAGAAACAATTTTCAAGACCCTGCTGCCAGCATATGACAGAATGGCAGCCTCTGTGCTGGTGGTATCAAAGCAATGCCACCAAGAGGCAAGCTAACCTCTCTGGCTGGATAGTTCCTATGTAGGGAAGTTTTGTTGCTATTGCTCTTGTGAAGTTTAAGTTCTTGTGGCTTTTCCCCTTTTGCCAGCCTTGCTTAGGACTGAAGGAGAGCTGAATGGTAAAGACACCCCTAAGGACAGCTATAGCAATTAGGGAAGGATCAGGCCCAAAGCTTCAGGACCAGGCAACCCCTGGAGGAGAAATAAGCCTCACAGTTAGTATCAGATCCAAAATATCTCTGATAATATTTCATTCAAATTAAGAGCTCTTCACATTGCAGTTAACTATAGAATGGCCCAGGGCCCCAAATCAGAATCAGCTTGAAACTGGTGAGCAAGAAGCAACACTGGCCTCTAAATGTGGGCAGATTAGTGTGTCCCCCATTTATGAACATGTAGGAATCTTTCTGTTCCATCCCTGCACCACTTAAGGCTTCTATCCACTTTCTGAGGCTTTGATTTTAAAGCAACAGGTGTGTGAGTCCAGTGAAATTTCTCCACTGCAGACTGTCTCAGAGCAGGCAGCACCTTCTGCCCACACACCCTGTCACCTTTGATCCTTGGCCATTTGCACTTCAGGTTTTCATTTGACCTTGTGCTCTGAGATTGCTCCAGAATCTGTGCTTTTGTGTTGTTGTTTTTTCCTATGCTCCCCTTTCCCTTTTTCCTGTGGCTCAAGTTCACTGAACATCTTCCTTTGTATGTTGGGGCAGGAGTGGGGGAACTCCTGTAGTTCATCTATTCTTAAATTATGCCTTACACAAAGATTTGAAGTAAGAAGTGCCAAAAGAAAAAAGACATAGGAAAATCTAGAAGATTTGGGGTGAAGAAAAACAAATTGGCTTCCTACTTTCCTAAACCTCAAACATCTATTTTTCTTGGCCAAGTTCTTAGTGACTCACCACAGTATTCTTATTTTGTGCCTTAAGGATAGGAAAAGGCTCTTTCCTGCTCATCACATACTTAATACAGAAATTAAAAGAAACATCCCTTTTTCTCTAGTGAGGCACTTGTTGCTGGCTGTGGAAAGACAGAGCATTCAAGAGGCCACAATCTCTAGAATCCCAAGGCCAGTTCTGAAGACAAATGTTTTGTGGATGATTCAAAAACAATTCAAGTCGGAATCAACAATCTTCCTCACATATTGTTTAAATGGTAATTCTTTGTCTTGAACTGTGCACTTTCTGAAAACAATTTCTCTAGGCTGCAGCAAGCCTAGTCTTTGGCTATGAGGCCCAGAGGTCTAACTTCTTCACCCAAAGCTTGCAAAATGTTTATGGTGAACTAAGATCCCTTCCACAGATCACTCTGATGCCCCATCTGACTTCTCCACCAGCTTCCCTCTGCCTGATTCATTGTGCAGATTTCTTTCTGCTGTAGTGGATACTCCCTAGTTACCTACCATAATACTGGGCCTTGCAGGTGTATAGCATATTTGTAATGCTTGTTCATACACTTCCAGGAAAAAATTCATAAAACACAATCTTATGTGTAATTTTCATGAATGTTAAATGCTTTGTCCTGAACTTTAAGATAGTGTATCAATTGAAATATGCTGGAATTACTTCACCTCATGGATATGTACTGTTATAGATTATGTTCATTTTTAAATTAATTTCAAAGCCAGCTGTTATTTTTGCTAAAAGTAATCCTTGATGGTATACTTTAGCAACTACTACTTAAAACTTTAAAGAGACAACTAGCTGTACAATATGGGTACTTAAAAAAGACAATGTTTGTATTATTGTTATATTTGTGCTTAAGTCTTTTTAATTATATTGCCTTCAGCACTTAATAAAAATAAACTTTAAGGATAAAATATTTACATAATGTTGGGGTTTTGAGTAACTTATTTTTTTTTTTCTTTTTCCTACTAGATTGATATAGTTATCTCTACAGCAATGGTAAAATTGAAAGGCAAGTTCTTTTCTTACAGGGTTTTGTTGGATGTTCTTGATGGTAATGCAAGAACTTATGTAATTTTTTTCTTAATTTTTAATTTATTGATTTGAGAGAGAGAGAGAGAGATGTTGATTTGTTGTGCCACTTATTGATGCATTCATTGGTTGACTCTTGTATGTGCCATGACTGGGGACTGAACCCCAACCTTCCTGTACACAGATGACACTTTAACCAACTAAGCTACCCAGCAAGGGCTGAAGGGGCTCTGCAATCTTAACACAAGAAGAAGGCTCCTGTAACTGGAGGGTTGTCTCTTCTGACCATCAGACAGCTGGGCAGGAAGGGGTACCTCCCTAGCCCACTTAATGATCTATCCAAGTCAACTTGGACAGTCACAGCTTGAAGGAAGTATCTCTTTCAAAGTGAACACATACCTGACTCCACCCCCTATTTTCCCTTATTCCAGTGGAATGTTAGTACTTTTAAAAAGTCAGGTTGTAATTTTTCTCTTTTTCCATTTTTTGAATGGAATTGAGAGAGTGATTATATCCAGCATGGAAGGAAGGAAGGAAGGAAGGAAGGAAGGAAGGAAAGAAAGAAAGAAAGAAAGAAAGAAAGAAAGAAAGAAAGAAAGAAAGAAAGAAAGAAAGAAAGAAAGAAAGAAAGAAGAAAGAAAAGAGAAATAAAGGAAGAAAGGAAGGAAGGAAGGAAGGAAGGAAGGAAGGAAGGAAGGAAGGAAGGAAGGAAGAAAAGAAGGAAGGAAGGAGAAGGAGAGAAGGAGACTTAGCCTACACCATTTACTCCTAATTAGGATACATCAGAAAATTTGAAACCTTGGAAATGTTCCTCAAGTCCTAGAGAAATACAAATAATAAATATATATATTCAAACTCTTTCCACTAATGCTAAAAATAAGGGAGCTAGTGTTCCAATAAGAGAAAGACCTCACTTGCATGTTTTTAAGAACTTATCACTGTCAATTTTAGCTTGATGGAAGTACTGCCACATGTCAGAGATAATGCCACAATGCCATATGTTCACCAAAACTAATTTATTTTCCTTCTGGACATACAGGAAGACTTTATTTCCCAGTTTCTTTTTCAATGAGTTTGGGGTCATGAGTCTGAATTCTATCCAGTGAAATACAAGTGGGAATTTTGTATGCCACTTCCAGGACTGTCACAACCCTTTCTTCTACTGAGCAATCTTTAACATCTCTGTTCCTTTTTACAGAAACCTTAGGACCACATACTGTCATTACAAGAGAGCAAGAGCTGGAATTTCTGAAAGACTGCATGAGATGATGTCCTCTCCCCCAAGAACCATATTGGATTGTGACAGAGGTGAACAAGAAATAAGTATTTAAGATTTAAGGGCTGCTTGTTATAGCAGCTAGCATTACTAACCCCAACCTGCTATATTCTAGCAGACATGTTCTCTGTGTTGTTTGTTTTTTGCCTTACCCATAGCCATCATTTTAAGATAAAAATTATGAAAATTACTTCATCTGCCTAAGTACTTTTTCATTTTCCTAACTGATATTTCTCCCTTTGCCTCTTCCTTTGTCCCTGCCTCCCCAATGCACACACATACATACACCTTTATTTTTACACATCCTTTTTCCAGTTTTGAAATAGCAAGTAGGCCTGACATACTTGGGCTTTAAAGTACATCAATCAATTTCATAGATATAGGCAAAATCCATTCCTTAGAAAAAAATTTTTAGAGCAAGAAATGTATTTTGCTCTCTCTAGTCACAGAGTGAAGTTAACGGCATAGTTACTTGTGATGAGGCTGAATAAAAGGGAGAAATTTTCTATCCCTGTTCACTGTCATTTTCTTCCTTTCTAACTTCCACTTCTAAATTGTTGCATTAACCTAGCAGCTACCCACTGATCACTACTGTAGTGAGATCATTCAAGAAAGGGACCCCGACCCTGGCTGCTGTGGCTCAGTGGATTGAGTGTTGGCCTGCGAGCCAAGTGTCACTGGTTCAATTCCCAGTCAGGGCACATTACTAGGTTGCACGTCAGATTCCCAGTTGGGGTGCAAGTGAGAGGCAACCACACAGTGATATTTCTCTCCCTCTCTCTCTCCTTTCCCCTATCTCTAAAAATAATAAAATAAATAAACAAACAAATAAAATAATTTTTTTTAAAAAAGAAAGAAAAAGAAAGGGACACCAATGCTTATTCCATTTTTATCCTCAATACTTGGCACCTATTAGGTGCTCGGTATATTGGTTATTTTTAGTGATAAGATTATAAACCAGGAAGGTAGTCAGCTTTGACTCTGTCAAGAGGAATTAGGGCAATTTCTTGGGACTAGAACCACTGCTTGGCCCATCTCTTGGTCCATACTTATCTGAATCCCAGCTCTGACACTTAAAGGAAATAAAATTTTAAATATAAATACTATCTTTTGGAGGAAAAGATGGCAGTGGAGTAAGTAGCAGTGTTGTCTGCTTGCTCCCATAGTGGAAGGATTTAGAGTACAAACACAGAGTGGAGAGTGAATGAGAGCAGCTTTCAGAGGGCAAAAGGGACAGGAGCATGGGAAGAGTATAGGAGAGAGCATAAACCATGGCCGACACTCTTCAAGTGGAGCCACTGGGCTTCCCATCCCAGCAGCACCACTGCACCACATAGAGTCAGCTGCTGATTGGCTCATTAGCTGGGATCTGTTTGGAAACAGCGCTCCTCCTGTAGGCTCCCTGACCAGTGGCATCCAGGAAGGAGTCAGAAAGAAGGTTTGGTGAAACAGTAGGAGACGCCAGAAGACAGAGGCTAGCCCTGACTGTGAGAAACTGTGTGAATTGAGACTTGGTAGGGACCTCTAGGCATGTGCGTGTGCACATAGGCTGCACCAAACAAAAGCATAGAACAGAGCCTCAGAGAGGGGTCCACACAGTAGAACCCAAGACTTGGTAGGGACCCCCTGGCTGGTAACCGTGCCAAAAAAGGCTCTGCTAAACAAAAACACAGACCAGTGCTGAAGTTTTGAAACCAGGCAGAGACTTTATTGGAAGAAGAGCTGAAACAAGACCCTTGATTGGGCAAGGACTATGGGCATGCATACCAGCTCACCAGCAAAGTACCATTGCTAAACAAAAATGAAGAGTGGTAGAGGGTACCACAGGACCAGTGGGGAAGACCCAACTCAGTGCAGCTCACAGTGGAGAACTCTAGTAAGGGGAATGTTTGGCAGACCCATGAATAAGAGAATAGCAACCCCAGAATCCAGCTAGATCTCCTCACAGACAGTCAACCAGAAAGGAAGATATGAAAACCATGGAATTTTGAATAGGGTCAGATCCAGAAAGAGAAGGAAGTGGTAAAAAACAAATATTACTGGGATAACTTCCACTGCGGTATTCTTCATGAGTTATTTTATTGTCCTCCCAATTTATTCATTTTAAGTCACTAGCTGTTATATTATAGTTTATTACAAATATCAGATGTTGCTTCTTCTTTTTATTACCCCAGTTTAACATCCAATATCCTCTTCTTACTTTGGCCTTAAATTCTATATTCTATCCCACTATGACTAGTATCCATTCTTTCAACTCAAATTTCAAAATTTATCCCTTTCACTCCTCATTCTTAGTATACCTACACCCTCTATCATCTCAAATTAACTTCCCTTTTCTTTGGGCACCTCGTAAACTTTTATTTCTTTCTCTTTTCTCTTTTATTCTTATCTCAGCTATATTAATTATAGCCCAAAGGTTGTCCATAGTACTGGGGAAAAGCTATTTCTTTTATCTGTTTCCTACCTTCTTGTCCTCTTCTTCTTCTTAATATTTTTTCTGTTTATGTTCCCTCTTGCACTAAATATATATACTATAACTCTTTTATAAACCACTACAATATGCTTCCTCTCACTTACTTTATTCTGCCTTCTTCCCTGCTTTTTTCAACATACAATGTAAATTTTACTTACGGTCTTTCATTGCCTTGTCCCTAGTCGCCACTATTATTAATCTTCCACTTTCTCTCTCAAAAATCATCTTTCTTTCAGTTAGACAACCCTTATATGTTTTTACTTTAGTATAATAGTCTTAATCTATTTACATCTATATTAATACTGGCTCATTTGCAGCTGATAGTGTGATTGGGGTGGGGGGTATTTTTGAGGGCATGGGTTTCTTGCCTGGGTTGTGTGTTTATGTTTTAATATCATCTCTACAAAATAACTCAAGATGTGGCGGGCAGAGTGACTCATTCAACTAGCCATGGGGAAGGTTCCAACAAAGAGTAACAGAAATACAACGAGCGAGCTTAAACAAATGGTATAAAGGGCATCCTAAGAACATCAAACTCAGGACATCAAAAAGACTGCACCACTGAATTCCCCAGGTCTTCTATACAGAGTCTCATACCACAAAGGCAGGAAATTGAAGCAGACAAATCTAAGAAACAAAAACAAACAAGAAGAGCGACCTAAAATGGGGAGAAAAAGAAACTATACCCCAATGAAAAGAAAAGAGGAATCCCCAGAAAGAGTGCTCGATGAAAAAAAGGCAAGCAAGCTAACAGACATGGAATTCAAAAGAATGATTATAAGGAAGCTCAATGAACTCCAAAAACACAGAGAAAACTCTGATGACCTCCAGAACTCCAGGGAAACTAAAAAGAACTCCAGGGAAACTACAATGAACTCCAGGGATGCAACAACGAACTTATATGGAAATCGTCGGCAGCCGTCCGTCTCGAGAGACGATGGTGTAGCTTCTTAAGAGTCTGTCTGCACCGCCGAGAATGGCTGTGCAGTCCGACTCAGGAGTGACATGGTATCTGTCTCCTCCCGTGTTGAATCGACATCATGCGATGACGCTGAAGCTACAGAGCCTGGGCAGGGTGATATGGAGGGTCTGCTGTTGCCCATGCAGCAGACCCCCCCTCTCTTCGCAGCTGAAGGGTCCAAGGGAAAGACGGAGTCGATACAGCTTGGGTTCAGGTGCGCCGCATATGTATATGGAAATACACCAGCCTTAAAAAGGACATAGAAACTATCAATAAGAGCCAGGAGTAAATGAAGAGTATAATTTCTGAACTTAATAATACAGTAAAAGGAATCAAAAGCAGGCTAAAGGAATCAGAGGACCAGATAAGCAAGCAGGAGAACAACATAGGAAAAAAAAAAGTCCGAGACAGTGAAACAAAATGAAAAAAAGACTAAAAAAGAATGGAGAGAATTTAAGAGAGCTGTAGGACAACATGAAATATGACAATATCTGTATCACAGGAATACCAGAGGGAATACCAGAAGAGGAACAAGAGATAGAAAACCTGTTTGAAAAGGAAATGACAGAAAACTTCCCTGATTTAGAGGAGAAAATGTCACACAAGTCCAAGAAGCATAGAGGGTCCCAATGAAAAGAAACCCAAAGAGGCCCATACCAAGACACATCATAACAGAAATGGCAACATTCAAAGACAGAGAGAATCCTAAATGCAGCAAGAGAGAAACAGCAAAAAACATACAAGGGAGCTCCGATAAGGCTATCAGCAGATTTCTCAACAGAAACACTACAAGCTAGAAGGGAATGGCAAAAAAGATTTCAAGCAATGAAAAACAAAGGCCTACATCCCAAACTACTCTAACCAGCAAGGCTCTCATTCAAAATGGAAGGTGAAATAAGAAGATTCCCAGACAAAAGAAAGCTAAAAGAATACATTTCCATCTCACCAGCACTGGGAGAGATGCTAAAGGGATTGTTTTAAAAAGACAAAGAAAAAGGGAAAAGTGGAAAAGAACACAGGTAAAAAGGGGAAAAAATCACAATGAATAAGTTTCTATCAATATTAAACCTATGTAAGTGGATTAAATACTCCAATAAAAAGGAATAGAGAAGCTGAATGGATATGAAAACATGACCCATATATATGCTATCTACAAGAGACCCACCTCTGAACAAAAGATCCACACAGACTGAAAATGAAGGGATGGAAAAAAGTATTTCAAGCAAACTGACATGAAAAAAGCAGGGGGAGCAATACTTATATCAGACAAAATAGAATTTACAACAAAGGCCATAAAAAATAAAAATAAAAGGGTATTTCATAATACTTAAGGGAACAATCCATCAAGAAGATATAACCCTTGTATACATATATGCACCAACATAGGAGCACCTAAACATATAAGAAAAACCTTGGAAGACTACAAGAAGGATATTGACTGCAACACACTCATAGCAGGTGACACTAACACCTCATTGTCAACAATGGAAAGATCTTCAAAGCAAATAAACTACAAGAATATTGAGGCATTAAAAAACACTCTAGAACAAATAGACTGAATTGATATATATAGAAATTTTCACAACAAAGAAGCAAAATATTTTTTTTCAAGAGCACGTAGAACATTTTCAAAGATAGACCAAATGGTAGAGCACAAAACAAGCCTCAACAAATTCAAAAAAAAAATGAAATCATATCAAGCATCTACTCAGATCACAATGGCTTGAGACTGGAAAGCAATCTCAAGGGAAAAACTAAAAAATATCCAAATTCATGAAGAATAAATAACATGCTATTAAATAATGAGTGTGTTAACAATGAAATCATGGAAGAAATAAAAAAGTTTCTGGAAACAAATGATAATGAACACACAACAGCTCAAAACCTATGGGACACAGTAAAGGCAGTTTGAGAGGGAAGTTGATAGCAATACAGGCATACCTAAAAAGGACGGAAGAATCTCAAATAAAAAACCTAACCCTACATCTACAAGAATAAGTGGGATTCATCCCAGGGATGCAAGGATGGTTTAATATTTGCAAATCAATAAGCATATTATACCATATAAACAAAATGAAAGACAAAAGTCATATGATCATATCAATAGATGTTGAAAAAGCATTTGATAAAACACAACACCCATTTATGATGAAAACACTCAGAAAAGTGGGAAGAGAGGGAGTATACCTCAACATGAAAAAGCCATATATGAGAAACTGATAGCCAACATCATACTCAGTGGCCAAAAACTGAAAGCATTCTACCTAAGATCAGGAACAAGACAAAGAAGGCCACACTCTCCACTCCTATTCAACATAGTGTTGGAAGTTCTAGTCATAGCACTCAGACAAGAAAAAGAAATAAAAGGCACTCAAATTGGAAAAGAGGAAGTAAAACTGTCACTATTTGCAGACGACATGACAGTGTGCATAGAAAACCCTACAGACTCCAAGAAAAAAGTACTTGACCAAATAAGTGAATTTGGCAAAATAGTAGGGTACAAAGTCAATATTCCAAAATCTAATGCATGTCTGTACACCAACAATAAAACGTCACAGGTAGAAACTAGAAAAAAAAATCACATTTACTATAGCAACAAGAAAAATAAAGTACCAAAGAAAAAACTTAACCAAGGAGATAAAAGATCTGTACTCAAAAAACTGTGTAACACTGATGAAAGAAATTAAGGATGATACAAATAACTGGAAGCATATACCATGTTCATAGATGGGAAGAATCAACATCATAAAATGTCCATACTACCCAAAGCAATTTATAGATTCAACACAATCCCTATTAAAACACTAATGACATATTTCACAGACTTGGATCAAATACTTCAAAAATTTATATGGAACCAATAAAGACCCCGAATAGCAACAAAAATCGTGAAGAAGAACATTGTAGGAGGAACCCCAATACCTGATACCAAACTATACTACAAGGCCACTGTAAGCAAGACAGTCTGGTACTGGCATAAGAACAGACATATAGATCAATGGAACAGAATAGAGAACCCAGAAATAAACCCAGGTCTACATGGTCAACTAATACTTGACAAAGGGGGAAGGAACATAAAATGGAGTGAAAAGAGCCTCTTCAAAAATTGGTATTGGGAGAACTGGACAGAGACGTCCAAAAAAATTAAACTAGACCACCAACGTACACCATAAATCATTAAAATCAAGATGGATCAAAGACTTAAATGTAAGCTGTGACACCATGAAAGTCCTGGAGGAAAACATAGACAGGAAAATTTTAGATATCCCACACAGCTATATTTTCACCAATATATCTCCTAAGGCAAGGGAAATATAGAACAGAATAAACAAATGGGACTATATCAAATTAAAGAGTTTCTGCTCAGCAAAGAAAAACATCAGCAAAATGAAAAGAGAATCAATCATATGGGAAAATATATCTGCCAATGATACCCCAGAGAAGGGACTGATCTCCAAAATACATAAAAAAAACTTATATTACTCAACACGAAGAAGACAGACAACTGAATTAAAAAATTGGCAAAGGACCTGAACAAACACTTCTCCAAAGAGGACGTACAGAGGGTCCATAGGCATGTGAAAGATTGCTCAACATCACTAGCCATCAGAGAGATGCAAATAAAAACCACCAGTCAGAATGGCCATCATCAACAAATCAACAAATAACATGTGCTCACAAGGATGTGGAGAAAAAGAAACCCTAGTGCACTCATGGTGGGAATGCAGACTGGTGTAGCCACTGTGGAAAATAATATGGAATCTCCTCAAAGAACTAAAAATGGAACTGCCTTTTGATCCAGCAATTCCAGTGCTGGATTATATCTGAAGAATCCTGAAACCCCAATTCAAAAAAACCTATGCAACCCTATGTTTATAGCAGCACTATTTACAATAGCCAAATGTTGGAAACAACCTAAGTGCCCATTTCTAGATGAGTGGATCAAAAAACTGTAGTACATTTACACAATAGAGTGCTATGTGGCAGAAAGAAAGAAGAAATTTTTACCATTTGCAAGAACATGGATGGAACTAGAGAGAATTATGCTTAGCAAAATAAGCCAGGCAATGAAAGAAAAATACCATATGACATCAACTAATACAGGAGACTAATGAACAACACAAACAAGTGAACAAATGGAGCCAGAAATATGTGAAAAAGGAGCAGACTAACCGTGACAAGGGGGAAGAGGGAAGGGAGAGAAGGTGGGGTAGAAGAGGTCTAGTCAAAGAACATGTATAAATGATACTTGGACATGGACAATGAGATGGGGATTGACTGTGGGAGAAGTGGTGGGCAGGGTGTGGAGAATCAATGGGAGAAAAATGGGACAACCACAACAGAAAAGGAAACAAAAATTTTAAGTGGAGGGAAAAAATGAAAGCAAAATAAATTGAAATGAGCAAGCATATCCCCCTAAAAAAAAAAAAAAAAAAAACCTCACATGTAGGAAAGTGAACAAAAGAAAATATAAAATATGAAAATGCAATTTTAGTGAATATTAGAAGGACAAAGATTTTCCTTCACACTGTATATTTTTCTCCCTACCTGATTCCTACAGAATTTGGCATTCTGAAGAAGTAAGTAATGACATAAGTTTCTTTGCATAAATCTAATAAGATCAGTTGTTCATAGACATTTGTTAACCAAGACTTTGACTGGAATGTCATGCCTAAAGGAGACATGCTTGGGCTCTGGTTGTTACCAAAAAGCCCTGAGGAACTGGTATTGACTTTCATGGGTAATAAAAGCCCACGAGCAAAAAGGCGTGGTACCTTGGTTGGTTGTACAGTTCATGGCAATCTTTCCAGGGAAGAAACGAAGGTTGCTTTCCTGAAAGATAGCTAGAAGGAACCTTAAGGCACAATGGAAAACCTGAAGGACTTGGAAAAGACAGGTGTTTACAGGCAAAGCTGAATGGCAGATATGTGGTTCAGCTTCTGTGCCCTGAAGGGCAGACTGAAAGTTACCCTAAAGGTCCTTTGTTTAAGTTTCTGCAAAGCAGACTTAAAGATCATATGTGATCGTTTTCTGCTCTTGTTGTGTTTATGCAAACAGGATAAATTAAAACTGGACTTAATGCAGTCCCTTTAATGACAAGGAGGGTAATCTTAGGGAGAAAAATCGCGATTCAAGGAAAAGCACAATGCTCAGTGGTAGACTATAAAGTAGTGCAGCTAACTGTCTTTAAAGTTTATTTTCATTTAAATTTTGCTTTCATTTAAAGTTTGTTTTCATTTGAAAGTTAAACTAGGTTTGTGACATCATCAAAGATGCTTAATTTACAGACAAAAAGAATGTCAAATGCCTTGCAACTGGATGTCTTCCCAATAAGACAGTCTCACAGATTTAGAGACTGGTTTGTTAGTTATGTTGCTTTAATTAACATGTATTTTCTGGTTTCATAGGGCTTAAGACTATGATCTCATTACCCAAGTGATAGTACCTATAGGCCTCACTTAATGGCGTGGGGGCAAGCAATGGGTGAAAAAGTGAGACAACTGTAATAGAAAGAAACAATAATTAAATTTAAAAAATACCACCTTTTAATTTATCTGGAAATAATATCTCTTTCTTTTCCTTTCTCTAAATAAAAAAAGGAGAGGAGGAGGAAGAGGAGGAGAAAGAAAAGGAAAACATGGAAAAAGTTCATTTTCCTCTCAAAATAGAAAATAGGGGTTTCAAGTGCTTGCAATGTCTGCTTCTTAAAACTCACATTTATAATAAGCAGAATAGTAAAGTCAGGTAATGGAAGCAAAGAGGAAATGAAAAACTAGGAGTAAAAATTGCATTTGCTTAATATAAATGTAAAACTAAAGGTTCCACTTTCATTCTCCAGTGTTAGTTTTGGAAACCTTCATAGTAGAAAATCCACTTGAAATATGTTTTCCTTTGGATCTATTTTTAAATGAAAAAGAAACCTTACTCCTTTGGTATATGTATGTAGAAGATACAGTGTTAACCTAAGTTAAGTGAGGAGACTAAAGGCAATTTATCAGTGACAGAGCTCAACACCAGAGGGGGAATTATATATGTTTTTTAACAAAATTTCTATTTTTAATTCCTAATTGGCTTTTCCACTGGGATTTTTTCTAGTATTAAAATTTTTTTTTAAAAAAATAATTGTTCCAAAAAGCTCAGACCAATGTATGAAAAAAATCATCATTTATTGATACAAATAAGAAACTCTAGAATATCTGAGGACTTTCCTGCTATGGTATCAAGTTATAAGAGACATCAAAACCAAGGCCTGCTTTTGTGTTTCTCCTTGTTGCCAGGGGAAAAAATACAACTCTTGGAATCATCAGAATATCCATGAGGAGCGCTACCCTGTCCTTTAGAAATATCTGGTAGAATTTCTGCCTACTGATTTTTCACTGTCTCTAACCTTCGTGCTCTTATTTCTTTCCCCATTTCCATTGGTCTCTCTATCTGCCTATTCATATGGTATTTCTCCATTTCTTTAACTCTCACTTCCATTTTAAAAGTCCTAGAAGAAAACATAGACAGGAAAATCTCAGATATCCTGCATAGCAGCATTTTCACTGATATATTTTGTAAGGCAAGGGATATAAAGAACAGAATAAACAAACGGGACTACATGAGACTAAAAAGGTTTTGTTCAGCAAAAGAAAAAACTAGCAAGGTGAAAAGGGAACCAACCATATGGGAAAATATATTTGCCAATGATACCTCAGACAAGGGACTGATCTCCAAAATATATAAATAAGATACAACTCAACACCAAGAAGACAGACAACTGAATTAAAAAATGGGCAAAGGACCTGAATAAACACTTCTCCAAGGAGGACACACAGAGGGTCCATAGACATATGAAAGAATGTTCAACATCACTAGCCTTGCGTAAGTTCCAGCAAAGCAGAACTACAGATCATAAGTGATCATTTGCTGCTCTTGTTGCATTTATGCAAATGAACAGGATAAATTAAAAATGGACTGAATGCAGTTCGTTTAATGACAAGGAGGGTAATCTCAGGGAGAAAAATTGTTATTCAAGGAAAATCACAATGATCAGTGGCAGACTATAAAGTAGTGCAGCTGACCATCTTTAAAGTTTCTTTTCATTTAAAATATGTTTTCATTTGAAAGTTAAACTATGTCTGTGGTATCATCAAAGATGTTTAATTTACAGGCAAGAAGAATGTCAAATGCCTTGCAACTGGATGTCTTTCCAATTACAGTCTTACATATTTAGAGACTTGTCTGTGGGTTATGTTATATAAATCAACATGTGTTTTCTGTTTTCAAAGGGCATAAGCCTATGATTTCATTACCTGAGTGATTGTCAGTTGATATAAACCTCACTTAATCCTGTCTGCAGCACTGCCTCCTGAGACTCTACGGTTTGGCTGAACTAAGTGGCTGGGTTGGTGAAGTATGGGGTGGTCTGTGGACTTCACTTTACAAAACCGATTTCTCTTTTCTATCCTAATGGGTTGGACAGAAAGGGCCCAGAGATCTAAGAGGGGGGAAAACCTAAAATATTTCCCTCAACCCAAACTAAGTATAATGGGCAAAAGAGTTTTGGACAGGTGAGATGTGCCTGGCACACCTTCCTCCAAAGAAGCCCTTCTTTTCCCTAACATGGGATATTGAAAAATTAATCCCTGCCCTCTGTTATCTAGTGGTTATGGATTGAATGATGTCTTTTAACCCTGTTGCCAAATCTATTGCCCCCAGAATACAACAAGGATGCCATTCTGTTAAACCAAGCACGTCATTGTCCGGGAAGAGCCCACTGACCTTGAGTCTGAAATATCCTTCCCTGTGTGGAAAGGCCACCCTCCCTTCAAACACCCACTCTTATTAGGGATTTCTGGACCCCAGGGTAGGTAGGACAACGACCAGATCCAGCTTGAAGCAGCTAGAGGAGCATGAGACCTTTGCCATTGTCCTTTATAAGATTATAAAGGGTCTGAAGTCTGAGAGAGGGAAATTGTTACTCTTTATTTTTATAAATTTTAATTAATTAAAAAAAATATATAGGAAAGGGCGAAGCCAGAGAATCTATGCATGACCCATGGGCATGGACTGGGTGTGTTGAGATTGCTGGGGGAGGAGGGGTACTGGAAAGAGGGGAGCAAAGGGGAAAAAATTGGAACTATTGTAACAATATATTCACTAAAATATATGTAAAAAAACAACAACAATGACACCAAGGAATAAATCAAGAAGTTTCCAGAAACAAATGATAATGAACACACAACAGCCCCAAACCTATGGGACACAGCTATAGCAGTCCTGAGAGGGAAATTCATAGCAATACAGACTTACCTGAAAAGTATAGATCTCAAATAAAAAATCTAACCCTACAGCTATAAGAACTTAAAAAACACAATAAACAGAGCATAGGAGGAGTAGAAGGAAGGAAGTCATCAAGATCAGAGCAAAATTAAATGACATAGAGACTAAACAAACAATTCAAAATATCAACAAAATTAGGAGCCGGTTCTTTGAAAAGATAAACAAAATCGACATGCCTTTAGCCAGGCTCGTCGAGAAAAAAAAGAGAGAGGACCCAAATAAACAAAATAAAAAATGAAAGAAGAGAAATTAAAACTGATATCACAGTAACACAAAGGATTATAAGAAATTACTACAAAAACTGTAGGGCAAGAAACTGACAACCTTGATAAAATGGACAAATTTCTAGAAATATATAATCTTCCTAACTGAATCAAGAAGAAGCAGAAAGCCTGTACAGACCGATAACCAAAAGTGAAATTGAAACAGTAATCAAAAAAACTCCTTCGCAGACAAAAGCTCTGGATCAGATGGCTTCACCGGTGAATTTTACAAAACATTTAGGAAAGAACTAACTCCTATCCTTCTCAGACTATACAAAAAATCCAAGAAGATGGAAGACTTCCAAACTCTTTCTATGTAGCCAGTATTACTGTAATTCCAAGACCAAGCCAAGGCACAAGAAAGAAAGAAAACTACAGGCCAATATCAATGATGAACATAGATGCTAAAATCCTCAACAAAATATTGGCAGGCCTGATCCAGCAACACATTAGAAAGATCATACAACACAATCAAGTGGGATTCATCTCAGAGATGCAAGGATTATTTAATATTTACAAATCAATAAATGTAATACACCACATAAACAAAAAGAGACAAAAGTCACATGATCATATCAATAGATGCAGAAAAAGCATTTAATAAAGTACAACACCCATTTATGATGAAAACATTCTGAAAAATGAGAATAGAGGGAGCATACCTCAACATAATAAAGGCCATATATGAGAAACCCAAAGCCAACATTATACTCAATGGACACAAACTGAAAGCATTCCCCATGAGATGAGGAAAAAGACAAGGATGCCCACTCTCCCCACTCCTGTTCAACATAGCATTTGAAGTTCTAGCCATAGCAATCAGACAAGAAAGAGAAATAAAAGGCATCCAAATTGGAAAAGAGGAAGTAAAACTGTCATTATTTGCAGATGACATGATAGTGTACATAGACAACCCTTTAGACTCTACGAAAATAATTACTTGATATACTAAGCGAATTCAGCAAAATATCAGGGTAGATAGTCAATATTCAGAAATCAAAGGCATTTCTGTACACCAACAATAAAATATCAGATAGAAACTAGAAAAATGTCCCATTTACTATAGCAAAGAGAAAAATAAAGTACCTAGGAATAAACTTTTTACCAAAAAGTAGAAGATCTGTACTTGGAAAACTACAGAACACTGAAGAAAGAAATTAAGGAAGATACAAATAAATGAAAGTATATACCATATTCATGGATGGGAAGAATCAACATCATTAAAATGTTCATAATACCCAAAGCAATTTATAGATTCAATACAACCACTATTAAAATACTTGTGTTATATTTCACAGACCTAGAACAAATACTTCAAAAATTTATATGGAACCAAAAAATACCCTGAATATCCACAGCAATCTTGAGACAGAAGAACACAGTAGGAGGAATCACAATACCTGACATCAAAGTATACTACAAAGCCATTGTAATCAAAACAGCCTGGTAGTGGCATAAGAACAAACATATTAAATAATAGTACAGAATAGAGAGCCCAGAAACAAACCCTGGTCTATATGGTCAACTAATATTTGACAAGGGGGAAGGAACGTAAAATGGAGAGAGGAGCATTTTCAACAAATGATGCTTGGAGAACTGGACGGGGATGTGCAAAAAAAGAAACTAGACCACCAACTTACACCACACAGCAGAATAAACTCAAGTGGATCAAAGATTTAAATGCAAGCCATGACACCATGAAAGTCCTAGAGAAAAATTTAGGCAGGAAAACGTCAGATATCCCACATAGCAACCTTTTCACTTATATATCTTCTAAGGCAAGGGAAATAAAGGAAAGGATAAATAAATAGGGCTACACCAAACTAAAGAGTTTCTGCTCAGAAAAATAAAATCAGCAAGATGAAAAGGGAACCAACCATATGGGGAAATATATTTTCCAATGATACCTCAGACAAGGGACTGATCTCCAAAATATATAAAGAACTTACACATCTCAACAGAGAGAAGACAGCCCAATTAAAAACTGGGCAAAGTACCTGAACAAACACTTCTCTAAGGAGGATACACAGAGGGTCCATAGGCATATGAAAAAATGCTCAAGATCACTAGCCATCAGAGAGATGCAAATAAAAACCACAATGAGATACCACCTCTCACCAGTCAGAATGGCCATCATCAACAAATCAACAAACAAGTTCTGGCAAGAATGTGGAGAAATGGGAATCCCAGTGCACTGTTGGTGGGAATGCAGACTGGTGCAGCCACTATGGAAAACAGTATGGAATTACCTCAAAAAACTAAAAATGGAACTGCCATTTGAACCAGTGATTCCACTGCTAGGATTATACCCGAAAAATCCTGAAACCCTAATTCAAGAGAACTTATGCACCCCTATGTTCATAGCAGCCCTGTTTACAATAGCTAAGTGCTGGAAACAGCCTAGGTGCCCGTCTGTGGATGAGTGGATCAAAAAACTGTGGTACATCTACACAGTGGAATACTATATAGCAGAAAGAAAGAAGGAACTCCTGCCATTTGCAACAACATGGATGGAATTAGAGAGAATTATGCTTAGTGAAATAAGCCAGGCAAAGAAAGCAAAATACCACATGATATCACCCAATACAAGAAACTAAAGAGCAACACAAACAAACGAACTAAATAGGCAAAGACTAGAATAGTAGTCAGTAGGGGGGAGGGGGGAGGGGGGCGGGAGAGAAGGGAGATAAGTAAGGGAAGGGTCAGGTCAAGGAACGTATATGATTGACTCATGGACATGGACAACGGGGAGGGATATAATTGTGGGAGAAGGGATGGGCTGGGAGGGGGGAGCAATGGGGGAAAAATGGGACAACTGTAATTGAATAACAAAAAAATAAAATAAAATAAAATAAAAAAAAAGAAAAACAGTATGGGATTTCCTCAAAAAACTAAAAATGGAACTGCCTCTTGAACCAGCAATTCCAGTACTAGGATTATACCCAAAGAATCCTGAAACCACAGTTCAAAAGAACTTATGCATCCCCATGTTCAGAGTAGCACTATTTACAATAGCTAAATGCTAGAAACATCCTAAGTGCCCATGTGCAGATGAGTGGATTGAAAAACTGTGGTACATTTACACAATAGAATACTATGCAGTAGAAAGAAAGAAGGAACTCCTGCCATTTGTGATAACATGGATGCAACTAGAGAGAATTATGCTTAATGAAACAAGCCATGAAATGAAAGAAGAATACCATATGCTATCACCTAATACAGGAAACTAATGAACAACACAAACAAATGAGCAAAATTGAACCAGAGACATGTAAACAAGGAACAGACTAACAGTTATCGGGGTGGGGGGTGGAGTGAAGGGGGGTTAGTAGGGGAAGGTTTTAATAAAGGAACTAGTATAAATAACTCATGGACATGGACAACAGGCTGGGGTTGACTGTGGGAGAAGGGGTAGGCTGGATGCGGGGAAACAATTGGGGAAAGAGTGGGACAACTCTAATAGAAAAACAATAAAAATAAATTTAAAAAAAAGAGACATGTACATATAAAACATAGTGTCACCATTGCCCATTTTGAGTTTTCCATAGTAATAAAGAAGAATATTGGCATTTATGGTAGAAAGTAACAGATATATATAAAATTTAATACTAGAAAGAAAATTATAGATGGGAAAGCAATATAGGCACATTACAAGCATTGTTTTATATAATTCTTATAACAACCTTGTTGATAAATTAGAAAAGTGAACCTCTAGTGCAGTTGAGTTGCCCTTGCAAAGGAGCAGAACCAGGATTTTGAGCCCAGTATATTCATCTTCAAATTCATGTTTCAACAGCAATAACACACTACCTATCAAATTTACCTTATCAAGTTCAACTTACTAAATTTCCAAATAAGAAAACTGAGACCCAAAGGTGTGAAGTGGCTGTCCAGAGTTATATGCTCTTTTCTTCTGCCTGACTTTGGAATGGCCTTCATTCTGTTTTATATAAAATCTCCAAGACACAACAATTACATGCATAGGAAGAAAAGCAGTCTGAATGACACATGCAAGAGATATTTTTACCTAAAAGCAGGAATTGGGCCACTTGCAGCCTCTAAAAGATCAAAAGACCCTTGGAGATGTTCTTCCTTACCACCAGCTCCTTATCCCAACCAATAGCTGACAGGCTTCCTTTTTAGGCTGGGACAGTGGAAAGGCAAAGAAATTAAACTAAGTAGCCTTTGTGAAACTACAGAAAAGTAAGGCTTGGGGTGTGGAGGCAACATCCCCAGGGAGCATGGCTTGAAGTGGACCATTTGAGTAATGAGGGAAGAGACAGTGCCCAAGCATATGGATGCCTCTGTGCAGATAAACTGGTCTTGGCTGAATATAGTTCTTATAAACCTAAGGTGTCTTAGTTTTCCAGATGGCCATTCCCACTTGTTCAGCTGCCCAGACTTCTGTTGCCAGATATCTGATTTCCACTATCTGCATGTGAGGCCAATGGCTAGTCTCAAGAGAGGTCCTTGAGAACAGCTTTGTCGGGCCTAAAATCTACTGCTAAGCTACTGAGTTTTCCTCACTTATACACCAGTGTTTCCCATGCTGACAAACAGGGTATAAAGATGGGTGGCCAGAGACAAACCCAATGCAGCCAGATGGCCCTTTCATCACAATTCAAACTACCTCCAAGTTAGCCTGACCATGGTACTGAGCTTCTGTTCAGCTGTTCAGGGATCCTTCCTCAAGGGCCATAGTCCTTTCCTTTAATCTCAGCTTAATTACTAAGTTTTAGTTATGTTACCTGTTCATTGGACAGCTTGCTATTTTCTAATGAGACACTGATTAATTCACTTCAGAGTTTACCCACCTTAGCATCTTGCTCTCCAAAGAGTTCCCTCATCTCTGGCCTTAGTTTATTGAGGACTTATCATGTGATGTCTCACAGAGATTTCCTATTCTATAATATTAGACATCAGATAATATATTTGTTCTTGAAATGTAAATAGAATTGGCCTATGCCTTGCCAATAACTTTTTCTAACTTTTGAGACTATGAAGAAATTAAGTTTTAACAACTGGTGCTAAACTACCACTAATTATACTACTACCATTACTAATTAGCATATTTTGGGTGATGGGAACTGTGCTAAGTCCTTTTTATGTATGAACTAATGTCATCTTTACAACTTTAAGAGGCAAATAGTGGATATCCCTTTTATTGCCATTTTCTAGGTAAGAAAACTGATCTGTAAAGAGTTGAAGCTGGAGATTGCCACCCACTATGCCATTCACTTCATGGAGAATAGGGAATGAGTCTTCTGAGATGCACATCAGTTCACCCCTTAGAGCAGCTGAGCCAAATGCAGGCCCTGCCTCGAGAAGACTCATTTGTTTACTTCTGGGTTTTTACTGCAGCACTTGTACAAATATTATTAATTTAAATTTATTCCATGACATTAAAAATGTTGTGAAGCACTAGTTTAAGCAACTTGGTTAAGTGGTGAAGCTACTCTAAATTCAAATCTGTGGAAATCAGAAACTGATCTCAAGATAAACATTCATAATAGTGCTTTTAATAACAAAACAAATTAAAGGGGCGGGAGCAACAAATATAAGCAAAGAGGAAAATCAGGTTGAAGAGGGAGGTTACAATGATGTTGGTTGAAAAGAGAAGGCTAAGCCTGTCTTGAATAAAATCTCAATGTTCAAAGAATGCCGTAGGTGGAAATATTCTTAACATTCATTGAAGCATAGACAGGATAATATAGATTTAAAACAGGGTGGATTTTGGGTTGGACATCTGTAAATCTTGACCGTGAGTTTGGTGAAACTCTGAAATTGTCTATATAGGACCACTTGGAACCCTTTGAGACAAAAACCCCATCAATACCATAGGCTTTAAATATACCTCTTCATAAAAAGCTGGAATTTAGTCCAAAATAAAGCTAGCTCTAAGTACTTGTAAACTTGAAATTTCTTTAAGGTTTTAGGTTTCTTTTACAGACAAATGTTCTCATTAAACTTAATGGCTTTCACTTGGATGGTTGGTATTTGAGGGTTTGGAAGTGTATGTATTCATTGCTCCTCAGGAGGTTCTCCAAAAGCTTTCCATGATGCACTACTTTGAGAAGCCTTGTCTTCTCTCTGCTCTCCATTTCTGGTGTTTGTCTCTGAGGCTCTTTTGATGACATTTCACAGACACACAATGATTTTAGTCCAAGTCAGAACACCATCAGTTTATGCTACCACAATAGCTTGATAATACACATGGAACCATTTAATATGTCCAAAAGCAAAGCCTAGTTATACCTAAAAATACCCCAAAGGGATATATGCTCTTTTCACAGGGCCATAAAACAAATGGCAAGTGCCATTAAGTCAAGTACACAGAAAAATTACTGATTCCTGACGGGAGGCATTAATAGTTTCCTAGGCTGGATTCATGTTGGAAGGATACCAGTCAAAGTGGTTGCTCCCCGAATGGTTTACAAAAAATTGAACTTTGTAGGAAAGCTTCAAGAAGGTTCAAACCAGCCTTGGTGTCTTCATTATACACTCTTGGTCACAACTGCTTGCACATATGGATCTCTTCCTAAAAGCAAGTCATCTTGTTTTAAGGTGTTGTCAGCTTGAGAGTTGTCAGCTTGGGTTGAATTAAAGAACCCCAAACATATTTTGGCTTCCAGACAGTAAACCAGCAACTGATTTTGTCTCTAACTAAACCCAACTAATAAAAATGTTCATGTCTATTTTGATGAATGAGTTATTCAGAAGCAGTGAGTTCATCTCTTTGACATCCAGAAATGGGTGAAGGCCCATGTAAATAATAATCAATGTTTTTTTGGCTTTATGCCCCAACCTAAACAGTATATTACAAGAAGCCAACCAGATTCTACTCTTGGACACACCCAGATAAGTGCCACTGTAGTCAATAAAAATTGCATGAGAATTTCAAACGGGCAGAATTCAGCTGGGAGGCTATGCATAAGAATCTAAGGGTAGAGTCTGGTCCAGAATCTAGCTCAATAGCTTGGATTTATGTGCCTTTAAAGGCAATGCCTTTTCCTAGCATGCTTCAAGCAAGCATGGAAAAACTATCTAGGAGTCAGTAAACCCTAAAACTGTTCAACTGTCTGTAGTCATACTATAAAAAGACAGACAGTCATTTTACTTCTGATGTATGCTTTTGTGTAGACATATTGAAGCTGACCACAAATAAAAGTGAAAACAGATACAGAATGAAGTACAGCAAACAATGGAAAACAAATGGATCCTGGAAAACAGATGAAAAAGACGAGTTTTGCATGCCCTTATATTCTGCTTTTTTCCCCTAAAAATGTTTTCTTAACATTTCTAGCATTATTAATGAAATTAAATTATTCCACATGGGTGCAGAATTGGAAATGGTGCCAACATTTGTTTTGTGCACTCAAGCTGGGAGAAACACAGCACTTTCAAACAATGGAACTGATCTCTTCTTATGGGAATTTAAGACTTGGTGTTTACCCATGTGAAGCCAGGCATCACTCAGAACATACAGATGACAAGGACTTTTTCCTTGGGTACCTTATCATGTTTTCTAAGGAATGGTTTCATTTAAGATATTCAGTCCTTGAATCACCCACAATGTTGCTACACTGAAATTATATATATATTTATTTTTTGGCTGGGAAGGGGAATGGCCTGGATAGTGATATTCTTACAAGGCATGTGGAAAATCCCACTATTCCTCCTTATAGATATGGAAATCTGTGCAGGGAGAGGTGCAGTGTCCCTTGATTACTTCTCTTAAAGTTCACATTATGTAAGAAATAACTTATTAAGTATCTATTATGTGCCTGGTACTTTTCCAGGTGCTAGAGAGAGGGAGAACAATTAACTAAGAAATAATAAGTATCTATCCTCATATAGTCTGCATTCTATTTGGAGTGGGGAAAATAAATGCATCAATACTTTATTGTTAAATTAAACATTTGCTTTAAATTTTTGGTATTTTCACTAGTTTTTATGTCCAATGTTATATTTATGCACAAGTATATAATGTTGTAAGCCCTGGCTGGTTTGGCTCAGTGGATTGAGCGTCGGCCTGCGAGCTAAGTGTCGCTGGTTCGATCTTCCCGTCAGGGCACATCAGAGAAGGAAAACTCTGACTCCAAAAAACCTCCGCTGCCTTGCGGCATACCTCTTCAGGGGAAAGGCTAAGGGAGTAAACCCCGACAGAAAATCCGGAGCCGGAGTCCCTAAGGCGGTTCGACGTTGTAGTCAACACCGGCAACTCCTGCGGCGCACCTGAAGCCAAGCTGTATTGACTCCGTCTTTCCCTTGGATCCTTCAGCTGCGAAGAGAGGGGGGGTCTGCTGCATGGGCAACAGCAGACCCTCCATATCACCCTGCCCAGGCTCTGTAGCTTCAGCTTCACTGGAGAGGACACTTCAGCATCATCGTAAGATGTCGATTCAACACGGGAGGAGACAGATACCGTGTCACTCCCGAGTCGGACTGCACAACCATTCTCGGCGGTGCAGATAGACTCTTAAGAAGCTACACCATCGTCTCTCGAGACAGACGGCTGCCGACGATATAATGTTGTCCAAATTTCTAAGTTTTGGGAAGGCAGAATGAGTTCTCCATACTTTTCTTTCTGGTGTGATCATCAATTCTTAGATCATTATTATCAGCATCTTTGTAACAATGTATAAAATACTATTCTCTTGACATCACATGCTCCATTTAGTCATCCTATTATGGTAGTGCATTTTTTGTGTGGAAAGAGAATAAACTTCATGTTGTAAAGCTGTTCTTTCTAGGTACCTAGATAGAAAAAATAATATGAACCCTTTTCTTCCTCTACAGTAGCAAATGTAATAAGTGCACTACCCTTCCCACTATGGATTGTAACAATGTACTTTATATTCTTGAATAAAACTAGCATTTGAAAAAATCCCCAAAGCAACAGCACAAATGTGTTATTTTCAAATAGATTTCAATTTACGTATGAGTTTTTTTAGAACCACTACTTAATTTCTATAGGTTATGCAAAGAGTTCAACCCTAGTTGAATAATCATTTTATTTGTGTTACTATTTTAATAACTTGCAAAATTAATAATATGATGTCTACTATTTCTAAAGGTCAAAAATATTACTTGGAAAGATGGACTCACACCTTCCTTGTGAATGGAATAAGGAGACATAAAGTGAGGGAAGGGAGGATCATGGAAATACAATGACTTCCTTAAAATTTAAATGAACATGTGTCTTTCTGAGGCTTATGGCAAGCAGTTAAAGACAAGCTTTGGAGTCAGAAAAATTGCCTTGAATCCTGCTACACACTAGTTGTATGATTTTAGGCAGAGTTGAATCTAAGATCAATCTTCCCATCAGTAAAATGGGAACATTTTACTTGTAGAGCTGTGAGGATAAAATGAAACAGTACCTATGGAGAACTTAAAGCAAGGTCTGATATATTTGTTAGTATTCTATAAACCTTTGTTGTTGTCTTATTATTACTATCATTGTTATTATTTATTTTACTGTTACATGTCACAAGGTCAGGTAAAGAATCGTACATGATCTTGACCCTGAATTGGAAGGAGAAATAAAAGACTGAAGTATAACAGAATCATTTTGTCTTCCAAAAATTACAATTTAAAATAAATATTGATATTATTATTATGGTACATTATGATCAACTACCTAGAATAGCTAAATATCTTTTGAAAAGAAACATGTAATGAAATCCTAATTCCCCATAATCAATAAATAAAAATTAGCATGTTTAAATGGAAAACCAGAAATAATTCTTAAAATTTCATTCAAATTTCTTACTACAGTGAACACAAATCAAACAAAAAAGTAAATAAAGTGTAGTCATTTATATATTTTTGGTGCAAAATTTGCTATACTCTGAAGGGAAAGAAAGAGGGGGAATGATTATGATTAATATCTCCACATTCAGCTCCAAATTTGCAAGAAGTTGTCTCTTCAATGTTGTGACTTCCATTAGCTATCCATGAAGTGTGTGCTACTCCAGGGAGGAAAAGAATACTCAGTGGTTTTCCGGTTCAGTGTTTTGAATGAGCCTGATGAAATGTACAGCTTCTGCATATCCCAATTTGATGGGAGTTAGGTTATCCTTGTTCCCCAGTGAGTTTCAGAGAAGAAGCTCTACTGCTCACTACTTGTAATTACTAGGATTCACTGGGGAAGGTTTTTACAAGGCTTTAGATACGACAAAGGGAAATTTACATGAGTTTTTAGTCCAAACAGAAAACCTTGTTCATAATGAAGGAAAGAGGGGATCAGAATTTATAGTAAATGTAGACCCAGTAATAGAAAGAGGCTTTTGAGGTTTTAAAATACCATTTTGGTGATGATCAAATTGAAAAGTCAGAAAGGAAACAATTTTAAAGTGACTCTGTGTATGAGTGTAATTGTGTGTGTGCACTGATACCAATGAGGAAATTTTCATAGACAACAGAGAAAAAAAGTCATTCATTCATTTTTCTGCCACCTTGCCTTTCACAGTATTTCTTGAAGTCATTTGTCTGGTCTAGTTTGTGATGACTGAGTGATGGGGATTTTAAAATATTCCCAGTGGAAGTATTCTACAGTCTACAAAATTTCA
The DNA here is from genome assembly GCF_987537825.1 of Furipterus horrens. Taxonomy (NCBI): domain Eukaryota; kingdom Metazoa; phylum Chordata; class Mammalia; order Chiroptera; family Furipteridae; genus Furipterus; species Furipterus horrens. The sequence goes on along the minus strand of NW_028327179.1, from coordinate 60,040,850 downwards.
GTTTTCTCTTATCTAGCTTAATTTTTTTCCACTTCAATTCACTGTTTCTATTTAAAAGGAAAAAAAGTAAGTCTATTCTTTAAATTCATGTCATAGGAAACAGTTTCTGGGGTTTTTTGTTTGTTTTTTTTTTTTTTTTTTCACTTTAATAATTGAGTTTCTCTGTGGCCATGCCTAATATTTGATAAAAGATATGCAAGACTATATGCAAATTTTTGTCTGTGAAGTCACATCCTCCCCAAGTGCAATGGTGAGGATCTTTTAAGTTGTACCCATCCCAGCAAAGAGGGTCCTGAAACACATCTGATAAACCATATAATCCATAACATCTTTAGGATTGTTGTTTTTCTCTTCATTCCTATGTCCAAGGTACATAAATATGAGTTCAAAGTTCAGCCCATTTTGAAGTTTCCCACAAACTAGCATTTCTAAATTTACTCCCACAGAGTAGCCTGACATCTTCTGTACTCCTTCTTTACCAGAAAGGGCATCCTCTCTTGAAAACAATAAAGTCTTCATGTTCATGACTAAGGTCATGGACAATCTCACTATTGCCTGCTTTACCAAACCCCTGTTTCATTGTCCAGTGAAACCTGCCCATAAATATAAAGTTCAGTTCTACAAAGTTTCTTATCTAGGACACATTCACAAGATAAGAAAGATGTTTAAAATAAAATTTTAGTTACTTCCCATTTTCCCCGAAATAACCGTAAGTCTGTGGGCATAAGGCACAAAGATCTAGTGGAATATCTCTCGGACACCCTCAAGATGTTACGAATTGTTTGAGAGTACTTAAATTAATGCAGACTCCACGCTCCAAGACTTGTTGTAGCAGAAATTTCTGCAGGTGGGGACAAAATTAATAAATTCCTCAGATGATTTGTTTGCATGGTAAAGTAGGAGGATCAAAGGTTTTAGTCCTTTGGCTCTATTCAGGAGAGCATTCACAAACTTCCAATATTTATCCTCTTCCTTACATGCATTGTCTTCCCCTGTTCACCTGTTTGTACCACTGTTCCATAGGAACATGCTGATCTGGTTTATATGAAACACATTGTCTGCCACCACCATGTATCTGCTTTAGGTCAGTTAGCGAGGTGATTGAACATGAAGCCAGTCACCACTTACTGAACCTGAAGGAAGCCACCTCTTATTGACTTTGTGACCTTAGCCAAGGTGCCTAACTGTGTCTGTCCCATTTTCCTCATCTCTCAAATGTTGTAATAACATCACCTACATCGTGGGCAAGTGTAAACACTATATGATTCACTTAATGTTTTCCAAGTACTTAAAATAATACCTGAAATATAGTAAATGACATCTTTTAAATGTGGCTACTGTAGGACACTGTAAGCTCTAATTTCTGTATACAATATAGAACCTCCTGTATACCCTATATTCCTTCCTAGGTAGAAACCAAAGAAACACAAAGGAAAACTTTTATCTATAATAGTAGTGACAGAAAAAAAATAGAAATCTTGATTTTGGTGGTATTCAGCATAAACAGCAAAGACCTAAAAGGCTATGAATACAACTCCCCAGCCCATCCCGAAGCTAGGCCATTCCCATCATCCAGGGCAAGAGGATCTCAGAGCACTGCAACACCCATCATTATGTGAAGAGAAAAGAGTAAGTCCTGCTTTTTGGCTGCGTAGGCAAGAATTCTTCTTTGGACATTCATGACAATGACTCTTGAATGTCAGAAATGAAAACAAATGTTTGTCTGGAGCACAACGTCCTTTCTCAGGCCCATGGTTGTGACAGGAACCACCATAGCAATTGCACTATGAAATAATTTTCCTTTATACAAAAAGAATGTTCCTTCATACAAAAATACTATGAGCAAAATATTCCTGAATTTCAGGAAGAGAGCCCTTCCTAAATTTGTTACCTGGCTTCATCTGTGACAGGTTTATTGTGGTAATGATTTTTTCACAACAGATATTCAGTATTCTGCTTGTTTCACAAACTTCTTTCACCACATTTTCCAGGCTAGCACCAAGGAGTAAAGCTTCTCCATGTCAGGTTTCTGAAAAATTAATAAATCTCCTGGTATAATCCTTACTGCTTCAACTGACAAATTTAATAGACAACAGGATGTAAAGCCCAGGTTTTCTAATGGGACAGGCAGGGAAGGTAGATGGGATCCACTGTAGTCTTTGTATTCCAGGCTATAAAACTTGAACTCTGAATCTGTATGCAGAGACCATGAAGAATATGAATCTAATATTGGGGGACCCACAATCCTGAAAGTATCCACTACCTGCATTATCCCTTCTAAGCAAAGGAGCCCCTGACCTTTCTTTTGGGTTCCATGCTTTTGATAATCTAATGTAAGCTTAAGAACAATAAACTGAACTGGCAATCAGTATGAGCCAAATATTAAACATTAGAAAGCCCATTGGCTTACAAAGTATATAGGGTGAGGAATTCATGAATGAAGAGAAAGGAAAAAATTTGCTAGCTATATATTATTTATAACTGAGGGCTCTCTTGACCAAGTGAATGTGGGGGATGAGGGAGAAGAAGCACTTTATGGATGGTGGCAAAGTTTCTAGCTATAGTAACTGATGAGGTGAGTAATTTAGAAAGTTAATACAAGAGAAGGAAAGGATTTTAGAGGATAGATAACCAGTGAGAGTAGCATTAACGATCTTGAGTTAAAATAGATAACTGATCTTTTTTCCAAATTTAAAAAGTGGTTTATAAGAATCTTCCCAACATATAATTTTTGTGTCTGAGAAAATTAGGCAGGTATTTCAACTTGGGTTATTTTATGACTATGAAATGCTGTGTATTTTAAGTTAAGCACTGATATCAAAAGTTAGTTTTATTGTTTAAAAAACAGTTCATGTTTTGCTATTTCATAAACACTAGCTGAAAGTGCATGGAATTAAACTTTCCATCACCTACCCTCCTCTCTTATTTTATTAGACCTGTGAAAAGTTATCATAAGACTTAAGTGAGCCCTCTCAGTATGCCTTATAGATTACATACTGAGGAAACTTGGTTATGGCCACTAGAAACATGCCCCAATCCACTAACTATTTTGTTCATATCTCAGTCAACTATGGCTCTACTCTGCCTTGTTCTTTGGACATTCAGCTTCCAGGTTGCCCCTGGCTTGTCCCTAAGGACCACCCATGGGCTCACCTATTATTGAATTCCATTCACCATTTCTTTCCAGCAATTGCCTCATACTCAAACTGAGGGGCTTACCAGTTTGCCACAGATCTTCACTGGTTTAGATATATTGCCTAAAGCCAAACCCTTTCTCCAAAATGGCAAAGATATTAAAAAAGACATAACCCATAGCCACACACCTGCTGCAGAAGGCAAGATAGATTTGCAGTTAAGACAAGAAATATGGTGTCAGAAAAAAAAAACTGGATTTAAATTCATGATATGCCATTTATGACGTAAGATCTTGTACTTTTAGCTTGCTAGCTCTCTAGCCTCATTTGTAAGACATGGATGATAATAGAAGCTGTCTCTTAGCTTTTGAGGTACAAATATAACAATATTTGTTCAGTACTTAACCCTGTATCTAACAGAGAGTAAAAGTTTAATATTTCTTTTCTTTCTCTTCCATTTTTTCATTATTATGAATTCTCCATAATATGCTTCTTGTTAATAAAATTCTACCAAGTTATCATCTTACAAAGACCATCTCAGAAATGCTTAGATCACTCCTTAGACTTCAAATAAAAGTTCTCTCCTTAAAATATCTGTTTTCATTTTCTTTAAGTATTTTTGTACGTATACATTTGTTTTTATATGATATAATCATGACTAAATGGGACCCTAACACTTGTATTCCAAACCAAATACTCATCCTCACTGTTCTATGTCAATATTATTAGACATTATTAACTAATTATTTAGTGGATTCAAGGCTCTGTGGGTTTTTTCCCCCGAAAAGTATTTGTTGTACACAAACAGAAAAAAGGAAATTCTGAAAGGAAAGAACTTTAAGGTTCTAGGATCTAAAGAGGTTATTTTAAACAACTGAGTGTTAAAAAAAAAAAAAGAAAGAAATACTTAAAAGAGGTTAAAAAGAAGTACCTCAACAGAACCTTTTCATTTATATTGTTTCAAGTAGAATATCACATATTCAAAATGTTCCTATTAATTTTAATATGCTGCACTCACTCAACATGTTTGACTATTTTACTTCATAATGTTTTGGCACAAAAATGTAAACAGCATTGTACTTCACCTTCACAAGTTCCCACAGTCCATTTTCTGGGTAGTAGGGGAAAGAAATACACTGTCAGAACTGTGCACATTCTGCTGGTTAAAATCCAAAAGTATTTTTTTTTTTCTGTCACAACCTGTTCTTGAGAGTTTATTCCCTGCCAACTAAAAACTATGATTTTCTGGAGAATGCAACCTCTTTTAAAAATCAGACAAGCTTACTCTATCTCTATTTTGATTTGGATTGAAGCCCTGTGTAAACATCATCTTTCTACTTCAGGTAAAGATCTGGAACTTAACATTTTATTTCCTTTGAGGAACTTCTGGAGCATTCCTATTTAGCTGTTTTGGGGAGAGAAGCCAATTTTTCTTTCATTTAGTGAAAGAAGATAGGCTCCAAATGCATTTCAATTTGAGGATAGGACACTATTGAAAATAGTTTCACAACCAGCTATTTACAAAATGTTTCATTGTGAAGATAAAGAGGAAAAGAGAGTTAGAAGAACAGGGTTCTAGCCTTTGATCTGCTATGCACTACCTCTATGGTATTAGGGAAAGCATTTTTCTAGGCCAGCTTTCCTCAAGGACACCTCTGAGAAGTACACCAGTCCTATGAGTTATCCTAATCTCAAAAATGCACAAACATATTGTACACTACATAATTTCTTCAGTTAGAACATCTGTAACTTTGTTTAATCACTGCTTCCCAAGTTTATATGGCTACATAACTATCAATTCTCATGCTTTATGGAACTCACTTTAGGACGTGCTACTCTAGGTATGCATTCACTCATTAGACAAAAAAAGAGGGTATTGGAAAACTGTTTATTAAGATTCCTATAAATTTTTATATTGCTTGATTGCTCAAAATGTCAGTAGTATAAAATGAGAATTAGAAAATTTAAAAATTTCTTAATTAAATTTTAAAAAATGGAAATATGGTAGTAAGTATCGTGAAAATCCCTCTTGATCCAAGGCATTTAAAAATGTTAGATATATCTTTAAATAATTTAAATATATGACTGAGTTAACAAGAAAGTAAAGAAATTCTTGGGCAGTAGTTTGGGTAGGGAAAGTTGGGAAGGACTAAACAGACAGATAAAATTATAAAAAGTTAAGTTCTGAAGCCAGCAGCTATGCCAAGAAACTGACTTACAACTGTGGTATAAATGACCACATAGAAGACAGAAGATAGAGCCTAAGGTTTGTTCAAGGTGAGAGGTCATATTTAATACTCCCCCACAAAACTGAGATCCCCTCAAAATGTTATAACCTCAGTGAAATGGTATACTAGAAATAAAATCCACTTCACATAGCACAATGGGAAGAAAAGATTATCTCTCTCACTCTGATTCTCATGAATATTGATAAAATAATTTCCTTGAGAATATATAACCTATCCCAAGTCAGTCCTTTTACAGGTTTGGAGCTTGTTTTATACCACTTTGGTGGTCACAAAAAATATAAGGTTGAATGTAGTTTATAGTGTTACCAGAAGCCATCATAAAGGAGTGTACTCTCAATTTAGTCCTCAGAGAATCCTGACAGATGAAGTTCCAATGAACATAACACATATACTATAACATACCTGTAAATAAGTCACTATGTACTAGACAGAGCAAAAGAATCAGGTATTCAAATATTTCAGATATTGGATTATCAGATTCAGTGTATTAATATGTTTATGAAAATAAATGAAGAAAAAGTTATGTGAAAAACAGTCTATAACAATAATTGAAATACTTAAAAACATAGCTTCTAGAAGTAAAAAATAAAGTGATTGGATTAAAAACTTGATGGAAAGATTGAACATCATATTAGTCACCTGCAAAACAGAACCAAAGATACTGCTCAGCATACAATAGAAGGAATAAAGATTTAAAAAATATAAAATATAAAATGAAGTTAAAAGGCATGAAAAATAAAGTGGTATTGTTTAACACACATTGAAGCTGAGTTCCAGAAGGGGAAAATATAGTTGAAATTTAAGAATTTTTTACACTTGATAAAAGACTTGACTTCTTAGATTCAGGAAGCCTAAGAAATTCCAAGTGAGATCATAAAAATATCAATAAATCCATACTCAGACACATATCAGTAAACTGAAAAAATAAAGGAAGTCTAACAGAAAAGTTTCAGTTGAGCAATAGATAAGTAGTAAAGATTACCTACAAAGGAACACAATTAAATAAACAGCAGATATCTTAACAGCATAAGTGAAGCCAGAGTTATAGATACTACTATCATTGTGAATGGCCTTGTTAATTATAATTATGAAGACAAAGTAAAAAAGATCAGAAGCTGTTCAATTATATGACTAACTGGAAAAAGGATAGCATTAATGTTAAAGGTACAGCCACCACTAATCATTTCTGAACTGAAGTCTCTAGGCAAGAGTACTGTATTTGGCTGCCTATTTACCACATCAAAGATGTTGTGACCACTTCCCATTGTGGCCATCCCCTACTCCAATACCCCTTCCACAAAAACAGAAGTGTGTATTATGGTCAGTCAGCCAGAAATTTCATCTAGGAGTTTATGAGTATAATATAGGCAAACCTAGCAACTCACTAAGTAGAATTATGCCTTTAAAATATCAATTAAAAGAAGACACATCTTAATGTCATATGGTGATAGAGTCTAAAGCAATGGTTCCCAAATATGACTATGCATTGGAATCATTTGGGGAGTGTCTTTTTTTTTTTAAACATGAATAGCTGGACTATACATGATTTACTGAAACAGCATCGCAAGCAAAGGAATCTAACAAAGCTCTGTAGGTGATTTTGATATACTGACAACTTTGAGAACTACTGTTAGTCTAAGGGAACTCCAGTTAGGTCAAGCCTTGTGCTTCAAAGACACATAACCTGGTTCTTATCAGCTTTCAGTCTCATGAAAGCTGATACACTCAAAATCAAACTGCCTTTAAGGCTGAAAAAGATACCAGAATACCACTCCTTGAAGTACATAGCTGTTGTGTGAAGCACAAATATTTGTGTTTCCACAGTTAGCCCCTTTTCCACCTATAACCAACTACATGGAAACATAATTACAAGAAGAAACTTAACAGTTTGCATCAGAAATCATTGTCTCATAAACCAGATAGCTACCTTGAGTCTAGAATATTCTATCAGACTATTTTCTTCTTGAGAATTAATAGGTTGTTGATGAATGTGGAATCAGAGAAAGAGGCATTGGATAAAGTGAGGATCATTAGAAATATCCTTCACAGCAAAGCAATGGATTTCAACATGAGACTAGAATAAGCAAGTCTGTTGACAACAACCAGCACTGCAGATGTGGCTGTCTGCCTGGAAAAGCTGCAGATGATGGGGCTGACAGAACTGGGATGGGATGGGATGTGTACAGATGACATTGCCTCTGTAAAACTCCTTAGCTAACCACCCTAGCCCTGCTTCAGATTAAAACTTTTAAAAATACACTGTTCATTTCTCTTCTAAGACACAGCACATGTTCATATTTCTAAAGTCAAGATGTGTCTTAAGACAGATGTATAGATTTAATGTGGCTTTTGAAAACATTAAATCAGTGCAGTTCCTACCACTGGATCTGAACTCTTTTTTGCATTATAATTGCAAAATTTCTGGTGATGCCTTATATTTACCCATCTTAGAACAACCCTGGATCAAATCAGGTATGGCCAGAGGAGCTGGATTGGAATGATTGCTTGTGTTCTCCATGTTTGTGGGAAGAGTTTCCCCAGGAAAAGAGAAAGAGATAGAGAGACAGAGACATTAGGCCAACAGAGGAGAGAAATAAGGTAGAAGTAAGGTCAAATAATTGTTGTATTCATAATATTTTTTATTAATTCCAAAGGGAGTGTCTGTCAGAATCAAATTCATTCACAAAAGTTACATGTTTATAAAAGCAGGTTGGGACAACTGTAACAGCAAAATCAATAAAACATATTAAAAAAAAAAAGAGCAGGGTGGTAGCCCAAGCGAGATCTTAAATAAATTTTCAATTGCTTTAACAGTAAGAATTTGGATGGAGTTAAGATAAAATTTAAGTCCAGGAATAATATTTCTATTTTTTTCTTTACTCATTCCTGCCTTTATTAAATTCTGTCCTTGACTGCAAAATCTGGCCAACATTCTATTGTTTGTTTACATGGCACCTATGGAAAAAAATTAACCAAATTATTCCTTCAAACTACCATCTTGCTCTTAAAAATCTAATGCACGACATTATGGTTATTCTTTCAAGCACACCAAATTGACCTAGTTAGCAAGCCTTACAAAACTCTGATCACTAAAGTAACTCCACAGATAAAATATCCAGCACTAAATAGCAGTTTCTGGAAACTCAGATCAGTTAGAAAGCTGGTTAAGAAAAATGGTAAGTAGAAACATTCTCTGATTTTTTTATTATTTTGTTCCCATCTTTAAGAAAAATTACTGATCTGCATTGTATAGACAACAAAGAGTTATGAAGGTAAATTTTACAATATGGTTATTTGATTAAGGTAAATTTATGTTACACTAATTTTAATCCAGTGGTTTTACCTTTATCAAAACACTTTTATTTTTCTTATTTGAAAAAGAAAAAGATACATTTTATGTAAACAGCAATGCGTTTTCTGTCAAATATAATTAATGTCTGATCAATAAAGTTTATGAATTTTGTAAAAGGAAAGATTTTTGTTTGGCTCTTGAATGATCTTAGCAAAATAGTTTCCTTGCTTATTTGACATCTGTTAGCTCCTACATATCCTGGGACCATTAAGTGTGTTATGCTTTCAGCTGGAAGCAAATAAGAACAAATCTCAGCCACCTCACTTTATAAATTCTTTCAATCATTTATAATATTCTTTGACTAGCAAATAAAATGATTGCATCAAAAAAAGCAATTTAACTCATTGCTTACAGAAGAAATGATCAACTTCAGTCATTGTCTAAGTACAGAATTCTATATCAAAAACAGATGACACTCAAATATTTATTCATTGCTCTATAAGTTAAAAAGGTTTTCTTTTTAAAAATCACCAGTAATATCTCAAGTTTATATTTTTCTAAGGTAAAGTGATCAGAATTTAAATGATTATGTGTACACAAGTAAGCAAGCGGTGACATAATATTCTTGAATTATTTCACTATTGCCTTGAAGTTAATTTTATTTGCCTGCAAATAATTTCTATAACACATCCTGTTATCCTGTTATCTGTTGAGTTCTTCTTTAATTCTGAATTAGGCTTTCAAGAAAAAATATTTCAATAAAACTTTCTTTTTTGTATGTTGGTTTACTACTACGTATTTTGTTTTTCATATTAGTATATATCTAAAAGTTATACTACAGCAGTGAAAATGCAGTGATGGAGAGATTATTATTTGCAACACATTCTCCTCATATATCTACAGATAAATCATAAGTTGAAGGCAGTCTTTGGGATCAAACATGTCAGACCTTGAATTTTGCCTCTGGCATTTACTAGTCAAGGGAACCTGAACACCTTTTCTAATCTTTCTGGACCCCCATCTTTATCCATTTGTTAAATGTGGAAATTAGACACACCCCATTGGATTTTATGAGTATTCGATAAATTTGTGACTATAAAACCTAGTACAGTGCTTTGAAAACAAAATAAGCGTGCAATAAAAACCAGCTTCTTTCTGTATTTCAATCCATATGATTATAAAATAGGCTTTTCCTCTTTAGGATTCTCTTACTTATTGAGGCCCTTTAAGAAGCAAGTGAACTAATTTAAAATATAACCCAACAAAATCCAAGTAGATCCAGGACCCTAACTCCCATCACGTCTTCTTTCCTTTCTCTTGGCTCACCACAAGCAGGCTCCTATCATGTGGGCTATTATATATGAGGCAAATATGATAGCCAAAAGCTTGTTTGTATTCTAACAATTGAGTAAATCCAGCTGAAAAAGAGATCTTTCCCAATAATTCCAACAAGAATTCTAGAAATTTCTCTGATTATCTTGATCTCAGAAATCAAAAGTATGTGCCTAATCCCAAACTGCAGGAGAATGCAATAGACTGTGTTTCATTATTGACCAAAGGAAGTGGTAGCACCCTATTTGAATAACAGCGAGGAGGAGGAGACATAAAAGGCCAAGTGAAAGTAAAAGCTTTGATAGACTTGAGAAATTTTGAACTTTAAATATATGCTCCAGCCTACCCAGAGATCCAGCTAGAGATAAATAAAACTTTATAGTCCAATATGTTCTATAATTTTCATTTGGTCCTTCTGTATATAGTCTGTTTCTTTGCAAGGACATTCTATTTCATTGCTACAATTTTCTATTTTCTCTCAAGTGTGTTTGTAATTGCTTGTTGAAGTTTCTTTTTTTTCTTTTCTTTTTTTTTTTTTATCATGGATGCTTTAAAATCTCTGTCATATAATTCCAACACCTGTGCATTCCAATGTTTACTTCAGTTGATTGTCTTTCCTCATTCAAGTTGACATTTTCCAAGATCTTGGTATAAAATATTATTTTTGATTGCATCTTAGATATATCAGATACTATGAGACTAGATCTTATTTAAATCAGTTTTAGAAGGACTCCTCTGACTATGTTGACAAAGAAAAGGGGGTGCTTCCTTATTATTGTAAAGTGATGGTGGAAGCCCAGGTTCCACAGCGGATCTCTGTCAATACCCTGTGGTTACTGTCAGTGGGAGGCCCCTCAATACTGCTAGACAAGGTGGGAGTTCAAGTTCCCCACTAAACCTCTACTGATAGCAACTTGGCTCATAGTGAGAGGAATGCCTGCTTACTCCTGCCTGTGTGGCTTTCACTTACACAGTGGTAGAGTGGATGGCTTGTCATTACTGGAAGATGATAAAAGTAGAGGTTTTCCATGTCGCCTCCTTTGATACCACTCCAGTATGCATGTGGAGGAGTGCCTTGTTACCAATCCTCCCCACATTCACCATGGGGGTGGTCTTCACAATTCTCAAGCATAAATGAAAGCCCAGGCTCTCCACTTGGCTTTCTCTCGACACCACCAGAGTGTGATTGGGTGTTGGTGGGGAGTGCCTCTCATTTCAGCTGGGCAAGGACAAAAGTCCAGAACTTCTATGTGCCTTTGCTGATAAATATGAAGTGGGGCTGTAGTTTTTTCTTGCAGTGTTCGACTGAAGTAGGGAGGTCATTGTCTAAAAGTCATCTCATTCTAGCCTACACCTTCTCACTTTTCCTGGTCTAGTCCTTTGGCAAGAGAAAACAGACATTTCTTGGGTTTTTGTTTTTTTTGGCCTTGGAATTTCTTGCTTGCCAGCTTCTTCAACAGCCAATCTGGGATGTATAAGGCAAAAACAAACAAACAAACAAATAAATGAAAACAAGGAACTCAATGTCATGTTAATTCCTGAGTCCCTAGATCCTTAGATGTCTGGCTCTATTCTCTCCATATTTCAGTCTCCTTATATTTATCTCTAAAATCTACTTTTTTCTTAGATCTTGGGCCCATAAGTCCTAGCTCATGACTTAAGCAGGGGCAGGGGGTGAAAACAGAGCTTGGGGGAAGCTTCTGAGGCCCAGACACTGCTCTGGTGCATGATCTAAGATACCACTTTCTGGTAGTCTTTTGATGCTATGCATCAAAAAATAGTACAATTCCAAAGTGGGAGAAAATGAAGGAGTATAGGTCTCACCTCAATTTGTTTCCCTTTTCTTTGGGATTTGCCTCCTGAAGTCCTAGCTTACTTTCTTGATAGTTCCTCAGTGCTTTCAAACAAATTTCTTAAAATTATCCAGTCTGCTTATTTTTCTTGCTGGGAGGGTTGGTGTGTTACAAGTTAGTTGTCCCATTACCAGAAATGCAATACTCAAATATCTTCTAAGGGTTTTTATATATCATTCTACTTGGCATCCTCTTCTTTCTTATCTGCCCTGGGCTTATAAATTAATTCTGACAGTGAAGGCCACAGAATCAGGACAGATTCCACTTGTAAAGTTTAATGGGAAATAAATCAAACATTTACTAATGGATTATTTAAGTATTTTTCATGGCTGATACTCTGCTTGTATGAACTGGTATATCCATATCCATACAGGTTACTAAAATGTCAATATATTAATTACTAAATAACTGTTACCCTCCATGCCTCATGCGCTCTCTGGGACCCCATTGAAATTTCTAATGATCTAAAATATAAAGGGCTCACCGCCAATCAGGGTGAACCTTCAGCAACTCTGTTCTAATACCATTGCTATTGTCCATCATTTTTGGTAAGGGCCCTAACTTAGTTGTTTCATATTTTGAAAATCACTTCTGTGTACACCTAAGTCATATATACCCAAGTTTCATTTTTCTTGTATTATAGGAATAATTACATTTTCTTCTTGGTTATTTTCATAGAGAATTGTTTGGCATGACTTTTTAATTTATTTGGATAACATGTAACAATATAATCAGCAAAAACATTTGGAATTATTTCTGCTAATGAACCCTATGTTAATTTCATTTATGAATATCTTTACCTTCATTAACATAATCAAAACCAGATATAATTGCCAGGTGAAGCCAAATAACTTCTGATAAGGCCAATCCACTAGCTAAGACAGTAATTTTCCGTTGCTAATCAAAAATGTTATGTTGGATACATGAAACTAAGAAACTAAAGAAAATAATAATTGCAAATTCATTAATAGTAGCCATCTTTATTTTTAACTATTCACTGTAATCATTTACTTCTTGAACTGTGGCCTGAATAAATTATTGCCATTATGCCTGTCTGAAATAATGTGTTTAAATTTCACAAGTACACATAAAAATTCTGTTTTGTGTTTACTACCAGCCTTAATTGGTATTTCATTTAGTAACTCTTTTTAGGGAGATTTAAGGCATTAATTAGGCTAAGATAATTTTCCTTTGAATTAAAATACAGATAGTAGTATAATTAATAATGTTGCTAAATTATAATGTAGTGGCAAAATTCTCTTCTCTCTCATATTTTTTCACTCGGAAAGAGATCAATGTAGAGCATATTGTATGCATTTTCTTATGCCTTAACATTTTTTTAATTTTATTTTTGTTTTTCTCTTACAATTGTTCTACTTTTTCCCTCAATGTTACCACCTACCCAGATGACCCCTTCTCCCACAGTTGATCCCCACCCTGTTATCCATGTCCATGGGTTATTTATACTAGTTCATTTACTAAACCCTTCCCCTATTTACCCCCATCCTCTCCCTCCCCACCTCCCTCCTGAAAACTGTTACTCTGTTCCTTGTTCAATTTTGTTCATTTGTTTGTGTTGGTCATTAGTCTCCTGTATTAGGTGATGTCATATGGTATATTTCTTTCATTGCCTGGTTTATTTCACTAAACATAATTTTCTCTAATTCCATCCATGTTGTTGCAAATGGCAAGAGTTCTTTCTTTCTTTCTTTCTGCTGCATAGTATTCTATTGTGTAAATGTACCAAAGTTTTTTAATCCACTGATCTACTTAGGCTATTTCCAGCACTTGGTTATTGTAAACAGCACTGCTATGAAGATAGGGGTGCATAAGTTCTTCTGAATTAAGGTTTCAGGATTCTTCAGGTATAATCCTAGCAGTAGAATCACTGGTTTGAAAGGCAGTTCCATTTTTAGTTTTTTGAGGAAATTCCATACCGTTTTCCATAGTGGCTGCACCAGTCTGCATTCCCACCAACAGTGCAGTAGGGTTCCTATTTCTCAACATCCTCGCCAGCACTTGTTGTTTGTTCATTTGTTGATGGTGACCACTCTGACAGGTATAAAGTGGTATCTCTTTGTGGTTTTTATTTGCATCTCTCTGATGGTTAGTGATGTTGAGCATTATTTCATGTATCTATGGACCTTCTTGTATCCTCCTTGGAGAAGTGTTTGTTCAGGACTTCTGCCCATTTTTTAATGGAGCTATCTGTCTTCTTGGTGTTGAGATGTGTAATTTCTTTATATATTTTGGAAATCAGTCCCCTGTCTGTGATGTCATTGGCAAATATGTTTCCCCATATGGTTGGTTTCCTTTTCATCTTGCTGATGTTTTCTTTTGCTGAGCAGAAACTCTTTAGTCTGATGTAGTTCCATTTGTTTATTTTTTTCCTTTATTTCCCATGCCTTAGGAGATGTATCAGTGAAAATATTGTTATGTGGGATATCTGAAATTTTCCTGCCTATGTTTTCCTCTAGGACTTTTATGGTGTCACAGCTGACATTGAAGTCTTTGATCCATCTTGAGTTTATTCTGCTGTGTGGTGTAATTTGCTGGTCTAGTTTCATTTTTTTGCAAGTCCCTGTTCAGTTCTCCCAGCACCATTTGTTGAAGAGGCTCCTCACACTCTATTTTTTGTTCCTTCCCCCTTTGTCAAATATTAGTTCACCACAAAGACCTCGGCTTATTTCTGAGCTCTCTCTCCCATTTCATTGATATATATGTCTGTTTTTATGCCAGTACCAGACTGTTTTGATTATAGTAGCCTTGTAGTATAGTTTGATGTCAGGTATTGTGATTCCTCCTCTTGCATTCTTCTGTCTCAAGATTGCTGGCAACTCGGGGTCTTTTTGATTTTCATATAAATTTTTGAAGTATTTGTTCTAGGTCTGTGAAATATGTCACTGGTATTTCTATAAGGATTGCACTGAATCTATAAATTGCTTTGGGTAGTATGGACATTTTAATGATGTTGATTCTTCCCATGCATGAACATGGTATATGCTTTCATTTATTTGGATCTTCCTTAATTTCTTTCTTCAGTGTTATGTAGTTTTCCAAGTACAGGTCTTTTATCTCTTAGGTTAAGTTTATTTCTAGGTACTTTATTTTTCTTGTTGCTATAGGAAATGGGACTTTTTTCTAGTTTCTATCTCTAATATTTTATTGTTGGTATACAGAAATGCCTTTGATTTCTTAATATTGACTTTGTACCCTGCTATTTTGCCAAATTCACTTATTATGTCGAGTAGTTTCTTCATGGAGTCTATAGGGTGTTCTGTATACAGTATCGAGTCATCTAAAAATAATGACAGTTTTACTTCTTCATTTCCAATTTAAGTGCCTTTTATTTCTCTTTCTTGTCTGATTGCTGTGGCTAGAACTTCCAATGCTATGTTGAATAGAAGTGGAGAGAATAGACAGTCTTGTCTTGTTCCTGATCTCATGGGGAATGCTTTCAGTTTTTGCCCATTGAGTATGATGTTGGCTTTTGGTTTCACATATAGGGCCTTTATTATGTTGAGGTATGCTGCCTCTAACCCAGTTTGCTGAGTGTTTTTATTATAAGTGGGTGTTGTACTATATCAAATGCCTTTTCAGTATCTATTGATATGATCATGTGGTTTTCATCTTTCATTTTGTTTATGTGGTGTATTACATTTCTTGATTTGCAAATATTAAACCTTCCTTGCATCCCTGGGATGAATCCCACTTTATCGTGATGTATGATCTTTTTAATGTGTTGCTGGATCCTATTGGCCAATATTTTGTTGAAGGTTTTAGCATCTAGGTTCAACCGTGATATTGGCCTGTAGTTTTCTTTGTTGTGTCTTGAGCTGGTTTTGGAATTAGAGTAATACTGGCTTCATAGAAAGAGTCTGAGAGTCTTCCGTCTTCTTAGATTTTTTGGAATAGTTTGAGAAGGGTATGCGTTAGTTCTTCTCTAAATATTTCATAAAATTCATCTGTGAAGCCATCCAGTCCAGGGCTTTTGTGTGCCAGGAGTTTTTTGATTACTATTTTAATTTCACTCTTTGTTATTGGTGTGCCAGGCTTTCTGCTTCTTCTTGATTCAATTTTGGAAAATTATATGTTCCTAGAAATGTGTCCATTTCATCTAGGTTGTCAAGTTTCTTGCCATATAGTTGTTTGTGTAATTTCTTGCAGTCATTGGTATTTCTGTGATATCAGTTTTGATATCTCCTCTTTTGTTGCTGATTTTATTTTGGTCCTCTCTTTTTTTCTTGATGAGCCTGGTGAAAGGTTTGTCGATTTTGTTTATCTTTTCAAAGAATTGGCTCCTACTTTTGTTGATCTTTTGAATTGTTTGTTTAGTCTTATGTCATTTAGTTCTGCTCTGATCTTGATGATTTCCTTCCTTCTACACACTCTGGGCTTTGTTTGTTGTTGTTCTTTGAGTTCTTGTAGCTGTAGGGTTAGATTTTTTATTTGAGATTCTTCTATCCTTATTAGGTAGACCTGTATTACTATGAACTTTCCTCTCAGGGCTGCTTTTGCTGTGTCCCATAGGTTTTGGGGTTTGTGCTCATTATTATTTGTTTCCAGAAACTTCTTGATTTCTTCCTTGATAGCATTGTTAACTCATTCATTATTTAATAGCATGTTATTCATTATCCATGAGTTTGAATGTCTTTGAGTATTTTCCTTGAGATTGATTTTTAGTTTCAAGGCATTGTGGACTGAAAAACTGCTTGATATAATTTCAATTTTCTTGAATTTGTTGAGGCTTGTTTCGTGTCCTAGAATGTGGTCTATCTTTGAAAATGTCCCATGTGCATTAAAAAGAATGTATATTTTGCTTCTCTGGGGTGAAAAGTTCTATATATACCAATTAATGATCTAGATCATTAATATCAATGATCTAGAGTGTTGTGCAATGCCTCAATAACCTTGGTGTTTCTTTGCTTCGAAGACCTGTCCATTGTAGACAATGGGTTGTTAAGTCCTCTACTATGAGTGTGTTGCTGTTGGTATCCTTCTTGTAGTCTTCCAAGATTTTCTTTACATAATTGGGTGCACCTATGTTGGGTGCATATATGCTTATCAGGGTTATTCAACTTGATGGATTGTTCCCTTAAGTATTATGAAATGTCCTTCTTTGTCTCTTTTTATGGCCTTTGCTGTGAAATCCATTTTGTCTGATATAAGTATTGCTACTCCAGCTTTATTTTCATGCCCATTTGCTTAGAATACTTTTTTCTGTCCCTTCACTTTCAGTCTGTGTAAATCTTTTTTGAGTTGGGCCTCTTGTAGACAGAATATATGTGGGTCATGTTTTTATATCCATTCCCCTATCCTATGTCTTTTGATTGGAGTATTTAATACATTTAAGGTTATTATTGACAGGTATCTATTCCTTTCCTTTTGTACCTGTGTTCTTCTTCCTCTCTCTTTGTCTTCTTTTTCTTACAACTTTCCCTTTAGCATCTCTTGCAATACTGGTTTGGTAGAGATGTATTCTTTTAGTCTTCTTTCATCTGGGAAACTCCTTATTTCACTTTCTATTTTGAAGGAGAGCTTTGCTGGGGAGATTAGTCCTGGTTGTAGGTCTTTGTTTTACATTGTTTAAAATATGTTTTGCCATTCCCTTCTGGCTTGTAGTGTTTCTGTTGAGAAATCAGTTGGTAGTCTTATTGGAGCTCTCTTTTATGTTATTTGCTGTTTCTCTATGTTTCTTTTACAATTCTCTCTTTGTCTTTGAATGTTGCCATTTTAATTATGATGTGCCTTGGAATGGGACTTTTCAGGTTCATCTTCATTGGGACCCTCTGTGCTTCATGGACTTGCATGATTTTTTTCTCTCTTCAAGTTAGGAAAGTTTTCTGTCATTAATTTTTCAATCAGGTTCTATCCCATGCTCCTCTTCTTCTTCTTTTATCCCTATGATATGGATATTGTTTTGTTTCATGTTGTCCTGTAGTTCTCATAAACCCTCTTCATTCTTTTTCAGTCTTTTTTTCAATTTGTTGCATTGTTTGGGAATTTTTTTCTACGTTGTCCTCTAACTCACTGATCCAATCCTCTGCTTCATTTAGCCTGCTTTTGATTGATTCTACTGTGTTCTTCAGTTCAGAAATTGTATTCTTCATTTCTTCCTGATTCTTATTGATAGTTTCTATGTCCTTTTTATGCCAGTATAGTTCTCAGTAAGTTCCTTGTAGGTTCCCTGGAGTTCTTTGAGTTTCCCTGGAGTGCTTTGTAGTTCCCCTGGAGTCCTTTGTAGTTCCCCTTGACTTTGTTATAGTTTTCTTTGAGTTTTTCAAGTTCATTGAGCTTCCTGATTACTATTGTTTTGAATTCCATGTCTGATAGTTTGCTTGCTTCTAGTTCATCTATCCTTCCTTCTGTGAATTCTTCCTTTCTTTTCAGTGGGGTGTTGTTTCTGTTTGTTGGGGTGTTATTCCACCTCCCCATTTTTGGCACTGGTCTTGTTTCTTCTCCTTAGATTGATCTGCTTCTATTTCATGCCTTTGTGGTGTGGCCTTCTTGAATACAGTTGTTGAGCTTCTGTCTACACCTGATGCCATTTGGAGGGGAGCAGTCTGTGTAAGCCATTTTTCCCATAGTACTTGGGATGATTCTGTATGGAGACCTAGTCCGCTGCTCTCCCAGCTCTTTCTTGAGAGCCAGTGCCCAAAATTTATTACAAAGTGCCTCTAGTTCACTTCACCTTTTTTTGGCCTCCGCCAGAAATGAGTGTACTACCTCTCACAGGCCACAGGTGGGTTGACCCCTTGTGCACCAGGGAGGGCTGGTCCAAGGCAGACTGGATGATCACCTGTTCCAGTAGAGGGGAATGCCCCTGTGCTCTAGCAGTCAGGTTGGTTTTGCACTTGTTTGGGTGGGCCAGGGGAGCCAGTGAGTTGGTTTCACGCCTGTTGGGGCAGGTCTGGGGTGCCTGTGTGGGCTCGCAGGCAGGTTGGTGGCATGCCTGGGTGGGCGGACTGGCGGACTTTTGTGTACGTGCTCGTGCAACCCAGGGGGAGGGTTGGGGAGTGGGCAAGTGCACTTCTGCACCTGCATTCGTCAAGAATCTTGTCCCAGCCCTAGCCTCTCCTTCCCTCTCTGCAAAAACACAGAATAGAAAAAAAAAGGAAAAACACATTCATACACACACAACAGTATGCTATTTCTTGCCTCTCAGAGCCAGATGCCACCTGGCCCACTCCTGGCTCTCCCTTGGGCAGAGCCTTGCTCTCTTCCTGACTCCTTTCTCAGAAAACCTAGGGTCACTAAAAAATGTTTGTGCTCTTCCAGCTACAGCTTCGGGAGCCAAACCAGTCAGAAATCCCATCTCATTCCTTTCTCCTCCACTATCTCACCAGATAGATTACTCCCAAATAGTCTTCTCTGATCCAGCAGGGCCAAGACTCAACTCCTGCCAGTATCCAGATGTTAACTGAGATGTTCTGTCCACAATTAACCTAAACTATAGACAGGTCTTGGGAGCAAGTAAGCTCAGCCTCCCCTCACTCCTCCACCATCTTCTATCACAGATGGGTTTCTTAATTGAGGCCTATATTGTGTAAACAACCACCCAGGTAATGAGATCATAGGCATACACCCATCCATTGGGAAATGCAAGCAGCTGCAGCACAATCATCCAGGCATCCTTGGAAGAAGAGAGATAGAGAGCCAGAGGGAGCCCACACACATCCATTCAAGAGCCATTCTTAACTTTTTTTTTTCTTCATATACTATGTTGGAAATGGTGCTGGGTGCTGTAAGTAAAAGGAAAAGTGTACATAGATGAGTTACTAGTTCCCAACTAGTGACCAAGTTAGGACCAAGGCTTGGAGGCTTTTCTTGGACCTATGTCAAGTCCCTGGTTATTAATTGAACCCAAAGAAATTTCAATATTAAATTTATACTCCCAAACTGAGAATAAGCTTTGTTTAAAGGGATTTGTGAGACTTACATATCTGAAGCTACTGGAAGGAATTGGTTACTAGATACAGAAAGACATAGATGGTCAGAATTCATTTCACCGAGCTGATTTAGTCGTGTTTCCTACCCTCTATAAAATTTAGTGGAAAACAGGTATTCGAACCAACTCAATCTGAGGACAGCTTTTTTCTCCAATAATGGACAATTTTTTCCTTATAGGAAAAACAGATAGTATCAATTTTGAATATATCCTGATTCATTTTTAAGGCAGTTTTCAGTTGTTAAAATTTATGTAGAAAATGAAAAAAAATTATAAATGTCAGTGCATCTAGGGATTTATAAATAGTGGTGGCAGGGATTGATAAACCAAAACCATCTAACTATTGGCCATGATTGCAAATGAGGGCATGCCCCTTATATTTTGTTAAAATGTTATATGTCAAATTGCTTTGTATTTATGAGATTCTATAGACACATGTTAATATTATTTATTTATAATATTAACTAAAGTTTATTTATTTTAAAGTGAGGAGAGAGTGGTTCAGCAGGTAACAAAATATATTAGTAGAAAAGCCATTTCTAACTCTTACTTAGTTCAATATCCAATTCTCTTGATGGCAGTCCAAATAAAACTTGCATATACTCTAATCATGTCTAATAATTCTGCTCAGAGAACTGTGAAGGAATTTTTAAGTCATTTTAGCATTATTCTCATAACACTTTTAAATTTATTTTCTTCAGCAGTCCTTCTTACATAAAAGACGAACTAGATAAAGGTCAAAGAAGGGGTATTCTCTGGTCCAAGAGATCAGGAATTCACAGGGTATGAACAAGAGATTAATGTATAAGACTTCTTCCCAGTAATGTAGGATTTTAATGATATAAAAGTGTTAGAAATAGCAATGAGAAGGGGATGACTTAAGCAGTTCTGAGTGGTCCACTTGAAACTCTGACAATGAGAATGAAAAGAATGCTGTTAGCCCTGTTCAAGGGAGACATCATCAGAGGAGCCCAAGTCTCAGATAACAACAGAGATATACTGATGAGTGGAGCAAAAATAATCTTTCACAAAGTTCTGAGATTACTGTCCCCACACCACTGCTCTAAACTACCTGCTTTTATTTGTTCTGAAACCAGGCTCAGACTATTGTGCAAATACCAACTTGCCATACTATGTTCTTAAATTAAGAGAAAGGTACCATAGCCAAGAAGAGAAATATCTAGGCATTGTAAAAGGCTTTTCCCACACACTAATTTAATATATATTCATTCAACAAGCATTAATTGAGTCATCACTGAGGGTCAAAAATGATAAAGATACTATTGCCCTTTGCAAGCTCACAATCTAATGGGTTTTTTGGTACAAACTGGTTTTATATAAATTTAAAGGACATGAATTAATTTTATCAGGAACTATAACCTCCTGAGTAAATCACGGTGAACCAGTTCAAGTTCTGCCCTCTAATTCTTACTCCCCTCCTAGGGAACTCCTATGACTTCTCCCCTTGATGCCTGAAACAGATATTAACCGATAGGTTTTGTTCATTAGTTTCAGCTGAAATTGACTGAAACTTTCAGAAACATTTGTCTACTAAATATTAAAGAATAACAAAAGGGAATAAGGAAACTATTGTGTAGATAGGCAAGCTAATTAAGAAAAACTTTCTGATTCTGTAGAAGGTAATTGACCTGAGGGGCTTGAAGATCCTATGTCTTTCTGTACTGAATTCTCTGAAAAGGAGATAGCTACCCTCCAGATCCCAAGGAGTAAAACAATTCCACCAGCAATGTAGCCTGATGTCCTCTTCCTAGCACTAACTGGCCTCCACATGGTACATTTCAGAAGGTTGTTTCCACCCAGAATCTTTAACAAAATATACAAGTCTCATCTCAATTTCTGGGTGGAAGTCTGACTAATCATTGATATCAGGAAGATACTCACGCTCAAGAAAAACTTCCCTTAGTGCAGAACTGAACCTCAATGTCTTACCCTAACATCATAACTACACAGCACTGATGTAGACAGAGTTACACATGGGAAGTTAACCTCTCATTCATTCCTACTTACTCTAATTTCCCTACCCACAAAAGCATAGTAAGGAAGGAAAAGAAAAGTTGTGGTTAGAAAGGTTAAATAAAGGAGTAGAGTGAAATTTCCTGGGGTTATAGGACATTCCAAGCTACTCTGATAAGAAGAATCTTCATGATGAAACAACTGTTCTTCCATTCTCCTATCACTTTTGCTAAACATGAACATAGACAATTTCATGCTATGAATTTAATCTGAAAAGCAGTAAGGAATGAGGCCCACGGCACTATTTTCAACCCTAACAGCAATGAAATTATTTCCTGGATTCTTTTACTGTTTTCAGACTCAATGAATCTATATGCCAATCCAAATACATCCTGGCCTGAAACTTTTCTAGACAGTCTTTCAGCTTGGAATTAAAGGCAATGATCTAAATTTGGTGACTGGAGGGGCAGTTCTGTTAAAGATCTTGCTTGAAACTTTTGGTTAGGAAAAGAAGGAAACTTAAAAAGTCCAAGTAATTACTACCTAAATTTTTTATATTATAGACCACAGAAAATATTCAAAATAAATGTATGATAATGTCTCAAAAGTTTGCATACATTTAATAGTCGAAAAGTGAAAAGAAAGAAAATAGCAAAAATACTTATTTGTCAATAAACATATGAGAAAACTAGAGAATTAAAAGTCACTAATGAATTGGTCAGGCACATTTTGGATATATAAGATATAATATGATTATTGCATGTTGAGAAAAAAATAAAGAAACATACTTTAACTTTCTAAGATAAACAATATTCTGTTTATACTGTACCTCTAAAAAATAAGGTGTATGCCTTTTTCCCTAATTTTTCTGGAATTTTCTATAAATATTAAAGTAATATTGTGAAAAGTTTTTAATACTAAAAGATAAATAAGATTGAAATTACCTATAGTCTTACCTCACAGAAAAATTATTATTTTTCACACCAAAACATTATTTTGATGTATTTTTATAGATATTTTTTGAGAGAGGTATAAACCTCATTATATCAATCATGCGAAAGCTTGAATATTATATTACTCTTTAGTTTCAATCTTCATCAGATCTCTGAACTTTTAAAGAATTTTATTCATTCTCAGAAAACAACATTTATTCTTTCTGTTTTTATCTGAAGTCATACCACCTACTACCATGCCTATATCCCAACACATGCTGTAACTTATACACTCCATTATTGAAAAATATCTGTATGTGTATATAATGTATAACTATATTATGTTATCTGCTTCTGCAATGTGTCATGTTCCTGTAATATGTATGTGGATGTGTATGGGTACATGTATGCATATACACATGTATATGTATATACCTCCTATACTAGTTTAGCTCTGTCAGAGTTTAATTCTTAGGCCTTGCTTATCCCCAGTGCTAAAAGAGGGCTGAAGCATTTTTCCTGAGCCTGAAGATTTCATTGTTACTCATATTTTGGCTGTTGTTTTATTGGCTATTGTTTCATTTAGGAGTAAAGGTCATCAATCCTGGTGATGTCCTTTTAATTCCAAGGGAATGTAAGATGAAAATGTACTGTCAGAGGCACAAGGCTAATACTATACAGATAATCAGAAAGCCTTGAGAATAACTATTTTTAAGCTTTTATATATATAAACAACACTGATACATTATGTGCATAACTAAGAAGAAACAGCTAGCTGATATAGTCTTAAAAGAGAAGGAGGCTATAACTGTACATGGAGAAGAAAAAGTGAAATAAATTCTCTTCAGAAGCTCATGTGATATCAAAAATAAGTTACAAAGTCATCAACATGAGGAAACAAATATCTGAATAATACACAAAGATAAAATCAGTGACACTGGACTTTTTTTTCTTTTGGTGAGCTTCATCATTGGAAATACTTCTTTTCTTCCATTTTGAAGATTTATAATGCAATTCTTTATGCTTCAGTGAACTTTAAGATGACCCCTGAAAACTGTTTCCTCTAAATGTTTAAAACTTTTCAATGTTGGTGTTTTTAAATTTTTAAAGACTAAATTTTTTAAAAAAGAAGAAAAGAAACACTAGGAACTCCAAGTCCTGCCAATTTTTCCTCTCTGCCAAGCCCTATTAGTATAAATGAATGGGTTATTTTAAGAAATGCCTGAAAAATTACTCTACACAATCAGTAATGAGGGTTCTGTCAGCAAAGGAAAATCATTTCCAAAGTGTACTTGGCATTAAGGAGCTAGTGCCTTCTAATCTCAAACTGGGTTATGTGGCCCTAACCCTTGTGGATTCCTTAAATCTCTCCCTTCTCAGAGGACAGAGTGATCAACCAATATGTGTAACTGTTGAGGTTTCTTTATGTCAGCTTACAGTTTTTGAAAACTGCAACAAAATTTGGTCATTTTTATTCTTTCCTTGTCAACAGTTTCTACTACTACTCGTCCCAGAGTTCTTTTTATCCTTGGCTTTTGCCCCAGGGGAAAATACTGAAGACCTGAAGATATTAGAGTAAAATAAAAAAACACAGGTCAAGACAAAATAGAAAACAACTTGATGTAAAAAGGAAAAGGTCAAAGAGCTTCAATTTATTTTATGGTATAAACATTCATTCAGTGCCTGATCCACATCCAATGTGACTTTGGAGAAACACAGTTGTAGTGATGTGAAGGCTGCAAGTAACTACTCCAACATAAAAGCAAAGAAAGGGGGAAAACGTCCTCTTCTGGAAAAAGACGGAAAAAGGTATAATTTAAAGAATCTGTGGATAGGTTCGCTCCCTTGTTGGGGTACATATGGGAAGCAACTGATCTATGTCTCTCTCTCTCTCTCTCTCTCTCTCTCTCTCTCTCTCTCTCTCTCTCTCTCTCTCTCTCTCTCTCCCTCTCTCCCTCTCTCCCAACCCTCCTCCCTCAAAGCAATAAACATCCTCAGGTGAGGATTTTTAAAAATTTGTGTATAAAGAAAACCATTTGACTTCCAATTCACCAATGAAAGCTGAGACTCATCCTCACTGGCTTCTGCATAGTTCCCTTATGGCAGTATGCTCATTACTTACTTCATGTGAAATCTGTTATATTTTTATTAATGAAAACCCATAACCAAAAGCTCAGAAATAAAAGGCATGTGCTAGTGTCCTCTTATCCCAAATGCTAATGAAAAACTAGCTCATCTTAAAGTTTTATTTTTCTAAAGAGAAAAATAGGTGATGTTCTTTTGAATTAATTATGGCAGCAAACCCCTACAAAGCTGTTGGGGGAATAAAGAGTTTAAAACTTGGAGTCTGTTATCTGTAAAGTTCTTTTGTGCTCTTTAGAGGAATAACATTATAAAAGTTAATGTTCAAATAAAATAAACAAATACCTCTGGTCCTTGCCCACCCACGAGCAGTGCAGACTGGTTCCCCTCAGTTCTCCTTGGCCCACTTATAAATCCCCCAGTGATGGGCTTCTACTACTTTTTCTGTAAGACTATTTTCCACCCTCTAAACGACTTCCACTTACTCTTAGCAGTGTCTGTATAATGTTTGTGGTGACCCTGCATCAAAATCTTGTTAGGCTTCCAAGTAGGAGACCAAAGTTTTTCACACAATTTATACTACCCATATTTTGTATTTAATATGTCTAAACACTAGGATCAGAGTTTGGCATTTAATGCAGTGCAGCCGGTACACAAGCTGACTAAATTACAGATGAACTTCAGAAAAGATGTTTCATAGTTCCTCCAATCTTATAGCAAGAAGAAAGATACCAGATTTCCCTAGGAAATATTTATAAGTTCCAAGCATTCTTAGCATCATAAATAAGTAGTTCTTAGAGATCATTGAGGGAAATTGATTCTCATTTCTCAGATGAGGAAACTGAGGCCTGGAAATAAATTAGGTGATTTTTTTCAAGGGCAAGGGCATCAATAGAGACAAAATCAGCAGGAAGAACCCAGTAGAATTTCAGGTCCCTGAGCCATCCTGCCTCATCTTTTTCTCCAAGGTCACTGCTCAGAATGCTACCAACCTCTTCTTCACAAATTTGAGGATGGGTGTGTTGGTCAAGGTCCATGCTAAAATTTTTTAGATGTCTGCAAGGAAGCTGAAAGGGCTGGATAAAAGGCCTCTAATCATGGTTTGATTAGAAAAAAAAGAAATCCATCCAGAAAATGGCAACATTTTCCAAGACACTTGGCCTCATTTTACCTACTATAGAAATATTACTACTTAAAGATTCTCAGGTCTGATCCCAAGTTACAACTAACATCATATTTCATTAATTAGAAAGGTCAGACTAAGAAAAGCACAGGCCTTGTACCAAGTGGACTCAGTTTCCTTAACCTCCAAGCCTGTGATGCATTTTGATGATTTTCTGGTTGCTTCCAGAATGCAGAGCAGAATGTAAAGTTTTTTAATTTTATTTTATTTTATTTTATTTTTTGTAGCCTTGCCTCACCTTTGGGTTACAGAGAGCATTTGTAGATCATTAAATTATAGAATAAGCTAATGGCAATAATTGCAGGAAAAATGAGTGGTTCTGAAATGATTCTACCTCAGTGAGAAAAAAAGAAGTGAAGATGGATGTAAATTTCATGTGAAATAAATGTCATAACTAAATTTCTAAACATAACTTTAAACCTATTGTTAACTCTCTGTAGTCAGCTTTGGAAATGGCTACTACACTGTTATACTATTCCCCAGGTAAGTCTTGTTGATTCTTATGATTGTAATTCCAGGCCTGGTCATTATATTTTCATATGTCAAAGGGGATTAACTGTATAGTACACTACACAGGCTATACAAGGCAGCTGTGATATGCACAGTGTGATTCTGCAACCTCTGGCCATAGTTGATTAAACCAATAGGGACTTTAAGCCAGCTAACCCCTAGATTTCAGTCTATGTGGCTTTATGTTCAATGGTTGACTTAAACTGATAAGCCATGCCCGAGTCCTCTTGGTGGAATTAAGAACTAAAAAGCTAAGTCACTGAGCTTAGTTAGCGGAGGCAACTACAGCTACCAAGTAGTAGTAAGATGGGTGGACATTATGGGTCAAGCATATGCTGATTTATGAGGGGAATGACTATGAGTGCTCAGAGGAATCCAGGTCGGAAAGCAAGAGGAGAGTGAGGCAGAGGCATTATGATTCAAAGAGACAGAGAAAAGGTGCTACAGCTTAACTTCTGTCCTAAGCTTGCCAGTCATTCAACTTCTCCCATGCACAAACATTCAATAAATACTCCTTCATATGAGGTAATGTGAGTGCATGTCTGTTTCTTATAACTGAATGAGTCTTGAGAAGAACAAAGGTCTTCAAGGAAATGATTAAAGTCTTTGTGGGGTAGTCCTACCTTCTAGTTGTCCATTCACAGGCACAACTTCCCCAAGCCCACAGCAATGCCAGGACTCCTGGAAGAGGGTGCCCTCTAGTGTGGCTCCTGGTTGATTCGAGTTTTTCAAACAATTTGGTCATTACCACTCAAAAATTAATATGAAGTATCACTGAAATTTACATTACTTACATTTGGATGAAAAGATGACAAAAATAAAATGAACTGATAAAAAGTCCCATGAAGGAAACATAAATAGGAATAGAACTATTTAATTTGGATCCAAAGTCTCTTTGCTCTAGCACTTCATTAACAGGAATGTGTTACTTTACTACTTATTGCAAGGAGGTTATCCTAATGTTCATGGTAAAGAGAATACCCCATCTGGTGCATACCTCCATAATACACCTTTGTGTTCAAGCTCAGGAGAAATAGCATTGGGAACTATCCCTATAGACTAACGTTTGGGTTCAGGCACAGGAATATGAATCCAATCACTGTTTGTTGGACATGAATCTGAGCAATCTTTTCTAATAAAGTATAATGAAAAACTGTCTACAGAAAAGGAGCAAATTCCCCCTCATCTCTGCCTCTGGTAGTGAAATTTTTAACTCAACACTTCTTTTGTTGAGTTAAAGTGTTAACTCAACACTTCATTTGTTCACAAAGTATTTTGCATAGAAGAGATCTCCATTATACCACTGTAGAGCTTATAAGAATTTTAGGGCATTCTCCATGGTTCACTACAAAGTCTCCTTTTGTTAGGTTTCAAAGTGTTCCCTGGGGATAAAAATCTGTATTTGTATTGGTATTTATCACATGGGCCATTGTTTTTATCTTGCATACAAACTCCAAATGATTGTTTGAGTCCTGTGCCAAAAGAGTTCTTTAAAGCCAAGTGGCCTCTACGCTTGGTGGGAAAGAGCCCAGGATTCATTAGCAAAGTATGTCATAGGCATGGAAAGGAAAAGAGCCCAAATGCTAGGTACTGGCCAACCTTAGGTGACACCTTTAATATGTAATAAGCAAGTATTTGATTTAGCACTCTGCATTTTAGAGCCCAGCATAAAACCCTTAAGCTTTAAATATCCCTTTCAGATAGATATTTTGACATTTAAAATTAAAATAATATATAGTAAATAGCACTGACATGAAACTTGTTCTTTCTAGATTCTGGAAAAGTAACTGTAAATAATTAATAACTGAAATTTCCAGAAGAATATGAAAACTCAAATCCAGGAAGTAGAATTTTTCTCATGATGTATAAGAACAATATGCCAGTCAAACAAAAATAACCATAAGAATGAAAAAAAAAGTTATGATGTAATAAACTTGGGCATGAATCCTAAAAAAACCTCAAAAGCCTTTCAATCTAAATAAGACTGGGTTCTCCCTTCAGAACATGTGTGCTTTTTCTCCTTACTTTGATAGTTGAGAAACTAAGGCAGAGAGGAAAGGAAAAGCTAATTCAAAATCCCAGTGTGAATCAAGAGCACATTCTGGGTATAAAAAATAAAAGAGTTGATTTAGAGAAGACAGGTTTTAGCCCTCAGACCTTGGATTCCCTGGCTGACTTTCACAGTGTCCAGATGAAGGCAACCACTGGGCACTGTCCTGCAAACCTCAATATGGGCCAGCAGAAGACTAAAAAAGTTTCATGATAGGCAGGACTCAGGTGAGTGGTCACAAGATCATCTGACATCACAGGACAGAATATCTCAACTGAATAGATTGTTTAGAAACTTTGAAAACAGGAAATAAATGCTCTAATAAACCCAGAAATGTAACGATTTCTGAAAGCCTCATCTATTTTCAAAATATGTATTGAGTATCTCCCTCTGACAGTATATGAAGCTTTTATTTTATGTTGCTGCTTCTTTAGAGGAATTTGGAAGACTGCACCTATATTGACTTATTTACTTTTGCATGAGAGGAGATAACATGCAGAAATAATCTACTTAATTTACACTTAAGCCAGACACAGTTTAACATTTTGGGCTTGCCCTATGAAAGGCATGAAGTCCATCCATCTAAAATCAGACCAGATTCTCTCCCCAAAAAAGTAAGGCAAAAGAGTTTATAATCAGACTCACTTCATTTGGAACCCTGATCATCCTCCTCACCAGCTGTGTGATCTTAAATATGTCCTTAATCAATCTAAAACCTGGTTTTCTAATCTGTAAAGCAGAGAAAATAGTGTCTGTCTTATAAAATTAAAGAACTTTTTAGAATAGTGTATGTTAGGCACTGAATCTATTGTCTGACAGAATTAGTGCCCAAGTAACTATTAGCTTACAAATAGCTCATATACCTCTTAGCATTGTTAACTGAGAATGTTTGTGGACATTTGCTTTTCCACAAGAGAAACTGGGGCTTCCTGTCCTGCCAAGACATCAATTATAAGTCAGTGACTGAATCCAGAAATAAAATACATCTACTTGTAAATCAGAGTATGTAATTTGACTAAGGACATCCCACTCATGAGCAGAGCTCATTAGTGTGTACTGGCCCTTAAGACCACCTCTTTTTAGTACAAGGTACATTAATGATTACAGATGGTAATGTAACTTTATCTTACAAAAGCTTCAGAGATAGGCAACTATTATGACTCTCAAATATGTTTGTTTTAGTTTGTGGTATCTCTTCTGTGCAGAAACAAACCCTAGTAATACAACAGTTGAAATTGCACAGTATGGCAAGTGTTAAATACTGCTGTATAATATACATTTTTTTCATAACAAGGATTTGATCCATTTATAGGTTGTTTTTTGTTTGTTTGACAATTTAAAAGATTTAAGTAATTTAAAAATGTTCCCCCTTTTCCCTGTGTTACTAATGGAAGAGCAATAATGGCCGTGAAAATCAACATGCATTATATCTTGATGTTCAGGACAAATTTGTGTTTTTTGCCAAAATGCCATAGTTGTCATATTTCACAGTTGCACTATTTGGATAGATTGAAATATGCAACTTGTAGAAGAGCCAACATAAAGTCAAAGCCCAGAATTGTTTTCAAGGCTTTATAATAATCCGCATACAAATATAATCAACATATGAAATAACTCCGGGGGAGAAACAAGATGGCAGAGAAGTGGAAGCTACACTAACCTCCTCTGAGAACTAGCGTGGATTTACAATTTAATTTTGGAGAAATCATCTAGAATAACCACCCAAACACTATCTGGAGAGAAGTCTTATAACCACGAAGAGACAGAAAAGCTGCTACGACACAATGTGACCAGTAGGGAGTGTGGAGATGGGGAAGGGCCGGCTGGGCTCACAGGGGTGGCAGCTGAAGGGACTGAGAAACAGCTCAGCAGCCGGGGATTCCCCCTGAGAAGGGCAGGGTCTAAATCCCCAGCTGAGCTTCCCAGCCTACAGCAACAGAGTGGAAAGTAAAATAGTATCCAGCTGAGAAAAGCGAAAGGCCACAGGGATTCTTGCTAGCCAGAAAGAAACAGCTAGAGAAAAAGAGCTCTTACGCGGATCACATACAAAAATATTTTGCCCCCACTTACCCTGGGTCAAGCAGAGTGAAGGCAGAGAGGATTGGAGACACTTGGTGAGAGTTTGGTGTGGTGGCTTTGAGGGGAGAACTGGGGAAGCAGCCAACTGGGTCCCAGTGCTGACTCATTACCAGTACTGCAGGCAGACCATTCTCCTCCCAGTGGCGACAGCCTGAGGGGAAGCAAAAGCCCTGACTACAGGAATTAAGCTGCCACACCCACGGTCTTTAAGCCTGACAGCTAATCACAGATTGAATAGGTTAACAACTAAAGAAGACAGACAAAGGCAGTAGATCCCTGGGAGTCTAAAACAGGCTGCCTAGGCCCAGACTGGTACAGGATCTGACGCCACCAGGGGCAGATCCAGGAAGTGCAGATCATTCTAAGAAGCACTAACAAACAACAGGAGTCACAAAAATGGGAGACAGAGAAACCCCCCATCGAAAGGATAGGTAGAATCCCCAGAGAGAGTGCTAAATGAAACAGAACGGAACTAACTATCAGATATGGAATTGAAAGTATGGATTATGGAGAAGCTCAGTGAGCTCAGCAGAAACTACAAAGAACTCCAGAAAAACTACAAGAAACTTACTGAGAATTATACCAGCATCAAAAAGGACATGGAAGCTATCAATAAGAGCCAGGAGGAAATGAAGAATACGATCTCTGAATTGAAGAACACAGTAGAAGGAATTAAAAGCAGGCTGGAGGAAGCAGAAGATCAGATCAGCACTCTGGAAGACAATGTAGGAAAAAACTCCCAGATAGTGCAACAAAATGAAAAAAGATTGAACAAGACTGAAGAGGCTCTAAGACAGCTGCAGGACAACATGAAACATAATAACATCCATATCATAGGAATTCCAGAAGGAGAAGAAGAAGAGAAAGGGATAGAAAACCTCTTTGAAAAACTAATGACAGAAAACTTCCCTAACATGAGGAGAGAAAGAGTCATGGAAGTCCAGGAAGCACAGAGGGTTCCAATGACGATCAACCCCAACAGGCCACTTCAAGACACATCATAATTAAAATGGCAACATTCAAAGACAAAGAGAAAATCCTAAAGGCAGGAAGAGAGAAACAACTAATAACATACAAGGGAACTCCAATAAGGCTATCATCAGATTTCTCAGCAGAAACACTAAAAGCCAGAAGGGAATGGCAAAAAAATATTCCAAGCAATGAAAAACAGAGGCCTACAACCAAGAATACTCTACCCAGCAAGACTCTCATTTAAAATGGAAGGTGAAATAAGGAGTTTCCAAGACAAAAGAAGGCTAAAAGAATACATCCCCACAAAACCAGCATTGCAAGAAATGCTAAAAGGTCTGCTTTAAGAAGATGAAGAAACAGAGAGAGAGACAGAGAGGAACACAAGTACAAAGGGGGAAAATGACAATGAATAAGTATTGAAAGAAAGAAGGAACTTCTACCATTTGCAACAACATGGTTGGAACTAGAGAGAATTATGCTTAGCGAAATAAGCCAGACAACGAAAGAAAAATGCCTTATGCTATCACCTGTTAAAGGAAACTAATGAACAACACAAACAAATGAGCAAAATTGAACCAGAGGTATGCAAACAAGGAACAAACTAACAGTAACAAAGGAGGAGATGGGAGGGAGAAAAGCGGGTAAGAAGGGGAAGGATCTAGTCAAAGAACATGTATAAATGACCCACAAACATGGAAAACTGAGTGGGGACTAAATGTTGGAGAAGGAGGGGACAGGGTGCAGGGAACCAAGAGGGGGAAAAAAGAGGAACACAAGAAAGAAAAAAACAATCAAACAGTACAGAATGAGCAAACCAGAATTGAAGAAAAAGAGGAGAGGCTTAGGAACCTATGGTACAACTTTAAACATGCCAACATCTGAATCATAGGGTTGCTAGCAGGGAAAGACAAGAGCAAGAATAAGAAATTGGAAGCTTATGTAAAAAAATAATAAAGGAAAACTTCCCAAATTTAGCAAAGAAAATAAACATACAAGTCCAGAAAGCACAGAGAGTTCCAAACAAGCTAGACACAAAGAGACCACACCAAGACACAACATAATAAAAATGCAAAAGATTCCTGGCTGCTGTGGCTCAGTGGATTGAGCGTCAACCTGTGAACCAAGTATTGCTGGTTCCATTCCCAGTCATGGCACATGACTAGGTTGCACATCATATCCCCAGTTGAGGGCACGTGAGAGGCAACCACACAGTGATGTTTCTCTCCCTCTCTTTCTCCTTTCCCCTCTCTCTAAAAATATATAAACAAATAATTAATTAATTAATTAATTAATTACTTTTTAAAAGGTGTAGATTTCAATTTAAAAAATGCAAAAGGTTAAAGACAAAGAGAGAATCTTAAAAGCAGCAAAAGAAAAGCAGAGAGTTACTAAAAAGGGGTGTTTATGAGACTATCAACAGATTTCTCAAAAGAAACTTTGCAGGCAGTAAGGGGCTGACAAGAAGTACTCAAAGTGATGAAAAGCAAGGACCTACAACCAAGATTACTCTATCCAGTAAAGCTATCATTTAAAATAGAAAGGCAGATGAGGTGCTTCTTAGACAAGGTAAAGCTAAAGGAATTCATCATCACCAAGTCATTATTATATGAAATGTCAAAGGGACTTAAGAAAAAGATAGGGAGAAACAAGATGGCGGAGGAGTAAGTGGAAGCTACACTAACTTCCTCCCAGAACTAGTCTGGATTTACAACGTAATTTTGGAGAAATCATCTGGAATAACCAACCGAACACCAGCTGGAGAGAAGTCTTATAACCACGGAGAGACAAAAAAGGCAGCTACATCACAACGTGACCGGTAGGGAGTGCGGAGACGCGGAAGGGCTGGCTGTGCTCACACGGGTGGCAGCTGAAGGGACTGAGAAACAGCTCAGCAGCTGGGGATTCCCCCTGAGAAGGGCAGGGTCTAAACCCCCAGCTGGGCTCCCCAGCCTACAGCAACAGAGTGGAAAGTAAAATAGTATCCAGCTGAGAAAAGCGAAAAGCCACAGGGTTTCTTGCTAGCCAGAGAGAAACAGCTGGAGAAAAAGAGCTCTTAAGCGGATCACATACAAAAATATTTTGGCCTTCACTTACCCTGGGCTCGAGCAGAGGGAAGGCAGAGAGGACTGGAGACGCTTGGGGAGAGTTTGGCGTGGTGGCTTTGAGGGGATAACTAGGGGAGCAGCCGACCAGGTCCCAGCGCTGACTCATCCCCAGTACTGCAGGCAGACCATTCCCGGCCAAGTGGCGTCAGCCTGAGGGGAAGCAAAAGCCCAGCCTACAGAAATTAAGCTGCCACACCCATGGTCCTTAAGCCTGACGGCTAATCACAGATTGAATAGATTAACAACTAAAGAAGCCAGACAAAGGCAGTAGATCCCTGGAAGTCTCCAACAGGCTGCCTAGGCCCAGACTGGTACAGGATCTGATGCCACCAGGTGCAGACCCAGGAAGTGCAGATCATTCTAAGAAGCACCAACAAACAATAAGAGTCACAAAAATGGGGAGACAGAGAAACAACCCCCCATTGAAAGGAAAGGTAGAGTCCCCAGAAAGAGTGCTAAATGAAATAGAGGGGAGCCAACTATCAGATATGGAATTGAAAGCATGGATTATGGAGAAACTCAATGAGCTCAGCGGAAACTACAAAGAACTCCAGAAAAACTACAGTGAACTCCAGAAGAACTATAAGGAACTTACTGAGAATTATACCAGCATCAAAAAGGACATGGAAGCTATCAATAAGAGCCAGGAGGAAATGAAGAATACGATCTCTGAATTGAAGAACACAGTAGAAGGAATTAAAAACAGGCTAGAGGAAGCAGAAGATCGGATCAGCGAGCTGGAGGACAATGTAGACAAAAACTCACAGACAGTGCAACGAAATGAAAAAAGACTGAACAAGACTAAAGAGACTCTAAGACAGCTGCAGGACAACATGAAACGTAATAATATCCGTATCATAGGAATTCCAGAAGGAGAAGAAGAAGAGCAAGGAATAGAAAACCTCTTTGAAAAACTAATGACAGAAAACTTCCCTAACATGAAGAGAGGAAGAATCATGCAAGTCCAGGAAGCACAGAGGGTCCCAATGAAGATGAACCCCAACAGGCCCACTTCAAGACACATCATAATTAAAATGCCAACATTCAAAGACAAAGAGAGAATCCTAAAAGCAGCAAGAGAGAAACAACTAATAACATACAAGGGAGCTCCAATAAGGCTATCATCAGATTTCTCAGCAGAAACACTACAAGCCAGAAGGGAATGGCAAAATATATTCCAAGTAATGAAAAACAAAGGCCTACAACCAAGAATACTCTACCCAGCAAGGCTCTCATTCAAAATGGAAGGTGTAATAAGGAGTTTCCAAGACAAAAGAAGGCTAAAAGAACACATCTCCACCAAACCAGCATTGCAAGAGATGCTAAAGGGTCTGCTTTAAGAAGATGAAGAAACAGAGAGAGACAGAGAGGAACACGAGCACAAAGGGGAAAATGACAATGAATAAGTATTGAAAGAAAGAAGGAACTTCTACCATTTGCAACAACATGATTGGAACTAGAGAGAATTATGCTTAGCAAAATAAGCCAGGCAACAAAAGAAAATTACCTTATGCTATCACCTGTTACGGGAAACTAATGAACAACACAAACAAATGAGCAAAATTGAACCAGAGGTATGTAAATGAGGAATAAACTAACAGTAACAAAGGGGGAGATGGGAGGGAGAGAAGTGGTAAGAAGGGGAAGGGTCTAGTCAAAGAACATGTATAAATGACCCATGGACATGGACAACTGGGTGGGGACTGAATGTGGGAGAAGGGAGGGACAGGGTGCAGAGAAGCAAGAGGGGGAAAAAAGTGGGACAATTGTAATGGAAAAAACAAACAAACAAAAATTTTTGTGGGGGGAAAAATGAGAGTATAAAGAATGGAAATGCAAGTTCAGTGAATATTAGAAGGACAAGGATTTTCCTTCACACTGTATATATTTTCTCCCTATCTGATCCCTCCAGAATTTGGTATTCTAAAGAAGTAAGTAATGACCTAAGTTTCTTTGCGTAAAACTAATAAGACCAGCTGTTAATAATGATTTTTTGACTAAGACTTTGACTGGAATGTCATGCCTAAAGGAGACATGATTGGGCTTTGGTTGTTACCAAAAAGCCCTGAGCAACTGGGACTGACTTTCAAAGGTAATAAAAGTCCACGAGATAAAAGGCCTGGTACCTTGGATGGATGAGCGGTCCATAGCAATCTTTCCAGGGAAGGAACGAAGGTTGTTTTCCTGAAAGATGGCTAGAAGAACCTTAAGGCACAATGGAAAACCAGGAGGACCTGGAAAAGACGGGTGTTTACAGGCAAGGCTGAATGCCAGGTATGTGGCTCAACTTCTGTGCCCTGAAGGGCAGACTGAAGGTCACCCTAAATGTTCCTTGCATAAGTTCCAGCAAAGCAGAACTAAAGATCATAAGTGATCATTTGCTGCTCTTGTTGTGTTTATGCAAATGAACAGGATAAATTAAAAATGAACTTAATGCAGTCCCTTTAATGACAAGGAGGGTAATCTTAGGGAGAAAAATCAAGATTCAAGGAAGATCACAATGCCCAGTGGTAGACTATAAAGTAGTGCAGCTAACCGTCTTTAAAGTTTCTTTTCATTTAAAATTTGTTTTCATTTGAAAGTTAAACTATGTCTGTGGCATTATCAAAGATGTTTAATTTACAGGCGAGAAGAATGTCAAATGCCTTGCAACTGGATGTCTTTCCGATAAGACAGTCCTACAGATTTAGAGACATGTATGTGGGTTATGTTACATAAATTAACATGTGTTTTCTGTTGTCAAAGGGCATAAGCCTACGATCTCATTACCTGAGTGATTGTCTGTACGTATAGGCCTCCCTTAATCCTGTCTGCATTGCTGCCTCCTGAGACTCAATGGTTTGGCTGAACTAAGTGGCTGGGTTGGTGAAGAACGGGGTGGTCTGTGGGCTTCACTTTAAAACTGGTTTCTCTTTTCTATCCTAATGGCTTGGACAGAAAGTGTCCAGAGGCCTGAGAGGGGGGAAACCTAAAATATTTCCCTCAGTCCAAACTAAGTATAATGGGCAAAAGGGTTTTGGACAGGTGAGATGTACCTGGCATACCTTCCTCCAAAGAAACCCTTCTTTTCCCTAATGTGGGACATGGAAAAATTAATACCTGTCTTTTGTCATCTAGTGGTTATGGATTGAATGATGTCCTTTAACCCTGTTGCCCACAGAATACAACAAGGATGCCAGCCTGTTAAACCAAGCATGCCGTTGTCCAGAGACAGCCAACCAACCTGGAGTCTGCACGATCCTTCCCCTTGTGGGAAGGCCACCCTCCCCTCCACACCCCCACTCTTATTAGGGATTTCTGGACCCAAGGGTAGGTAGGACGACGACCATGTCCAGTTTTAAGCAGCTAGAGGAGCTCGAGACCCTCGTCCATTGTCCTTAATAAGATTGTAAAGGGTCTTAAGTCTGAGAGGGAGGGATTGTTATTTTTTATTGTTAAAATATTTAACTAATTAATTAATTATTTTAAAAAAAAGAAGAAGGATATATGAAAGGGTGAGCCATGGGCATGGACTTGGGGAGGGGATTGTTGGGGAAGGGGGGTGCTGGGTGGAGGGGAGCAAAGGGGAAAAAATTGGAACTATTGTAACAATATAATCAATAAAATATACTTTAAAAAAAAGAAAAAGATAAAAATTTTGAACATTAAAATGACAACAAACTCAAAACAAAATCTGTGAACAACAGAATCTAAAAAATAAAAACAAAAACAAACTAAGCAAACAATCAGAATAAGAACAGAATCGTTGATGTGGAGATTGTTTGGAAGGTTATCAGCTGGGAGGGGGAAGGGGGAGAAATGGGGAAATGGTGCAGGGATTAAGAAGCATAATTGGTAGCTGAAAATAGATACGGGGATGTTAAAAATAGAACAGGAAATGATGAAGCCAAAGAACTTATATGCATGACCCATGGACATGAACTAAGAGGGGTGGAATTGCTAGAAGGTAGGGGGGTGAATGGGCAGAGGGGAGTAACAGTAAAAGAAATTGGGACAACTGTAATAGCATAATCAATAAAATATACTAAAAGAAAAAAAAGAAGCACAAATTGGTAGTTACTAAATAGTCACGGGGTTGGAATAAAAGCATAGGGAATATAGTTAAAATAATATTGTGATAACTATATATGGTGCCAGTTGGAGTACCAGAAATATGGAAGGGAAACATGTGAAGTATATGATTGCCTCACTACAAAGCTGTACATATGAGATCAATACAAAATGAAACTGAAAAAATAAACCAAAACAAAAGACACAGTACCTTTGGTCTACAAGTTGTATGTGAGGAACTAAAGAAACAAAAGGTAGCAAAAACCCACACAATCATCTCCCCTTCTCCACAATGAATAATGTGAAAATATCGGATTAATTTTTTAGGACACTGGTGTCTGAGAACTTATCAGGGTTAATTTTAACATCTACTTCTTAAGGGAAAGTAACAGATAATACATATGTATTGTTGTACTTATTGAGCTCTCTTAAGTAAATTAGAACATAGCCTTTAGTTTTAGTTTCATTTGGTATTTTTGAAGCATTCTTCTGGCAATCATAACTTTTGAGCTTTCACTAGGCAAGTTTACTTTGTAGAATTGCTTAAATTCCCTACGACTTGTAGAGGGATTGTTTGAAAATTGTTAATGAAAGGGAAAAAAGACTGACTTCCAAAACTCAGAAACAGTCAGAAGTTTTATATAATTTTCATGAGTCTTAAATCAGAGGATAAAAAAGAAGTACTACAAAAGAAAGAATTAGTTTTCCAGATGAATTTAGGCTGCATTGTGAAATCCTAAAATCTGATGTAGTACATTTGCCCTCACTAAAAGTTGTTCACCACATTTATGTACAAAACAGACTTATAGCACCCATTTTCACTCTTATTTCCTGTTTCTCTGTCCATTCACCTACCAAATATTTGGAAGCCTAAAATGGCTAGGTGGGGTGTTTTAAGAGTTGACCTAGGAAGTGAGCACACCTTTGGGAGCAATTTGATTTGCTAATACTATTTCTGAGCACAGTATGTGACTATGACTGCATAGTTTCAAGAATGAATTACCTGACTTCAACTTTCTCCATAGGGGTGCACGCTTAATTTTCCACATTAATTTTTAAGTAGAATTAAAAAAATACTTTACTTAAATA
Organism: Furipterus horrens; assembly: GCF_987537825.1. Classification (NCBI taxonomy): domain Eukaryota; kingdom Metazoa; phylum Chordata; class Mammalia; order Chiroptera; family Furipteridae; genus Furipterus; species Furipterus horrens. The sequence continues at coordinate 60,002,016 of NW_028327179.1, read as the reverse complement.
GAGGTCAACTATCCTACAATGCAACTACTTGGAACACAGACCAAAAGCAAGCAAAAATACTTGTGCAGCCAAAAGTGAAGTCATAAAATCTCTTAGATTTTCCCCATCTGATAATTCCTAATCATTTAGAGTAAAATTGCCTTGATTTTATTAACAATTACTACCATTATACTGATATTGTTTTTGAGCCTACAGCATATGTGAAAAAACAAATCATATGGAGAACAGAGACTAATAGAGTCAATAAACTAGGGACAATATGATATAAAAAGATATTAATTCAGGAGGATCCAAGATGGCAGAGGAGTAAGTGGTAGACACTGCATACTACAGAGACAAATTCCACTGTGATCTTCTTCATGATTTGTGTTATTTTCTCACCTGAATACCTTTTTAACATTCATTTTTATACTTTAAGCTTATGCATATTAACTCACTAGTATTTATATTATAGTTTATTTGAAATCTTGTTTTTCTCCTTCCTTTTCTTACTCTATTTTACCTAATTTTCTCTTCTTATTTTTATTTTAATTCTATTTTCTCCCTGATATGACTTGATTCCATTTCGCACTCTTCCCATTCTCCTCTCTCCAACCTCTCAAACCCATTTTTCTTGTAATCTCGCATTAATTTTCCCATTCTTAAAATATCCTTATTCTCGAGAAACAAGATGGCGGAGGAGTAAGTGGAAGCTACACTAACATCCTCCCAGAACTAGTCTGGATTTACAACGTAATTTTGGAGAAATCATCTGGAATAACCAACCGAACACCAGCTGGAGAGAAGTCTTATAACCACGGAGAGACAGAAAAGGCCGCTACATCACAACGTGACCGGTAGGGAGTGCGGAGACGCGGAAGGGGCTGGCTGGTGTCACACGGGTAGCAGCTGAAGGGACTGAGAAACAGCTCAGCAGCCGGGGTTTCCCCCTGAGAAGGGCAGGGACTAAACCCCCAACTGAGCTTCCCAGCCTACAGCAACAGAGTGGAAAGTAAAATAGTATCCAGCTGAGAAAAGCAAAAAGCCACGGGGTTTCTTGCTAGCCGGAGAGAAACAGCTGGAGAAAAAGAGCTCTTAAGCGGATCACATATGAAAATATTTTGCCCCCACTTACCCTGGGCACAAGCAGAGGGAAGACAGAGAGGACAGGAAATGCTTGGGGAGAGTTTGGTGTGGTGTCTTTCAGAGGAGAACTGGGGAATCGGCTGACTGGGTCCTAGTGCTGACTCATCCCCACACTGCAGGCAGACCCTTCCTGGCCAAGTGGTGACAGCCTGAGGAGAAGCAAAAGCCCTGCCTGCAGGAATTAAGCTGCCACACCCACGGTCCTTAAGCCTGACGGCTAATCACAGATTGAATAGATTAACAACTAAAGGAGTCAGACAAAGGAAGTAGACCCCTGGAAGTCTCCAACAGGCTGCCTAGGCCCAGACTGGTACAGGATCTGACGCCACCAGGGGCAGATCCAGGAAGTGCAGATCATTCTAAGAAGCACCAACAAACAATAAGAGTCACAAAAATGGGGAGACAGAGAAACAACCCCCCATTGAAAGGAAAGGTAGAGTCCCCAGAAAGAGTGCTAAATGAAATAGAGGGGAGCCAACTATCAGATATGGAATTGAAAGCATGGATTATGGAGAAGCTCAATGAGCTCAGCGGAAACTACAAAGAACTCCAGAAAAACTACAGTGAACTCCAGAAGAACTATAAGGAACTTACTGAGAATTATACCAGCATCAAAAAGGACATGGAAGCTATCAATAAGAGCCAGGAGGAAATGAAGAATACGATCTCTGAATTGAAGAACACAGTAGAAGGAATTAAAAACAGGCTAGAGGAAGCAGAAGATCGGATCAGCGAGCTGGAGGACAACATAGACAAAAAATCCCAGACAGTGCAACGAAATGAAAAAAGACTGAACAAGACTGAAGAGGCTCTAAGACAGCTGCAGGACAACATGAAACATAATAATATCCGTATCATAGGAATTCCAGAAGGAGAAGAAGAAGAGCAAGGAATAGAAAACCTCTTTGAAAAACTAATGACAGAAAACTTCCCTAACATGAAGAGAGGAAGAATCATGCAAGTCCAGGAAGCACAGAGGGTCCCAATGAAGATGAACCCCAACAGGCCCACTTCAAGATACATCATAATTAAAATGCCAACATTCAAAGACAAAGAGAGAATCCTAAAAGCAGCAAGAGAGAAACAACTAATAACATACAAGGGAGCTCCAATAAGGCTATCATCAGATTTCTCAGCAGAAACACTACAAGCCAGAAGGGAATGGCAAAATATATTCCAAGTAATGAAAAACAAAGGCCTACAACCAAGAATACTCTACCCAGCAAGGCTCTCATTCAAAATGGAAGGTGAAATAAGGAGTTTCCAAGACAAAAGAAGGCTAAAAGAACACATCTCCACCAAACCAGCATTGCAAGAGATGCTAAAGGGTCTGCTTTAAGAAGATGAAGAAACAGAGAAAGACAGAGAGGAACACGAGTACAAAGGGGGAAAATGATAATGAATAAGTACTGAAAGAAAGAAGGAACTTCTACCATTTGCAACAACATGATTGGAACTAGAGAGAATTATGCTTAGTGAAATAAGCCAGGCAACGAAAGAAAATTACCTTATGCTGTCACCTATTATAGGAAACTAATGAACAACACAAACAAATGAGCAAAATTGAACCAGAGGTATGTAAACAAGGAATAAACTAACAGTAACAAAGGGGGAGATGGGAGGGAGAGAAGTGGTAAGAAGGGGAAGGGTCTAGTCAAAGAACATGTATAAATGACCCATGGACATGGACAACTGGGTGGAGACTGAATGTGGAAGAAGGGGGGGCAGGGTGCAGCGAAGCAGGAGGGGGAAAAAAGTGAGACAACTGTAATGGAAAAACAAACAAACAGAAAAATTTTTAGTGGGGGGAAAAATAAATATATAAAGAATAGAAATGCAAGTTCAGTGAATATTAGAAGAACAAGGATTTTCCTTCACACTGTATATATTTTCTCCCTATCTGATCACTCCAGAATTTGGCATTCTAAAGAAGTAAGTAATGACCTAAGTTTCTTTGCATAAAACTAATAAGACCAGCTGTTAATAGAGGTTTGGTTTTTTGTTTTTTTTTTTTTTAACTAAGACTTTGAATGGAATGTCATGCCTAAAGGAGACATGCTTGGGCTCTGGTTGTTACCAAAAAGCCCTGAGCAACTGGGACTGACTTTCAAAGGTAATAAAAGTCCACGAGATAAAAGGCCTGGTACCTCGGATGGATGAGCGGTCCATAGCAATCTTTCCAGGGAAGGAATGAAGGTTGTTTTCCTGAAAGATGGCTAGAAGGGACCTTAAGGCACAATGGAAAACCAGGAGGACCTGGAAAACACAGGTGTTTACAGGCAAGGCTGAATGCCAGGTATGTGGCTCAACTTCTGTGCCCTGAAGGGCAGACTGAAGGTCACCCTAAATGTTCCTTGCGTAAGTTCCAGCAAAGCAGAACTAAAGATCATAAGTGATCATTTGCTGCTCTTGTTGTGTTTATGCAAATGAACAGGATAAATTAAAAATGAACTTAATGCAGTCCCTTTAATGACATGGAGGGTAATCTTAGGGAGAAAAATCAAGATTCAAGGAAGATCACAATGCCCAGTGGTAGACTATAAAGTAGTGCAGCTAACCGTCTTTAAAGTTTCTTTTCATTTAAAATTTGTTTTCATTTGAAAGTTAAACTATGTCTGTGGCATTATCAAAGATGTTTAATTTACAGGCGAGAAGAATGTCAAATGCCTTGCAACTGGATGTCTTTCTGATAAGACAGTCCTACAGATTTAGAGACATGTATGTGGGTTATGTTACATAAATTAACATGTGTTTTCTGTTTTCAAAGGTCATAAGCCTACGATCTCATTACCTGAGTGATTGTCTGTACGTATAGGCCTCCCTTAATCCTGTCTGCATTGCTGCCTCCTGAGACTCAATGGTTTGGCTGAACTAAGTGGCTGGGTTGGTGAAGAATGGGGTGGTCTGTGGGCTTCACTTTAAAACTGGTTTCTCTTTTTTATCCTAATGGCTTGGACAGAAAGAGCCTAGAGGCCTGAGAGGGGGGAAACCTAAAATATTTCCCTCAGTCCAAACTAAGTATAATGGGCAAAAGGGTTTTGGACAGGTGAGATGTACCTGGCATACCTTCCTCCAAAGAAGCCCTTCTTTTTCCTAATGTGGGACATGGAAAAATTAATACCTGTCTTTTGTCATCTAGTGGTTATGGATTGAATGATGTCCTTTAACCCTGTTGTCCCCCGGAATACAACAAGGATGCCAGCCTGTTAAACCAAGCATGCCGTTGTCCAGAGACAGCCAACCAACCTGGAGTCTGCACGATCCTTCCCCTTGTGGGAAGGCCACCCTCCCCTCCACACCCCCACTCTTATTTGGGATTTCTTGACCCAAGGGTAGGTAGGACAACGACCATGTCCAGCTTTAAGCAGCTAGAGGAGCTCGAGACCTTCATCCATTGTCCTTTATAAGATTGTAAAGGGTCTTAAATCTGAGAGGGAGGGATTGTTATTTTTTATTGATAAAATATTTAACTAATTAATTAATTATTTTTTAAAAAAGAAGAATATACGAAAGGGTGAGGCAGGAGAGCTTGTATGTACGACCCATGGGCATGGACTTGGGGAGGGGATTGTTGGGGAAGGGGGGTGCTGGGCGGAGGGGAGCAAAGGGGTAAAAATTGGAACTATTGTAACAATATAATCAATAAAATATACTTAAAAAATAATATTCTTATTCTCTTTTCACCTTTATCAATCTTTGCTCTTTGGTTGTGGATACGGCAGGGGTTGTTGCATTTCTCCAATTTTATCTCTAAATCTTCACTATTTCTGTATTTCAAATTTTAAATTTTACTGTTTCCTCTCCTACTCAATTTTGCCTTCCTCCTGCCCTTTCCTTTTTTCATTTAAATTTGAATTTTTCACAATGTTAGCCTTATTTTTATTCCTCACTTTTAGTATTCCTTCTGAACTTATTGCTCAAACACTTCCCTTTCCTCTGGACATCTATTTTTTTTTAGTTTTCTTTATTGATTATGCTGCTACAGTGTCCCAATTTCTTTTCCCTTTGTTCACCTCCACCCAGTGACCCCCTCCCTCCAGTTGTCCCTCCCCACCTTAGTCCATGCCCATTGGTTGTGCATGTAGTTCTTCTCAACATCTTCTTATCTACTCCATTCCCTTTTACTATGCTTCTTAATTTCTGTACCATCTCCCTCCCTCCCCCTTTTCCCCCTCCCGGGTGACCTCTCACCAATATGTTCCCCATACCAGTAATTCTGTTCCCACTCTTGTTGCCTACTTAGTCTGCCTCTGTTTCCGTTCCCTAGCTTCTGTTGTTGGTGGTTGTGATACAGTTTTCATTTTAATGTTCATAGTTTTGATCCTCTTTATCCTAAACAAGTCCCTTTAACATTTCATATAACAGTAGCTTGGATTTGATGAACTCCTTCAGTTTTACTTTGTCCTGGAAGCACTTTCTCTGTCCTTCTATTCTGAATGACAGCTTTGCTGGATAGAGTAATCATGGTTGTAGGTTTTTGCTTTTCATCACTTTGAATATTTCTCACCAGTCCCTTCTTGCCTGCAGAGTTTCTTTTGAGAAATCAGCTGATAGTCTTATTGGGACCCCTTTGTATGTAATTCTCTTCTCTATTGCTGCTTTCAAGATTCTCTGTTTATCATTAATTTTTGACATTTTAATTATAATGTGTCTTCATGTGGTTCTCCATGGACCCAGTTGTTTTGAAACTCTCTGTGCTTCCTGGACCTGTAAGTCCATTTCCTTCCCCAAGTTAGGGAAATTCTAATTCATTATTTTTTCACATAATTTTTCAATTTCTAGTTCTTCTTCACCTCTGACAACCCTATAATTCAGATGTTGGCTTGCTTATAGCTGTCCCATGGGTTTCTGATCCTCTCCTCATTTTACTCACTTTTTGTTTCCTCTTTCTGCATTGGTTGACTGTTTGTTCCTTCCCCATGTTCTGATTTGTTTATTCGATCCCTGGTTTTCTTTGCCTCACCATTTGTTTGATATGTGGTTTTGCTAATTTCAGCAGGACTGGGCTTCATTCCTTTCCTGTCTTGTTTCAAAATCTGTTGTCAGGTCTGTAAGAATTCTTATAACCAAAACTTTGAACTGTGCCTCAGAAAGATTTCCTATATGCTGATCAGTTAGATCAGATATTTACTGGCTAGTCAGCGCATGACCAGGATCTCTCTCATAATCTGTGCCATTTTGACAGTTTTGTGTTCCTTTGCTTCCTCGTGGGGCTGTGATACCTCCTACACTATCAGGGGTGGAGCCCCATGCACTTGTCACTACCCAGTGAACCTTCTCACTATACTGTGGCATTTTGTGTGGGGGCGGGGGTCCAAGATGGATTCTTGCCATTTACTCTCCACTGAGAGACCAGGAGCCTCCTCCTCTGTCCCCACCCACTTTGGCCTTCACAGTCCAAGGCAATGGGGGTCTGCCTTCCCCGACATTGGAATTACAAGCTGACGGGTCCAGTCTGCAGCTGGAGGTGCTCCCCAGGTGTTTCTCACCTCTTTTTAAATACAGCTGTCTGTGTTTACTGCTGTCCTGCCACCATCACCACAGTTGCCGCCACCAGCACAGCTTGAACTCTCCACCCCGGCTTTGCCCCTCCTTCCCATCTGGATGAGCACCACTTCTTTATAACTTCATACGTTGGACTTTCATGTTGCTTTATGTTCTGGAACTTCTGGTTATTTCTAGTTTTTCAGTAAATGTATTCCTTCTTAGTCATGGAGGGAGATGGAGTGTATCAGTCTAGGCCTCCGTCTTGGCCAGAAGTCATAAAATATCCTCTAAACATGTCTTAAGTTTTTATTTCATTTTTTCCTTACTCTCATCCCATCTATATTATCTTTGCTCATTGGATGTCAATAGTGTAATGGAGGATCTTTTTCTCCAATTTGGTTCTTTTTGTTCTTTCCTTTGTTTGTTTGTTTATTTGTTCTCTCCCATATATATAGCTATCTCTCCCATATCTATATCTATCTAGATAAATAGATAGATAGATGTGATATATATAGATATATATGATAGATAGGTAAATAGATATAGGTATAGATAAGACATCTTTAAACCTAACACTATTTATTTGTCTTCTCTTATTTCATTGTACCTTATTTCCTTCCTTTGTTTGTTTACTATTTCAATTTTACTATCTTTCTGTCATCGCCTTTTCCCTATTTGCTACTCTTTCTATTGCTCTTCCCTCTTTCCTCTCAAAAATCAATTTTATTTCAATTTGCCATCTCATATTCATTTATCCTTTCTTATAATAGTCTTAAATTTTTAGACCTTCATTAATACTGGCTCATTTGCTGTTGATAATGTGATTGTAGGTGAGAGTTATTTTTGTGGGTGTGGGTTTCTTTCCTGGGTGGTTTTTTTTTTTTTTTTTTTTTTTTCTGACAGCACCTGTGTGACTGCATACAAGATATGGTGGTTAGTGTCTCTCAGTCAGCTAGCTGGAGACAAGGACCCACCAAACAACAAAAAACTAATTACAACCAGAGAGCCCACATAAATGGCATAAAGGGCATCCCCAGATCATCAAGTTCAGGACATCAAGGAGACTGCACCACTGAATCCCACAGGTCTCTTATCACAGAAAGTCACACACAAGACAAGGAATCAAAGCAGATCAATCTAAGAAGCAAAAACAAACAAGAAGTCACCTAAAATGTGGAGACAAAGGAACAATACCCAACTGAAGGAAAGGTGGAATCCCCGAAAGGAGTGCTAAATGAAATAGAGACAAGCAAACTATCAGACACTGAATTCAAAATAATGGTCAAAATGAAGCTCAATGAGCTCAGAGAGAACTACATAGAACTACAGGGAAGCTATAAGAAACTTACTACTAACTATATCAGATTGAAAAGGACATATAAACTACCAAAAGAACCATGAGGAAATTAAGAATACAATTTCTGAAATCAAGAACAGAGGAGAAGGAGTTAAAAGCAGGTTAGATGAAGCATAAGATCAGATCAGTGAGTTGGAGGAGAAGGTAGAAAAAATTCCCAGAAACAGCAACAACAACAAAAGAATGAAAAAGAATGAAGACAATTAAGGAAGCAAAAAAACCCCACATGAACTGCAATAATACCCATATCATAGAGATACAAGAAGAAGAAGAGGAGGAAGGGATAGAAATCATGTTTGAAAGTAATGATAGAAAACTTGTCTAACCTGATGAAAGAAAACATCATGCAAGTCCAGGAAGCATATAGGGCCCCAGAGAAGATGAACCCAAAGAGGCTCACTCCAAAACACATCATAATTAAAATGGCAAGATTCATAGACAAAGAGGGAATCTTAAATACAGCAAGGGAGCAAATACTAGTAACATACAAAGGAGCTCCAATAAGGGTATCAACTAATTACTCAACAGAAACACTACAAGCCAGACAGGATGGCAAAAATATTCCAAGTAATGAAAAACAAAGGCCTGCAACCAAGATACTCTACTCAGCAAGGCTTAAATTTAAAAAGACAAGGGAAATAATAAGTTTCCCAGACCAAAAAAAAAAATCTAAAAGAATATATCTCCACTAAACCAGCATTACAAGACATCCTGAAGAAAAAGAGAGACAGAGAGCAACACATGTCCAAAGGGGAAAAAAATGGCAAGGAATAACTACATATCAATAATAACGTTAAGTGGAAATGGATTAAATGCTCCGATCAAAAGACATAAGGTAGCTAAATGGATAAAAAAGTAAGACCTGCATATATGCTGTCTACAAGGTACCCACCTCAGAACAAAACATCTACACAGACTGAAGGTGAAGATATAAAAAAAGTATTTCAAACAAACATACATGAGAAAGAAAATGGAGCAGCAATACTTATATCAGACAAAGTAGATTTCAAAACAAATGCCATAAAAGGAGATGAAGAACAGTTCATAATACTTAAGGAAACAATTCATCAAGGAGATAAACCCTTGTAAACATATACGCACCCAAAAGAAGAGCACCCACATATATAAGAAAAATCTTGGAAATCTCAAGAAAGATATTGAAAGTGACACATTCACAAAAGGAGATTTTATCACTCCATTGTTAACAATGTATAGATCTTGCAAGAAAAAAAATCAACAAGGATATTGTGGCATTGAACAACACTCTAGATCAAATGGACTTAATTGATATATACAGAACCTTTCATCTCAAATAAGCAAAATATACATTCTTTTCAAGTGCACATGGGGTAGCAATACTTATATCAGCAAAACAGATGTCACAGCAATGCCATCGAAAGAGACAAAGAAGGACTTTTCATACTACTTAAAGGAACAATCCATTAAGATGATATAATTCTGGTGAACATATATGCACCCAACATAGGTTCACCCAAATATATAAGAAAAATCTTGGAAGACTATAAGAAGGATATCAACAGCAACACACTCATAGCAGGGGACTTTAACACCCCATTATCAACAATAGAGAGGTCTTTGAAGCAAAGAAACACCAAGGATATTGAGGCATTGAACAACACACTAGATCAAATGGACTTAATTATATCTATACAGAACTTTTCATCCCAAAGAAGCAAAATATATATTCTTTTCAAATGCTCATTAGACATTTTCAAAGATAGGCCACATGATAGGACACAGAACAAGCCTCAATAAATTCAAGAACATTGAAATTACATCAAGCATCTTCTCAGACCACAATGTCTTGAAAGTAGTTATCAACCTCAAAGAAAAAAACTCAAGGCATTCAAACTCGTGGAGTATGAATAACATGATATTAAATAATGAGTGGGTTAACAATGACATCAAGGAAAACATCAAGAAGGTTCGGAAAACTAATGATAAAGAACACACAACAGCCACAAACCTATGGGACACAGCAATAGCAGTCCTGAGAGGAAAGTTCATAGCAATACAGGCCTACCTGAAAAGGATAGAAAAATCTCAGATAAAAAAATCTAACCCTACAACTACAAGAACTAGAATAGCAACAACAAACAGAGCCCAGGGTGAGTAGAAGGAAGGAAATCATCAAGATCAGAGCAGAATTAAATGACATACAGACTAAACAAACAATTCAAAAGATCGACAAAAGTAGGATCTGGTTCTTTGAAAAGATAAACAAAATCAACAAGCCTTTAGCCAGCCTTATAAAAAGAGAGAGAGAGAGAGAGAGAGAGAGAGAGAGAGAGAGAGAGAGAGAGAGAGGACCCAGATAAACAAAATCAGAAATGAAAGAGGAGAAATCACAAGTAATATCATAGAAATACAAAGGATTGTAAGAAATTACTACAAACAAGAGTATGGCAAGAAATTTGAGAACCTAGATAAAATAAACAAATTTCTAGAAACATATCATCTTCCAAAACTGAATCAAGAAGTAGAAAGCCTGTACAGACTGATAACAAAGAGTGAAATTGAAGCAGTAATCAAAAAACTCCTAGCATACAAAAGCCCTGGTCTGGATGACTTCACAGGCAAATTTTACAAAACATTTAGGGAAGAACTAACGCATACCCTTCTCAAACTATTCCAAAAAGTCCAAGAAGAGGGAAGACTCCTAAACTTTTTATGAAGCCAGTATTACCCTAATTCTAAAACCAGATCAAGACTCAACAAAGAAAAAACTATAGCCCAATATCACTGATGAACATAGATCCTAAAATCTTCAACAACATATTGGCAAACAGGGTACAGCAACACATTCAAAAGATCATACACCATGATCAAGTGGGATTCAACTCAGGAATGCAAGGATGGTTTAATATTTGCAAATCAATAAATGTAATACACCACATAAACAAAATGAAAGACAAAAACCACATGATCATATCAATAGATGCAGAAAAAGCATTTGACAAAGTACAACACCCATTTATGATGAAAACATTCAGCAAAATGGGAATAGAGAAAACATATCTCAACACAATTAAGGTTATATACGAGAAACCAGAGTGGACAAAAATTGAAAGCATTACCACTGAGATAAGGAACAAGACAAGGCTGTCCACTCTCTCCACTCCTATTCAACATGGTGTTGGAAGTTCTAGCCACAGCAATCAGACAAGAAAGAGAAATAAAAGGCATCCAAATTGGAAAAGAGGAAGTAAAACTATCATTATTTGCAGATGACATGATAAGAGTACATAGAAAACACTATAGACTCCACAAAGAAACTACTCAACATAATAAATGAATTTGGCAAAATAGCAGGGTACAAAGTAAATATACAGATATCAAAGGCATTTCTGTACACCAGTAATAAAATATCAGAGGTACAAACTAGAAAAAAAATCCCATTTACTATAGCAACAAGAAAAATAAAGTACCTAGGAATGAATTTAACCAAAGAGGTAAAAGACGTGTACTCTGAAACTTATGCAACACTGAAGAAAGAAATTAAGGAAGATACAAATAAATGGAAGCAAATACCATGTTCTTGATGGGAAGACTCAACATGATTAAAACGTCCATACTATGCAAAGCAATTTACATTTTCAACACAATCCCTATTAAAATGCCAGTAACATATTTCACAGACTTAGAATAAATACTCCAAGAATTTACATGGAACCAAAAAAGATCCCAAATAGCCAAAGCAATCTTGAGACAGAAGAACACAGCAGGAGGAATCACGATACCTGACATCAAACTATACTACAAGGCCACTGTGATCAAGATATTCTGGTATTGGCATAAGAACAGACGTGTAGATCAATGGAACAGAATAGAGAGCTCAGTAATATACCCAGGTCTATATGGTCAACTAGTATTTGACAAAGGGGGGAAGAGCATAACATGGAGTGAAAAGAGCCTCTTCACAAATGGTTCTAGGAGAACTGGACAGGGACGTGCAAAAAAATGAAACTAGACCACCAACTTATACCACACACCAGAATAAACTCAAGATGGATCAAAGACTTAAATGTAAGCCATAACACCATAAAAGTCCTGGAGGAAAACACAGGCAGGAAATTTTCAGATATCACATGTAGCAATATTATCACTGATACATCTCCTAAGGCAAGGGAAATAATGAAAACAATAAACGAATGAGACTACATCAAACTAAAGAGTTTCTGCTCAGCAATAAACATCAGCAAGATGAAAAGGAAACCAACCATATGAAAAAATATATTTGCCAATGATAACTTAGACAAGGGATTTCTCTCCAAAATATATAAAGAACTTATATGACTCAACACCGAGAAGACAGACAGCCCAATTAAAAAATGGGCAAAGCACCTGAACGAACATTTCTCCTTGGAGGATACACAGAGGGTCCGTAGACACCTGAAAGAATGCTCAACATCACTAGCCATCAGAGAGATGCAAATAAAAACCACAATGAGATACAACTTTACACCAGTCAGAATGGCCATCATCAACAAATCAACAAACAACAAGTGCTGGTGAGGATGTGGAGAAACAGGAACCCTAGTGCACTGTTGGTTGGAATGCAGACTATTGTAGCCACTATGGAAAACAGTATGGAATTACCTAAGAAAACTAAACATGGAACTGCCTTTTGAACCAGCAATTACACTACTAGGATTATACCCAAAGAATCCTGAAACCCTAATTCAAAAGAACTTATGCACCCCTATGTTCATAGCAGTACTATTTACAATAGCCAAGTGCTGGAAACAGCCTAAGTGCCCTTACTGTAGATGAGTGGATCTAAAAACAGTGGTACATTTACACAATGGAATACTATGCAGAAAAAAGAAAGAAGGAACTCCTGCCATTTGCGACAACATAGATGAAACTAGAGAGAATTATGCTTAGTGAAATAAGCCAGGCAAAGAAAGAAAAATACCATATGATATCACCTAATACAGGAAACTAAGGAACAACACAAACAAATGAACTAAATAGAACAAGGAACAGAATAACAATTATTAGGGGGAGGGGGAGGGAGAAAAGGGGGATAAGTAAGGGAAGGGTTTAGTCAAAGAATATGTAAAAATGACTCATGGTCATGGACAACAGGAGGGGGATATAATTGTGGGAGAAGGGGTGGGCTGGGTGGGGGGGAGCAATGGGGGAAAAATGGGACAACTGTAATTGAAAAACAAAATAAAAATTCTATTAAAAAAATTCTGATTCTGAACAGTTAATTTTTCTTTTGGCTCAGTACTCAAATAGATGACATGAAGTCCTAAAAGATAGTTGGTTATTTTTTATTTCTGGGAAAACTCACTGTTTTTATTTTCTTTTTTAAAAGGCATGCCTTCAAACGCATTTTTATCAGACTCTGGCTTGCAGGCAAGGAGCTAGGGGAGATGACTGAATGCAAAGAGTCCAAGAAGCATCTGCAAGTAAAGTTTGTTTTTGTTTTGTTTTGTTTTGTTTTAATGTAAAGAATTCATTTCTATAGAAAAAATTTTGGTATTTATTCAGAATGGTAGCCTTAGGTTTGGAGTTCCTATAGTTTCAATTTAATTTAAGACAAAATGTGCTTAAAAGGCAGCTGTTTTTTTCCTTTCTTTTTTCTTTCTTTCTTTATTTTATTTTATTTTATTTTTTGGTCTTACTGGAAAATTTCACAATTAAAGATGTAGAAAAATTGTAATTCACTGCAAATGAAGGAACAACAACTAATGAAATTATTGGTGCAATTAAAATACCAAATATGGACTAAGCTTTCACTCATACTTTCTGATTTAAAGACCCTGTTGTTATACCCAGGCAAAGGAGACTAGGGGCACCATGTTGTCATTTTGACTGTAACTTGAGCTACTGTTAACACAAAGAACCTCTAAAATAGGAGTAATAGAGAAAGTTGAACTTCCAGCACCACCAGGAAGAAGTTCTTTCCCCAGAAAGAGCATGCTGCTCCAAGCTGTGGCTGGCTTTGGAGAGCTTGGTGTGAGTCCCAGCTGTAATTGTGCTCATGTCCAGGAAGCTGATGGCATACCTTGGACACCAGGTGGGAGAGGGAGGAAATAGGACTGGGGTTACCTCTATTGGGAATGTTGACAGGGAAGATGCTTAACCAGTTCAGTAGGGTAAAACTGCTCCAATTAAGCTTCATTTTAAAAATGTAATCTTCAGGTTTATATTTTTGGATTTCGCAGTTTACTCCACTGTATTCTCTTGAATGATTCTAGAAGAATTGTTTAAATAAATTTATTTTTCAACTTTCCTTTCAGATCTGTTTTTTCCATTAGTCTTAATATACCATTTACATTTTTTTAAGAAAAGAAGAAAGTATTATAAAGGTAGCCAACAAGATGATATATATCATCTATGCTAAGGTCCTGCTAGAGAACTGAATTCCTTACATTTGAAATGCGTTCCATGAATGTAAAAGACATAAGCAGTCAGTACTGATGGTTATAAAAGGTGAATGAGGTAACGGTAACACTGATGGGCTGTTTGTATCAAATATCCTATAAATTAGTATTTGAAATTAACTTTTTTATTCTACATTCTCTCTATTCAAGGAAAACGCTCTCCTCAGTGGTAAGCTGAGGTAAGGTATTTAATATAGAATAGTCACAATTTAATTACAGGGATCTTGCAGAGAACTACACCAGCATAAAAAAAGACATAGAAACTATCAACAAGAACCAGGAAGAAATGAAGAATGCAATCTCTGAACTGAGAAACACAGTAGAATCAGTCAAAAGCAGACTAAACGAAGCAGAGGATCGGATTAGTGAGTTAGAGGATAATGTAGGTAATAATTCTCAAATGATACAGCAAAATGAAAAAAGGTTGAAAAAATATGAACAAGATGTAAGGGAATTACAGGATAGCATTAGAAAAATAATTTAAGGATCATCGGAATACGAGAGGGGGAAGAAAAGGAGCATGGAATTGAAAATCTGATAGGAGAAATAGTGACAGAAAATTTTCCGAACCTGATGAGAGAAAAAGCTATGCAAGTCCAAGAAGCACTGAGAGTTCCAATCAAGAGGAACCCCCAAAAACCCACTCCAAGGCACATCATAGTTAAAATGGCAACATTCCAAGACAAAGAGAGAATCCTAAAAGCAGCAAGAGAAAAACAGCAAATAACTTACAAGGGAGCTCCAATAAGGCTATCGACCGATTTCTCAACAGAAACATTACAAGTCAGAAGGGAATGGTCAAAAATATTTCAAGCAATGAAAAACAAAGGCCTACAACCAAGAATACTCTACCCAGCAAGGCTCTCATTCAAAATAGAAGGTGAAATAAGGAGTTTCTCAGAAAAAAGAAGACTGAAAGAATACATCTCCACCAAACCAGCATTGCAAGAGATGCTAAAGGGAGTGTTCTAAGAAAAAAGAAGAAAAGAACAAGAGAGGAGAGGAACAGAGGTACAAAGGGAAATGAGTAAATACACGTCAATAATAACCTTAAATGTAAATGGATTAAATGCTCCCATTAAAAGACATAGTGTAACGGAATGGATAAGAAAACAGGACCCACATATTTGCTGTCTACAAGAAACACACCTCAAAACAAAAGATTTACATAGACTGAAAGTAAAGGGATATAAAAAAATATTCCAAACAAACGGACCAGAAAAAAAAGCTGGGGTAGCAGTCCTCATATCAGACAAAATGGATTTCAAAGCAAGGGCAATAAAAAGAGACAAAGAAGGACATTTCATAATACTTAAAGGAAAGATTCATCAAGAAGATATAACACTGATAAACATATATGCACCCAACATAGGAGCACCCAAATACATAAAGCAAATACTAGAAGACCACAAGAAGGATATTAACAACAACACACTCATAGTAGGGGACTTCAACACTCCATTATCAACAATAGACAGATCATCCAAGCAAAGAAACACCAAGGATATACAGGCATTGAACAACACACTAAACCACATGGACTTACCTGATATATATAGAACTTTTCACCCCAAAGAAGCAAAATATACATTCTTTTCAAAGGCACATGGGACATTTTCAAAGATAGACCACATGATAGGACACAAAACAAGCCTCAAAAAGTTCAAGAAAATTGAAATCATATCAAGCATCTTTTCAGACCACAATTCCTTGAAACTAAAAATCAACCTCAGGGAAAAAAATCAAAGACACACAAACTCATGGAGAATGAATAACACTCTATTAAATAACGAATGGGTTAACAATGACATCAAAGAGGAAATCAAGAAATTTCTAGAAACTAATGACAATGAACACACAACAGCCCAAAACCTATGGGACACAGCAAAAGCAGTCCTAAGAGGGAAGTTCATAGCAATACAGGCATATCTGAAAAGGCTAGAGGAATCTCAAATAAAAAACCTAACCATAAAGCTACAAGAACTAGAACAGCAACAACAAACAAAGCCTAGGGCAAAAACAAGAAAGGAAATCATCAAGATCAAAGCAGAATTAAACGACATAGAAAAGAAACGAACAATCCAAAAAATCAACAAAACTAGGAGCTGATTCTTTGAAAAAATAAACAAAATTGACAAACCTCTAGCCAGGCTCATTAAGAAAAAAAGAGAGAAGACCCAAATAAACAAAATCAGAAATGAAAGAGGAGAAATCACGACTGATACCTCAGAAATACAAACAATTATAAGAAATTACTACAAACAACTGTATGGCAAGGAATTTGACAACCTAGTAGAAATGGACGGATTTCTAGAAACATATAACCTTCCAAAATTGAATCAAGAAGAAGTAGGAAATCTCAACAGACCAATAACAAAGAAGGAAATTGAAACAGTAATCCAAAATCTCCCTGCACACAAAAGCCCTGGGCCGGATGGCTTCACAGGCGAATTTTACAAAACATTTAGGGAAGAACTAACTCCTACCCTCCTTAAACTATTCCAGAAAATCCAAGAAGAGGGGAAAACCCCAAACTCTTTCTATGAAGCCAGTATTACCCTCATCCCAAAACCAGGTCAGGACACAGCAAAGAAAGAAAACTACAGGCCAATATCACTGATGAACATAGATGCTAAAATCCTCAATAAAATTTTGGCAAACAGGATCCAACAATGCATCAAAAAGATCATACACCATGATCAAGTGGGATTCATTCCAGGGATGCAAGGATGGTTTAATATTCGCAAATCAATAAATATAATACATCACCTAAACAAAATGAAAGACAAAAATCACATGATCATATCTATAGATGCAGAAAAAGCATTTGATAAAGTACAACACCCATTTATGTTGAAAACACTCAGCAAAATGGGAATAGAGGGAGCATACCTTAACATCATTAAGGCTATATATGAGAAGTCTGAAGCCAACATCATACTCAATGGACAAAAACTGAAAGCATTCCCCCTGAAATCAGGAACTAGACAAGGCTGTCCACTCTCCCCACTTCTATTCAACATAGTGTTGGAAGTCCTAGCCACAGCAATCAGACAAGACAAAGAAATAAAAGGCATCCAAATTGGGAAAGAAGAAGTAAAACTATCACTATTTGCAGACGACATGATAGTCTACCTAGAAAACCCTATAAACTCCACTAAAAGACTACTTGATGTAATAAGTGAATTTGGCAAAATAGCAGGGTACAAAATAAATATACAGAAATCTAAGGCATTTCTGTACACCAACAATTAAATATCAGAGACAGAAGCAAAAAAGAAAATACCATTTACTATAGCAACAAGAAAAATAAAGTACCTAGGAATAAACTTAACCAAAGAGATAAAAGACCTGTACACTGAAAATTATGCAACATTGAAGAAAGAAATTAAGGAAGATACAAATAAATGGAGGCAAATACCATGTTCTTGGATGGGAAGAATCAACATCATCAAAATGGCCATACTACCCAAAGCAATTTACAAATTCAATGAAATCCCTATTAAAACACCAATGACATATTTCACTGACCTAGAACAAATCCTCCAAAAATTCATATGGAACCAAAAAAGACCCCGAATAGCAAAAGCAGTATTGAAACAGAAGAACACAGCAGGAGGAATCACGATACCAGACATCAAACAATACTACAAAGCCACTGTGATCAAAACAGTCTGGTATTGGCATAAGAACAGATATATAGATCAGTGGAACAGAATTGAAAGCCCAGGAATAAACCCAGGCCTCTATGGTCAACTAATCTTTGATAAAGGGGGAAGGAACATAAAATGTAGTGAGAAGAGCCTCTTTAACAAATGGTGCTGGGAGAACTGGACAGGGACGTGCAAAAAAATGAAACTAGACCACCAACTTACACCACACACGAGAATAAACTCAAGATGGATTAAAGACTTAAATGTAAGCCGTGATACCATAAAAGTCCTAGAGGAAAACATAGGTAGGAAAATTTCAGATATCACACGTAACAATATCTTCACGGATACATCTCCCAAGGCAAGAGAAATAAAGGAAAAAATAAACAAATGGGACTACATCAAACTAAAAGGTTTCTGCTCATCAAAAGAAAACATCAGCAAGATGAAAAGGAAACCAACCATATGGGAAAACATATTTGCCAATGATATCACAGACAGGGGACTGATCTCAAAAATATATAAAGAGCTTATACAACTCAACATCAAGAAAACAAACAACCCAATTAAAAAATGGGCAAAGGACCTGAACAAACACTTCTCCGAAGAGAACATACAGAAGGTCCATAGACACATGAAAAAATGCTCAACATCATTGGCCATTAGAGAGATGCAAGTAAAAACCACAATGAGATACCACCTTACACCTGTCAGAATGGCCATCATCAACAAATCAACAAACAACAAATGCTGGCGAGGATGTGGAGAAACAGGAACCCTACTGCACTGTTGGTGGGAATGCAGACTGGTGCAGCCACTATGGAAAACAGTATGGAATTACCTCAAAAAACTAAAAATGGAACTGTCATTTGAACCAGTGATTCCACTGCTAGGATTATAACCGAAAAATCCTGAAACCCTAATTCAAGAGAACTTATGCACCCCTATGTTCATAGCAGCCCTGTTTACAATAGCTAAGTGCTGGAAACAGCCTAGGTGCCCGTCTGTGGATGAGTGAATCAAAAAACTGTGTACATCTACACAATGGAATACTATGTAGCAGAAAGAAAGAAGGAACTCCTGCCCTTTGCGACAACATGGATGGAATTAGAGAGAATTATGCTTAGTGAAATAAGCCAGGCAAAGAAAGCAAAATACCATATGATATCACCCAATACAGGAAACTAAAGAGCAACACAAACAAACGAACTAAATAGGCAAAGACTAGAATAGTAGTCAGTAGGGGGGAGGGGGGAAGGAGAAAAGGGGGATAAGTAAGGAAAGGGCCTAGTCAAGGAACGTACATGAATGACTCATGGACATGGACAACGGGGAGGGATACAGTTGTGGGAGAAGGGATGGACTGGGAGGGGGGAGCAATGGAGGAAAAATGGGACAACTGTAATTGAATAACAGAAAATAAAATTAAAAAAAAATAATAGTCAGAATTTGAGTTGTCACTTCCATGTTTATAATTTGTGAACATCTTACTGAAATAAAAAATGTTCCAAACCATGTATTTCCTAAATTTCCTGTAAACTTATGAATTCAGGGTGATGCTTGTGGGAACTTTGTAAATCTTTTAATCAAGTCTACTGGAATTATCTCCCCCTGCTGTATGTGTGCTGTAGGGCAGTTGGGAAAGAGGGCTTTATCCAGGCCTGCTATTGTAACAGCTGGTAGTTTTGGCATTTTCACATAAACATGCAAGCCAAAGAGAAATTTCTCCTTTATAATCGGCCTCATTTCCCCCTTCTTGGGACATTCCACAATGCCACCAACAATAAAGTGCTCAGAAATGAAGAATCATTTCTGTTTATGTGAAAATAGGTCTGAACTCTGAGAGGCAAGGAAAGAAATACCAAAAAGCTTCAAAGACCACGAAGAGAAGTTATAATCAAACCTGGATGGTATTTTTGAGATCTGACAGAGCTCCTCCATACACAAGCTCTAAATGCTCAGAGAGCTAGAGCCAACTGCTCTTTCTTCTAGTCTTGCCAAGTTCATTCCATGCACATACCTGAGCAAGCTGTTTGCTTAAGCCATGCTATGCTGTTATCTAGGATAAGTGTGGGTAACACTCTTAGTGACCACCATTCTCAAACACAAGCAAACTATTTCACTCTCAGGTGTGTTTCATATATACTAAGCTATTGTTTTAAAGTGTCTAAAAATGATGATAAAAAATGCCTTCAGGAGGCAGCACAGCATCACAATAAAAAAGCACAGATTTTTTAGTAACTCAGAATTGAATGCAACTTACTGGTTGTATGAATTTGGTCAACTCATTTAATTTTGCTGAGGCTTAGTTTGCTCATCTATAAAATGGGAATACTAGTGTCTCCTTCAGAGTGTCAAGTAATAATAAGAGACTACATATGTGGTGTACCTAATGTATAATAAGAACGCTCCCTAAGGGTTAGCTAGTTGTATCAAGTGTTCCCTATAAGAACTATCCATATTATACTTTATAGTACAAGGTGCATCGTCACACACAGTGTAATGTAATGCATGAATTTTCTATGATTCTTACCACCATGCATATCACTATAATTCAACTTAAGGGAAAACATGTCTAGAAGCTTGAAGCAACCTCAAGTGTGTCGCCAGCTGACAATACCCTGTAGCAAATTAAAAATAATTTTTTCATTATTCTTCAGTTTCTGCTCCCAAGAAACATGAAAATGTATGCATCCTTTTAAAAGAAAAAAATAACAATTTAGTTTAAGATAATTTAAGAAAGAAAAGTATCATCCTGAATATTTATCTAAATAAATCAGCTAATTTATCTTGCCATATAAATAATGTTTCCCTAATAGATTTCAATTCAAGTTCCATTTTGGTGCTCACAGGCTGTTTGTTCCTATTTGCCACATCGGGCAATTAATTGGGTATTTATAGGCAGCTATCACATGCTTCACTGTCATTGCTACTCAGTGATACATCTTAAATTCTCCACCAAATCTTACTACTTATATCCTACCTCTGAAACACCTCATCATCTTTGTCACATTTAAAAAACTTCTTTTCCACTTAATAAACTTCTAAGCTAGAGTATGAATAAGTGTGCAGAATTCTCCTAATGCAGCTTTATTGAGGCTCAATAAGGAGAAAGTGTTTTCTTCTCAAGTGATTTCTTTAGATCCAAGGACAGATTTTGCTTCTAGTGCAAGAGCATCACCATGTGAGCTATTCCTGTTCTGCACTTTGGTGTTGCCCTCAATCCATTTCCATTATTGGTAACTTTCATTGTCAGATGAGACTCTCAATGGTAGGGGCTGAGCCAGCTTGGAGTAAAAGTGTCCTTGCCACCACAAGGACCTATCACTACCCTCTCCTGCCCAGTGCTCATATGTGTTCAACATCCATCGAAGAAGAAAAAAAGTTTAATAGTCCTCAGGATCCTTCCTCTTTTGAGCTTCTTGAAACAAGAGAAAACTTCAACCCTCAGAGGATGGTCAGTTTCCTTATTTATTTTTCCCTCCCTTTGTTAGTGTAACTAATCAATTTATCCAGTAAATGACCATTACAACTTTTGGCATGTAGCTTGAAGGGACACATATTCCCAGTGGAATGACCCACAAAATGCTTTTCCATGGGATTTTAATAAGAGTTCTGGGGGGGAAGAGGGCTCCACTATCAAATAACAAGAAAACACAGTATTTAGTACCTCCTTCTTAGACATACAAATCTATCTCAGAATGTTCATGTTTCTGAGAAATATCACAGTAAAGAAAATTTATTGACCTTTGTTTAACACAGATTTCCCTAAGTTGTTTGACAATAGGGTCATTTATTGGTGGGACAAATATTAGGGCTACAAGAAACTGTAGTCTACAGAATATATTTTGGAAGCATTGCACTGTATCATAGTCCTTCTCTAATTTCTCCTAAACAAGTTGTTACAGTCTCATATATGATCTCTGAATTACTATTTTCATCTGCATGATCTGTTAGAGAGCAATGCTGGTTTTGAAGGATGCTTTCGCACTGCACGGTCTCCACTGACTTAATGCACAACATGTTTATCCAAGAGCTCCTAGCTGAAAGTTTGTAAAAGGAACTGGTTTTGCCTAATACAAACTTGGCAGTGCCAGTCCCAGGATTTCCCTGACCCACTGCATTTCATTTGATTGATCACTGTCAAAGGCCCATTTGTCTGAGCTCCTTGTCAGGCAACACTTGGCACAAATAGATACCAGATAAACGTTTGTTAAACAAAAGTAATTTATTTAACTGTATATCTTACAGAAATATGTAAGATGATTTAATATTTAACGTTTAAAAAATAACAACGTGGCTAGCTTAATTTTTTTACAGGAGTTGTTGCTACTATAGATATTGTAGATACTGTTGAAAGTTTACTATCTACAATGTGTTTTCACTTACTCCTATGTGCTAAGCACTTGGAACATATCATTATTTAATTATTATGAGTCACAGTGAGGTTAAGTGTTTGATCTTCCTATTATAGATAAGACAGATGCCACTGAGAAGCTTAAGGAGACTGTCTTATTTCCAACTGTAAATTGCACAGCTAGGTTTTGCACTCAAGTCTCCCTGACTGAGCCTATCTGTGCTTCACTCTACCATGTCTTGTGTGCACACCACACATAGGTACCACATGTACACAGGGAAAACAACATAGAACTTAGCTAATCTATGTTTAGTAATCATATTTTTTGTGGTAAAATATACACAACATAAAATTTATCATTTTCACTTTTTTTAAGTGTATAGTTCTGTGGCATTAAGTACATTCACATTGTTGCATGATCTCCACCAACCTCTCCAGAACTTTTAAATCTTCCCCAGTTGAAACTCTGTACTTATTAAACACTGACTCCCCATTCCCATGCCCATCAGTCCCTGGCAACCACCTTTCTACTTTCTGTCTCAATGAAATTAACTACTTAGGTACTTCATATAAGTAGAATAATACAGAATTTCACTAATTAAATTTTAAACGATTGTTTTGGCCATAATATCAACCACTCATCTTAACTTTCTTATACCAACATACCATTGTTTGCAGTTTAATTAATGTTGCTCAAAGAAAATCTGGTTCTAACTTTATAACAAAGTCAGCCCCCAGTGAGTAAGAAGAAATTTGCCCACACTGCACCCAGGCTAGGCACAGGTCACTGGAAGTGAGAAATCTAGGAAAGTCAGGGTTGCAGTTTAACATCCTGGGTCTTTTGATGATAAAAATTTGCATTTATATCTCACACATTCTTCTTCCCCTTTCAAACTGCTTTTCTGTTAATGTGTGAAAAGATTACAACTTGAGGGAAATGTAATCCACATATTTTGGTACATTTACACATATATGCTGTTGAGAATATCAAAATGGCCTAACAATGCACTTTCCAATGACTTTTTTAAAATTGAAGTACAATCAGCTTAAAAATAAATAAATAAATAAATTTAAAAGACCCTCAATCTCCAGAAGAAGTAGGCTCAATCTAAGTTCAAATTCTTGAGATTTACACATTCTTTAAATAAATTTCCAAGCTGATCATTAAACATTTAAAATACATTAAGCAACCTTTAAATTAGAGACTAAAGTTGTAAGGTTAAAAATTTAAGAGTTAGCTTAACTTTCCTTTTTAGCTCAACTTTAGGAGACAGTAGTAAATAGGGAAAAAAGATTTCAGGGATATCCAAACCTGAATTTGGTTCTGCGACACTCAGCAAGTCAATTTTATCATTTGTAAATTGGACATAATATATGGTTTACTGAATTGTCCTGGAGTTTAAACAAATATGTATACCCAAATACCTTATACAGAGATATACTCAACAGATATTAATTTCAAATTTGAATATTCCATAACAATTATGCCATTAAAACCTATTCACAAAATATATTTATATGCACTAGAGTGAACTACATTTTTCCCTTAACTTTAAAGAACAAAAATATTGGTCCTATTAGAACAAGAATGCAAGGCATTAAAAGATGAATTGAGTTACTTAAGGTCACACACCAATGTGAAAGCTCAGCACAAAGAAAGCAAGTTGTCTTTGAGGAGTTTACAGGTGGTAAACTGTATTAAGGATATTGTTTAAAACTGTATGGAGTAGTATATTTCTCTAGCTTTTTTTGTGGCTGCAGAATCTTGTTCATACTTTTTTTTCACCACACACTGTCCTCAAATTTCCAATGTTCTTATAGTAACTTTTTTTCATTTAATTAAAATTAGGTTTTGCTTAATTGTTTGAAAAGCGTATAGCTTCTTGCAATAACCTGAAGTAGAGGGTTCATAAAAACACTTTTAACAGACACAGGGTTTCAAGTAGGTTAGAGTAATGGGCTATCCACGCCAAGAGTCACACAGCTGCTGTGACTTAGATGGTGTTCTGATGAAGGACAAAGTCCCTCATTCCTTCCCCTCTAGTGGAATCTTAATCTTATTCAAAGAATGAGCCCACAGACACATTGACTGCTAATGTCATACCAGATAAAGATATGATGATATGGGGATATGGTTCTAAGAAAGCTGATAAGGAAAGCTCTGAGCCCCACAGACCAGTTTGGTATCAAATAAATCCTTAAGGTTTGGAGGTATTGTGATAAATGAAATATTGCACATTATCCATTGACTATATTAAGATATCTAGAGGTTCTTATTTAACCCTTTATCATTTCTCCACCTCCTCTAACACTTAACAGAACACTATGTGCCTAGTCATAATTAAACTATAATCCCTTTAAATAAAAAAGTTACTCAATTGATATTGCTCTGGCCTTCTTAACAGGAATATATCTTGATATCTTAAGGATCTGTATTTTTAAAAAATTTCTTATGGGACTCAGCGCAATTGTCATATCTCCATGGACCAAAAAGTCTCTACCTGGTAATGGTGGAGGGAAGCAAAGCCATTTCCATTTCATAGAGAAATAAAATGACCCCTTCTCCAGCCATAAATAAATCCAGCAATGAAATCAAGCAACACACTCTAGGCTGAAACCCACTTGGTGGCAAAGATGATGTCACTTCTTGATCATCCAAATTAACTCTATAACATGGAAGTTCAAACTGAAAGATAATTTAATTTTTTATATTTAGCTATTACATGTTATTTGATTTTATTTCTCCAGCCAGTCTACTTGCCTAATTACATTTATTTAATTTATTCTCTGAAGACCTATCATAAAATAAGCACTTAAGTTTGATTCAGAAAAAAAAAAAAAGACTTCTCTTAGTATCCAATGAAAGTTAGCTGCCGCAAAAACAAGAATTGAAGAACTGACCCAAGAAAATGTCCAATCCACCTTCTAAGACAAAATAACTAATAAATGCTTTACAATCATTGAGGCTTCCACTCTTCCTGTGGCTTTTCATTTTTTTTTTTTTATCTCACTTTGATTTCTAAATTTGGTTCCCTCAGATGATTTCAAATACAATTCCCACCTCAAGGACCATTCAGTATATTGATACTTGAGAAAATACTCCAAACTATGTATAAGTCCAATTAAATAGTCACCCAGAAAAATTCTTTAGTTTAAATGTTAATTTCTAATAGTGAATACTTACCCTGTGACAAAGAATTTCATTAATAATTTAGGGCTGATTTGCAACAAGAGTTTCTTGTCTATTAGACAGATTTACTATCTTAGCAACTAGATTGATGAGGATATGTTGAGGAGGAGCAATTGAGTCCTTGGTCATGTTCTCAGTCTCAGTTGATAGGAATATTAATTCCCTGAACATGAAAGCCAGGGTCTAACAGAATATGTCTTCCTCATGGTACAGATAAGCATACTTGATGGAGGTCCCTAAGTCATATTAGCGACAGTAACTTGGCTCTTAGGACTTTCCCAATTCTTGAGGGAAAGACATTCCTGGGAATGTGATTCACTCTTCCTCTCCCCTCCAGGATCTCCTAGGGAGGGAAGTCATCATGTTATTCCTTTCTCACAGAAAGGCAACAATGTCTAAGATCCTTCCTCACTATAATGGGACTTCCAGAGAAGGCTGCAGGCACTCAATGTCAAACCATCTGAGAATACATTGATTTATTTAACTCTCAGTACATTGCCTTGGGTTAAGTGTTTAATAAAGTTAACCATAACTGAGGATTTGGGGAAGTACCATGGCTAGTCCATATGAAAATTCACTTCCCTGCCAGCTTTCTCTCACTCTGTTGACAGACTATGGAACCTTCCTTTCATCCCTTTCCTTTTTTTTACAGCTTAGCTTGCTCCCTGAAGGGGTATGCTCTTTCTAGAAGATAGATTATGCCTTACACACAACATGAAAACTTCATACTCTTCCTATTGTCATTTGAAAGATTCTTGTACCTGGAAGAAAGAAGTTGTCCCACCTTTTAGTCTCAGATTGATTTTACTTAGAATTTCTCCTTAGAACTCACATATTTAAACTATATGGAGGGATACAAGCTGAAATTTTGGTTCCTCTTAATTTTTCTTTTCCCCAGTGAGATTTCTGACAGTTTTCTCCATTGCTGTTATCCATTATAAAAATGTAACTGCACTTTTAAGATGTGTGATTTCAGAAACACAACCAAATTTTCTATCTAAAGGGAAGAAAAAAAGCTAAAAGTAACAGGGCAGGGTGAAATCTCATGCAGCATAGAAGAGGAAGATTTGTAACCAGGCAAGAGAGTAGGTGGGTACTTAATTTGGGTACTTCAAACTGGAAACAAACTAAAAAGTTAAAATAAATCTCTTTCAGATAGCTTCCACAGGTAGGCAATGTGTTCATTTTTTAAAAATGCATATTGCTTAAAATTATCACAAATCATCTTTTTAAATATTTTCATCTAAAGTTTTTTTTTATTTTAATTATCCAGAAAATATCTATTAAATAGTTAGTTGGCATAGAAGTTTTAGAAGGTTAGATTTAAAATGACAGTATATTTTCCCCCAGGAGCTTACAAAAGAAAGGTATTTTAGATAATCATTTATATAAAACTGCAAAACATCCAGAAATAAAACACATCAGATAATCAAAAAATGAACATTTAATTTTTAAAAAATTTAATGAAAATCCAAACATCAATAATTTAATAATTTGGTTTGAGCTACATGGTATATTGAAGTACCTTGACTAGTCATAGTGGTGACTGTTCCTCCTTCATCCAACACCCTAAGAATTGTTGCAGATTCCAAATATAAATATTAAAATCCTATAGGAAAATACTTATGAAAAGTTTTATATAAAAGAACTTGGTGCTGCTTTCTGAAAGACATGGATCAGGAGACCAGCAGGGTTGACAACACACAGCACTACAACACTTCCCAAAACTGCTGCTGGAATCTAATAACCACAGTCCAAATGCAGGGATGCACCTGAAAAAGACTCTGGGTAAGAACATATCTAACAGCAAATCTATTTCAGTGATGTACTTTGAAGTTTGGAACTCAGCACCAAGGCTATTTTGGCCCCTATGCAGTACATGGAAAGACAGTATGTGCCACTCTGGCTAAAAACCAATGGCCAGCAGCATTTCAAGAAGAAGATACAAATGGCAAATGGCTCAGTGGAAACTGGCAATCCTTTGGAATGTAATAACTAATGTTAAGTTCTTTTCAGTAAAGTCACAAATAAGGTGCTATTTATATAATGGCCAATCTTTTGCTAAAGAAATGTTATGTTATGAACTCTAATGTATCTTTTCGTTTCAGTAATAACAGACAAATATTTACCAATTTCAGTTTAAAGTGCAGGACATTATGAGGTTTACAAAAATCTTTAACCAACTTAGAGGCTTTTAAGAAATTACCTGTATACTCAATCAATGAGAACACCTGCCCAATTAGGTTTAAAGTTTCTATGCATGCTCCTCTTCCAAGCCCCACCTTTGCCCCTAGGTAGTAGGGATCGTTACAGTCCTGTTTTAGATCTCATTCTTCTGGCATCTGGCTACCTCTCCAGGGTAACTATGAGCTGGTCCCCTCCCCCTTTCTCCATTTGAGCCCCTTCTTATCTCCTTCAGACACAAGCACTTGGGTTCCTCATTGCTCCTTCAGCCCATACCAATTTGGCTCAGCTGACAACTGGTCATCATTTCCATGTCTTTTTACAGTTCATGTCTCAAGAAAACCTTCCTGATTCCACACACTAGCTTAGGTCTCCCTGGTCTGTGCTCTCAGACCATCCTGCTATAGCCCTGGTTTTCCATTGAAACATTCATCCTACTTTTTCCTGTTTATTGGATGCTGCCTTCTGTGGCAAATTGTAATCTCCTTGAAGGGCTGGGCCTGTTCTGGTTACAACTCTATCACCAGATCTTGATATAGCATATGAAAGACAATAGATTTAGTGAATTTAGTTGTGTGTAGGTGTGGGTATGAGTGAGTGTGTGTTTGAATATTTGGCACTTGATGAGGTTGCATTAGTTAATTATGAGCAAATTAGTACATCATGTCCAGGGTGCTTGTATTTCTGTCACTAAGCTAAAGATGAGTGAAAACTAAGGACTACTCCCCTTACTGGGGATTCTTAAAACACCAGAATTTTTAAGCCTGGCAAAGAAAAGTATGATACATTTACTCAATTATACCCCCATTAATAACAATTTTTTATTAGTTTCTCCCTACCTTTAACTATAAAACAAGCTATGAAGCTCAAATGAGAGAGTAGTTTCATGAACAATATATGAAATAAACAATAGAATTAGCATAACCACAACTTATATTTAGAGATAATTTATGAGCTAATGCTAGATTGCATGCTTTATGACATGTATATAGGCAAAGGAAATTTATTTCCTAATTATTTATTGTATAGTAGAAGCAGAACATGATATAAAAGTATGTTGCAATAGATATTAATTAATAAAGGAGATAATTTAGATCATGTTACTTGCTGTGTTTTAATATTGGTAATGACTGCAAATATTGTAACAATGTACTAAATGCTTACAATAATTATTTAAGTAGCCAACAGGAATTTTGAAGAGGCAAATAATTTTCTATTCCTGTTCGAAGTATATTAAACATTGGCTGACCAATATCTTTAAGAACCAGTCAATTAGAAGTAAATAGGAGCTCTAAGTTGAGAATCTGAGGGACTGCTGTGGATTAATATTTCTAAAAAGGTACAATCAATATTACATAAGAATTATTGCTCTCTTCAAGAGACAAGTTTCTATTAACTACTAAGACAAAATGCTTCAGGAAATTAGTATAATGTATCAAAAAATTAGTGTTTTCACTAAAAACAAAGGAAGTATAAATAAGTAGTCTGAAGTAACATTACTGGGATTTTTACTGTAAATATGAAGTTGCAGATATCTATGTAAATCTATAGAACTACATTTAATGAACTCAAAAATGTGTCTCTGGTTAACTAGCAAACAGTGTAACATGAAATCACTTTTCACTCCACCCACCTTTTTTCCATTTTGGCAGATTCACCTCACTGAGGTACTGTGGGAGAGTCTGAGCTATTTCTACAACATTCATGAGGTCTCCAAAGGGAACATCCCACACAAAGAAAGGCAAAATTATCATAGGTAAATAAACCTAATTAAAAGGGCAATACACAGGAAAGTTTTGAATTATTTACTGATAAATTCCCTTTGTATTTACATCTCTTATCCTATCTGAGAAGCCTCTTACTGGGATACATTGAATTAAACAATAGCAACTTCTTATCTGACATCTATAAGTAGAATTGTCTCTCTGTTTTCATGGGGAGTCCAGATGGGCTGCCTTGGAGAGACACTCAGCTATTAATTCCAAAAATAAACATATACATTTCACTTCAAATCTGAGAGTTCCTATATTGATAATTCTATAGAAATGATATAAGGCAAGTCAATATGATAGACATACCAAAAATATGCTTAAGCTCTACATAAATTAAAGAAACAAAAATAAAATTTTGCAAAGAGAAATAGAATTTAAAAAAAAGATTACTATAGATCTGAGAATTTTATTGTGGTAAATTGAATTTTTGACCCGTTATTTACCCTTCTCTATGCCCAAGTCTTTGACATATAACTTTGTAGTTTCACTTAAAAAGAGATATTTTTCCCCCACCTCTCGGGATACAGCCTGAAACTTGCTTTGACCAATAGAATGAGGGCAGAAAAATCTGATATTTCTGCAGAAGGTCTTAAGTGGCATTGTGGTTTCTGCTTGTCTTCTTGCTATCCTGCAATTGCCATGAGAAGAACATAAAAGACACATGGAGCAGAACTGAGCCTAATTCACAGTGATGGGCAAAGTCTCACAAGAGACCAGATCTGTGTCTATAACAAAAGCCACCCAGGCAAATTTAGTCCATATCAGCCATCCCCCACTTGGGTCCATATCCATGGAATAAATAAATGCTTATGTTTGAGTGCCACTGAAATTTTTGTGATTATTTATTACACAGCATTATTGTGACTATCGCTAACAGATATTCTTATAAATTAAAGTGAAAAGGGGTATGCATTTTCCTTCAAGGAACTGAAAAAATATTTCCTTCTTCCTGAGACTGAGTGTTTGTTCATTTACCAGGAAATTCAACAAATTTACATTTGATCGACTAAGAGTATTACATCCAATGAGTTCATTCTGGTTGGCCATTGACTAATTTTTTTCCTCACTAACATGCTAACAATTGTATTGACTCCAAATGTTTACCCTTCTTCTCATGTACTGAGGATATTGATAATTGTCAGACCTCATATTTAAACTTGTGGAATTAAATTAAATCAGTGCTTCTTGAATTATTCTTCAGGGCCCATGATTCTAAGGAGGTGTTTTGAGGGCATGGTAGAAGCAAAAGAAAGCTAAACAGTTGGAGTGCTAATCTACCAATCAGCAAAACTCTGTTTTGATCTGTTTTAGATATTGAGACTTCATATGGAAAATCGGTTTACTGTTTAAAAATTAAAGTTAAAAACTACTAAACAAAATGTCCTTTAAAGTCTTTTCATAATGAAAGCCCTATGATTACATTTTTGCCCATTCACTTTTCTTTCTTGTTATTACCATGACCCTAAATTAAGACACCATCACTTGAATTCCTACAAGAACTTCCTAATTTGACTCCCTACCTTAAGTTATAAATTGTGTCATTTCACTCCCCTGCTTAAAATTAGAGTAAAACCAGATTTAGTGGGGCCTCACCTTTCTCTGCCATCTCATTTCCTGCCTCTTTTTCCTCATCTTTCATACTGGTTTAAAATGCACCCAGCTCCTTCCCACCTTCTAGTCTTCTCACATGCTGGTCCCTCGGCTTGGAATGCTCTTCCCCTACTCTTCAAACATTGATTGCTTTATATCCCTGAATTCTCAGTTTATAAATCATCCTTTCAGAGAGGCTTTCTCTGATCAATTAAATTAGCATAGGTGACTTCTGTCCCCATTATTCTCTGTGAAGGCACACTGTTTGTTCCCCTTCCTTGCACTTATCATGACTTATAGTTATAAAAACATTTGCTGATTGTTTTTATTTTATTTATTATATTGAGTATGAGCTCCATGTGACCAGGGGTCAAGGTTTATTTTTGCATTCCAAGGACCCAAAGCATTGCCTGGAACATAATATATGCTCAATAATATAAATGAATAAATTACTTCCTTAGCTTTTATTAACATTGCCTTTTTTCAATACCCTTCAACATGATACAGCATTTCTATGTTAACATGTGATCCCAGTACCTGATAAGCTTATACCTGCTCTTTCTCATTTACCTTCTTTAATTCATGTATAGTATTCCTTATACTCCTGTGCATTAGAATTTTCTATTTCAATTTGTTTTATTTATCATAATTCCCTCTTGTTTTTTTTAACATACCAATGGCCATTATTTGGTGTGTTCTCAGACATTATTGTCAAGGTAACCCCAAATCTTAGAACTACATTATATCTAGAATAAAATTAATGGTGCAATTATTCAATAAATGGAATCTAAACCCTGCAGAAGAAAATGCTTTAGGCCATTTGACTGTGGTGACTAAGGAATTTGGAAAATACCCAAATTTCAAGCAAGGTGATCAGGATGTAGTTTCAGGAAAACAATGACCAAAGTTATATCCTAGCTAATTTTATTATTCTCTGTCATAAGAAAAAAAAAATGTGTACAGTTTGTGTATAGTCTGTAAAATAGAGACACAATGAACAAGAATGCGGAGTGTTTTCCCAGCAATTTCCAGAGTAGAAAAATTAATCTGAGGAATGGTCATATTATAATCCTTAAAGAAGTGAAGTCTACAGATGGTAGCAGGTTAATCATAAGCTCTCACTACAGTTTGAATGCTCTGAGCGTAGGCATGAGGCTTATGGCTACAAGTAAAGAGAACTATCCTTGGAAGTATAAAGTTGGCATTTAAGCCTAGGCCAAATTCTTTGGTGAGTGTGTTTGGTATGAGTCAAATTACAAAAATTTAATATATTCTGAGTTTACTGAAAACATTTAGCTTCTTGATCTATAAAGCTAAGATAAATACCCTAAAATAGTAGTTTGGAAAGAAAATGTCCTGGTCTGAGCAGTCAGTAACTTCCATTGGACACCATCTATACTGAGCCTGACTTCCTTTCTCATTCTCATATGAACCACATATAATTTCATAATATTTGCCATGTCTATCAGCATATATTTGCTGAAAATTATGTAATGTAGTTCTGTGAGTAAATGATTACAGAACATGGAGTTAGGTAATACGAACATTTTGTTGTCACCGAAAGTCAGACATTTGTTAGAGCAAAGACACAATTCTATAGCCTCAGCACACATTCTCGTGATGTGATTCTAACTTTTATCCAAAATAAAAACTTTGGACAATGTATTGAAAAGTTGTTTGGGGGAATCATCAGCTACCTGTAGTCATCAGCATAGTGAACAATTTATAAAGTGTTAAGAATAAAAGTTTTCAAACCTGGGACTGATATTTTCCCCACAGTTGGATGTTTCAGTTCCATAATGAGGCCGTTGTGTAATACCTTGAAATGTAAAAACAGAGAGAAAAATTAATTACAAATTGAAATTATCTTCAATCTCAAGAAATATGGAAAGTCATCAATTTAGTCCATTAAAGAAAGATATTGGAAAACACAAAAATGCTTAAAATTTATGTTTAAAAGTAAATATTTGATACAAAAAATAATGTTTCTATTTTATATTATACCAACTAAAGCTAAAAAAATTAGAAAACTCAAAGTTTCCCACTCTTAAAAAATTATTTGCTCCTAAATGCAGGGTATGATGTCCCCCCTTTCATTTATGTATGATCCTCTAAATATTAAAGGGTAGCCTCTTCCTGCACTACTTCATAGCAGGATTTTTCCAAGGTCAGCTGCAGGCCAGACCAGGAGGAACCAAACCTGTAAGAGAAGCTTCCTGTGGTGGCACATATGCTCTTGGCAATTTATTCAGTGGAAGATATAGGGAGTCAGTCCAGTCTGAATGGTGAATCAGAGTATCCAGAAGGCCCAGTGACTTCTGGAAGTGGACAAATTGAAGGCTTCTGTGACAAGCAATGAGCAGAACAAGCTGACAGGGATCCCAGAGAAGGCCCAGGTCAGAGGCCCAAGCAGGAGATTGAAGATAGAGATGTTTTCAGTGATCATAAGACCTTAATCATAAAGTTAGTTTTCATAACTAGGGTTTCACTATCCTGCAGTCAGTAGAGGACAGTGGGAATGGGAAAAGACAACTGAAAAAAAAAGCCAGAGACCTCATCTTAGAGGGCCAATTAGATTCTCATACATGGGGACCAAGGGAGGTATTTGGCAACCCATTGAGGACACAAGGCAGACTCAGTCTCAGGGTTAAAATTCAAGGCACATTACTAGGACAGGAACAATCTATCAGTGCCCAACCAGCAGAAATGTGACTTGATGCTGAATTGCTTGACTACTGAACCAGAGCTACTCAAATCCTTGGCATAGAAAAGCTGTAGATTTTCCTATGGTACTGGCAGGGGAAAAAATCTGCCAGGGATTGTGCCCTCCAACTGTGTAGGAAGAGGATCAGATGAGGGCATAGAATTATACTCTAGACATAAAAGTTGAATTACTGGAGGCAAAATGTCCTGTAATCCTACAAATAAAAATGCTATAAAATTGTTTTTATTTTGTTTGTTTTTTAATAACTGGAGGCTACCTGGGTATACCAGTTACAAAAAAAAAAAAAAAAAAAAATCCAAATTACTACTACTGTGTATCTTCAGTGAGATATATATGGGTGGTTTAAACTGTGTTTCCCCTGCACTATCTACCAGTGGAGAGCTTCTTTCTTCATGGTCCATGCATGGATCTAAAAGAAGTATTTCAGTGGCACAGTAAACTAGTGGACCACAATTTCATGCTAACATTCCAAAGAATGGCAAGTTGTAATGGTTCTATATTATTTGGAGCTTCAGGTGAAAGTAAAATTTGCATATCCATATTCTTATATAATATTTCCACAAAGCAAAAGAGGATGGAATACATAAACTAATAAACATGTTTTCTTACTTGGAAAACTCAGGGAAAAAGGTCAAATATCTTGGATTTTATCCATTTCTAATGAGCTTTTTGGTCCCTCTATGGAATAATCCACCAAAAAGACAATCTTGTGGGTGACTTTATAAGGTTATAACTATAGTAACTCTGGTATGAATAAATATTCTTGCTCTCACTGTTTTTTGGGGAAAACGGTCATCACTTTTGGGGTGACATGCTCTTTAAACAACAATCATGTCAGCTCTCCTCGTTGAGAGCGATGCCACACCATATGGAGATCCTTTCTAGGGATGCCTTGCCTCTCTTTTGGAATCACTAGCTTTGCACCCAAGAGCTGGCCAGAGAAAATTCTTGCCAGTGTTAGAATTGTGCTATAATTTAATTCTGGTGTGGCTCGTTCTCAGCGCCCGCCCAACACAGCCTCCTCCTATGTGGGGGTGGGGGCTAAATGCCAATGTGACGTGCTAAATCTCAGTTCTACTGAGGACAGGAACAAAAATACCAATCTAAATTTCACTTGAAACAATTATCTGCACACTGAATCATTCTTTTCCTATCTCTGTTGCCCTCCTGACTACCTCTTTGTAATAACACTGCACTGCTACTCACAAAAGACAAAAGTGAGTGTTCTTAGCTAAATATAACTTAACTGATAGTGTTGAAATTAATTAACGTGAACTGTAATTATATAGCAAACGTTAAGTGTCAAATGTGAAAGGGTAGTTAGTAAAGGTCAAGGGACATATGTCAAAGTTTTGCGAAACAAAAGCTAGCAGTTGATTAAAGTTTTTCATGGAAACAGCTTAAGGAATGTACTTCCTCCAGCCATACCCCTTTGCTGTCTATATATGCAATTACCAATATAAAACTTTGTTTTCTAAACTCATCAATTCCTTTACATTGAAATAATTCTGTTTTAAGCATATATATAAATTCTTCCCCTGTCTGGCAAAGAAAGCTAACTGCAGTTTCTCATTTGCTGTAGCATTTGCATAGTTTTGAGGCAAATGGGATAGTTGGAGCCCCCATTTTCAGAAAGAACTGCCTTATTCCCCTGCTTGGATGCTACCCACCTTTTAACATAAAGTCTGAAGTTGATAAAATTCCATAGTTTCTTCATGAATCAGGTCAGATTATCTCAGAGAACAGCTGAGGCTGTGGCAGTGCTGTAGCAGGAAACCCTGCCTAATGACTTGGAATCTTGGAAAACTATCCAGCCTTGTTTGTGGGGCAAGTCCTGCTCTGTTTAATAACATATCTGAGGACCTCAGAGACCAGATATAAATCTCTCCTGCTGTACTTCAGGCATATTGTCTCATCTTAACTTGAGTGGCAATGGAGAAACTGCCATTTATCAATATTTATATAACATTTCTTTGGGAATGGTTACTAAACGTTCCCTTTCCTTTTTACATCCAGGCTCAAAACCCTAATCTCTATTGCCTTACCTAGTAATTCACATTTAGTAGTGTTCCATTTTTCACTAACAGTGGAATAGGAACTCTGGCTTAGAACCTTCAACTACCATTTTCCCATAGGGAGAATTTCATGTCTAGAACCACAGTCTGGCCATTCAGGATATCCTTCATTACATATTTAGGTATTTTGAAATAAGGCAAGGACCTTCTCTAGAATTTTGTAGTGGATTTTGTCTTCCTTTTATTTATTTTATTCTCCCTAAATCTTTCCTGGTTTGGTAGCTTTTCTAAATTTCACTTCTTATCCTTAAATTTCAAAAGCATTTTCTTGACAAGAATAGAATTGTAGACAGTGCGCTAACATCTTCAGCAAAGTATCAGGCCTGTTTAAAATAAGGCCTCTCTTTCTTCTTCAAGAGTTGTGCAGAGTGACAGCCTAATGATAGAGTGAAATGGTAATGTATTAATGATGGTAATACAGTAAAATGTATACCTTAAAGTAATGTTGGAAGTAAAAGTTTAAGTGAAAGTAAGACAGTCTTTTTATAATGTCCTATGGCAGGAATGGCAGGGGAAAGTCTGTAATATAGCACTAGCAAGAAAAAAACTGTAAAATAAAATAAAATAAAAATATCCACTGTATAGGCAGTGAAAGTCCTTACAGAAAGCAGAAATCTGGGTCAAGAATATATTAAGTAGCAAGGCATATTCAAATGAAAAGAGACTGATAGAATTCCAGCATTAAATAACATACACAAATGATACATGTATATACACACATGTATAAGACAGACACAGAAAACATGGTGATAGCCAGAGGGAAGGTGGGTGGCACAGGTGGAGGTGGACAGCAAAGGGGGAATAAATAAGAATAGAAAGAGACTTTACTTTGGGTGATGGGTGCATGATGCAGTATGCACATGATGCTTTGTTGATTTGTACACTTGAAACCTGTATGGTTTTATGAAGCAATGTCACCCCAACAAATTCAATAAAAAAAATAAATGGAATACTGTAAATGATATTAACTACACTTAACAAAAGAGAACTGATCTACCCATTCACTATGTGTAGACACATGATCTATTCATTCAATTTAATAAACATCAGAGAGCATCTATATACTAGATGACATGAAAGGGCTGGTGATAAAAAGACAAATGAACTTCATTCAAAGTGCCTGTAATTAGAAGAAATGGTAGAGAATAAGAGACCTGAGTCAAGTTGTAAAACATAATTTAAACTCTACAATGTCCAATAAGGAACAAGTAAGTAATTCTGCCTGCCTTCAATGGAAGCTGAAGGATGTATGTCAAGGAGACAAGTAAAATCTTAAAACAAAAAATGATAGTGAAATATAACATTACGATTAACAATTACAATGATAAACAAAATAGCAGGTATGGCTTAGCAAAACTCCTTAGGGTCAGGCATTGAGTTAGGACCTAAAGAGTTGTCTCCATGTAATCCTCTCATTAGCTAAACTAGGCAGAAATTACTATCAGCTGCATTTCTACTGATAAAGTGATGGAAGCCTAAAGAGGTCAAACACTTGCCCATGATTTCACAATTAATGATTCCTTACACTTGAGACTTAGTAAAAGGAAAAAATAAACAAGCATAATTTGATTTACCATTAATATAACTAGCTGATGTGGTCAATTTTGTAAAACAAATCAGTAAATTCACTGAAGAAAGAAAACCAGCCAAACAAACTGCTTGTACAGCTTGACACCATGTGAGGCCCACTGAGTTAATATGGTGAAACTCTCCCTCTTAGGTAGCCAAGGATATTCTGGCTACCACAGACACAAAGGCTGTGAAAGAGAATGGATTTGGGCCCATGCCAAGCTTAGATTTTGAGGGTACAGACCCAGTAAGTGACCTTGGGCAAAACAGTTAAGTATCCGATGCTCAGAATCCTCATCAGTAAAAAAGGGAGCAATACTATCTCTTTCTCAGGAGTTTCTAAGGATTGGTAAGATAATGAGGGCAAAGCACTGAGCACAGGGCCTGGCACAGAGTGAACTGACAATGAATAGCAACTGTTTTCACCACTGTCCACAAACTGGGTTCAAACTCTAGTTCCACCAAGTTCCAGTTGTGTGGCTTTGTGCACATTCATTCATGCAACAAACACATGTTAAATGTATCAACAGTAATGACTAACAATTAATAATAACTATAAATTATTATTAATTCCAGGCATTGTTAAGTGCTGAGGAAAAACTGGTCATAGAACAAGCAAAGCCCTTGCCCTCAATAATCTTACACAGTCCTATAAAGGACACTGTTGAATTAAATGGTATTCACCGGTCTGTTTTTGTTACATAATGTGTATTTAGTTCTGTGCTATATCCCCAATGCCTTGAACATTATTTGGCACTATCTGGTAGATGCTCAATAATATTTAATTTATTGAATTCAATGTGTTCATTTACTTATTTACATATTAAATTGAATTAACTAAGTAACAAGTGGCTCCTTTTGGTTTCATTATTTTATGTTGAAGGGGTTGAGGAGTGTTTTCTGTTTTACTCTTTTATTTATTTTTCACTTATAGTTTACATTCAATATTATTCTGTATTAGTGTCAGGTGCACAGCAGAGTGGTTAGACAATCATGTACTTTACACAGTGCCCCCCTTCTATATTTCAAGTACCCACCAGACCCCATACATAGTTATTAAAATATTATTGACTATACTCCCCTATGCTGTAATTTACATCTCAGACTACTCTGGAACTACCAATTTGTACTTCTCAATCCCTTTACCATTATCACCCAGCTCCCTAAATACTCTGCCCCCATTGGAGGGATTATTTTACCTTTTTAATAAATCCCTAGTGTTCTCTAGATACAAAACTATTTTTACTGGATTTCCAAAATATGTTTACCTTTAGAAACTTAGTTACGTTTCAGTGTTGCCTTGCAATTCCCTCAATACTCTAAAACATCTTCCAGGTGATCTTGAATCCATCCTAGCTCTATTACACACATCTGAAGACACTCCATAAGCCATGCTTAGAGGCTCTGCAAGGATCATGGCCACTTATAGTGAAGAAAAGTCAGAAAGTGACCTATTAATTCAGCAGAAACAGTGAGTATATGCATATACATGTAAAGTGACTATACCACACTTGAAGAAAATAATCATGGCATTCTTCTTCATTGGGAAAACTCAGAAAACTATTTCCAAAACATGCAATAATACCTTTGAAAGGAAAAAAGCATTGGAGTAATCAATCTCATTTATTATATTGTTCATTTCATCAATTTAATCACTTCTTTAGAAGGAAAACTCTGACTCCTAAAAACCTCCGCTGCCTTGCGGCATACCTCTTCAGGGGAAAGGCTAAGGGAGTAAACCCCGACAGAAAATCCGGAGCCGGAGTCCCTAAGGCGGTTTGACGTTGTAGTCAACACCGGCAACTCCTGCGGCGCACCTGAAGCCAAGCTGTATTGACTCCGTCTTTCCCTTGGACCCTTCAGCTGCGAAGAGAGGGGGGGTCTGCTGCATGGGCAACAGCAGACCCTCCATATCACCCTGCCCAGGCTCTGTAGCTTCAGCGTCATCGCAAGATGTCGATTCAACATGGGAGGAGACAGATACCATGTCACTCCCGAGTCGGACTGCACAGCCATTCTCGGCGGTGCAGATAGACTCTTAAGAAGCTACACCATCGTCTCTCGAGACGGACGGCTGCCGACGACGAATCACTTCTTTAGCTTAATAGAAAAACAACCTTGGAATAATATTTGGAAAGTTACATAACTAAAGGCATAAATTACAATTAATATGTTAAAAGCTAATTCAACTGTTTCTGAAAGCTATGACCATAAAAACAAAAAATAACATAAATTCATGAAAAAATTAACATGTAAGCTCTTTGCTGAGATAATGGATATCAAATTTAAATGCTGCATCTGTGGTTTCTTATTTCTCTTGAAACAATTACTCTAATTTTATTTTGTTGCTGATGTCATGTGACATAATTTCCTTCTTTTCTCTTATGAAAAATGTGAATATTAGTTATTCAAAGAGATATTATAACATAAATACATAGTTTAATGAGTACTAATCAAATGAACACCCATGTGCTCAACACCCAGCTTTGGAAATTTTATCAAAATGTTTAAAACTCCAAGTTTGCCCCAATCCCTCCCCTTTCCATCCTTAAATAATCACTTCCTGAATATTTTTAACAATTTTCTTACTTTTTTCATACTTATATTCCATATGTATATACCTATAACAACTTAACCCTGGCTGGTTTGGCTCAGTGGATTGAGCGCCGGCCTGCGAGCTAAGTGTCGCTGGTTCGATCTTCCAGTCAGGGTACATCAGAGAAGGAAAACTCTGATTCCAAAAAACCTCCACTGCCTTGCGGCATATCT
Organism: Furipterus horrens; assembly: GCF_987537825.1. Classification (NCBI taxonomy): domain Eukaryota; kingdom Metazoa; phylum Chordata; class Mammalia; order Chiroptera; family Furipteridae; genus Furipterus; species Furipterus horrens. The sequence continues at coordinate 59,961,744 of NW_028327179.1, read as the reverse complement.
CTTCAGGGGAAAGGCTAAGGGAGTAAACCCCGACAGAAAATCCGGAGCCGGAGTTCCTAAGGCGGTTTGACGTTGTAGTCAACACCGGCAACTCCTGCGGCGCACCTGAAGCCAAGCTGTATTGACTCCGTCTTTCCCTTGGATCCTTCAGCTGCGAAGAGAGGGGGTGTCTGCTGCATGGGCAACAGCAGACCCTCCATATCACCCTGCCCAGGCTCTGTAGCTTCAGCTTCACTGGAGAGGACACTCCAGCGTCATCGCAAGATGTCGATTCAACACGGGAGGAGACAGATACCGTGTCACTCCCGAGTCGGACTGCACAGCCATTCTCGGCGGTGCAGATAGACTCTTAAGAAGCTACACCATCGTCTCTCGAGGCTCTGTAGCTTCAGCTTCACTGGAGAGGACACTCCAGCGTCATCGCAAGATGTCGATTCAACACGGGAGGAGACAGATACCGTGTCACTCCCGAGTCGGACTGCACAACCATTCTCGGCGGTGCAGATAGACTCTTAAGAAGCTACACCATCATCTCTCGAGACGGACGGCTGCCGATTGATAACAACTTAGTACTTGCTTTCACCCATTTATAACATTTATATCAGTGAAATCATGAGTATGTATTTCTACTTTGAGTTGCTTTTTCTCTTTATTTTTTAATTTAATTTTTTTGTTTGTTTTAGAGAGAAGGGAAGAGAGGAAGAAAGAGAGGGAGAGAAGGAGAGAAACATCTATCAGTTGTCTCTCCCACGCTCCCCAATAGGGACTGAGCATGCAACCCAGGCATGTACTCTGAAAGGGAATCAAACAATGATCTTTCACTTTGTGGAATGGTGCTCCAACCAACCAAGGCACTCTGGCCAGACCACAGTTGCTTTCTCTCTTAATATTGTTTGTATAATAAACCCACTTTGGAGTTTGTGGCCATGGGCCAATTATGGCCATTAATTTAAAGTATGCCATTATATAAATAAATCAACTGATTAAACCACTCTTCTCTTATGTTCTTTCCAGTTATTTCACTATGACAAGCAATGCTTCTATTAACCCACCTCTTTGTGCAACAGTTCCTTTGGGGATTATACCTAGAGCCAGAACAGCTAAGACTCAGGGTACGTGGATGTATCTTCAACTTGTTAGGTAATGGCAAATTATTTTTTTGAATGGTTTACTCATTCCCACCAATAGTGAATATAAAATCAAAGTTTTTATGTTTTGCTGATATTATAATTACTGTAAAATGGTATCTTATTGGAGCTTTAACTTGCATTTTCTTGATTACCAAAGAGTTGAGCATATTTTTCCTGCTTATAGTAGCCATTTCTATTTCCTCTTCAGTGAAATGGTTGTTCAAGCATTATATTTTTCTATTAGCTTAATTGCCTTTTTCTTATTGATTCTGGTTACACATCTTTCATTAGAACATATATTGATATATTATGGGTATATTTATTTTTCACTTTGTGGTGTTTTGATGAACAAATGTTTTAATTTCAGCATCCTCAAATTTATTGAATTTTTATTTTTATAGCTACACTTTTTATGACATATTTTAAAATGTCTTCCCTACTCAAGGTAATACTCTCCTAAATTATCTTATAAAAGTTTTACCATAGGCCAATTTATAATAAAAACTCACAGCAAGTTAGGGATTTAGAGGAATTACCCTAAAGGTAACATCATACTTAATGGTGAAAGACTAAGTGCTTGTTTTAAGATTGCAAACAAGGTAAGGATGTCTGCTTTCACCACTCTTAGGCAACATATTACTAGAAGTTTTAGCAACTGCAATACATTGAGAAATAAAGACATAATTATCATAAAGGCATACAGATGGGAAAGGATGAAATAAAATAATAAATAGAAATAAAGAAATATAATAAAAGAAAGAAATCATACACATGATATGACTGCATAGAAAATACTTCTAAAACTAATGAGTTTGCAAGGTCACAGGTGCAAGATCAACACACAAAGTCAGTCACATTTATTTACCAACAATAAATATAAAAAACTTAAAATTAAAACACAGTATCATTAACAATTACTCAGAAGAAAATGAAATATTTAGATACACACTTAACAACACATGTATAGTCTCTATATGACAGAAATTACAAAATGCTGATGAAAGCAAAGGAAACTAAATGAATGAAGAAGCATACTATGTTCTTAGATTTGAAGAGTCAACATAGTAAAGATGTCAATTCTTCTTAATTTATCCATAGTTTTAATGCACTTCTTACCAAAATCCCAGCAAAGTTTTTTTGTAGACATAAACAAAGCTTATTCTAAAATGTATATGGAAAGACATAGGCCTCAGAATAGCTTAAACAATATTGAAAATAATAAAGTAAAATAGAATCTGCTTACCTGATATTAAATTATACTATATAGATTCTAAGAGAAGTATTGACAGAGAGTTGGCCACATAAATCAATAGAAGAGAATAGAGAACTCAGAAATATAGCCACACAGACATGCCCAAATAATTGCTGCAAAAGGTGTAAATGCAGTGGAGGAATAACAGCCTGTTCAACAAATAGCACTGGAATAATTATGAAGAAAATAATAAAAAGCCCTCAACCTAAATCTCATGTCTTAAATAAAAATTAACTTAAAATGGATCATGTACTTTAAAATATGAGTTTAAAATTATAAAATATTGGGAACAATCTTGGGGATTGCTCTCCAAAACTCATGATAAGAAGAAAACGCTACAACCTGGGAGAAGTATTGCAAGTAATATATCTGACAAAAGACTAGTATTCAATATATATGTAAAAAAGCCTTACAACTACCCAGTAAAAATACAAACAACCCAATTAAAAAAATAGACAAAAGACATAAACAGGCATCTCACCAAAGAGGATATAAAGAGGACTTCTGGCCAAGATTGAGGCCTAGACAGACATGCTGCATCCCCTTCCACAACTAAGAAGGAATACAACTACCTCAAAACTAGAGACAACTAGAAGTTCCAGAAAATCAAGCTGCATGGAAGTCCAAAAAACAAAGATATAAAGAAAAACACTCATTTAGACAGGTAGGAGGGGTGGAGCCCGGGTGGAGAGGACACGTGTGGTGGAACCAGAAGTGGCAGCAGTGGTAGGCTGGCAGAAAGCACAGCCACACATTTTAAAAAGTAGGGAGGGACACCTATGGAGCACTCCAGGCACCAGACCAGACTTCACATCTCATGATTCCAACCCCAGGGAAAATAAAGCCTCATTGCTTCTGACTGAGAAAACCAATGGGGGTTGGGGTGGAGGCAGAAACTGCGGGTCTTGCATCAGAGTTCACTTGTTTAAAGGGCCCCCACAGTCCTAGAACATCCGCAAACCCACCCACTCTGGGAAAAATGGCCAGGGAAACAGCTGGAGAGGCACCAAGCCCATATGGAAATGAGAAAAGTGCCTGGAAAAGGGGAGAATGCTGAGCAAGCAGCATTGTTCCCCCTCGGACCTCTCCTTCACATACAGTGCCACAACATGGTGAAACAGGTCACGCTTTACTGATGAATACCTAAGGCTCCGTCTCTTACAATGTAACAGACGTGACAGCTCTATGACACAGAGGCAAACAAACACAAGAATCCATCAAGATGAGGAGAAAGAGAAGTATGGCCCAGGAACAGATCAAGGTTCCAGTGGGAGGACTACATGATGAGGAGATAGCTAACCTAACAGATGTAGAGTACAAAACACTGGTGATAAAGATGCTCACAGGCTTGACAGATATGCTTAAGTACAGCAAACGCATAAAGGAAGAAGTTAAGGCTATGCTAAGTGAAATGAAGGAAAATCCACACAAAACCAATGGTGAAGGGAAGGAAACCAGGGTTCAAATCAATGACTTGGAACATAAGGAAGAAAAAAACAGTCAACCAGTACAGAACGAGGAAACAAGAATTGAAGAAAAATGAATAGAGGCTTAGGAACCTCTGGGAGAACTTGAAATGTGCCAATATCTAAATCATAGGGATGCCAAAAGTATATATACCCTCTACGTCCATCTGTGCTGATGCAATTAGTAAGAGTTCATTCTTTTTTTGTGGCCAAATAGCATTCCATTGCGTATATGGACAACTGTTTTTTTATCCAGTCACCTATTGATGTGCACTTGGGTTGCTTCTGTATTTTGGCTGCAATGAACATAGGGGTGCATACATTCTTTTGAATCAATGTTTTGGGTCTCTTCAGATATATACATCAGAAAATGGAATCACTGACACATAAGGCAGTTACAGTTTTAATTTTTTAAGGAAATTCCATACTGTTTTCCACAGTGGCTACACTGGTCTGCATTCCTACCAACAATGCACGAAGGTTCCCTTTTCTTCACATTCTTGTCAACTTTTGTATTTTGTGGATTTATTGAAAATACCCATTCTGTCAGTTGTGAGGTTTTAACTCTCTTGTGGTTTTAACCTTCATTTCTCTGATGATTAGTAACGTTAAGCATCTTTTCATTTGTCTATGAGTATGAGTTATTTATAAATTTTAGATATTAAATTCTTATCAGGTGTATGATTGGTGAATATGTTCTCCTCTTCAGTAGGTTGTCTTTTTGTTTCGTTGGTGGTTTTCTTCGTGATGGAAAAACTTTTTTAGTTTGATGTAGTCCTGTTTATTTTTTTCTTTTGTTTCCCTTGCCTGAGGTGAAAAAATATTGCTAAGATAAATGTCATATTTCAGAGCCTATGGTTTTGTCTAGGAGTTTTATGGTTATGAGTCTTACATTTATTTAATCTTTTTGGAGATTATTCTTGTACATGGTATAAGAAGGTTACTTTTTTCACATGTATCTGTCCTCATTTCCCAACATTATTTATCAAATAGACTGTCTTTACCCCACTGTATGTTCTTGCTTCCTTTATCAAATATTAATTGACCATATTAGCATTGATTTATTTCTGGAGTTTCTATTCAGATCCATTGATCTGTATGTCTGTTTTTATGCCAGTATCATGCTGTTTGATTAGAACGGCCTTATAGTATAGTTTTTTTTATATCAGGTAGTGTGATTCCTCCAACTTTGCTCTTCTTTCTCAAGATTTCTGTGGCTGATATAGGGTGAAGAATGGCAGCAGAGTAGCTACCAGCCTTGTCTGCTTGCTCCCATCACAGAATAGACTTGGAGTACAAACATGGAGTGGAGAATTGAGTGAGAGCGACTTTCAGATAGGGCATATAGGGAAGAGAGTATGGGAACAGCAAGGGAGAGGGCAAAGAACCATGGTTTGCACTTTCTAAGTGGAGTTACCCCAGCTGGCCAGCCCAGCCCATCGCCTCTTGCTGCACCACACAGGGTCAGCTGCTGAACAGGTCATTAGCTGGGATCTACTGGGGTGAAGAGAGAAGGCCAGGATGGGACAGAGGCCTGGAAACTGTGCTCACATGGTAGGCACCCATCCCAACATGGTCCAGGAGAGATTCAGTGAAAATTTTGGATTTGGAGGCTGCACTTGCCTCCTCCTGGGACCAGGCTGGAATATTGGCATAATTGTTGAGATATCATCTGGATAATTAACTGGACACTGGCTGGAGTTAAGCCTTATAGCTGCAGGTGGGTAGAGGAGGCTACTTCATAGTGACCTGCCTAGTGATATGGGAGCGCCACAAGTTCTGGCTTAGCTCCCATGGGCAGCAGCTGGGCGTGTGGAGAGATTTTTTTCAGTGCCCTGAGGATTCCCCCTGAGAGGATTTGGGGGTGGAAATCAGGCTGGCAGAGCCAAGAGTTAGCCAGGTAGCACCTGGCTCTAAAAGCTGTAAAACAGTGGGGAGGGGGTTTGTTGTTGTTTGTTTTCTTTTTGTTTTTCTGCTAACATGGGAGGAATAGCTGGAGGCGCAGCAAGATTCTTGAGGGGAGGGCACGCAGAATTTCATTTGCACCCGCTTGCCCTGGGCTCCAGCAGAGGGCGAGCAAAGTAGACTAGAGATGCTTGGGGAGAGTGTGGGGTGGTTGTGTGGTGTCAGAGAGAAAGTGCTGGGGGAGCAGTGGACTGGACCCCAGTGTTGACTCATCCTCAGTGCTGCTGGAGAAATCTTTTAAGAAGACCACTCCCCTCCAAGTGGCATTGGCTGGAGGGGAAGCAATAGTCCCACCTGAAGAAATTAGTCTGCCGTACCCCATGATACTTAAACCTGACTGCAGATAGCAGAGCAACTAGAGTAAAAACCAAAAGAGAAAGACACAGGTAGCAGAAAGCTGACAGTCTTGAACAGGCTACCTAGATTCAGACTGTGACATGATCTGACATCACCAGGGGTGGATTCAGAAAGAGAAAAAAGTCCAGAGATGAAGTCCACTGTGATCATCTACAGGAGTTATTTGTCTCCTGCATATCCTTTCCACAGTCATTTCTTGTCCTTCCACTCTGTGCATTATAAGTAACTAGTCTTTATATTATAGTTTATTTCAAATCTCTTATTTCGCTTTCATTCAATTTTACCATCTGATTTCCTCTTCTTTTTTTGTTTTGTTTTAAATTCTATCTTCTCTCTTGCTACGAGTCATTTCCAATCTGCACTCATTATTTCTCACCTCTCCATCCTCTCCATACTATTTTTTTGGTGTTAGTCACTTCAAATTATTTTTCCCATTTATAAAATACATTTATTCTCACTTCACCTTGATCAATTTGTGCCCATTGATTGTGATATGGTGGTAGTTGTGACATTCCTGCATCTTTATTCATAGATCACTATTTTGGTAGTTCAAATCTCAAATCTTTTATCCTTCTTTCCTATTCCATTTGCATGTTCCTCCAGTCCTTCTTTCATTTTAAATTTGAACTTTTCCCTGTCTTAGCCTGGTTTTCATTCCTCACTCTTAGTATTCCTTCTCCCTCTATCATCTCAAAATCACATGCCTTTCCTCCAGATATCTCTTAAGCCTCTCCATCTTTTTTACCTCTTATTCCCATCCCACCTATATTAAACTTAGCTCATAGGTTATTGATAGTGCTGTAGTGAAACTTTTTCTCTATTTTGGTGTCTATTGTTTCTTCTTATTGATTTTCTTTATCTTTTGTGTGTGTTTGTTCTCTCACACACCATATATATATATATATATAATTTTATAACTTCTGTTTAAAACTAATACTACATGTTTTTCTGCTCTTACTTCATTCTGCCTTCTCCCCTCCCTTTATTATATACAAATAAAATTTACTTTCTTTCTGTCATTGCCTTATCCCTGCTCACTACTGTTATTTCTCCTCCCTAGCCCACCCAAAAATCACTTTTCTTTCAGTTAGTCAACTCTTATTTGTTTTTCCTTTCTTATAATACTCTTAATTTCTTTACATTCTTATTAATGCTGGCTCATTTGCAATTGATATTGTGATTGAGGATGGGGGATATCTTAGTGGGTGTGGATTTTTTGCCTGGGCTGGTAGTTTTGTTTTAACAGCACTCAACACAGTTTACAAGATGATGTGGGTGAAGTGGCTCTCAGTCAGCTAGCTATAGGGAAGGACCCACCAAATAGCAACATAGCAACAAAGAAAACTGAAATACTACCAAACAACCCAAATAAATGGCATAAAGGTCATCCTAAGAGCATCCAGTTCAGAAGATGAGGAGTCTGCACCACTAATCCCATAGGACTTCTACCACAGAATGTCATACCATGAAGGCAGAAAGTCAAAACAAATCAATCTAAGAAGAAAAAATAAACAAGAAGAGCCACTAAAACAGGGAGATGAAGAAAGAACACCCCATCAAAAGGAAAGGTGGAATTCCCAGAAAGAGTGAGAAATGAATAGAGGCAAGCAAACTATCAGGCATGGAATTTTTAAAAATGGTAATAAGGAAGCTCGATGAACTAAAAAAACTCATAGGAAATTACAAATAACTCTAGGAGAATTACAAAGAACTCCAGGGCAACTACAAAGTACTCAATGGTAGCAGCTCCAAGGAATTTAGTGATAACTACACCAGCACGAAAAAGGACATAGAAACTATCAATGAGGGCCAGAAAGAAATGAAGAATACAATTTCTGAACTGAAGAACACTGTAGAAGGAATAAAAAGCAGGCTAGATGAAACAGAGGATCACATCAGAGAGCTAGAGGACAACGTAGAAAATAATTCCCAGATAGTGCAACAAAGTGAAAAAAGACTGAAAAAGATTGAGAAGGGTTTAACAGAGCTGCAGGACAATATGAAACATAACAATATCTGTATCAAAGAGATACCATAAGGAGAAGAAGAGGAGCAAGGGATAGAAAACCTGATAGAAAAAGTAATGACAGAAAACTTCCTGAACATAAGGAAAGAAAAAGTCTAGCAAGTCCAGGAAGCACTGAGGGTCCCAATGAGATGAACCCAAAGAGGCCCACTCCAAGACACATCATAATTGAAATGGGAACACTGAAAGAGAAAGAGAGAATCCTAAAGGCAGCAAGAGAGAAACAGCAAATAACAAACAAGGGAGCTCCAATATGGCTATCAGCTTATTTCTCAACAGAAATATGACAAGCCAGAAGGGAATCACAAAAATAATTCAAGCAATGAAAAACAAATGCCTACAAGTAAGACTACTCTACCCAGCAAGACTATCATTCAAAATGGAAAGTGAAATAGGGAGTTGCTGAGACAACGGAAGAATAAAAGAATACATCTCCTCCAAACCAGCACTGCAAGAGATGCTAAAGGGATTCCTTTAAAAAGAAGAAGAAGACTGTCTTTCAAGTTTATTTTCTTTTAAAAAAATAATTTATTTGTTTATTTTTAGAGAGGGGGAAAGGAGAAAGAGAGGGAGAGAAACATCACTGTGTGGTTGCCTCTCACTCGCACCCCCAACTGAGGACCTGATGTGCAACCTAATTATGTGCCCTGATTGGGAATTGAACCAGTGACACTTGGTTCACAGGCCGACGCTCAATCCACTGAGCCACACCAGCCAGAGTTTAAAGTTTATTTTCATTTAATGTTTGTTTTCAATTGAAAGTTAAACTAGGTCTGCAACATCATTAAAAATGCTTAATGTACAGACAAGGAGAATGTCAAATGCCTTGCAACTGAATGTCTTCCCAATAAGACAGTCATGCAGATTTAGAGACTGGTTTGTTCGTTATATTGTATAAATTAACATGTGTGTTTTCTTTTCATAGGGCATAAGCCTATGTTCTTATTACCTGAGTGATTGTCTGTATATATAGGCCTCACTTAATTCTGTCTGCATCGCTGCCTCCTGAGGCTCAATGGTTTGGCTGAACTAAGTGGTTGGGTATGTGAAGTATGGGGTGGTCTGTGGGCTTCACTTTAAAACTGATTTCTCTTTTCTGTCCTAACGTCTTAGGCAGAAAGGGTCCAGAGGTCTGATAGGGGGGATACCTAAAATATTCCCCTTAGCCCAAAATAAGTGTAGTGGGCAAAATGGCTTTTGACAGGTGTGACGTGCCTTGCACACCTTACCCCAAAGAAGTTTTTTTTTGCCTAATGTGGGACATTGAAAACTTAATCCCTGCCTTTTGTCACCTAGTTGTTATGGTTTTAATGATGCCTTTTAACCCTGTTGCCAAATCTGTTGCCCACAGAATACAACAAGGATGCCAGCCTGTTAAACTGAGCATGCTGTTTCCTGAGGACAGCCAACTGACCTGGACTCTACACGATCCTTCCCCATGTGGGAAGGCCACCCTCCCCTCCACATCCGCATTCTTATTAGGGATTTCTGGACGCAAGGGTAGATAGAACCATGTCCAGCTTGAAGCAGCTAGAAGAGCACAAGACTTCTGCCCATTGTCCTTTATAACATTATAAACAGTCTTAGGTCGAAGAGGAGGGAATTGTTATAGAGTGGTGGGCCCCGCCCCGAAATAAATAAATAAATAAATAAGAAAAATAAAAATAAGTAAATAAAAAGAAAGAGAGAGAAGAACACGAGTACAAAGGAAAAACATCACAATGAATAAGTACCTCTCAATGATAACTTTAAATGTAAATGGATTAAATGCTGAAATAAAAAGACATAGTGTAGCTGAATAGATAAGAAAGCATGTCCCACATATATGGTGTCTACAAGAGACCCACTTCAGAACAGTAGATATATACAAGTGAAAGTAAAAGGATGGGAAAAAAGTATTTCAAGCGAATGGACATAAAAAAAAAATGCACCTGGCTGCTGTGGCTCAGTGGATTGAGTGTTGGCCTGTGAACCAAGTGTCGCTGGTTTGATTCCCAGTCAGGGCACATGACTAGGTTGCACGCCAGGTCCCCAGCTGGCGGCGCGTGAGAGGCAACTGTACAGTTATGTTTCTCTCCCTCTCTTTCTCCTTTCACCTCTCTCTAGAAACAGATAAATAAAATAAAGTAACCTTGTTAAAAATTAATTAATTTAAAAATTCAGGGGTAGCAATACTTATATCAGGCAAGAGAGATTTCACAACAAAGGTCATAAAAAAAGATAAGGAAGGACATTTCATAATACTTAAGGAAACAATTCATCAAGAAGACATATATGCACCCAACAAAGAAGCACCCAATTATATAAAGAAAATCTTGGAAGACTTCAAGAAGAATATTGACAGCAACACACTCAGACTATCGGACATTAACACCCCATTGTCAACAATGGACAGCTCTTACAAGCAAAGAAACACCAAGAACATTGAGGCGTTGAACAGCACTCTAGATCAAACAAACTTAATTGATATATACAGAAACTTTTACCCCAAAAAAGCAAAAAATACATTCTTTTCAAGTTCATATGGAACATTTTCAAAGATAGACCACATGGTAGGACAGAAAAAAAGCCTCAATAAGGTCAAGAAAATTGAAATTAAATCAAGCATATTCTCAGATGACAATGGCTTGAAACTGGAAACCAACCTCAAGGAAAAAAAACTCAAAAACATTCAAATTGATGGAGAATAAATAACATACTATTAAACAACGAATGGGTTAACAATGACATTAAGGAAGAACTCAAAAAGTTTCTGGAAACAAATAATAAACACACAATTTCCCAAAACCTATGGGACACAGCAAAGGCAGTCCTGAGAGGGATGTTCACAGCAATACAAGCCTACCTTAAAAGGATAGAAGAATATCAAATTTAAAAATCTAACTCTACAGCTTTAAGAACTAGAGGAATAACAGCAAACAAAGCCCAGAATGAGTAGAAGGAAAGAAATCGTCAAGATCAGAACAGAATTAATTGACATAGAGACTAAACAAACAATTTGAAAGATCAATAAAAACAGGAGCTGGTTTTCTGAAAAGATAAAAAAAATCAATGAGCCTTTAACCAGGCCTATAAAAGTAAAAGGAGAGGGCCCAAATAAATAAAAAGAGAAACGAAAGAGGAAAAATCACAACCAATACTACAAAAATACAAAGGATTGTAAGAAATTAATACAAACAACTATATAACAAGAAATTTGACAACCTGAGTGAAATGGACAAATTTCTGGAAATATATAATTCTCCAATACTGAATCAAGAAGAAGCAGAAAGCTTAACTAGATGAATAAAAACAAGTAAAATTGAAGCACAATCTAAAAACTCCCAGCACATAAAACACCAGATTGGATGGCTCCACAGGCAAATTTTAATAAACATTTAGGAAAGACCTAGCTCCTATCCTACTCGAATTATTTAAAAAAAAAGAGGGAAGACTCCCAAATTCTTTTTATGAGGCCAGTATTATCCAATTCTAAAACCAGGTCAAGACAAAACAAAGAAAGAAAACTAAAGAACTATATCGCTTATGAACATAGATGGTAAATTCCCCAACAAAATATTGGCAAACTGGATTCAGTTACACACTAAAAAGATCATACACCATTATAAAGTGGTATTCATCCCAGGGATAGAAGGATGGTTTAATATTCACAAATCAATAAATATAATACGCCACATAACAAAATGAAAGACAAAAATCACATGATCATATAAATAGATGATGAAAAAGCATTTGAAAAAATACAACACCAATTTATGGTGTAAACAGTAAGCAAAGTGGGAACAGAGGGAGCATACCTCAACATAATAAAGGGCATATATGACAAACCTGCCACCAACATCATACTCAATGGGCAAAAGTGAAAGCATTCCCCCCGAGATCAGGAACAAGAGAATGATGTCTACTCTCTCCACTCCTATTCAGCATAGTCTTGGAAGTTCTAGCCACAGTAATCAGACAAGAAAAATAAATAAAAGGCACCCAAATTGGAAAAGAGAAAGTAAAACTGTCACTATTTACAGATGACATGATAGTGTACATAGAAAGCCCTATAAGGGACTTCCAGCCAAGATGAAGGCCTGGACAGACATGCTGCTTCTCCCTCCACAACTAAGAAGCAATACAACTACCTCAAAACTAGAGACAACCAGAAGTTCCAAAAAATCAGGCTACATGGAAGTACAATAAACAAAGATATAAATAAGAAATACTCATCCAGACAGGTAGGAGGGGCGGAGCTGGGGCAGAGAGTACGCGATGTGGTGGTGGCAGTGGCGGCAACAGTGGCAGGCCAGTGGAAAGCACAGTCACATGTTTTAAAAATCAGGAGGGACATCTGAGGAGTGCTACCAGCACCAAACCAGACCGCAAAGCTATGGTTCCAGTGCTGGTGACATTAAAACCTAATTGCTTCTGACTGTACAAGCCAGTGGGGGTTGTGGTGGAGGAAGAAACTGCTGGTCTCTCAGCAGAGTCCATTTGTTTAAAGGGCCCCCATGGTCCTAGAAAGTCCGCAGACCCACATACTCAGGGAACAACAGCCAGAGCAACAGCTAGAGAGGCGCCAGTCCCATACAGAAGTGGGAGAGGTGCCTGGAAAAGAAGCTAGTGCTGAGCAAGCAGCATTGTTTTCTCACAGACCCCTCCCTCACATACAGCACCACAACATGGTGAAACGGGTCGGCCTATATTGACATGTACCTAAGGCTCCGCCCCTTAAACATTACAGGTGCAACAGCCCTACCTAAGACATAGAGGCAAACAAACACGAGAGCCTGCCAAGATGAGGAGATAGTGAAGTATGGCCCGAAAGGTGGGACAGATCAAGGTTACAGAGGGAGAACTAAGCGACAAGGAGATAGCCAACCTCATAAATGAGGAGATAGCCAACCCAACAGACAGAGAGCTCAAAACACTGGTTATAAAGATGCTCACAGGCTTGACAGATATGCTTAAGGATGGCAAATGCATAAGGGAAGAAGTGAAGGCTATACTAAATAAAATTTTAAAAATCCACACAAAACCAATAATGAAGGGAAGAAAACCAGGGTTCAAATCAATGATGCGGAACATAAGGATGAAAAAAAAATAGTCAACCAGTACAGAATGAGGAAACAATAATTGAATAAAATGAGAAGAGGCTTAGGAACTTCTGGGACAACTTTAAACGTGCCAACATCCAAATCATACAGATGTCAGAAGAAGAAATTAAAAGCTTATGTGAGAAAATAATGAAGAAAAATTCCCCAAATTTGTCAAAGGAAATAGACATACAAATCCAGGAAGCATAGAGAGTACCAAACAAGCTAGACCCAAAAAGGACCACACTAAGACCCATCATAATTACAATGCCAAAGGTTCAAGATAAAGAGAGAATCTTAAAAGCAGCAAGAGAAAAGCAGAGGGTTACCTACAAAGGAGTGCATATAAGACTACCAGCTGACTTCTCAAAAAAACTTTGCAAGTAAGAAAGGGCTGGCAAGATGTATTCAGTGTGATGAAAAGCAAGGACTTACAACTAAGATTACTCTATCCAGCAAAGCTATCATTTAGAGTGGAAGGGCAGATAAAGCACTTCCCAGGAAAGGTTAAGATAAAGGAGTTCATCATCACCATGCCATTATTAAATGAAATGTTAAAGGGACTTACTTAAGAAAAATATCAAAATTATGAACATTGACAACAAATTAAACCTATCAACAACTGAATCTAAAAAATAGAAACAAAATCCAACTAAGCAAACCAGAATAGGAACAGAATCATGGGGATCATTTGGAGGGTTTTCAACTGGCAGGATGTTTGGGGGAGAAATGGGGAAATGTTTCAGGGATTAAGAAGCATAATTGGTTGGTACAAAATAGACAGGGGGAAGTTAAGAATAATATAGGGAAGGGTGAAGCCAAAAAGCTTATATGCATGAACTAAGGGGCGTCGGATTGCTGGAGGGAAGTGGGGTACTGGGTGGAGGGGAGCAAAGGGGAAAAATTGGCACTACTGTAACACAGTCAATAAAGTATACTTAAAAAAATTGAGGAGACCCATTTGCAGGAGCCAGGGCGGTAACTTGGCTGAACCCATCCCCTGACACAGTTATTCGAGGTCCGTGCACCAATCACAAGGAACAACTTTTCACGATCCAAGATGGCAGAGGAGTAAGTGAAAGCTACAGTAACCTCCTCCCAGGACCAGTCTGGACTTACAATTTAATTTTGGAGAAATCATCTGGAATAACCAACCGAACACTAGCTGGAGAGAAGTCTTATAACCACAGAGAGACAGAAAAGGCCGCTACATCACAACATGTCTGGTAGAAAGTGCAAGAGGTGGAAGGGCTGGCTGGGCTCCCACAGGTGGCAGCTGAAAAAATTGAGAAACAGCCTAGCAGCTGGGGGCTCCTCCTGAGAAGGGAAGGGTCTAAACCCCAGGCTATGATTCCCAGCCAGGCTTCTCAGCCTACAGCAACAGAGTGGAAAGTAAAATAGTATCCAGTTGTGAAAAGCGAAAAGCCACAGGGCTTCTTGCTAGCTGAAGATAAACAGCGGGAGAAAAAGAGCTCTTAAGTGGATCACATACAAAAATATTTTGGCTCCCATTTATGCTGGGCTCAGGCAGAGGGAGGGCAGAGAGGATTAGAGACACTTGGAAAGAGTCTGGCATGGTGGCTTTGAGGGGAGGACTGGGGGAGCAGCTGACCAGGTCCCAGTGCTGACTCATCCCCAGTACTGCAGGCTGACCATTCCCCTCCAAGTGGGGTCACCCTGAGGGGAAGCAAAAGCCCTGCCTACAGGAATTAAGCTGCCACACCCACAGTCCTTAAGCCTGACCGCTAATCAAAGATTGAATAGATTAACAACTAAAAAAGAAAGACAAAGGCAGTAGATCCCTGGAAGTCTCCAACAGGCTGCCTAGGCCCAGACTGGTACAGGATATGACGCCACAAGGGGCAGATCATTCTAAGAAGCACTAACAAACAATATAGTCACAAAAATGGGGAGACAGAAACAACCCCCCATCAAAAGGATAGGTAGAATTCCCAGAAAGAGTGCTAAATGAAATAGAGGGGAGCAAACTATCAGATATGGAATTCAAAACATGGATTATGGAGAAGCTCAATGAGCTCAGCGAAAACTATAAGGAACTCTAGAAAAACTACAAGAAACTTACTGAGAATTACACCAGCATGAAAAAGAACATAGAAGCTGTCAATAAGAGCCAGGAAAAATGAAGAATATGATCTCTGACTTGAAGAACACAGTAGAAGAAATTAAAAGCAGGCTAGAGGAAGCAGAAAATCATATCAGTGAGCTGGAAGACAATGTAGAAAAAAACTCCCAGGCACTGCAACAAAACGAAAACAGACTGAACAAGACGGAAGAGGCTCTAAAACGGCTGCAGGACAACATGAAACGTAATAATATTTGTATCATAGGAATTCCAGAAGGAGAAGAAGAAGACCAAGGGATACAAAACCTCTTTGAAAAACTAATGACAGAAAACTTCCCTAACATGAGGAAAGAAAGAGTCATGCAAGTCCAGGAAGCACAGAGGTTCCAATGAAGATAAACCCCAACAGGCCCACTTCAAGACACATCATAATTAAAATGGCAACATTGAAAGACAAAGAGAGAATCCTAAAAGCAGCAAGAGAAACAACTAATAACATACAAGGGAGATCCAATAAGGCTATCATCAGATTTCTCAGAAAAACACTACAGACCAGAAGGCAATGGCCAAAAATATTCCAAGCAATGAAAAACAGAGTCCTACAACCAAGAATACTCTACCCAGCAAGGCTCTCATTCAAAATGGAAGGTGAAATAAGGAGTTTCCAAGACAAAAGAAGGCTAAAAGAATACATCTCCATCAAACCAGCATTGCAAAAGATGCTAAAGGGTTTGCTTTAAGAAGATGAAGAAACAGAGGGAGACAGAGAAGAACATGAGTACAAAGGGGGAAAATGACAATGAATAAGTACTTATCGGTAATAACCTTAAATGTAAATGGATTAAATGCTCCAATCAAAAGACATAGGGTAGCTGAATGGAATAGAAAGCATGACCCACATATATGCTGTCTACAAGACACCCACCTTAGAAAAAAGATCTACACAGACTGAAAGTGAAAGGATGGAAAAAAGTATTTCAAGCAAATGGACATAAAAAAAAGGCTGGGACAGCAATACTTATACCAGACAAAACATATTTCACAGCAAAGGCCATAAAAATAGACAAAGAAGGACATTTCATAATACTTAAGGGAAAAATCCATTAAGAAGATATAACCCTTATAAATATATACGCATACAACTTAGGAGCACCCAAATAGGAAAATTTTGAAAGACTCCAGAAAAGATATAGACAGCAACACACTCATGGTAGGGGATTTTAAGACCCCATTGTCAACAATGGACAGATCTTCGAAGCAAAGAAACACCAAAGATATTGAGGAACTGAACAACACTCTAGATCAATTAGACTTAGTCGATATATATAGAACTTTTCACCCCAGAGAAGCAAAATATACATTCTTCTGAAGTGCACATGGTAGGACACAAAACAAGCCTCAACAAATTCAAGAACATTGAAATTATATCAAGCATCATCTCAGATCACAATGGTTTAAAATTGGAAATCAACCTCAAGGAAAAAAACTCAAAAACACTCATACTCATGGAGAATGAATAACATGCTATTAAATAATGATTGGATTAACAATGACATCAAGGAAGAAATCAAAAAGTTTCTGGAAACTAATGACAATAAACACACAACAACCCAAAACCTATGGGATACAGCAAAAGGAGTCCTGAGAGGAAAGTTCATAGCAATACAGGCCTACCTAAAAAAGCTAGAAGAATCTCTAATAAAAAATTTAACCCTACAGCTACAAGAACTAGAGGAAGAACAAGCAAAGCCCAGATGAAGTAGAAAAAAGGAAATCATCAAGATCAGAACAGAATTAAGTGACATAGAGACTAAACTCACAATTCAAAAGATCCACATAAGTAGGAGCTGGGTCTTGGAAAAGATAAACAAAATTGACAAGCCTTTAAACAGGCTCATCAAGAAAAAAGGAGACAGGACCCAAATAAATAAAACCAGAAACAAAAAAGGAGAAATCATAACCGATACCACAGAAATACAAAGGATTGTAAGAAATTATTAAGAACAACTGTATGGCAAAAAAATTGACGACCTAGAGGAAATGGACAAATTCCTGGAAACTTATAGTCTTCCAAAGCTGAATCAAGAAGAAGCAGAAAGCCTGAATAGACCAATAACAACAAGTGAAATTGAAACAGTAATCAAAGAACTCCTGGCACACAAAAGCCCTGAACCAGATGGCTTCACAGGTGAATTCTAGAAAACATTTAGGAAAGAACTAACTCCTATCCTCCTCAGACTATTCCAAAAGATCCAAAAAGAGGGAAGACTCCCAAACTCGTTCTATGAAGCCAGTATTACCCTAATTTCAAAACGAGGTCAAGACACAAGAAAGAAAGAAAACTACAGGCCAATATCGATGATGAACCTAGATGCTAAAATCCTCAACAACATATTGCCAAACCGGATCCAGGAACACATTAGAAAGATCATACACCACGAGCAACTGGGATTCATCTCAGGGATGCAAGGATGGTTTAATATTCGCAAATCAATAAACGTAATACACCACATAAACAAAATGAAAGACAAAAACTACATAATTATATCAATAGATGCAGAAAAAGCAGTTGATAAAGTACAACACCCATTTATATGAAAACGCTAAGCAAAATGGGAATAGAGGGAGCATACCTGAACATAATAAAGGCCATATACAAGAAACCTGAAGTCAACATCATACTCAATGGGCAAAAACTGAGATTATTCCCCCTGAGGTCAGGAACAAAACTAGGATGTCCACTCTCTCCACTCCTATTCAATTTAGTCTTTGAAGTTCTAGCCACAGCAATCAGACAAGAAAGAGAAATAAAAGGCATCCAAATTGGAAAAGAGGAAGTAAAACTATCATTATTTGCAGATGACATGATAGTGTACATAGAAAACCCTATAGACTCCACAAAAAAACTACTCGACCTAATAAGTGAATTCAGAAAAATAGCAGGGTACAAAGTCAATATTCTGAAATCAAAGGCATTTCTGTACACCAACAATAAAACCTCAGAGATAGAAACTAAAAAAAAATTCCATTTACCATAGCAACAAGAAAAATAAAGTACCTAGGAATAAACTTAATCAAGAAGGTAAAAGACATGTACTCAGAAAACTACATAACATTGAAGAAAGAAATTAAAGAAGATACAAATAAATGGAAGCATATACCATGCTAATGGATGGGAAGAAACGACATCATTAAAATCTTCATACTACAAAAAGCAGTTTACAAATTCAATGCAATCCCTATTAAAATACCAATGACATTTTTCACAGACCTAAAACAAATAATTCAAAAATTTATATGGAACCCAAAAAGAACCCGAATAGCCACAGCAATTTTGCAGAAGGAGGAGTTACAATACCTGATATCAAACTATACTATAAGGCCACAGTAATCAAAACAGTCTGGTACTGGCATAAAAACAGACATATAGATCAATGGAACAGAATAGAGAGCCCAGAAATAAACCCAGGTTCATACGGTCAACTAATATTTGACAAAGGGGGAAGGAACATCAAATGGAGTGAAAAGAGCCTCTTCAATAAATGGTGCTGGGAGAACTGGACAGGGACATACAAAAAAATGAAACGAGACCACCAGCTTACACCATACACCAGAATAAACTCAAAATGGATCAAAGACTTAAATGTAAGCCATGGCACCATAAAAGTCCTAGAGGAAAAATTAGGTAGGAAAATTTCAGATATCCCACGTAGCAACATTTTCACTGATAAATCTCCTTAAGCAAGGGAAATAAAGGAAGAATAAACAAATGGGACTACATCGAAGTAAAAACTTTCTGCTCAGCTAAAGAAAACATTAGCAAGATGAAAAGGAAACCAACCATATGGGAAAATATATTTGCCAATGATATCTCAGACAACTGATTGATCTTTAAAATATATAAAGAACTCATATGACAACACCAAGGAGACTGACAACCCAATTAAAAAATGGGCAAAGCATCTGAACAAACACTTCTCCAAAGAGGACATACAGAGGGTCCATAAACATATGAAAAAATGCTCAACATCATTAGCCATCAGAGAGATGCAAATAAAAACCACGATGAGATATCACCTCACATCAGTTAGAATGGCCATCATCAACAAATCAACGAACAACTTGTGCTGGAGAGGCTGCAGAGAAATGGGAACCCTGGTGCATTGCTGGTGGGAATGCAGACTGATGTAGCCACTATGGAAAACCATTTGGAATTTCCTCAAAAAACTAAAAATGGAACTGCTTTTTGAACCTGCAATTTCATTGCTAGGATTATATCAGAAAAATCCTGAAATACCAATTCGAAAGAACCTATGCACCCCTATGTTCATAGCAGCACTATTTACAATAGCCAAGTGCTAGAAACAACCTAAGTGCCCATCTGTAGATGAGTGGATCAAAAAACTATGGTACATTTACACAATGGAGTACTATGTAGCAGAAAGAAAGAAGGAACTTTACCATTTGCAACAGCATATTTGGAACTAGAGAGAATTATGCTTAGTGAAATAAGCCAGGCAACAAAAGAAAAATACCTTATGCTGTCACCTATTACAGGAAACTAATGAACAACACAAACAAATGAGTAAAATTGAACCAGAGGTATATAAACAAGGAGTAGACTAACAGTAACAAGGGGGGAGGCGGGAGGGAGAGAAGGGGGTAAGAAGGGGAAGGGTCTAGTCAAAGAACATATATAAATGACCCACAGACATGGACAACTGAGTGGGGACTGAATGTGGGAGAAGGGAGGAACAGGGTGCAGGGAAGCAAGAGGGGGAAAAAAGTGCAACTACTGTAATGGAAAAACAAACAAAAAAATTTTAATGGGTAAAAAATGAAATTATGAAGAATGGAAATGCCAGCTCAGTGAATATTAGAAGGACAAGGATTTTCCTTCAAACTGTATATTTTTCTCCCCATCCAATCCCTCCAGAGTTTGGCATTCTAAAGAAGTAAGTAATGACATAAGTTTCTTTGCATAAAACTAATAAGACAAGTTGTTAATAGAGGGTTGTTGTTTTTTTACCAAGACTTTGACTGGAATGTCATGCCTAAAGGAGACATGCTTGGGCTCTGGTTGTTACCAAAAGGCCATGAGGAACTGGGAATGACTTTCGAAGGTAATAAAAGCCCACGAGATAAAAGCCCTGGTACCGTGGTTGGTTGTACGGTCCACAGCAATATTTCCAGTGAAGGAATGAAGGTTGTTTACCTGAAAGATGGCTAGAAGGGACCTTAAGGTACAATGGAAAACCAGAAGGACTTGGAAAAGACAGGTATGTATAGGCAAGGCTGAATACCAGGTATGTGGCTCACTTCTGTGCCCTGAAGGGCAGACTGAAGGTCACCCTAAATGTTCCTTGCGTAAGTTCCAGCAAAGCAGAACTACAGATCATAAGTGATCATTTGCTGCTCTTGTTGTGTTTATGCAAATGTACAAGATAAATTAAAAATGGACTTAATGCAGTTCAATTTTCTTAGGGAGAAAATTGTTATTCAAGGAAAATCACAATGATCAGTGGCAGACTCTAAAGTAGTGCAGCTAATCATCTTTAAAGTTTCTTTTCATTTAAAATATGTTTTCAGTTGAAAGTTAAACTATGTCTGTGGTATCATCAAAGATGTTTAATTTACAGGTAAGAAGAATGTCAAATGCCTTGCAACTGGATGTCTTTCCAATAAGACAGTCCTACAGATTTAGAGACTTGTTTGTGGGTTATGTTACATAACTTAACATGTGTTTTCTGTTTTCAAAGGGCATAAGCCTATGATCTCATTACCTGAGTGATTGTCTGCACGTATAGGCCTCACTTAATCCTGTCTGCATTGCTACCTTCTGAGACTCAATGGTTTGGCTGAACTAAGTGGCTTGGTTGGTGAAGTGGGGTGGTCTGTGGGCTTCACTTTAAAACTGGTTTCTCTTTTCTATCCTAATGGGTTGGACAGAAAGGGCCCAGAGTCTGAGAGGGGAGAAACGTAAAATATTTCCCTCAGCCCAAACTAAGTATAATTGGCAAAAGAGTTTTGGACAGGTGAGATGTGCCTGGCACACCTTCCTCCAAAGAAGCCCTTTTTTTCCCTAATGTGGGACATTGAAAAATTAATCCTTGCCATCTGTTATCTAGTGCTTATGGATTGAATGATGTCTTTTAACCCTGTTGCCAAATCTGTTGCCCCCAGAATACAACAATGATGCCAGCCTGTTAAACCAAGCACGCTGTTTTCTGGGGACAGCCAACTGACCTGCATTCTGCACAATCCTTCCCCATGTGGGAAGGCCACCCTCCCCTCCACACACCCATTCTTATTAGGGATTTCTGGACCCAAGGGTAGGTAGGACAATGACGATATCCAGCCTGAAGCAGCTATAGGAGCTCAAGACCTTCACCAATTGTCCTTTATAAGATTATAAAGGGTCTTAAGTCTGAGAGGGAGGGATTGTTATTTTTTATTGTTAAAATAATTAATCATTTATTTACTTTAAAAAAAGAATAAGAAGAATATATGAAAGGGTGAAATGGGAGAACTTCTATGTACGACCCATGGGCATGGACTTGGGGGCAGATTGTTACGGACGGGGGTGCTGGGTGGAGAGGAGCAAAGGGGAAAAAAATTGGAACTAATGTAACAATATAATCAATAAAATATACTTAAAAAAAATGAGATCGGACTGTATATAAATATTGAACCATTTGTTGATCCAGCAACAGCTGTCAAGTGTCTGGTATATGAAAGGTACTAGGGACAAATGCGAGTAACATTCCCTGTCTTGGCGATACAAATGGCAAGTAGACAACTGTAGTTTGTACAGCTTAAGTGCTCAATAGCATCACTATATGTTTGAATTGATAGGATGAAGTATGTAAGATAAATTATGTTTCTGTCAAAGTTTAGTTTTTTACATCAAAAATTTAGTTTAAAAGCCAAATTAGTCAGTGATTTCCTGTGGTTTTGTGAGTTACTTGAAAGTCAGAATCAGAAGTAGGAGTCCATTTCCCAAAATAAATATCAGAATCTATTCTTGTTAAATCAAAACCAGTCTCACTCTCTTTCAGAGAACTGTGATTTCAATGACGAGACAGGACATCCCAGAGAGTAAATCTTCATCTTTCCAATAATCAGATGAGGTATCTATGCTTTTTGAATTATCTATAAATAGAAGCAAAGAAAAAGAAAAAGCAGTAGCTCCCGTGCCTGCTGGGAAGGGGAGAGACAGAGATGAAGAGATTGCCATTGGCATTGCTAATGTCACTACTGCCTGACACTATGTCAGTGATTCACAGACCATCATCTCCTTTCAGAGTGAGACCTGCTTCCTATGCATCAACTGGGAGGGAAGCTGAAACTCAGAGAAATGAGTGATTTTCAAAAGTCAAAAAGAGGTGATAGAACCAAGATTCTAGCCTATCTACCTCCTGCTAAAATTGATCTTGTATCCGATACTAGGTGAGTGCTTAAAGCCCAACCTCATGGATATATACCTGGTGAAGTGGTATGACTCCCCAATTTTTACACAGTGCTTCAGAAGCATTTTATCATTTCAGTTAGCCAGAAGTTTCAATAGTCTTATAAAAAGTTAATAGAAAACTCTGCCAGTTTGCTTTCAGTATTTGGATCCCAAGCTAGCTGATCTCAGAAGTAAATCACTTCCAACAGCACTATTGGTAGATTCATTTCTGGTGGTCAATGTTGTTTATGATTTATAAAGTTTATAAATAACTCTATCATATTGAAAGATGTCACCTTAATGTGTCACATGGACATTTTATTGACCACAAAGGGAGTGGAGATAATTCACCTCAAAGAGCACCTTAAAAACATGTGTAGGAAACATGAAGTAGCAACATGGTAATTCAGCTTAGGGAGAAAATATATATATAGAGAGAGAACATTACATCGAAATTATTGTACATCTTCACACATTCAAGAATTATGTACTGACTGCTTCTATATTTAAACTAAGAGAAATTCTCTTTTACACACACATAATATTTAATAATGTATCACTTGGCCTTCTCTTTTAGACATGTCCTTGAAGTAGCATTATTAACCCATATTTCCTAGTAATGTGTTTTTAAACTGATTTATGTATGTCCCATCTCCCTCTAAGAAATTTTAATCCTTAAGAATAAAATCTGTAAACAAAAATATTTGGCTACCCTTCTTTAAAAACTACATTTCGACATTTTGATGGAATTTAGTGGGAATTCTCTACTTCCTATATATAACCTTTCTAACTTCAGGGTACATTCAAATACAGGGGACTCAGAAGACTAAAATTTTGCTAAAATACATGCTCTTTCAAAACAAGAAAAACTAGTTACTACATAATTTGTCTGAATAGATACAGTCAAATAAATGTAGACTTCCACATTTGAGTTTTTGGGAGCCAAGCATCTTCTAGGAATACCTACTTTCCTCTAGCTTCATTGGTGTGATATATAGATAAGCAACAGTTTTGTAAGGTGCTATTAAAATGCATATTATGATTTTCACAATATCTTTTCTCTCTGAATCAATGAACTTCAATATGTTGACTTTCTATGAAAGAGAACTAAATGATCTGTTTTGACCAGTTTCCTTAATGCTAGATAGAAAGTATTACCTTTCAGGAATTTGTGATTTGTTTTAGGGTGGCTTGAGGAGGCTTTAACAACACTGAGGATTTTTTTTTTTTTTTTTTTTTTTTGCCTTGTGTTTTGAGTGCCAACACAACCACTGCTGGTTTAAACAAGGCTAACACCAAAACACCTCTGAAACAGACACTAGCTCACTGTGTCTGCACTCATCATCCAGGAATCTGACACATTTAATTTGGACTGAAACTCTGGTGCACTGTTCTCACACCCAGGCCCATGAATTCTGGTAGGTTGAAAGCAGCATGAAGACTTGGAGTTGATTTTTCCTTAACTTCTATTCATCTCATTCATTGGATGGAGGAATCAATGAATAAATCACTAAGTCTTTCCCAGCATTCACTAACTGCAATCCAGGAAAAAGCATCTGTGTGGTTAGTCTCTGAGAGAGACATCCTGTGCAAAGTTGCCTCCTCTGATGCTACATACTGAAGTAGAGCCATCTTCAAGGTTTATGTAGAAAATAAAGTCTTAGCCTCTGAATCAGACTTAATTTCCTCTTGAAGTTAATTCCTTGTAAGGAGAAACTCTTGCTTTGACAGGAGATTTGCATATGGCCTGCATTCCAGACTCATCAACTGCACAAGGAGTGAAAGTCCTGTGCACAGACTGGTCGGGAACAGAACACCCCCTGGCCCTTTGCCACCACTCAAGCCTGGGATCTTCACAGAATCTGTATGAGAGTAGCCTCTCTGTTCCCACTTCTAAAAGGTCCCATTTGGACATCCACAGCCCTCTTAAGAGAATGCAGATTCATTAGTGATCCTTGAGGACCATTATATCTACAGTAGATAAACAATGTGGTTTTAGAGTGCTCATTACATGTTATCTCTGTGTCAGTGTAATTTCAAAACAACCAATGGAGAAGTGAAAAAATTCATTTTCATACAACTGGTTTGACTTCTCTCTAGAATTGACTATATTTGGTCTAAAGCAGACCATTTTTTCATTGAATGAGCTAACATTCTTAAGAAGCTTTTAAATAAGCTGTTATATCACAGCATGGGAATGGTTGAGCACTACATCAAGGTCTATTTTCATTTGATTATATGGGTATTTATTATACAAAAATAGAACAAAACTATGTCTCTGCTAAGAGACTTTCTTTTCTACATTATAATATGAGTGATCTAGAATTTCTTTACATTAAAGAGCTGCATGCTCGTTTTATATTCACAGCTGTCAGCCCTTTTTATATTTAATTTTTTTATCTATTAGTGTTATTTGTGGAGATTATTATTTAGGAGAATTTACTGGTAGCAAAATGGGCTTGTTGGCAATCAAAAAAGAGGAAGTCCTTCACTCTGTCAGTTTGTGGTGAATAAAATAATTGAGATAGAATATAAACTGATTGTGAAAACATCCCCCAACACAGGCCAGTTTTCTTTGTATTTAAATGAATAGGTATTTTGGTCAAAGATTTCTACCATACCTGTTTTTATCTGGGTCCAGAATAGCTATGCAGTACTCAAATCCCTCATGAAAGAGCCGTCATGAAATGCTTTGCTTCCAATGTTAGAAGTCTCATTGGGAATCATATTTCTACTTTAAGCTGTAGAAAACAAAGTGTCAAAACCTACCATTCCTTCACAGATTGTACATATGTGTATAAATAGGAATAGAAGAGACTTTATTCCCACTGTAGCAACTGCAAACAAGACACTCCTCAGAGGCAAAGAACATCCAGGTTATTAGAAAGAAATAGAGCTGCTTAAGAAAATGGTCAGTTATGGGATGTTCTGTGCATTAGTATGTCTATTAATTTAAAAATGAACTGAAATTACTAATAGATTGCATAACGGCCACTAACCAGCTGTCAGTTGGCTGTAGCTTGGTGACAGATGGTAGTGATTGATCTGGACTAGATTTGACCTAGAGATAGTCTATCATTTATTAAATTGCAGTCCCAATAAAATTCCATGCATTGCAGCATTTCACCATTATTTCTTACAGTGAAATGCACTGATAGTACTACTTATCTGCTACCCCTGCTGCAGTCAGAAAGCTATCCAAAAGGCTCAACTACAACACACAGTAAAGAAAGTCCATAATACCTCCGAGGAGATGAAAAAATGCAACCTGAATGAGGTATGGGACAAAATGGGAGCTCTATTGTGTGCTAATCTGATTTGTTACCTCCCAGCACCAGGATTTACCCCTCACTTTATATAATCAAGGGTTTTTCATTTACACAGAAACTGACAGGTAGTGACAGTTTGTATTCTAATTTAATCCATCAACACATCCTCAGAGTAAAGAGAGCTGCTACAGACTGGCTCCAGAACCTACCAACTTAAGTTATTACATAAATAAATTACCGAGGTGGGTACATCAAAAGTCCCAATTACTGTCACCAGAATCATTGTTTAAATATTTCGGAAAATTAACCTTAGCTGTACTTTTTGAAGCTCAGGATCGTGAAGACCAGGGAAAAAATCCTACCATTATAAATACAAAGAGAAAATAAAAGTCTGTTTTAAAATATTTTATATAACATGTGATAGAACCTCCTTCGTGTTCTCAAAACTCCATGTAACTTCTTGTCCTATTTGAAAGATGTTAAATAAAAAATGTGTTTTAATACAAAATATATACATTCAAGAGGCAAAAACACTACATATAGGCAGTATTTGGTCATAATAAAGTTACTATTTTACTCTGTATGAAGAACCAGAATGCTTACTGTTAACAAAGTTCACATTTAACATGTTACACTAATCTTTTTATTTTTTAAATAAATTTTCTTGTTTTAGCTGGAAGCAGCCTGAGAAATACTATAGACTCTGCTTCTCACTCGTGTCTACTGAAAGGCCTAAAATAGGAGTGAACAGGGATTCCTCAGAGATTTGGAAGAAAAGTGTAAAGGCCTGACCATAGATAAAATTTCTTTTTAATCTCATGATTTACCCTAAAACTGTATTCAGATTTTGCATTTGATTCCACAACTGTGTATTTAAAAATGACATTTAATGGTACTCCAGTATATAAAAGTAATGTTCAAAGAAGATGTAACATTTTAATTCTATAGCTTTGTGAACACCGGTCAATTATTTATCCTGATTCTCCTTGGGTTCATCCAGTTCTCAATCTCATTCTACCTTTGAGTTTTATGTTGTGGGCTTTGATTAACTCTTTTCCTGACCCAGTTTTCAGTTTTGTTGTTTTTTGAGTTAGTGGCTTGTATAGGTTCCACACATTTTGAATTTCCTGACATGTGGCTCTTCCATGCTGATCACAGACCAGTATGTTGCCAAAAGGATCAAAGTGGGAAGAACAAGTGGAAGCAAAAGCTTTTGAGTAAGATCAGTTAGGAATGAGAAACTGACTGTCAGAACATGGAGGCAGCTAGAATGCACACCTGGACTTTTGGTATATGCTAATCAACCTGGCCTTGGACTTAGCCATTACCAAAGGATATGCTGATGGAGTTAGCAGGTCCCAAAGGATATGCTGATGGACTGAAACTTTTCCCAGAGGAAATGGTAATGACCCTAGCCCGATATATTAACTAACCTGGTGTTTGTGTATGTGTGTGGGAAGCAATGAGATGTAAAGGACCTACTGAATATGTTGATAAGCAAACTCACCCTCACCAAAATGTGTGGCTGACAAGTATAAAAAAAGTGCCTGCAGAAGTGCAGGTGGGACTCCTACAGGCCCACAAGGAGGACTGGGAATTCCCAGTCCCCATTCCCTGTTCCCTGTTTCCCATTCCCTTACTCCTACAGGCCCTTGAGTTGGTCTGGGAGCTGCCTCTCCCCTCCTCCCCACTTCCTCATTTTTTCCTCAATAGGCCCATTGCCTAATCCCACAGTGGTCTCCAGGTGATTTCTCAGAGCAAGGCTACCCTGACACTGACCTTATGCAAATACATCACAGCCAGAGCAGCAGGAGAGTGAAGAAGGAGGAGGAGGAGGAGGGGGAAGGGGGGAAGACAAGGAGAAAAAGGAGGAGGAGGAGGAGAGGGAAGGGGTAGGGGAGGAATAAAGAAGGGATGAGGTAAAGAGCCTGAACACAATGAGAAATAGATTGTGATAAACAGGACTGAAAAAGTTCAGGGAAGAGAAAAAATGTCCAGACAGCTTCAGAAAGAACAGCATGAGCAAAGGCCCATACACCAGAGAGCAGGGGACAGCCAGTGGCCTGAGGGAAGCACTGCTGGTGCTGGGTGGAATGGGGAGGGGTCCATAGAGAAAGAGGAGCTTAAGAATGCTGCTAAGTGCCAGGTCATGGATGGTTTTGTAAACTGTATTAGGAGATTTGACTTTACCCTAAAGACAACAAAGAGAACCTAAAAGGTTTAAATATGATGAAATTTACATATTAGGAATGCTGCATTAAGAAATATCCGGACTTCTGGCCAAGATGGAGGCCTAGACAGACATGCTGTGTCTCCCTCTACAACTAAGAAGGAATACAACTACCTCAAAACTAGAGACAACCAGAAGTTCCAGAAAATCAAGTTGCATGGAAGTCCAACAAACAAAGAAATAAAGAAGAAATACTCATCCAGGCAGGCAGGAGGAGCAGAGCCGGGGCAGAGAGGACGCGGTGTGGTGGCAGCAGCAGCGGTAACAGTGGCGGTGGCAGTGGAGGCAGCAGTGGCAGGCTGGTGGAAAGTGTGGTCACACATTTTAAAAACTAGGGAGGGACAACTGGGGAGTGCTCTCAGTATCAGACCAGACCACACAGTTCACAGTCCCAGCACTGGGGAAAATTAAACCTCATTGCTTCTGACTGCGAACATCAGTGAGGGTTGGGTGGAGGAAGAAACTGCTGGTCTCTCAGTAGAGTCTACTTGTTTAAAGGGTCCCACAGTCCTAGAATATCTGCAGACCCACCCACTCTGGGAACGATGGCCACGACAACAGCTAGTGAGGTCCAGTCCCATAGAGAAGCAGGAGAAGTGCCTGGATATGGGGCGAATGCTGAGTAAGCAGCATTGTTCCCTCTCAGACACCTCCCCCACATACAGTGCCACAACATGGTGAAACAAGTTGTTTGTACTGTTGAATACCTAAGGCTATGCCCCTTACAATGTAGCAGGTGTGACAGCTCTACCTAAGAAACAGAGGGAAACAAATACAGGAGCCTGTCAAGATGAGGAAACAGAGAAGCATGGACCAAAAGAGGGAACTGATCAAGGTTTCAGTGGGAGAACTAAGCAGCGAGGAGATAGCCAACTTTAGAGATGTAGAGTTCAAAGCACTAGTGATAAAGATGCTCACAGGCTTAACAGATATGCTTAAGTATGGTGGACTCATAAGGGAAGAAGGAAAAGCTATGCTAGGTGAAATAAAGAAAAACCCACACAAAACCAATGATGAAGGGAAGGAAACTGGGGTCCAAATAAATGATTTGAAACAGAAGGAAGAAAAAAAAGTCAACCAGTACAAAATGAGGACACAAGAATTGAAAAAATGAGGAGAGGCTTAGGAACCTCTGGAACAACTTTAAACATACCAACATCTGAATCATAGGAGTGCCAGAAGGAGAAGAGAAAGAGCAAGAAATTGAAAGCTTATGTAAAAAACGTAATGAAGGAAATTTTCCCAAATTTGATGAAGGAAATAGACATATAAGTCCAAGAAGCACAGAGAGTCCCAAAGAAGCTAGAACCAAAGAGGATCACACAAAGACCCATCATAATTAAAACGCCAGAGATTCAAGATAAAAAGAGAATATTAAAAGCAACAAGAGAAAAGCAGAGAATTACCTACAAAAGGGTGCCTATAAGACTCTCACCTGATTTCTCAAAAGAAACGTGGCAGCCAAGAAGGGGCTGGCAAGAATTATTCAGTGAGATAAAAAGCAAGGACTTACAACTAAGTTTACTCTATCTAGCAAAGCTATCATTTAGAATGGAAGGGCAGATAAAGAACTTCCCAGACAAGCTAAAGCTTAACGAACTCATCATCATCAAACTATTATTAGATGAAATGTCAAAGGGGCTTAATTAAGAAAAAGATCAAAATTATAAACATTAAAATGACAACGAACTCCCAACTATCAACAACTGAATCTTAACAATAAAAACAAAATCCAACTAAGCAAACCAGGTTAGGAACAGAATCAGAGGTATGGGGATCATTTGGAGGGTTATCAGCTGTGAGGG
Organism: Furipterus horrens; assembly: GCF_987537825.1. NCBI lineage: Eukaryota > Metazoa > Chordata > Mammalia > Chiroptera > Furipteridae > Furipterus > Furipterus horrens. The sequence continues at coordinate 59,931,630 of NW_028327179.1, read as the reverse complement.
GGAAGGAGGAGAAATGAGGAAATTGTGCAGGGATTAAGAAGCATAATTGGTTGGTACAAAATAGACAGGGGGAAGTTAAGAATAATATAGGAAAGGGTGAAGCCAAAGAACTTATATGCATGACCCATGGACATGAACTAAGGGGGGTGGGTTTGCTGGAGGGAAGGGGGTACTGGGTGGAGGGAAGCAAAGGGAAAAATTGGGACTACTGTAACAACATTATCAATAAAATATACTTAAAAAAAGGAATCTCAAAAAAAACCCTTTAGATCAAACAATAGCTGAAATAACTATATTCAATCACCTTTTCAAAGTGGTCTCCTTTCATATTTGCATGTTTTTTAAAATTTTATATAGTCCTTGGGAAGAAAGACTATAAATAAATGTTTTTGTAGACTCTAATATTTTAAGAACTTGTTCCCAGAGTTCGTGGCAATAGTGTGGACACTGGCTCAAACACAAGTATGTGGAATCCATTTCAGTAAGTATTATTATAAATATCCAACGTTCTCTCACTGAAAAAAAAAATGCCACTATAGAATCACTTTAAAATGTTTATGTATATACCTAAAACTGCACACTGCTGATAGCAATTTTTAATGGAAAGCTAAAGGCTATTTCTGTCCCTTTTATTGGACTATGATTAAGCCAGTCAGAAAGCCTAGCAGTTCATTTATCAGAGAAAAAAATGTATAGATGCTTGATGGATAAACGCTATAGCTATTAAGTCATGACTTTATTTGTATTACATTATATAGACAAAAAATGCTGATCCATTGACCTCAAGTTACTGCCTTGTTACCTATGGTAAAAGTCAGATATTTTCCTCAGTATTTAATATACCAGATTTTAAATAAGTATCACCACATGAAAAACAGATGTTAAAATGTGACACTCAATGTTAGTTTACACTGAATACTTACTAATTTTTAAGTGCCTGATTTGTTCTTAAGAATTGTTTCTAAAATAGTTTACAAAATTTTTTTGAACTTCCTTTTATAGATTAGAGTCCTAATGCACACATGAGACACAAATAGGAACTTGACTTATTATTTATCAAAGTAACAATAAAACGGTGAAAAACTAGTTTTTATACTAGAATGCTCATTACTTTGCATGAAATATGATTTTACACAAATGACCAAAATCAAGGGCATAGTTTATTTTTGTTTCAATAATTTTCATCTGTATTAGCCCCTTAATATGTCAAATAATCTTTTAAATCTATTAAAGCCATGATTTCTTTATAATAGGAAATAATTATTGATATATAGATTATATATTTTTAAAAACTAAAACATATAAATAAATAAAAAGAACAGAAAATTTTCATTATGGCACCATCTTCATTAACCACCTCTAATATAAATTCAGTTCCAGCTTTTTTTCTCTATATATTCCTATCTATATATTTATAACCACATATACAGATATTTTCTTGAAGAAACAGAATCAAAACAAACAGTGAAGTTCTTTCTGTGCCAATTAATCTTCATCTACAGTAATATTTTTAATGATTAGAGGCAGTGCCCTGATATGGATATGCTATAATTTGTTTATCTTATCACTGATTTGTGAACATTTAAATTATCCCAATGTTTTCATTTTATAAATATTGTGGTAATGAACAAATATGTAGCTTAATCATTCTACACATTCTTGATTATTTCCTCAGCATGAAGTCCAAGAAATAAGATTTGTTGGCCAAAGGATGCATGTTTTATAAATGTTGATACATAACTGCTAAATTGCATCCAGAAAGATTGAACTAAGTTATATCCCCACTACAGTTGAGTAGATGACATTTTCTGTCATATGGTTGCTTTCTAGTTGGTAGCATACTTCCTGATCCCAAGAGGTACATGGGATGCCCATACATTTTCATATCCTTAAAATGAAGTCACATTTAACAATTGATGGCATATCATAGTTTAATTAATGGTTTGTTAATTTTCCCCTTTCTTACTGATAGTTGTAATATAATGTTGCATCATTGAATCAATGTCTGAAATCCCATAAAATATGGTATGGCTTTATATGTGTGACTGTGTTTAGTAGATACACAGATGATTTTAGTTTTTACATAGGCAAATTGTCTCTTCTTTAGCTGTATGCTCATGATTTCTCTAATTTTATGTAATAAGTATTCACCTGTATTTTTTCTATTATGTTACTTTAAATATTTAATAAACTTGAAAATTAGTTTTTCACAAATGATTAGGTGATTACCTTAATAATATTTATTGAATTTTGTTCATACATATTTATTTAAACATCATATTTAAAGATTATTCCATTTAAACATAGTAACCCTTATTATTTCAGTGTCTTAAATAAAACAAGCATTTAATAAATTTTCATTAACTCGTTAATTAAACATGTAGAAACAATTTGTAGACTTTGGCCTAAATTAAGGTTTTGAAGTCATTGTTTAAAGCAGTGGTCATCTTTTTTTGGCACCAGGGACTGGTTTCATAGAAGACAATTTTTCCACAGACGAGGGGGAGGGGGAGGCTTTATAACCTGCCACCAGATGCAGCTTAATTGTCACTTGTCACTCACTGATAGGGTTTTTGACATGAGTCTCAAGCAATTGATTTATTATGGTCTCTGTGCAGTCAAATCTCCCTGCTAATCATAATCTGTATTTGCAGCAACTCCCCAGGACTAGCATCACTGTCTCAGCTCCACCTCAGATCATCAGACATTAGATTCTCATGAAGAGTGTGCAATTTAGACCTGTCACATGCACACTTCACGCAGGGTTTGCACTCCTGTGAGAATCTAATGTCTCCACTGATCTGACAGGAGGCAGAGCTCAGGCGGTAATGGAAATGATAAAGAGCAGCTGTAAATACAGATGGAGCTTCTATCAGTATCATGCCACTTACCTCCTGCTGTGTAGCCCAGTTCCTAACAGGCCCCTCCGGTTTGGGGACTCCTGGTTTAAAATATCTGAAGGGATTTTAGTTTTAGGTATGAAAATACCAGTCAGAAATTTTGGATCCCAGACTTACTGCTGCTTCAGTCTCATAATAAATAATGGGACCCAGTAAACTAAAAACTACTGTTCTTCAATGCTGGAACCATTCTTCTGGTCCACTGAATTCAGGGAGGAGGGCCTACTGAGCATGGCTGGAAAGTCTCTATCACCGAAACTCCATAGGAATTTACTGAGAGCCCACCAGGGCAATATGCTAACTTTAGGAATACCACTGCCCCTCCCGAAAAAACACACACCCAGCTCAGCAATTGAGTTCTGAATTCATTGTTTATAATATCCACCCCCAGCCAGTGCACTCAGCTGACGCTTGATGAGCAGCTGTTTTGTCCTAACTCTAATGGCAGTCAGATATGTACAGAAGTAGTTTCTGCCCTCAGAAAGCCAGCTAGTTGGGGGTAGGGGAAAGATGTTAATAAAAAGTGCTACAAAATTGAACCCTTAGTTTACCAATGTACATTGGGGGAGCAACAGAAGAGCAAATAAGTATATAGTGGTCCAAGACAAAGAGGGAAGACAGAAAAACCATATGGAGAGGATTCTGAAGATGCCAAGTAGAGATATGAAGTTGAGAACAGCTTAACAAGCATATGGAGAATGTACCAATATCTGCCTGGTTAAGGAAACTGCAAGCAGACCTGTGAGCTCTGCCATTGAAAAAACAGTGACAATGTTAAATGGCAAGTCTGGGGAAATTGAAAAAGAATCAAGTAGAAGACACAGTGAGGAGTGGAATTGGGCCTTGAGAACTGGTTGAATATGGAAAGACAGGGACAAAGAAAAGTCTGGGCAGATAATCCATTTAGTAGCTTGTATGCTTGATAACATGCTTATGCCATCCATTGAGAGAGAAAAGACAGCAGGAGGGGCAAAGATAAACTCAGTTTTAGACATGTTGAGTTTGAGCTGCTACAGGAGGATATATCCTAGGGGATATGCACAGCTTAGAGTTGGATTTATACAAATCTGGAGCTCAGGGGAGAGTCAATCACATCCAACTGTAAATTACTTTAGTTCATTTGCTCACTGAGGTGAGCTTTCTTACCTGTCTGTTCTGTGGGAAATAAGGAGAGTTCAGGAATAGAGCATGCTATAGGGTGACATTCTTTTCATCTTAGAGTCAAAGACATTGGGTTCCTAAAAGGAGGAGAGGGGATACCAGGAAGTAAGAAAAGGGGTTTTAGAAGGCTGCAAAAGCAGGCCAAATGTTCTCTACAATTGTGCAGATTAGGTCACAATGGCAAAATTTCCTTATCCCACCATCTGTTCTGTTTGCTGCATTGGCTATAAACTGCTCATTCTTTGCCACACAAATGGAATAAATAAATACTTAAAAATGGCTTATCTGTATTAGGTTGGTCTGTTTTAAAACAAAAGAGCAATTTTATTTTTTTAAATACTGTTTTCAGTACAAATAAAAATGTGATTTTCACAATCCAGGTCATATCCTTGCAATTGTTTTTTCCGGCAATCTTAAACTCCCGGCAGATAGAAGCAATAGTCATCTTCACAACTCACTTGGTGTACAGACCTGTGATTGTGTCCCTGTGTCTGGAGTGTGAATTTGATTTTTCTGCCATTAAACCAGAGTCAGAATTAACACTATCCTGGGTGGGATTTTAGATTGATAAACTGCCTTTATGAAAGGCAAAAAGGATGGATGGGAGTTGTGCAAATATTAAATATTTCATTATATATTGTTTTTATGTATTGTCCTGTGTAGTTTGACTTATAAAAAACCAGAGAGTTTCTGCTTCCTCCAGGATGTTACAATCAGCTTTAACCATGTCCAGAGTTAAATTTGCTTCTGAGAACAAGTGTTTGTGTTAATCTGACTTAATTGATAATAGCCAACGTGAACCCTATTATTTAAGACCTCTTCATTGCTAAATAGTTTTATTAAATAATAAAGAAGAGCCTTTAAGAGGAAAATAAAACCCCCCCACAAACACATGGTTTTCATTTTGGGAGTACAGGCTGGAAAGAGGCTGCTCTGAAGCTGACTTCATGGCTGCAGGCAAATTGAGAGATTAAACAGAAACTACAGCAGAACCATAGCTCTCAGGTTTTAGAGACAATTAACACAGTATATGACAAATATGAGGAAATTTTTTGGCTTTTGGGGGGAAGGGAGAATAAGTAGTTATATTTATTTTGTTTCTTGTTTTTATTTTGTTTTCAATAATTAATATTAGTTAATTTTCTATATGGCAGAAAGAAGTTAGATGCCTAATGACGTCCCTTGATGTGGTCAAAATGCCTCCTTTCAAAAGAAGGAATAGAATATGAATAAAAGCATGATGCAAAGAGTTGGGTGTGGGGGTAGGGGTTAGAAAGGCGAGGGGCTGGAGTTTGAAGGAATAATTGTTGCAAGAATAACTCAAACAATTCTATACACAATTGAGATTCCCCAAATACTAAAATTGAACACTGCTAAATATCTAGGTCCCAAGTAGTTTTTGCATGTGTTATAGAATATAAAAATAGAATTGCTTTGGCCTCTGCTTTTGTTAAGACCCAAAGGTTAAACACAAAATAACAGGTGGCTATGGTTTTAGATCACCTTTGTAGGAATTAAGAGTAGGTGGAAAATCAGTTTTGTAACCCTTAACATCTACCACTTGAGTATGAAAAGGTTGGAGAATGGTGGCATTTATTGTAATAATACCCTCTAACCACTCCTCCTCCCCCCAAGTTTAATAAGAGAAGCCTGAAGAAGACAACAAAGGAAAGAGGGTAGATTTATTATATCTATAGGGTTCAGAGGCTAGGGCTGAGTAAAATAATAACTGACCAGGGGCAAGGGAGGCAGTGTCTGAGCCAAGGGACTTGTAGTAGGATTTTCTGAGTAGGAAGCATATAATAAGAGGGTCAGTTTTGAGCAGTCTCCAAGCCCAGAGAGAGTTTACACCAGGCCACCCAGCCCTAGTCAGGTGAGGCTCTTCCAGCACGTAGTTGGAGTGAGGGGTTGGGGGACAAAATGACAGATGAGGAAAGAGAACAGAAGCCAATTGTGTGTCCTGCTTCTGCCCCAGCTGCAGAATTCTGAATTTAAGTGGGCCTGGGCTAAGGGAAATGGGGACTTTCATTTAAAAATAAGTCCAGGGATTTTATGATTCTACTATAACTGACATATGAATTACATTTTAAGTAAATCTTGTGTTAGAAAGTGATATGGGAGACTTTATTATCAGATCACTGAAAAGGTTATGGGATCTTCCTAAGATCCAGTGGCAGAAAAATCCAAGGGATTAACACGAATAAAGGTGTGGCAGCATCCTCTAAAGTCTGTTCCTAAATTTAACTCTAGGGAAGAGTAAGGCCTTTATATACCAAGGGCCCCATAGGGGACCTACCAACCCAGCTTATATACTCCATCATTCTCTGAGGTTGAATGTGGAAATGTTTGACTCAGCATCCTTTTTTTCAAGGTTAGCATATAAATAGTGGTTCTAATAAGTATAATATATATATATATATATGTACATATATATATATATATATGTATATATATATACTGTACTTTCATTTTATATAGCCAGCATATCTTTATAGGTAAGAATTGTATACTCAATCAAGTTTTATATGATCTTAAACTCTCCCCCGCCCCCTTTACAGAAGCAATTGGCAGTTGGTAGTTTCCCTTCCACACTGCATTATATTATGGGAGGTTTGTGAGACGTTCTACATCAAAGTATGGGAGAAAAGTCAACTTACTTATACCGTACCACACTGCTCTCCAGCTCTGTCTAATGAAATGAAATATGCTTTATTTCTCTGGAGAAAGTAGCTGATCCACTTTTACATAATTACCAATGCTAAAAGGAGGTAGGCTATATTTTGATGAGACCTCACTAACCTCCTTCTTTGTTAGTATTCTCCCTTTAATAAACAGAATATCTTAAAAGTTACAAGATGATGGCCTAGCAATCAGTATAAAATAATTTGAATACACAATCTTGATTCATCATTTAAAATTCCTATTTACCAAGCAAAGAAGCTGTAGTCAAAACAACAGTTATGAACTGAATGTTTCTGTTCCTCCAAGATTCATGGTGAAGTCCTAATCTCCAGTGTGATGATGGTATTAGCAGGTAGAACCTTTGCGAGGTGATTAGGTTATGAGAATGTAGCCTTCATGAATGGGATTAGTGTGGCTTCTTCCCTCTGTTCTCTGTCAGCTGAGGAGACTATGAAAAGGTGGATATCTGAGAACTGGGAAGCTATTTTCACCAGACACTGGATCTGCTGGCACCTTGATCTTGGAATTCCACCCTCCAGAACTATGAGAAATAAATGCTTGTTGTTTAAGCTATCAGTCTGTGGTGTTTTTATAGCAGCCTGAATTGACTAAGACAATCATGTAAAGGGCAACAAAATCAAAGTCAGTTTCAGGTGCCATCTCCACCCCTTGCAACTGGGCCACCGTGTAAGTCAGGTGGGCTTTCTGCCAGCCTCAATGTCCTCACCTTCAATGTGGGCCTCACAGAGCCATGATGAAAACCTGATGATGGTGAGGACACCTGATGAGGGTAAGGACACCTGGTGTGGATTGTCTCAGTATAGGCCAGTGACCCTGCTCTGCATGTTGGAGTACGAATCACCTGGGGGAAAACAAAGACATGACTAGATATTGTACTCACAGAGTTGATACACTTAAAATCTAGTTGGTGATACACAGGGACATTTCACCAATGATTCAAACATTCAGATAAGAACAGAATTCACGTAACAGTACAAATTCAAGTAACCAGCTCAAAGGGTTTGTGCTAGAATTCCACAAGAGGCAGCAGGTTCTGTGTTCAGCAGGTGAAAACAAAGAGGGAAGAGAATTTAGTGAGGGAAATTAGATAGGAAAAGAGAATTGGGTATGGGATTGTTTAATACAAACATTTCAAACTGTCTAGTTAAATTATAAGATTTCATAATAACAGCTTCTCTTCTAAACATAGGGGCTGACCTAAGTTGCCCCCAGAAATGTACATTGCTGCCCTCTCTAGGTCATTACACTGGCCTTACACCTTTGGCCTTAGCTTACTGTTTCCTGACTGGCCATAGTAGGTATTTGGGATTGCTAAACTCTCAGAAGTTTCATTGTCCTTATTAAGCAGTGATTTTAACCTAAGTGAACATCAACCTACTTGGGCAAGCACAAGTTACTTCCTATTCCTTTCTTTACCCCATTCTACTGGAAAAAACTCATCTTCTGACCCTTGAGAGCTGCATTCCACACTCTAAACACAGAGAAACTATAGGCAAACTTTCAGTGTATTTTGGATAGCATCTTTTCAAATAAAACTCTTAAAGAAAATTTTCTTAAAGTCCTAGAGGAAAAATAAACAATAATAAAACCTCTAATGAGCACTGAGGTCGACCTTTCAGTAAATTGATGATTATTTACAAGACTTCTCCACTAAACTAAAATTATGTAGTTTCATCACCTTATTCCTCCTAGACTAGAAAGTTTTTTCTCATCTCTTTTTTCTTAGACATTTTGGAAATCTCTCTCAATCAATTTTTCTCTCTCTGTCTCCCCACTCCCTAACACAAACATACACACACACACTCACAGCCTAATCTCTAAAAATATTTATTTTCATCAATACCAGAAGAATGAGGGGAAAGAGGAAGAAAACTTCCAAAGATAAGGACTCTGCAGTAGAACATTACAAGTTTCACCTTCCTCAGTGCCCCTTACTCATTATCTATAAAATAGAGGCTTAAGCAGTACAAATTGGTAGTCATAGGTAGTCATAGAGATGTAGATTACAGCATAGAAAATATAGTAAGTAAAATTGTAATAACTATGTATAGGATCAGGTAGGTACTTGAAGCAGCAGGGGGACCACCCTGTAAAGTACATAATTTTCTAACCACTGTGATGTATATCTGAAACTAATACAGAATAATACTGAATGTAAACTGTAATTCAAAGATAAAATAATTAAAAGAATGAATGTTGCTAGACAACAACCTGAAGTTTTCTTGGCAAAAAAAAGTAAGTACAATGAGGTTTTTATTTTCAGTATTGTTTGTAAAAAATGGTCATAAATTTCTATGTAAAATTATAAAAACAAAACAAAAAACAAAGGCTAGGATTGTGTCTGTATTCTTATCATAAACTGTGAGATAGATCACAAATAATTTGTTCCTAATAATAAAAAATAAAAAATGACTTGTTTCTATGTAAATAAAGGCAAATTCAAGGTTATGTTTGTAGTAATGCATGCATTTCTGTGTTCCATTCTACATTTTCTGGCATAAGAAATAGGTGGCCCACTATATAGTTAACATGCAGTGATTGTTTGATAACTCAAGGAGAAGTGATAGTTATGGGATGAAGTGGAACTTTGAAGAAAAGAACAAATTTTAAAATTATTTCTCAGAAGGTTTACTAAGTGTAGTGTAGTGTACATACACTCCTGTCTCTTCCTTGAAAACATTTCAGTAAAGATCTATATTACTTCAAAAGCTTTTTGAGTTAATATTTGTGTTTCTGACTTCAAGGAAGACTTCACACCACACAGTGGTTCTCAAAGTTGTTCCTTCAACCCCAACTAGCATCATGACCACATTGGAAACTTGTTAGAATAATTTTTTGAGTCCCACCCCAACTGTGTCTGGGACTAGGGTCCAGTAACATGTATTTTAAATAGACCTTCACGTGAATCTGATGCATGCTAAAATTTGAGAACTACTACTATAACCTGACAGTGAGCAGCCATTGCTAAGAAACCATGTGTAGTAGTTGGTTTATTTACCGGCTGGTGCACCTATCCTCTGGCTGCTTTGAATAATAAAGATGAGGACTTGCTCCTGTGAACTTCTCCCATTGACATATCCTTAGCTGACAAAAAAAGAAGAGATACCTGAGAAGCCACCAAATTACCAGCCCTAGCCCCAGGTAGCTAGTACCTGACTTACATAAGGGACTTAAGACTGGACCCATTGAAAGGCAGAACAGTTCTGCCCTGTGAGTTCTGTGCATCAGGCCAAGGTTAGATTTTACCTAAGACCACATCCTTGGGGACTCCTTATCCTTTCCCATCCTACTCTCCCCGGTCTCTTACAAATTTTTCTTAAATCTGAGCACCCGAATTCCTTTCTTTTTTATTAAATAACTTTTATTATTATCTATTACAGTTGTCCCAAATTTTCCCCCTTTGCCCTTTTCCACCCATCCCATTCCCCGCTCCCAGTCAATTCCTATGCTGTTGTCCATGTCCGTGGGTCATTCATACATGTTCTTTGACTAGTCCCTTCCCTTTATTTCCATCATTATCCCCCTCCCAACCTCCTTTCTGGTCACTGTCAATCTGTTCCTTGTTTCCACGTCTCTGGTTCTATTTTGTTGGTTAGTTTGTTTTGTTCATTAGATTCCTCTTATAGGTGAGATCATATGATATTAGTCACCAACTGGCTTATTTCACTTAGCATAATACTCTGCAGTTCCATCCATGATATTGCAAATGGTAGGAGTTCCTTCTTTCTTTCCGCTGCATAGTATTCCATTGTGTAAATGGACCACAGTTTTTTGATCCACTCACCCACTGATGGGCACTTAGGCTGTTTTTAGCACTTGGCTATTGTAAATAGCACTGCTGTGAACATAGGGGTGCATGAAGTTCTTTTGAATTGTTGATTAGTAATTCTTAGGGTATATTACCAACAGCAGAATTGCTGGGTTAAAATGAAGTTTCATTTTTAGTTTTTTAAGGAAATTCCATAATATTTTCCACAGTGACTGTGCCAGTCAGCATTCCCACCAACAGTGCACTAGGGTTCCTTTTTCTCCACATTCTTGCCAGCACTTGTTGTCTGTTGATTTATTAATATGGCCATTCTGACAGATGTGAGGTGATATCTCATTCACCACACATATTCAACATAGTACTGGATGTTCTAGCCATAGCAATAAGATAAGAATAAGAAATAAAAGGCATCCAAATTGGAAAGGAGGAAGTAAAACTGTCATTATTTCCAGACAATGTGATAGTTTACATAGAAAACCTTATAGTCTCCACCAAAAAATTACTTAACCTAATGAGTAAATTTGGCAAAATAGTAGGATACAGTCAGTATTCAGAAATCAATGGCATTTTTGTACACTAACAATGAAATATCAGAAAGAGGAACTAGGAAAATACCCCATTTACAACAGCAACAAGAAAAATAAAGTACATAGAAATAAATGTAACCAAGAAGGTAAAAGACCTATACTTGGAAAACTATAGAACACTGAAGAAAAAAATTAAGTAAGATATAAATAAATGGAAGCATATACCATGTTCATGAATGGGAAGAATTAACATCAATAAAATGTCCATACTACCCAATGCAATCTGTAAATTCAATGTAATTTCTATTAAAATGCCAATGGCATAGTTCACAAATCTAGAACCAATAATTCAAAAATTTATATGGAATCAGAATTCCTTTCTTATATCCTGCTTCTAGAGATCCAGACTAAGACATTATTAATAGTTTAAATGTTATAAATTATTGCAAAGCTTTTCTACAGACAGTGATGGATGGGATGGTTATTTTGGTGAGGAAAGAAGTTCCCAGTTATTAGAATTCCCATAGGAGTCTTCTCAAAAGTATATCAGACTGTGCTCTATGATTCAGCACAGTAAAAACAAAGCTTAAAAACTGATGGACCAAATGATCTCAATTGACCATTCAAGTCCTAAATTGTATGTGTCATTACAATCCCTGGTCATGAATAAGAGATTCTTACTGTACAATTTTATTTATGTTCAACTATATAAAGTGGGACAAAAGTACATTTACAATCATGAGCACATGAAATGCAGAATTTATTCTTGTATTATTAATTATTGCAGTATTTTTCATACAACTAACTGTAAACCTACTTTTGCCCCACCCTGTATGAAGATAAAGGACAAGTACCAAAAGGGGAAGGTACTCATGTTCACTAATATAAAACAATTCATTCAACATATGTTTATTGAGCTGGACACTGGGGCTTCCATGGTAAACTCTACAGGAAAAGGCTCTATCCTCAGGGAGCTTCCACCCTGATAAGGGAGACAGGCAATGAGCAGGTAAATACATGTACTCTGATATCAAAGAATAAAAAATATTATGAAGAAAAGTAAAATAAGAAAAGTGGATAGAGAGTGATAACTTGGACTGGAGGTTGAGAGCTGTTTGGAGGTGATATTTGAGCAGACACTTAAATGCAGTAAGTAAAGCTATGGACTATCTAGAGTGTATAGACAGAAGAAGCAGTAATGTAAAGGCCCTGTGTGGGTGCTTGCTTAGCAAGGCAAACAGGGGCAGGAGAAGAGAAGCTTATAAGTTGAGTACAAACATAATGTGATAGAAAGCTCTCAGAGGTTCTGACCAGGTGCTAGTACAACTGGGTAGCATGGGGTTCAGTTGTTTGTCATAGTGTATACATATAACACAAAGATTTGTGTGGAAGGAAATATGCTTTTATTAACAGGGTTTCCAATTTGGGGAGCTGTGACCATTACTCCTTGAACTCCTCTTCTGCAAGACACAGAACCTCCCTTGCTCCCCAAAAGATTGCAAACCAAAGCCACACACAGAAGTCCCCCATTATTGCTTATTTGACCTTTTGAAGCTTAAGCCATCCATGCAAACAGATCTCTATACTCTCTTGTGGCTTTTAGAGTCTCCATCATCCCATAGCAGCTCTCTCCCCCCCCCCCCCATCTCTCCCTCTCAGGATCTGGGGAGCACTGCCAGATCACTCCAGAGAGTCATGCAGGGGAAGCTATATCTGCAAGGAACTTCACAGATCTTGCTTCTGTGTGCTTCTTTCAGTCCCCATGCACTGGTCTCAAGGCGAGGGAGGTAAGCAGTCCAGGGCCAATATGCTGTGCTTCACTGGGTCATAGCATCACAAAGGCTGGAGCCCAGTGAGGCACACATCCCAGCATGGGACACTGCCTCTGGGGAGCTGGCTTCCAACTGTATGGGGCCTAAGCATCTGTCTGTCCCATGAGTGCTCCCATCAATGTGGGCAAAGCAAGATCCCAAGAAGCCAAGAAGCCAAGAAAGCAAGACCATGAGCTTCTGCACCCCTGCTGTTTAAACTCCTGTCCCAAAATTCTGTGTGCTCTGGAAGTCACTGGGAGTGTCCAGATTTTCAATCGATGATGGTCAGTGTCAGCTGTATTTGCTTTTGCCTCTCTTCCTGCTACTGTGTTTAGTAAGGGGGCAAAGTCTCCAGTGATTCATACTCTGGACAAGCTCTCAACTGTTCAGGTAATGCAGGCTGGCTTGTTTACAGTTGATAGTTGCCTTTGTTTACAGTTTGTCTCAAGCAATCTTTCTGTTCTGGTGGCCCGTCCCTTTGGAGAAGACAGGCTGCTTCAATCTGCCAACTCAGAAGCTCTCCCCTTCCCCTATCTTCTCCTGGAAGGAGGAGGGGTAGTCTCTTGTGCTGCACTCTGGTTCCTCTGGACTGGGGTCTCCCCATTCTACAGCAATCTCTGGTCCGACCTACCCCATTACAGTAGCATGATTGGACATATGTTTTAAAAGTCTATACTTAGAGAAAACAGACTTTAGGTGGGGCAAGAGAATCAGAGATCACAGATAAGAGGATATTGCAGTAGACTAGGCAAGAATGAGATGAAGACTAATGGCTTTCAGAAAATGGTTTCTTAACCACTCATTTACTTTAATTCAATGAGAGTTTTGAATGGCCCTACAAGATGTACACACACTGCAACTCTTTTTTCCTCTTTGCTTTGTCACAAACTGGAATGGGAAAGGATTTATGAAGGCATTGAGTCTCAGACATCCAGTCTGACTTAGGTATAGGACATCATTACAGCAGAGAGCAACCAAGAAGTATTTCAGTCCTGGTGCCTCATGTTGGGACTATAACTATTATATTTCATCAGACAGCTTCCTGCTTTCTGTCAGTTTACATGGTACTATGGAGATCTGGAAAGTTTCACTAAGATCAAGTTCTATTTTTTAAAGCCACAACTTAAGGAATAATTTATTTCTATTTCATTTTACTCAAGTGTATAAATATGTTATTAAACAATACCATAAAAGAGACATTTGATGTTAACAACTAAAATTTTATACTTCATATTTTTCTCACAATAAAAATCTATTCTTTGCTAAAATTTTGTTTTTAAATACATGGAAAAGAGACTCAAATTAAAATTTACAACCCAAGCAAATTTTAACATAAGAAGTGAACTCTTTTGAAAAGAACAAAAATCCACCAGAGTTTACTTAAAAACAATATTTAAGGCTTAAATCTGTGGCAATTTCTAATACTCCTTTTCTAAGTAGGTTTTGATTTTCCCATTTGTAGGTTTCCCAAGGTTGGTGGTTGTGGAGTATGTGCCTGTGGTCAGGTGGTTTAGGGAAAATGGAAAGAATGAAGGTACTGGTTTTAAAATTAAAACTGAATCTTTTACATGCCTTAAGGATCATATCCAAAAAGAAATTACCTTCCTTGGGACTGAAGGTACTATCTCAGTCTTCAAATGCAAAAAGCCAGAAATTTATTTATACCTTCTCCATAATTTGTTTCCCAGACTTAACTTTCTACACGCACTTCCTTCAGGAAAACACACAATTTTCCTCTCTTGCAGCCCAATTTCCTGTAAGAGAGTCTCTTTTGAAAATGATTATCAAAGCGTAATTCTTGTGTTTTCTAGTGACAACTTATATACACATGTGAAAAAACACCTCCCAAAATAAAATGAGGATGAAGAAGAGAAAACAGAGTTAAAGAAATTTTCTGCATTTCCCAAACTCCCACTCTTTGTTTGCAATAGTAAATATTGCAATATTTTCATAGCTTACACTGGGATTTCAAATCTATAACCCATCACTTAAAGGCAGATTTTAAAATTTAGTGTTAGGTATAGGTTCATGTAAACTGAGTCATTATATTCTATCTTGGGCAATTCTAGGATATCTAAGACTGCGTCTGGAACAGGTGCTCTTGTGTTCCAAGGTGAAGATGGACAATGAGGCTGAGTAGTTCTCCAGTTCTTAGAGCTGTGTCATAACTAAAATACTTGTGATGGCTTCTTTTAGGAATAGGCCTGCTCATCTGACCTAAGTGAGCATTTGTTGGGCTGGGTCCACAAGATTAAAAAAAAAAAAGAAGTGCAGCTGGGTTATGTAGCCTAGCTTTGCTAAATACAAAGCTATCTTGTAAACCCTTGGTGATCCTGTAATTTCCTCTAGATTAATATTTAGCAAGATCTCTGGAGAGAGCTGCACACTGGATGTGGTCTTGGGAGCAAGATGAGCTATTTCTGTGCTAGAGCAGTTTCTAGAAAGCTGGTGATGGATATTACTGTCAGCAGAAGAAGCCACTGCTGTGAAAACACTGCCTAGAGGGGAGGAGGACATTTCCACTTACTAATTGCTATAGACTAAATGCTTCTGTGACGCAAAATCATATGCCAAAACTTAATTCCCAATGTGATAGTATTTTAAGGTGGGGCCACTGGAAAGTGATTAGGTAAAGAGAGTGAAGCCTTCATGAATGGAATTAGTGCCTTTATAAAAGATCTCCCTGTCCCTTTCTGCCCTGTGAAGACATAGCAAAAAGATGACCAAGAAGTGGGCTCTTTCCAGACATGGAATCTTTTGGTAACTTTTTCTTAGACTTCTCAGCTACCAAAACTGTGAGAAATAATTTTCTGTTGTTGACAAACCACTGAGTTCATGGCATTTTGTAATAGCAGCCTGAACAGATTAGGATATTGACCATCAATATCATACTCATAATTATCTCATTTCCTCAATTCTAAGAGTCTACCACACTGAATTTTCAGGGGGGAATAAGAATACCATTGTGACTAAAAGCACGTTCTGATATAAATCATAAAAATATATTTTTCATAAAATAATAAAATTGTATTATTATGAACATTGATTATAAAAATACTATACTATGTTGAGCCATTTCTAAGCTATGCCTTTAAATACATTACCTCATTTAATCATCATAAAAATCATGACCCTTTGAGGTAGATATAATTTTTCTCATTTTAAAGATGAAGAAACTGAGGCTGAAAAACAATTAAGGAAGTTAAAAGCAATGATGGAATCTGGAGTTTTATGAACTCATGCCCAGTCCCTCTGAGTTTTTGAGATGTTCCACCTTTGAAGGAAGCTATCAGGAGCTGTGGCACATGGTCCAATTCTCCCACTGTACCAATGACACTAGGGATAAATTTTAAGACAAAAAAGGCAGTAATTTCACACCAATATCACAGTTTAGTGACTCAAGACCCCATTGTAAGCTACATTATTTCTAATAGCATACAAATAAAAATCTTCTTCTACCATGACCCAAATTCTAGGAGGTAATATTGTAAATTAGAAGAAACAATGGTTCCAGGGTCTGAAAGATCTTGGATTTGTAATCATGTCGTGCTGAAACAGAAAGGTGGAATTTCTAATTAGTGTCTAAAGAATGATCTGTAAAATATATGGTGCTGAGAAAAAATAGAAATTAGAAGATAGATTCCTTACTTCTCAATAACACCAAAATAAATTCTGGATTAACCAGTAAAGTTTTAGTAAAAATGAACGCATAAATATATTCATGGTGAGAAATAATTTTGTCTTTTAAAAAAAATTTTATTTATTAATTTTTTTTAGAAAGAGAGAAGAAGGAGAAAGAGGTAGAGAAGGGGAGGAAGGAGAGAGAGAGAGAGAGAGAGAGAGAGAGAGAGAGAGAGAGAGAGAGAGAGAGAGTTTTGTTGTTCCACTTATTTATGCATTCACTGATTGATTCTTGTATGTGCCCTGACCGAGGATTAAACCTGCAACCTTGGTGTAGGAGGACGATGCTCTAACCAACTGAGCAACCCGGCCAGGGCCTAATTCTGTGTCTTAATTGCAGTTATGAATCTCCACATGTGATAAAATGACATAGAATTATGCACATATATTATGCCAATGTCAATCTCCTAATTCTGATAGTATACTATAACTATATATAAGGTATAACCATTGGATGAAACTGGGTGAAGGGTAAGCAAGATTTCTCTGTATTATTTTTACAACTTTCTGTGAATCTATAATTCTGTCAAAATAAAAAGTCTAAATAAAATGTAAATGTAATCATAAAAGAATTAGAATAAAATAAAACAATAGCTGAACTTAGTGTGGGCAAGGAAGAATCTATTTTTAAATTGATAAATTTAACCACATAAAATGTAGTTTGTGAGTGTCCAAAAATACAAAATTGGCAGGCAAATATTCACATGTTTTCTGCATATCTGACAAATGAGGATTTAGTTAATCATTTAGCATCATTTATTTGGTGGTTAAATGTGTAGATTCTGGAGCCAAACAGCTTGGGTTAAATCTAGGGTTCTACCATTTGATAGCTGTGTGAATTTGAAAAAGTTACCCTCTCTGAGCTTCAACTTTACCATCTGTGAAATAAGGATGATAGTGGTACCTTCCTCAGAGAGCGGTTGCAAGGATTTAATGAGTTGATACAATGTAAAATCCTTAGAATATGGTAATACATGCAGTATTAGCAAAGTTAGTTGTTGGTATTGTAATCACTGCAATTCAATACTGGAAAGGAAAAATTCTTTTGCGATTCCAGGCCTTTGGCTCTTCTGATTGTGGCTAGGGCAAACTCATTCTTGATAACTCTGGACAGAAGGCCCTGATATAATAATATCCTCATGCTGACTCAAGCATAGATATTTATCCTAATAGCTGATGATTTGTATTTTGTTAAGTGACTTCTACTCTTGTGGTCACCTATGAGCTGGAACTCCTTGCTCTTCTTAATATGCCTATCACAGCAGCTATTCATCTTTGTCTCCCTTCCTAGTATGGTGCTTCTAGTTCACTGTAATTTGGTACTGGGATGTGCCTAAGAGACCCCTTGTGCCAGTATCTAGTGATATCATCCTAACTCTCCCATACATTAACCTATGTTAATCCTCACAGTACCCATCTCAAGTTAGATATTACTATCTCCATTTAGAGAAGGGATGGTAACTCAGAGAAGTCAGTGACTTTTCCAGATCACACAGTATCTAATCTCAAAACTAGCTCTGAATCTAAAGCCTGGAAGTTTCCAGAACAATCAGAACCTTTTAACCTACATTATAATATAAGCATTGTGTCTACTCTAAGATACTCAATAAGGTTCTGTGGGGCCCCACTTTTCCCAGCATGGGCTTTTGGACAACCTTGTTGACTCCTAGCAGGTTTTAGGTTTTTGTTTTCTTCCTGATTCTTGTCAGTCCTCTAGAAAGAGGTACTCACCATACAAGCCATATCTCAGCAAGTCAGTTACTCCTATGGTTAGGCCTTGCTCACTGCAGAACACACTGTGCTTTCTATTCCTTTTTTTTTAAAGTATATTTTATTGATTATGTTGTTACAGTAGTCCCAATTTAATTTCCTTTTGCTCCCCTCTTCCCAGTACCCCCTTCCCTCCGGCAATCGCACTCCCCTTAGTTCATGTGTATGGATTGTGCATATATGTTCTTTGGCTTCACCATTTCCTATTATTCTTACCTTCCCTCTGTCTGTTTTGTACCAACCAATTATGCTTCTTAACCCCTGCACCATTTCCCCATTTCTCCCCCTTCCCCTCCCAGCTACGGACCCTGCAAATGATCCCCACACCTATGATTCTGTTCCAGTTCTGGTTGTTTGTTTAGATTGTTTTTGTTTTTACTTTTTAGATTCAATTGTTGATAGTTGTAAGTTTGTTGTCATTTTAATGTTCATACTCTTGATCTTCTTTTTCTTAAATAAGGCCTTTTAACATTTCATATAATGGCTTGGTGATGATGAACTCCTTTAACTTTACCTTGTCTAAGAAGCACTTTATCTGCCCTTACATTCTAAATGATAGTTTTGCTGGATAGAGTTATCTTGGTTTAAGTCCTCGCTTTTCATCACCTTGAATGCTTCTTGCCAGTCCCTTCTTGCCTGCAAAGTTTCTTTTGAGAAATCAGCTGATAGTCTTATAGGCATCCCTTTGTAGGTAACTCTCTGCTTTTTTCTTGCTGCGTTTAAGATTTTCTCTTTATCTTGAATCTTTGGCATTTTAATTATAATGTATCTTGGTGTGGTCCTCTTTGGGTCTAGCTTGTTTGGGACTCTCTATGCTTCCTGGACTTCTATGTCTATTTCCTTTGCCAAATTTGGGAAGTTTTTTTAAATTATTTTTTCACATAAGCTTTCGATTTCTTGCTCTTCTTCTCCTTCTGGCACCCCTATAATTTGGATGTTGGCACATTTAAGCTTGTCCCAGAGGTTTCTATGCCTCACCTCATTTTTTCCAATTCTTGTTTCCTCATTCTGTACTGCTTGACTGTTTTTTTCTTTCTTATATTCCAAATCATTGATTTGAGCCCTGGTTTCCTTCCCTTCACCATTGGTTTTGTGTGGATTTTTAACATTTCATTTTGTATAGTCTTCACTTCTTCCCTTATGCGTTTGCCATACTTAAGCATATCTGTCAAATCTGTGAGCATCTTCATCACCAGTGTTTTGAACACTGCATCTGTTAGGTTGACTATCTCCTCGTCTGTTAGGTTGGCTAACTCCTCATCACTTAGTTCTCCCACAGGAACCCTGATCCATTCCATTTTGGGCCATATTTCTCTGTCTCCTCATCTTGACAGGCTCCTGTGTTTGTTTGTCTCTGTGTCTTAGGTAAGCTCTCACACCTTTACATTGTAAAGGGTGGAGCCTTAGGTGTTTGTCAGTACAGGGCAACCCATTTTACCATGTTGCAGTGTTGTGTGGGGGAGAGGGGTCTGAGAGGGAACAATGCCACTTACTCAGCACCCCCCCTTTTTTAACACCACTTATTTTTTAAATAACATTAACTTTTTATTTATTTATTTAATTTATTTGTGTTATTATTATTTTTTTTTTTTTTAGAGAGAGGGGAAAGGAGAAAGAGAGGGAGCGAAACATCAATGTGTGGTTGCCTCCCATGCTCCCCCAACTGGGGACCTTGGAGTGCAACCTAGGCATGTGCCCTGACTGGGAATCAAACCAGTGACAGTTAACAGGCTGATGCTCAATCCATTGAGCCACAGCAGCCAGGGCAGCACCTGCTCCTTTCCAGGCACTTCTGCCACTTTTTTGGACTGGTGCCTCTCTAGCTGTTGCCCTGGCCATTGTTCCCAGAGTGGGTGGGTCTTCAGACATTCTAGGACAGTGGGGGCCCTTTAAATAAGTGGATTCTGCTGAGAGACCAGCAGTTTCTGCCTCTGCCCCAAACCCCATACTGGTTTGCACAATCAGAAACGATGAGACTTTATTGTCCCCGGCACTGTCACTGTGAGCTGTGGGGTCTGGTCTGGTGCTGGGAGTGCTCCCCAGGTGTACCTCTCAACTTTTTTAAAAGTTTGACTGCGCTTTCTGCTGGCCTGTCACCGCCGCCGCTGCTATCACACCACATCCTCTCTGCCCTGGTTTTCCCCTCCTACTTGTCTGGATGAGTATTTCTTCTTTATATCTTTGTTTGTTGGACTTCCATGTAGCTCAGTTTTCTGGAACTCTGGTGTCTCTAGTTTTGAGGTAGGTATATTCCTTTTTAGTTGTAGAGGGAGATACAGCGTGTCTGTCTAAGCCGCCATCTTGGCTGGAAGTCTTTTGCTTTCTATTCTTAAGGTGCTTTAGAGCTCTGTCTCCCCATATAGAATGGAGGTTCATCAACTAAAAAGACCACGTGTTGATGTCATCTGGTATTCACTCAAAATAATTAGTACAGTGGTCTGTAACTTTAGATCATTGGCCCCAGAATCTGGAACAATGCTTGAAAAAGACAGAGATGATCTGAGTTACTGTTTGAGAAGCTCTTGTGTATATGCATGACCACCTGGGATTATGAATGTGGAAACTTGAGTATCAGTTTTTCTGGTACCAAAGAAGAGGAAGAGTATTCACTTTATTGCTAGCTCTCGGAGCGAAAAATGAGTTTTTATAAAATCACTTAGTGTGACCTTGAACAAGTGACTAAACTTTACTGAATCTTTTTTTTCTACATCATGAAAGGAATTTATGACTTTTCAGGAAATCTATTCTGCAAGGTAAACTTTAACACAGATTTGAGTATCTATAAAGAGATAGAAGAAGGTGGGAGGAGAGAAGGTCTCAGAAAACAAACTCCCAGGGAATGCTATGGGCCAATACAGAGCTTCACCTATGCTGACTGAGTTCCTCTGGCAAAGCCATTTGAAGGACCAATATCAGTTGGGTCCAGCAACAACCAACACCCGTATGAAAGACAGAGACACAGGTTCTCTCCCTCTCCTTCTCTCTCTCTCTCTCTCACACACACACACACACACACACACTCTCACACACACGCACATGTACCCACACAATGCCTATTTCTCTAGTTATAATACTGTCTGTGGATATCACTTAGATGTTTTTCCTTAGAATAACAAAAGGGTACAGAGATGGTAGAGTGACTTTGTTTTGCATACAAAACAGAACTGCCTCTAATCAAAATCTTGTACAACTTGTGGGCATATTTTTTCCTGTATAAGTAGTATGTGTTTAGTTCTGGTTTGTAGGCGAGGGCCCCACAGGATAAGAAACTATCACCCAAAAAATGCATTTCAGTGACCGTTTATTGAGCTGGAAATCCTACACTAGTGCTTACAGGTCATTAACAAGAACACCTTATTTCACAGTTCTCTCGCCCCCAAAAACATAGAGCAGACTCATGTTGATAGATCATGATGAAACTGAAAGTAGTTTTACAATAAGTTGACCCCTAAAGTAGAGAGGGTTAAAGTGAGGTGAACTCAGAGCCTTTATAATACAAATAAATCTAATGTAGCAATGCCTCCATATGCTCCAGATGTCACTGCTGAGAACACAGGGGAGGAAAAGGTGGACAGATGTCCACAGCCCAAGAAGCTGAGAAGGTAATTTGTGGTTCTTAGAAGTAATGAATAATGATTTAACTTGGTTTCCTTGACTTTGATATTTTTACAGGAAAAAGTTATATCTGCTTTCCACTCCATTATTTTCCTCATCTGCAACAGTGCCAAGTTTCTTTCACATTAGGAAAAATATCTCAACAGAAGGAGAGATTAGGAGCTGGATTTTAAATTTCTTCTAAACTTGTCCTAACAGCCTGCCTGCCCATCCAGTACAAATAGTAATGTGTGAAAGAAATTTGGTCATTAGTACTTATCTCTCTATTTCCACCTAGATTATCTGGGGAAGAACTGGCTGCCTTCAAATGGACCTAAAAGTGGCAGAATGCTCAGCCTTTTGGTAGCAATGAGGGTTATTTTCGGAAGCTAGTCTTTGAGTTGGTTTGCAGAATGGGATGATGACAAAGTTAGAGTTCCATCCTATGATGACGTAACCCAGGTGGATCTCACATTAATCACTGAGGTTCTTACACATTTCTACTGCTTCACTTTGACAAGCTTGTGTCAGCAAAGGGTCATAACTTGTGGCTTGAGTACACCAGGGATTCCTAACCAAAGGTTGGGTTTACAAAACATATATTCCATTAACTCGCTGTCTGACTCAAGGCCACACATAAATTCCTTATACAACTCAATTTCCTCAGTTGAAAGTGAGGGGAAGTTCCCACTTACCTCCTTCACAGAGTTTCTCAGTGGAATTTTAACAACTTGAGATAGCAAAGCATGTTACATTTTTAGAATAGTTCTAGAAATTCTCAACAGTGCAAATACACAGCTACCAAATGCAGCTCATGAGATGAAATGTGGTAGAAAGGAGATCTAGAAATTCACCTTCTGTTGGTGCCTGAATGGGTTGTGGACTTTAAACAATTCCTTTAATTGCTATGTATTTTTCTATTTCCTTAAATAAACTTTGTTATTTTTCAGATGATCGTTAGGAAAATACTATGCATATAGCCAGCATATAATCATTATTTTTTAGGACTCCTGTCTTGCATAAAGCAGGTAGCAGCTACCTCTGAAAAGTAGTGTTAATTTCAGGAGCAACTACACTAACCTGCTGAGGCAGCTGGACCCTCAGGCCAACCAGCACAGTTCAGATGGCCCACAACTGCAGGGCCCCTGAAACTAGAGTGGTAGATGAACTCAGCTTTCAGAAGAGGTTGAAGTGGCTGAGATTGGGGAGCCCTGTCACATTTACTTCCTAGAGGAAAAGTTCAGACAAAGCCACATTAAAAGATGGTTGTTTAATGCAGGGAAAAACTTTTCAGGAGGCACCAAATGAGAGTGTGTGGGTGGAGGAGTGGGCAATAGTGTCATAAAATAACAAAGCCAAACTAATTTCCTGTCCTCACATTTAAAATCTCCTATGGGGGTGGAAGCCAGCCTCACAGGCCTGAAGCTTTCTTGAAAAATATATATGAGAGGAAAAAATGATAAAAGTAATCAAGGCTTTAGCAGGGCCACTACCAATAAAACCAAGGAGAGGAAGAGAAGTTTCCCTCTCAACCTCAACCCTTGCTTGTAATTTTCAGACTGTGTTTGCTACAGGAAGGTCCTCAGAAGGGATGTGAGGTGTGGTGTTGAATCTGTGTGGTTCTGTTCTCTCAGTGAGTGAAAAGTATCTAGTCTTCTCATGCTACCACTACGATATATTTTAAAAGTTAACAAGAATCAGTGGCTTGTTTTTGCATTGTGCATCTCTTAGTGGTCTCTAACAAAATATATTACTATCTGCTCACAAATTACCCCTTGCTATCTAAATTCTTGCAGCCTAAATTCAGGAAAAGAAGTAATTCAATCAGAAGCCATAACTCAGATATAAAAACAACAACATAAGTCAATAAATATGTTTCTTTCATTGACTTTCCAGAAAAGGGAAATAATGGAGCATTAACTTTGATATCTGTCAATTTTAGCCCCCACAAAAATATGAACAATTGATTTGAAGTAGAACAAATGAAAATCGTTTAAAACACAGATAGCATGATTGGCTTATTTCCTTCAGCTTTCTAAGTTACTCAAACAGTATATCAAGATTTCCTATGCTGGATTCCCTAAATAGATTAAATGCTTAGGTCTTTCATTTCATCATCACTTAAATCCTACAGTGTAAGGTTCCACTCAAGCAAGTCCTGAAGATCCATCTCTTAAGTTCTCCTGAGTGCTCTAAGAGTCTTAAATCCTAAGATGGGACTGAAGATGTGAGAGCAGGCCCACTTAGCTAGTGTATGTACACTGCAATTTAAAACACAGTATGTAGAGCAGTCTTTCAAGAAGTTATAAGCATCTTCAGAGTCCCAGAAATTACATGTGATTCACAAAACTTAGAATTCTCCATCCACAATTATCAATGTCATTTTCTTCCTTGTCCCATCCTCCTCTATAAATCAAGAGACACATTCAACTGCCTACAGCAGCCACAAAGATTTCTCCAATAAAGCAAATTCCAGCAAAAAAGAAAAAAGTTTTAAAAGGCTCACAAAGCTTAGTGGTTCAGAGATTAAATCAGGTAGCCTGGGTTCCAATTCTGATTCTGCTAACAATCAAATAATTAAAAGAATTTAAGCACCCTCTGTATACTTTATATTCTTAACATTAAGAAACTCATTTGACCTTCATAACAGATTTCTGAGTGAGAAGGGTAGACTTTGTCATTCCTAATTTACCGATGAGCAAGCCAGCTCTGAGCTCTGTATAACTTGTCAGAGGTCACATTTCTATATTGATGGAGCTGTTGTCACACCTAGCCTCCTTGCTCAGCATCCACCACCATGTGGTCTGAGCTCCCTGTCTCCCCAACTTGTCACCCTTGTCACTGGCACAAACATGTCTACTCACTTCTACCTTCTATGTCCCTCAGCAGCTAGTCTCATCACACAGCAAGTTGTCATCTCAATTATTTGTATAGTTATCTTAGTGTTCCTAAAGATTAGAAACTTCACTGAGGGCAAGGAGCATGTGAGGCCCATCTTTGATGGTCAGAAGACATGGCTCTACATCTTTCATATAGCATGTGCTCTGCAAATATTTGGCAAATTGAACTGAACTTAATCAATCTGATAAAATTGCAAACAGGAACCATGGACATGGACTGCAGAAGGGAGGGATTGCTGGGGGAGAGGCGTGCTGGTGGGGGGAAACAAAGGGGAAAAAATGGAACTATTGTGACAATATAATATATAAAATGTAATAAAAAAAGAAAATAAATTGCAAACAGGTAAATCTTATGTATCCCCCATCCTCTAATGTCTTGTTCTCAGCCTCAACTCCTACCTATCAAAACCTACTCCTAGATCTTTCAAACACATAAAAAAACTGTATGATTGATGGGAACTTAAAATGTTATACATCACTGTAGGTAATAAACTTGAACCTAAATGGATGTGACTACCTAATTTCAGGCATAGCCTGAAAGTCTGGGATGACTTGGGAGTGTCAGAGCCTTCCCCATGTCCCAAGAATTACATGTAGAAATCAGTGGTACTTAAGCCTGTACCATAATCACAGGCATCCACAGTCCCCACTTTGGTTTTCTTCATCTATGGATCAAAAACTATGAGTCATAAACTGTTGGAGTACTTTAATTCAAATTATTTGGATAGCAAAATGCAATATTTCAACCCTAACTGAATACTGAGGCCATTCTTAGAAACCAATTAGACAAAGTCAAAGAAAAAAAAAGTAAATCAAAGTAAAAGTCCAAGCAAAAAAGAGTAAGCTGTTTAAGAAGATTATGTTGCTATCCTGACATGTATAACTCAAAGCATCTGTGAGCTTTCCACACAAATAATAGAGTGTAATGACAGCATCCTGAGCTACCCTCTGCCTGAGCTTGTACTCCAGTTACAAATGGACACACATGCTAAGACGTCTGCTTTTCATTCTTGGAGGTTTCTGAGACTCAGATCAAGGGTGAACCCACTCCTAGCTTCAGCCTTTCTGTTTACTGTTTGAGCCACTAAGTTCTGTTCCTGTCACCTCCTCTCCTTCCTCCCCTGGTACCTCTAACAACTTCAGTTTAGGCAACCTGAATCTGTGATTCTTATATAATAGTCACAGCCTTTACCTCTGCAATGACCTCTAAGGCACTGCCACTTCTGCCCCAGCCACACCAGCCTCTGGCAGGTTTCTCCTCACAGCTCTCTCCATCTTCAGGACTTACTCACACTATATCTTGTCTCAAATGCCCACCCGAGTAATTTGTCCTTGCCCACTCATCCTTCAAACTAAGCTTACATAACCTGGAATGTCTTTACTGACTCCACTAGGCTGAGTTAGAATTTCTTCCTCTCTGTTTTTCAGAAATCCTGGACATTTATTAAGCACAACATTTATGACACCAAATAATAATTCCTTTTAACTTCTCTACTCTATGTCCTCAAAGATCCTGCAAATGTCTGGCACATTGCAAGCACTGAGGAAAAACTTGTTGCTGACTGCCTAACAGAATGAATTGGCAGCAATAAGGTACAGTCATATCAATCAGAGCACTGGGGAGAAAAAGCCAAAAGTTCTCTGAAATGTTCCTGTTCCTCAGTGCCTAACACAGTGCCCAGTGCACCTTATCACTTAGTTAAATAAAATTGAACTACATGATCCTTGCCTTGACCAATCTTCATTTACATAGCAATCACTTATTAATCACCTATATACATGCATTTCACTAGGTAAAGTGGAAGCAATAATCAGGTAAGGCAAGGGTCTAGCACAGTCTAGTGTCTGAGGAGTCTACAGGTTTATAAAGAGAGAAGATTCATAAATGTCTGAGTGAAATGCCAATGAGTCTTTGTAGGGCATACAGGAAAGATTTAGCTATGGGGATGAACTTTTATGCAGATCTTAAATGATGAGTGCATAAATATACACTTTTTTCAAGCCTTTAACTGTGTGTGTGTTTTGCTATCTGCTACTATTATCTGAAAAGTATCCTGGTGTGAATACTTATGCAAATGTTAACTACACACTAATTACACACTATAATCTAAAACTCCCCTTGGTTATTTTCTCCCAACATAATGTCCTTTTTCATGTCTCTAACATGTTAGCTGTTCTATGCATGACAGTTGTTTCAATATTCCACAGACCCTGGTTTACCATCCCTGAACTGCTTTCTCTCCTGAGGCCTGTTAATCTCTCATGTTTATTATCATTGTTTTCAGCTTCGGCCATTGAGAACAGTAATGTGTTTTCACCCAAAAGTAATAAATATTTATATATTTATAAAGTAATGAAGAAAATGTTGCTGAGCATGAAAAGTTGATGTCAACAGTGAGAACAAATGAATCACAACATTAAATCTATTAGTATTCTCACATCTTCCTAGAGGCTCATTGCTTCAGAAAAAAGTGACTGAAACTTGGAGTTTAGAGGTTTTGATAATGACTACAGTATGTGAAGGAAAACAAAAGATACAGTTGACTAGTTATGGCTCTAGGTATCACTTCAACAGCACATGGGTAAGAAGCCTGTTCACATTATTCAATTTATTCCTTGGAGAGTGGGATAGTCTACTTATCCCACACATAAGATACATCCTGGGCTGTGTAACTCCCACTAGGTAATGAAAGGTTCTCTTGTTCTCTGCACTGGGGACACCTACTTTGAACTCATACTCAAACCTTTGACCTCAGACCTCCACTTAAATAACCTACTGGTTCAGAGACAGCTACTGTAATGACACAAATATGTTTACTTTTTCACCATTCCTTTCTTATGGTGTCTAAGGATTAATGCAAAGTTAAAGAGTGCTTTGAAATATTAACAAATATTTGTTGGACATGGTTGCATGAGAGTGTGCACACAGTATATTAAGCAAATGTCCATTAGACATCATATTAGACAGAAAGAGGAAAATAAGAAAAAGAATAGTTAGATGGAGTACTTATAAGGTCATGAATAAGCACTTTGCACTCAGAAAAGCTTCATAGTCCTAGCTCTGCCACTCACCAGCTGTGTGACTTTAGGAAAGTTGTTCAACCTCTCCAGTCCTCAGTTTCATCATATGCTTAATGCAGCAATTCTCAACCAGGGGCCACCTTGTGTGGTCTATTTTAGTGTAGATTGCAATTTCAGTCCCCCTCAGTAATACCTCATATATACTCATCTTATGCCAAAGCTGACCTTAATCTTTTCTCAAATCAAGACTCATAAAACAAAGGTGTAGTGAGCACAAGTGTATCTGGTTTTCAAGCTGAAGCCAATAGAACTGACATGTGACCCAGTGGTGCTAGCTACCTAATTCCCCAAAAAGTCTCTAGGCATGTGGTTCAGATTCATGCTGCTACTTCTTGAAGAAATGTCCTAATTTTATTTCAGAAAGTGCAGCACTATTCCCTAGCAGTGATATCTTCTAAAAGGACTGATATGGCCACTGATGGCAAGAATTGTTTTGTCTTCTTTTGTTTATTCATTTAACAAGACCAAAAGAGAACAAATTCACATTTTTCCCCTTGACTTAACCTAAGGCAAGGTTCTATTTACAGACCAACAAGAACAATGTGGAAATTTTTCCCTAACAATGTGAATCATTTTTAGACAAGCCCCAGAAAATCTGGGATAAGTTAGGTGGAAGAGGGATAGATGACAGTATGTGGAAAACTTTATTTGTGAACGTTAATAAAATTTCTATTGCAAAGGAAATACTAGAGACAAAACTGAAAAAAACCTTACATTCGGAATGAAAATTATTCCAGCCTGATTCTAAGATACAAACACACCAGGCTGGAGCTACAGCTGGAAGAGTTCCCCTCCTCAATGTTTTGCCAAGACCCTGATTACATGCTTTGCAAACCATGATATATATGTTAGGGCAGACCTGACATCCTTGCTGAACTTTCTCCACATCAGTTTTCGCAGCAAGTTAGTATGTTCTGGAATAAAGACAATCTTCTCCATTCATGCTCATGGTCTTTGACAGAAATTTTCAAAATGGAAAACAAAAATGGCAACCAGTGATTCGGAAGATGGCAGATGAGTAAGTAGAAGTTGAGCCCACTTGCTTGTGCCCCCATCATGGATTGTTGGCTGATCTTCTGTCAAGTGACCTGAACAATCAAGAGAATCTCAGATTATATGAATTTTTGAAGCCAAGGAGTACAGAGGATGCTTTGCACCATTGGTAAGAGATTTTATAAATTGAAGGGAAGTGTCCTTTGTGAAGTGTCTGTAGCAGAGGAGAGATCCAAGGGAAAATGTAGTTTAGTGGCTCCCTCCTCCCCAGGGTCAGGGCCCTGGACCTCCACAGGGAAACCACCAACCCTAATCAGGAGAGACTTGGAAGGATATACAAAGTCTGAACGACTTAGGCAACACACACACAGTGAGCAGCATGTCCATAACTGCAGCACCAACTGGGAGAGTTCCAAAAAGAAACCCTATCTCCTAAAACTGTCAGAGGCACTGGAAGGCTGTGGACAGCCCTGACCAAAGATTCTTTGTGTTTGGGGGGAGGTGGAACATGAGGAGAACCAGCCCAAGTCTCAGTGCTGCAATGTGGAGGCCACATAGAGACTATTTTAAAAGGCGTGCTTAGGCAAGACTGGGCAGAGATCCCATGCTCCTGAGTGTATGTGGAGGCTTTGCCAACAATGAGACCAGAGTGAGAGCACAGTTTGGTCCCACTGAGTCCATCTGCACAGGAAGAACAGAGAGTACAATAGCAAGGGATTGTAGGACCCAGCAACAACATGCCTGATGGGCAGGGGGTTGCATAGAATGGAGAGTTTGTGTCTGAGTCTTCTAGAGCTGCAGCTTGGGGACTGGATGGTCAAGAGCTGAATGCCTGAGATTCAGTGTAGCCAGGAAGGTCCCCTCACATGCAGACATGCCCACCCCCCACCTGAAAGATTGCAAGTTCTGCAGATCAGTGAGGTCAGACTTAGAAGCCCACTGCTTGGTGCATATCCATAGGAAAAAGAAGGAGAAGCTCTAAAAGGGCCCTTTCTGAACTTCTGTCAGACACTATGAGCTGCATTGGTTCTTCAGGCTCTGATCCACTGAAACCAGCAGAGCAGACAGATTAGAGACAAGAGCAACAAGGGGTGTTCAGGGCCCCACCCAGCCTCCACTCTTATACAGAGCTGTCATCAGCACCAAGCAGGAAAGAGGTGTCCCTTTTACACATATTGGCCTCTAACAGGAAATGGACAGCTAATTCATCAATAACTGCTCATTATTGGAAATAATCTGGGACAGACAAAGATGTGTGGCAAGGGCATGGTGAAACACACCCACGATCTTCCCTGAAGACTGAACAGTACCTCCAGGAGTGACCCAGGGATTCCACCCTCCCAGTTGTACCAGAAGCCCCCTCTGGAGGCAGGTGGAGATGGTACTTGCAGTGCTCTCAGCATTAGATGAACCACTCCTGGATCCTGTGCTGATAAAAAGTCAGCAGGGCATTAGAGTGGGGATCAGCCAAGCCTGAAGGAGACAGTCAAAGACTGTGGATCACTTGTAGTCTCAATCAAGCTGCCTAGGGCAAGACTAGAACACTATCCGACATTACCAGGGGCGGATCCAAAAGAAGAAAACAGCGGCAAACACTAGACTATGCTAAGACAAATTCCACTGTAGTCTTCATCATTTCAGTTATTTTTTCTCCTGCATAGCATTTTAACATTTTTTCTTTTTCTTCAAGTTTGTTCCTATTATGTCACTATTTTTTATTTTAGTTTATTTCAAATTGTGTAATTTATCCCTCCCTTCTCTTACTCCATTTTGCCTTCTTCCTTTCTCTTCTTTTTGTTTTAAATTTTATTTTTTCGTTTCTACGTCTTGTTTCTCTTCTGCACTCTTGCTATGTGTCTCCCTCCAGCCTCTCAAAACCACTTTTATCACAATTAGTCATCTCACATTCTTTTTCCCTTTTTTATAAATGGTTATTCTCTCTCCGCATTTATTAACCTTTGCTCATTGGTTATTGATATGGTGGTTGTTGTTGCATTTCTTCAATTTTTTGCCTATATGTTCACTAGTTTTGTTTTTCAAATATCAAATTTTATTGTTCTCTTCTACTCCATTTTGCCTTCTTCCTGCTCTTTCTTTTATTCTAAATTTTATTTTTTCCCCTCTCTTAGCCTTGTTTTCATTCCTCACTCTTAATTTTTCTTCTCTTTCTACCATCTCAAAATCACTCTTTTCTTCCTTTAGGTATCTCATAATCTTTTTATTATTTATTTTTTTCTTCTTATTCCCTTTCCACCTTTATTAATCTTTTGTCATTGATACAGCTGTGATGGATGTTTTTCTACAATTTTGTTCCCATTTTTCACTAATTTTTATCATTTTTTTAAATCTCTTATAAGACTCTTCCCTTTCCTTACTCAATTTTGACTTCTTTCCTCCCTTTTCTATTTACAACATAAATTTTCTTTTCTTTCCTCCTTCCTCTTGCTTCTACTCCCTACCCTTATTAATTTTCCTCCTTCTATACTCTCAAAATCATTTTACTTTCCATTAGTCATCTTATATCCATTTTTCCTTTCTTATAATAGTCTTAATCCCTTTCCACTGTTATTAATATTTGCTCATTTGTTGTTGATAGTGTGGTTGTGGTTGGGAGTTATGTTTGAGGGTGTGGATTTTGTTTCCTGGATTGTTTTGTGTTTTCCTGGAAGCACTTGCACAACAGCATACAAGATGTGGTGGGTGGTGTGACTTTCAGTCAGCCAGCCAAAGAAAAGAACCCACCAAAATATGACACAACAGGAACCAAAATCCAATTAGAAGATAGGCCATATAAATGGCATAAAGGGCATCCCAGGAGTATCCAGCTCAGAAGATCAAGGAGACTCCATCACTGTGTTTCATGGGTCTCCTATCATAGAAGGTCACACCATGAATACAGGGAGTCAAACCATATCAATCTAATATGCAGAAACAACAAAAAGAGTCATTTAAAGTGTGGAGACAAAGAAACCATCCCCAATCAAAAGCAAAGGAGGAATCCCCAGGAATACTGCTAAATGAAATTGATGCAAGCAGTTTATCAGATATAGAGTTCAAAATAATGTTTATAAGGATGCTCAAGGATGTCAGTGAGAACTACAGGGGACTCCCAGGGAGATACAAGAAACTCAGTGGAGATAATATCAGCATGAAAAAAGATCATGGAAATAAGTAAGAGCCAGGAGGAAATAAAGAATGCAATATCTGAAATGAAGAATACATTAGAAGGAATTAAAAGCAGGCTAGATGAAGCAGAAAACTGAATCAGCAAGTTGGAGGACAATACAGTCACCAAAGGGGATTTTAACACCACACAGTCAACAATGGATAGATCTTCCAAAGAATCAACAAGGATATTGTGGCATTGAATGACACTAAAGCGAATGCACTTAATTGACATATATAAAACATTTAACCCAAAAGATGCAAAATACACATTCTTTACAAATGCACAAGGGACACCTTCAAAAATAAACAACAAGGTAGGACAGAAAACAAGCTTCAACAAATTTAGGGAAATTTAAATTATATCAATCATCTTCTTGGATCACAATAGCTTGAAACTAGAAACAAACCTCAAGGAAAAATCTCAAAAATATTCAAATACATGGAGAATGAATAACATATTATTAAACAATGAGTGGGTTAACAGAGAGATCAAGGAAGAAATGAAAAAGTATCTGAGAACAAATGAAAATGAACACACAACAACTCAAAACCTATATGACACAACGAGAGCAACCAGAGAGGGAAGTTCATAGTAATCAGGCCTACCAAAGAAGATAGAAAAATCTCAAATAAAAAACCTAACCTTACATTTAAAAGACTTAGAGGAACAAGAACAAATAAAGCCAGAGAGAGTAAAAGGATGAAAATAATCAAGATCAGAACAGAATTAAATAACATAGAGAATAAAAGAACAATTAAAAGGATCAATAAATCCAGGAGCTGATTCTTTGAAAATATAAAGTTAACAAACCTTTAACCAGACTCATCAAGATAGAGAGAACCCAAATAAATAAAACCAGAAATGAAAAAGGAGAAGTTGCAAACAATACCACAGAAATACAAAGGAGGGTAAGAAATTACTACAAACAACTATATGCCAAGAAATTGGGTAATCTGGGTGAAATGGATAGATTTCTAGAAACATAGATTCTTCCAAAACTGAATCAAGAAGAAGCAGAAAGCCTAAATAGACCTATAATAATGGGTGTAATTGAAGCAGTAATAAAAAAATTTCACACAAAAGCCTTGGACCAGATGGCTTCACAGGCAAATTTTACTAATCATTCAAAGAAGAACTACTCTCCTTCTCAAACTATTCCAAAAAATCCAAGAAGTGGAAAGTTTCCTAAACTTTTTCTATGAGGCTGATATCATCCTAATTCCAGAACCAGGTCAAAACACATAAAGAAAAGAAAACTAGAGGCCAATATTGCTGATGAACATAGATACTAAAATCCTCAAAAAATATATATATATATTGGCAATCTGGATCCAGCAATACATTAAAAAGATTATACAGATTTATGGTGAGCGGCTTCCGGCCAAGATGGAGGCTCAGACAGACACATTCAGTCTCCCTCTACAACTAGAAAGAAATACAACTACCTCAAAACAAAAGATAACCAGAAATTCCAGAAAATAAAACTACATGGAAGCCCAACATATGAAGTTATAAACCAGTGGTGCTTGTCCGGGTGGGTAAGAGGGGCGAAATCGGAACCAGAACGGAAAGGTCGGGCGGTGCTATTTGCGGTAGCAGTGGGGAGAGCAGCAGGGGGAGCAATCCCAGCTACAGTTGAGTCCCGGCAGCTTGCGATCTTAACACTGGGAAAGTCAGTATCCCCATTGCCTCAGATGGAGAGGTGCAGAGGGCAGGGGAATGCATCCCGGTCTCCCAGCAGAGAATAACAGCAGGAATCCACCTTGGACCCCCACTCCCACACAAAGCACCACAGCCTAGCAAAAAAGGTTTCAGATCACTGCCAGTCGCCAGATAGTGATGAGTACATGGGGCTCTGCCCCCTACAGCCTGCCCAGGAAGCAAAGTAAAACACAAATCTGTCAAAATGAAGCAGACAGCGATTGCAATCCTGGTGACACAAATCACCAGGCAGCAGATGAGGAACCTGACAGATGAACAAATAGGAAACCTTTCAGAGGTTCAGTTCAGAGCTATAGTTATAAGGTGGCTTACAGAATTAACAAAAGATTTGAAACAAGACAGGGAAGGAATGAAAGCCACTCATACTGAAACAAACAAAAACACATATGAGACAAGTGGTGAGGAAATAAAATCCAGAGATCAAATCAACAAAACAGAACATAGGGAAGCAACAAACAGTCAACCAGTGCAGAAAGAGGAAACAAAAAGTAAGGAAAGTGAGGAGAGGATCAGAAACCTCTGGGACAGCTATAAGAAACTGAACATTCGGATTATAGGATTGCCAGAGGGCGAAGAAGAAGAACCAGAAATTGAAAAATTATGTGAAAAAATAATGAAGCAGTACTTCCCTAACTTGGGGAAGGAAATAGACTTACAGGTCCAGGAAGCACAGAGAGTTCCAGAAAAACTGGACTCAGGGAGAACCACTCCAAGACACATTAGAATCAAATGGTCAAAAATTAAAGATAAAGAGAGAATCTTAAAAGCAGCAAGAGAGAAGAAAAGAATCATGTACAAAGGGGTCCCAATTAGACTATCAGCTGACTTCTCAAGGGAGACCCTGCAGGCAAGAAGGGACTGGCAAGAAATATTTAAAGTAATGAAAATCCAAAACCTACAACCACGAATATTCTATCCAGTGAAAATATCATTCAGAATAGAAGGGCAGAAAAAGTGCTTCCAGGACAAAATAAAACTGCAGGAGTTCATTAGATCCGAACCACTATTATATGAGAGGTTAAAGGGACTGGTTTAGAAGAAGGAGGATCAAAACTATGAACATTAAAATAAAAACTGCATCACAAGAACCAACAACAGAAGCTAGGGAATCGAAACAAAGTCAAACTAAAAAGGCAAAGAGACTGGAAAAAGAACTATAGGTATGGGGAACATACTAGGGAGAGGTCAGCAGGAAGGGGGAAGGGGGGAAGGAGGGAGATGGTACAGGAATTAAGAAGCATAGTAGGAGGGAATGGAATAGACAGGAAGAAGTTGAGAAGAACTATATGCACAACAGATAGACATGGACTAAGAGGGGGGCAACTGGAGGGAGGGAGGGTGACAGGGTGGAGGGGAGCAGAGGGAAGGGAAATTGGGGCAACTATAACAGCAAAATCAATAAAATGTACTTTAAAAGAAAGATTATATAGCATAACCACCTGAGATTCACCCCAGGGGTGCAAGGATGGTATATTTACAAATCTGTAAATTTAATATACCTCATATACAAAATGAAGAACAAAATCACATGATCACATTAATAGATGCAATAAAAGCATTGATATAAATCCAGTACCTATTTATGATATAAACACTCAGCAAATTGGTAAGAGAGGGGGCATACCTCAACATAATAAAGAACATATAATAAAAACTTACCGTCAACAACATAATAAAGTGTCAAAAACTAAAATCTTTCCCCTAAGATCAGTAACAAGACAAGAGTATCTGCTTTCATCACTCATATTTAACGTAGTACTAAAAATTCTCTCAGACAACACAAAGAAATAAAAGGTATCCAGATTGGAAAGGAGAAAGTAAAACTCATTATTCTCAGACCACACCATAGTGTACATAAAAAACCCTATAGTCTTTACCAAAAAAAAAAAAAAAACTCGACCTAATAAGTAAATTCAGCAAAGAAGCAGGATAAAAAGTCAATGTTCAGAAATCAATGGCATTTTTGTACACCAACAATGAACTATCAGAAAGGAAAACCAAGAAAAAAATTCCATTCACTGTATCAACAAAAATAAATAAATAAAGTACCTATGAATAAACTTAACCAAGAAGGTAAAAGACCTGTACTCAGAAAACTATAGAACCCTGAAGAAAGAAATTGAGGAAGATATATATTAATAGAAGCATGTACCATGTTCATGAATCAGAAGAATTAGTATCATTAAACTGTCCATACTACCCAGAGTAATCTATAGATTCAACCTAATTCCTATTGAAATACCAATGGCATATTTCACATATCTAGAACAAATGTTTCAAAAATTTGTATGGAGTCAAAAATGACTCAAATAGCCTCAGCAATCTTGAGAAAGAACAGAGTAGGAGGAATCACAGTACCTGATATCAAACTATACTACAAGCCCATTGTAATCAAAACAGTCTGGTACTGACATAAGAAGAGACACATAGATCAATGGAATAGAACAGAAAGCCCAGAAATAAACCCATGTGTCTATGGTCAATTAATATTTGACAAAAGTGGCACAAGCATACAATAGAGTAAAAATAGCTTCTTCAACAAATGGTGTTGGAGGAACTGGACTGGTGCATGCAAAAAAATGAAACTAGACACCACCTTTATCATACACCAGAATAAATTCAAAACAAGATAAAAGACTTAAATATACATGTGACACCATAAAAGTCCTAGAGAAAAACATAGGCAGTAAAATTTCAGATATCCCATATACAATGTTTTTGGTGATATATGTCCTATGGCAAAGGAAATAATGGAAAAAATAAACAAATGAGACTAAATTCAAAAGCTTCTGCATGACCAATGTAACCATTATCAAAATAAAAGGGGAACCAACCATAAAGAAAGCGTATTTACCAATGATACATCAGACAAAAGTTTAATCTCTCCAATATATAAAGAACTCTCACAACTCAAAACCAGGAAGACAAACAATCCAATTAAAAATGGTCAAAGGACCTGAATAGACTTTTTTTCAAGGAGGACATACAGAGGGCCAACAGACATATGAAAGGATGTTCAACATCACTAGCCATCAGAGACGCAAATTAAAACTATAATGAGATATCAACTCACACCTGTCAGAATGGTCATCACTAATAAATCAATGATCAAGTGCTTGCAAGGATGTGGAGAGAAGGGAACCCTAGTGTACTACTGGTGGGAATGCAGACTGGTGTAGCCACTGTGGAAAACAGTATGGAATTTCCTCAAAAAATTAAAAATGGAACTGCCTTTTGACCCAGTGATTCCACTGCTGGGAATATACCCTAAGAATCCCCAATCCCCAATTCAAAAGAACTAAGAAATGCTATGTTCATAGCCAGTGCTATTTACAATAGCCAGGTGCTGGAAACAGCCTAAGTGCACATCAGTAAATGAGTGGATTAAAAAACTGTGGTACATTTATACAGTGGAATACTACACAGAAGAAAGAAAGAAACAGGGAACTCCTATCTTTTGCAATAGCATAGATGGAACTGGAGAATATTATGCTAAGTGAAAAAAGCCAATGGTTAAAGAAAACACCATATGACTTCACCTATAAGAGAAAACAAATGAACAAAATAAACTAATGAACAATAGAACCAGAGGTATGGAAACATGGAACAGACTGACAGCTGCCAGAAGGGAGGGAGGAGGGGGATATGGTGGATAGAAGAGAAAGAGACTAGTCAAAGAACATCTATGAATGATCCATGACATGGACAACAATGTGGGAATGACTATGGGAGTGGGGGGTATGATGGGCAGAGAAGGGCATAGGGGAGAAATTGGGACAACTGTAATAGAATAACAATAAAAAAATGGTAACCCATCAAAATTAAGATTTTAATTTTTACAACATCTGGAGATTGCTTGGGGTCAATGGTTGATAAAAGCAAAATGGGCATGAACTTATGTGACTAAGAACCCAACATCCAAATGCTGACACCCTTAATTTGTTTGAGCTGTGAGAATGCTTTCAGAAAATATGGCGAGAACATGGAAGGGCAGTAATTTTGAGGGCTTGATATGGTGACTTCTGTTTCCACAGATTGGAATAAAATGTTTTCAAATATTGACTGAACAAAGTACCACTCACTAAAACTTTCCCTTTCGTGGAAAGTATAAATATTTTAACTGTGTACATGTAAGCGGGATTTGTTAAGTGTACACAGGAAGTGAATATTAGTTAAAACATCATCAAGGTAATATGAGAATCTCAAAATTCTAATACTG
Source organism: Furipterus horrens (assembly GCF_987537825.1). Taxonomy (NCBI): domain Eukaryota; kingdom Metazoa; phylum Chordata; class Mammalia; order Chiroptera; family Furipteridae; genus Furipterus; species Furipterus horrens. Next base: position 59,893,630 of record NW_028327179.1, on the reverse strand, counting down.
AAGAGTACACTGAGCATCAACCTCATGTAAAAAGCCAGGCTTTCTTTATTTGGCCAATCTTTATTCCGTGATTATATCTTCCAGCTAATGTCCCCAAATACTTTACACTGCTTGAGAGTCAGTATAGCACAGTAGCCAAAGAGTTTGACCTCTGAAGTCCAAAGTCTGAGTCTAAATCTGTAAAATCAGGACTGTCAAGCTTTCAAAATTTTGCTTGTGCTCTTCTTACTTCCTACACCTGAATTACCTTCTTCTTTTCCTTTGCCCTCTTAACCTGGTAAACTCCTATCATTACCCTAAGGAAATAGCACATCTTCACTGTAGTTTTCCTAGACAACAGGAACATGTGTCCCCTGCAAGGCAAAATGATTACCTCCTTTTCATCCTTTAATTTCTTATACTTCTATACCATTTAGCACACTATATCATAATATTTCTCTATTCAGCACCTAGTATAGTCTTAAGATATAATAGACACCCAATGGGGTTTACTGAGAAAAACCATTAAAGGGTAAGTTTGAGTTAGCAACTACTAGTTACATTACCATAGACAAGACCTCTGCAAAAGTGTTTCTTCAGCTATGAAATACATGGAAATACATGGTATTGCTATAAAAAATTGAGTGAGAACGAAATAAAAACATTTTTGCTACATGGTGCACATTTAGTAAGTTTTTGTGTCTGTCCGAAATTTTGTGAATATTTTCTTCTCTTTATACTCCTCTTCCAGTCTGCAATCTTCATCCCACTCCACCCCATTTCTTCTTTTGAGAACAGAAGAATGTATGTAACTCTTGAAAGTCTGGATAAAGGAGAATTATAATGACAGGTTTTAGCAGAGTCCCTCTAGGAAGAGTCTAAGAGAAGGAAACATCCATTTGACTGGAATACCATGACTCTTGTATCAAAGATGGCCTTAGTATGCAGATGAATGTAGGATTCTTAAACTGGTAAATTGGAATGATTTCTGGTGCCACTGACAAAGTTATCACCTTTATGGAGTGGATATAGCAGACTATTTTGGGTTGACTCCATTAAGTTTTTAATACTTTTAACATGGTTATTCTGATTCCACACTCACCAGAAAGCAGGGCCTGCTATCTGGGAAGAATTATTATGAATCATACTGAGTTTGATTCTTTCCAGACCCCTGTGACTGATATTCCATAATCAGAAAATGGCATGGGTTTTATTTATGGTCTTGATGTGAGGAGAAAACATCAGTCTTATTTAAGATCTGGAGATAAATAAAAAGTCTGTCACACATAGTAATCAGCTTTCTGATTAACATGTACACTCATATACATTTTATCTTAACATGAGACAATAATGATGGACCTTAAAAACAAGAAAACAATTTTTTTGCATTGTCAATGAGAAGTTCAGATTACTCCAGGATATCATTCAGCTTTGTTTTTTGGATTTTTTCCTTTGTTTTCTTTTTCACCTGCCCCTATAAATTTAGGGACATTCTCTGAGATCCTAGTTTTCCAACAGTAAGGGCCCCAACTTCAGTTTTTCCTCTCTGCCTCCAAGAGGAAAAGTCAGAAAGCCCAATGCAAAAGGCACAAGTATAACTAGTCTTGATAAGCCTTGTCAACAAACTTCTCAGTCACAATCTTTAAGTCCTCCTAAAGATTCCGGGTTAAATGTTTATATAGCTAAATCTCTCTTACTTGTTCATTAATGTGACTTACAGCAAGACCTATTAAAATGTAGCTTTTCAGTAATTAATATATAAACTAATTAGCCATGGGAAAGAAGTTAGTACTTAAGAAAAATAATATTTGACTTATAGAGCACATGTAAAGGTTTTAAACTCTCTTTTGAACAGAAGTCAACTCACAGCACAAAATATTCTTGTTAATACATATAATATTACTATAAATATAAGTTTTAAAATGAGCTTTAAGGCAATAGTCACAACCAAATTGTAACCATTATTATGTTTACCAATTTGGCTCTAGTCCCAAGCTCCACATCTTTTTGGCATCATTTTCTGATTTACCAATAATGGCTAAAAAAATGAAGGTTCCTTTTTATTGCTATTCCAAATGCATGAAAGAACAAACCCATTAATCTAAATATGAATTTGAAACACTTTGGAGTATGGTGAGCATATGCATCAATCCTCAGAAAGTAAAACAAAATATTTATTTCCCTTTCTGTTGGAACATCTTAAGTTTCTGACAGGAGGAACTGATCCTATTAAGCGGTAATTTACAGTGGCTACTTATTGCTAAAATGTGGAAAATCTGCAAGGGAGAGATCATAGGAATTAAGGAAGGAAGTAATTTGGGCAAAATAATATACATAGCTATTCCTCTCTGTAACATTCTCCACCATCCAATTCCCCACCCACTTCCTCACCTTCCAATCTATCCACTCCACCCTCCCCCCCCCCAGCTACCTAAATAAATGAGAAATATCCAGCAGAGTTTGCAGCAAACAAAACTGGTCTATAAGAAAGGGGCTTTCTGCTGTGGTTTTATCCAATTCATTCCAGGATTCCAGGATTCCAGGATTATTCCCTACCTTTGCTATACGGTGCCCTTCACACAGCGAGAATGTAGGAACTATGAATCAAGAGGAAGTATTTATGGAAAACCTGAAGGCCAATAACAGAAAGGATCCATCTGAAATCTAAGAGGATCACTATCCTATTAATTTTCTTTACTTCTCTCATTAAGAAATTATAATAATCTTTCTTATCATTTGAGAACAACATTCTAAACAAACCACAGCTCGCTTTTTGCTTGGAAATCTATGATTTTTAAAAAAATTCAGACATAAAAGGATAAAAGATATTGCCTTCCCATTACACTGGTACCTCAGTATTTGTTGTTAATTCAGTCCAGGATTGTGTGACAAGTGCCAAAACCCACTAGAACCAATGAATTTTTCTGATAAGAAATTTTCTCTTGTGGGGCAGCATGGAAACTCACTCAAACAAGATCTAGCAAGTTCTACAAGTTCCAAGCAAGCACTGAGTGCTGAAACATTTTTTTCTCATCAAAATGCGATGACTACCAGGTTTGACAAAGTCTGAGGCTATTGAGTTCTGAGCTATGACTCTGTATTTATTCTCCCCAGAAGTTGAGGGCTTCTCACTTGCCATCAACTGGAAACTTAAGTCTTCTGCAGAAAAATGATATGTCTGCTTTTCTAATTGCTTGATAAGCTTAAAATGAGCACAAACAAAGGAAAAAATGCAGGATGGTAAAAATTAGAATAATATAGATCTGACTGTGGCTTTCTGAGCAAGTCTGCTTACAAGTTTTTTGGTTTTTTTAATGTATAGATAGTTCTTTGTCTAATGGGATTAAGTAGGTGTCTTCCTTTCTTTCGTTCATTGACAAACTCTACAATGATGAGTGAATGTATAAAAATCTCACTGCAGCCCCTGGCTGGTGTAGTTCAGTGGATTGAGTGCTGGCCTTTGAACCAAAGGCTGCTGATTCGATTCCTAGTAAGCATACATGTCTAGGTTGTGGACCAGGCACCCATCTTGGGGTGCATGAGAGGCAACCACACATTGATGTTTTTCTCCCTCTTTTGCCCTGTCTCAAAAAGTAAATAAATAAAATATTTTTAAATTAAAAATAAATAAATAAAATAAAACTCTCACTCTGGACCCATAGTCCTTTAAGTTAGCCATTAAATAAGTTCATCCTATTGTAGATTCCATAATGGGGCTTTAGAAGGTTTACGCCTTCCAAAGATTCTTTAAAATATGAATAGAATTTAACTACTTAATCTCATACAAAAATATGCTGATTTTAATCTAAACTTATTTGTAATGTGTATATTATATGTTATATAAACATTATGTATACACAAAACAGTAACTCAAAAGTATACATTACAGAAATTCTTTTTTAAAATAGAAAAAAATTTAAGGTAAAAAAATACCCATAGTCTCAATCTCAAATACAATTAGTATTTTTTAAGTATATTTTATTGATTACATTGTTACAGTAGTCCCAATTTTTCCCTCTGCTCTCCTCATCCCAGTACCCACCTTCCCTCCAGCATTCCCACCCTGCTTAGTTCATGTTCATGTGTTGTGCACATAAGTTCTTTGGCTTCATCTTTTCCTATATTATTCTTAACTTCCCCTTGCCTATTTTGTACCAACCAATTATGCTTCTTAACCCCTGCACCATTTCCCCATTTCTTACCCTACCCTCTCCCAGCTGATAACCCTCCAAGTGATCCCAATACCTATGATTCTGTTCCTATTCTGGTTTGCTTAGTTGGATTTTGTTTCTATTTTTTAGATTCAATTGTTGATACCAATGAGTTTATTGTCATTTTAATGTTCACAGTTTTGATCTTCTTTTTCTAAAATAAGTCCCTTTAACGTTTCATATAATAATGGCTTGGTGATCATGAACACCTTTAGCTTTACATTGCCTGGGAAGCACTTTATCTGCCCTTCCATTCTAAATGATAGCTTTGCTGGATGGAGTAATTTTGGTTTAAGTCCTCGCTTTTCATCACCTTGAATACTTCTTGCCAGCCCCTCCTTCCCTGCAGTTTCTTTTGAGAAATCAGCTGATAGTCTTATAGGCATCCCTTTGTAGGTAAGTCTCTGCTTTACTCTTGATGTTTTAAGATTCTCTCTTTATCTTGAACCTTTTGCATTTTAATGTTGATGTGTCTTGGTGTGGTCCACTTTGGGTCTAGCTTGTTTGGGACTCTGTGCTTCCTGGACTTCGATGTCTATTTCTTTCTCAAAATTTGGGAAGTTTTCTTTCATTATGTTTTCACATAAGCTTTCAATTTCTTGCTCTTCCTCTTCTCCTTCTGGCACCCCTATGATTCAGATGTTGGCATGTTTAAGCTTGCCCCAGAGGTTTCTAAACCTCTCCTACTTCTTTCAATTCTTGTTTCCTCATTCTGTACTGGTTGACTGGTTTTTTTTTGTTTTTTTTTTTTTCTTCCTCATGTTTAAAATCATTGATTTGAACCCTGGTTTCCTTCCCTTCACCATTGGTTTTGTGTGGATTTTTCTTTGTTTCACTTAGCATAGTCTTCACTTCTTCCTTTATGCATTTGCAATACTCAAGCATATCTGTCAAGCCTGTGAGCATCTTTATCACCAGTGTTTTGAACCCTGTATCTGCTAGGTTGGCTATCTCCTCATCTGTTAGGTTGGCTATCTCGTCATGATTTAGTTCACCCACTGGAACCTTTAAAGAAGCAGACTCTGCTGAGAGACCAGCATTTTCTGTCTCTCACCCAATCTTCACTGGTTTGCATAGTCAGAAGTAATGAAGCTCTCATTTTCCCTGGTGCTGGGACCCTGAGCTGCGCAGCCTGATCTGGGGCTGGGAACGCTTCCCAGGGCCCCACTCCCGACCTTTTAAAATGCATAACTGCGTTTTCTGCCAGCCTGCCACTGCCACTGTCACTGCTACCGCTGCCGCATCTGCTGTCACCACCACACCGCATCCTCCCCACCCTGGTTCCGCCCCTCCTATCTGTCCGGATGAGTATTTCTTGTTTATATCTTTGCTTGTTGGACTGCTGTGCAGCTTAATTTTCTGGAACTTCTGGTTGTCTCAAGTTTTGAGGTAGTTGTGTTGCTTCTTAGTTGTGGAGGGAGACACAGCATGTCTGTCTATATCTCTATCTTGGCTGAAAGTTCCACAATTAGTATTAATATTTGTGTATATTTCCCTCCAAATTTGAGGAACTTATTTTGTATTATCCATGGTGGCTACACCAATCTGCATTCCCAACAATGCAGAAGGGTTCCCTTTTCTATCTCATTTTATCTCTTTTCTTCTTTATGATAACCATTCTAAAAGGTATGAGGTGACTTCTTATTGTGGTTTTGATTTGTGTTTCCCTGATGATTAGTAATGTTGAGCATCTTTTGATATCCCTTTCTTAACTAGAATGTTAAAGACTTTGGGAATTTACAGAGAATAATTGGAAAATTGCTTTTATTAAAATTTATTTTCACAGAAAATGTCTTGGTTGGTTTGTTTTGTTTTGTTTTGAGCAGAAAAGTAATATAAATTAATTTTTAAAAGCATAAATTACTGATAATAAAGAGAGAAAAGTAAATTGGTAAACTACAAAATACAAAGGTATCCTATTTCTTTTACTGACATGCTACAAGGTTCAAAACCTTTTGAAAGAATAACAGTTATAGAAATAGAATTGACCCTTTCAATTTTCATGCAACACATTGGCTCTTCATTTTCAAATTCATTACTACTGGAGACATCAAAAATTTTAAAAAGAATAAAATAAAATAACTTAGGCCTACATTTTGAAAAATAAAATAATAACAACTCTTTTCAAGTGAAGTAAAAACAACAGAATAATAACTTCTCTTCCCGCCCCACAGGGAAAGTAAGGGGACTTTTTGTCTTTTGCCTTAGTTTTCTATAAAACCTTCTAAAGGTCCCAATTACCTGAGATGTATTTATGAAGGAAAATCAGAATGTTTTGACGTTAATGTCCCTTTGCTAGTGGAAAGTTATTCACATGTAATGTTGTATTTAAGTTTAAAGAAAATGCATGGACTTTCTCAATGTAAGTATGGATGCTGCCTGATGTTGAATGGGTCATGGTAATAAATTGGCATCATGCGGATTGATCCAAGATGGCAGAGGAGTAGGTGAAAGCTACACTAACCTCCTCCCAGGACCAGTCTGGATTTACAACTTAATTTTGGAGAATTCATCTGGAATAACCACCCAAACACTAGCTGGAGAGAAGTCTTATAACAACGAAGAGACAAAAAAGCCGCCACATCACAACGTGACCGGTAGGGAGTGCGGAGACGCAGAAGGGCTGGCTGGGCTCCCACGGGTGGCAGCTGAAGGGACTGAGAAACAGCTCAGTAGCTGGCGTTTCCCCCTGAGAAGGGCAGGGTCTAAACCACCAGCTGGGCTTCCCAGCCTACAGCAACAGAGTGGAAAGTAAAATAGTATCCAGCTGAGAAAAATGAAAAGCCACACAGTTTCTTGCTAGCCGGAGAGAAACAGCAGAAGAAAAAGAGCTCTTAAGTGGATCACATATGAAAATATTTTGGCCCCCACATACCCTGGGTTCAAGCAGAGGAAAGACAGAGAAGACTGGAGACACTTGGGGAGAGTTTGGCGTGGTGGCTTTGAGGGGAGAACTAGGGGAGCAGCCGACGGGTCCGAGTGCTGACTCACCCCCAGTACTGCAGACAGACCGTTCCCCTCCAAGTGGCGAAAGCCCGAGGGGAGGCAAAAGCCCTGCCTACGGGAATTAAGCTGCCACACACATGATCCTTAAGCCTAACCGCTAATCACAGATTGAATAGATTAACAACTACAGAAGACAGACAAAGGCAGTAGATCCCTGGAAGTCTCAAACTGGCTGCCTAGGGCCAGACTGGTAGATGATCTGATGCCACCAGAAGCAGATCCAGGAAGTGCAGATCATTCTAAGAAGCACCAACAAACAATAGGAGTCACAAAAATGGGGAGACAGAGAAACAACCCCCACCGAAAGGAAAAGCAGAATCCCCAGAAAGAGTGCTAAATGAAATAGAGGGGAGCAAACTATCAGATGTGGAATTCAAAACATGGATTATGGAGAAGCTCAATGAGCTCAGCGGAAACTACAAAGAACTCCAGAAAAACTACAAGGAACTTACTGAGAATTACACCAGCATGAAAAAGAACATAGAAGCTATCAATAAGAGCCAGGAGGAAATGAAGAATACGATCTCTGAATTGAAGAATACAATAGAAGGAATTAAAAGCAGGTTAGAGGAAGCAGAAGATCGGATCAGCAAGCGGGACGACAATGTAGACAAAACCTCCCAGACAGTGCAACAAAATGTAAAAGGACTGAACAAGACTGAAGATGTTCTAAGACAGATGCAGGACAACATGAAATGTAATAATATCCATATCATAGGAATTCCAGAAGGAGAAGAAGAAGAGCAAGGGATACAAAACCTCTTTGAAAAGCTAATGACAGAAAACTTCTCTAACATGAGGAGAGAAAGAGTCACACAAGTCCGGGAAGCACAGAGGATCCCAATGAAGATGAACCCCAACAGGCCCACTTCAAGACACATCATAATTAAAATGGCAACATTCAAAGACAAAGAGACAATCCTAAAGACAGCAAGATAGAAACACTAATAACATACAAGGGAGCTCCCATAAAGTTATCATCAGATATCTCAGCAAAAACACTACAAGCCAGAAGGGAATGGCAAAAAATATTCCAAGCAATGAAAAACAAAGGCCTACAACCAAGAATACTCTACCCAGCAAGGTTCTCATTCAAAATGGAAGGTGAAATAAGGAGTTTCCAAGACAAAAGAAGGCTAAAAGAATACATCTCCACCAAACCAGCATTGCAAAATATGCTAAAGAGTTTGCTCTAAGAAGATGAAAGAAACAGAGAGACCAAGAGGAACACGAGTACAAAGGAAGAAATTAACAATGAATAAGTACTTATCGGTAATAACCTTAAATGTAAATGGATTAAATGTTCCAATTAAAAGACACAGGGTAGCTGAATGGATTAGAAAGCATGACCCACATATATGCGGTCTACAAGAGACACATCTTAGAACAAAAGATCTACACAGACTGAAAGTGAAAGGATGGAAAAAAGTATTTCAAGCAAATGGACATGAAAATAAAGCTGGGGTAGCAATACTTATACCAGACAAAACAGATTTCACAGCAAAGGCCATAAAAATAGACAAAGAAGGACATTTCATAATACTTAAGGGAAAATTCCATTAAGAAGATATAACCCTTATAAATATATATGCACCCAACTTAGGAGAACCCAAATATGTAAGGAAAATTTTGAAAGACTCCAAGAAAGATATAGACAGCAACACACTCATAGTAGGGGACTTTAACACCCCTTTGTCAACAATGCACAGATCTTCGAGGCAAAGAAACACCAAAGATATTGAGGAACTGAACAACACTCTAGATCAAATGGACTTAGTCGATATATATAGAACTTTTCACCCCAGAGAAGCAAAATATACATTCTTCTCAAGTGCACATGGAACATTTTCAAAGATAGACCACATAGCAGGACGAAAAACAAGCCTCAACAAATTCAAGAACATTGAAATTATATCAAGCATCATCTCAGATCACAATGGTTTAAAATTGGAAATCAACCTCAAGGAAAAAAACTCAAAAACATTCAAATTCATGGAGAATGAATAACATGCTATTAAATAATGAACGGGTTAACAATGATATCAAGAAAAAAATAAAAAGTTTCTGGAAACTAATGATAATGAACAGACAACAACCCAAAACCTATGGGACAAAGCGAAAGCAGTCCACAGAGGAAAGTTCATAGCAAAACAGACCTACCAAAAGAAGCTAGAAGAATCTCTAATAAAAAATTTAACCTTAGAGCTACAAGAACCAGAGGAAGAACAACAAGCAAAGCCCAGATCAAGGAGGAAAAAAAAATCAAGATCAGAGCACAAATAAATGACATAGAGACTAAACTAAAAATTCAAAAAATCAACATAAGTAAGAGCTGGTTCTTTGAAAAGATAAACAAAATTAACAAGCCTTTAACCAGGCTCATCAAGAAAAAAAAAGAGAGAACCCAAATAAACAAAATCAAAAATGAAAGAGGAGAAATCACAAGTGATACCACAGAAATACAAAGAACTGTAAGACATTATTATGAACAACTGTATGGCAAGAAATTTGACAACCTAGAAGAAATGGACAAATTCCTGGAAACATAGTCTTCCAAAACTGAATCAAGAAGAAGCAGAAAGCCTGAATAGACCAATAACAACTATTGATATTGAAGCAGTAATAAAAAAACTCACTGCACATAAAAACCCTGGACCGGATGCCTTCACAGGTGAATTCTACAAAACATTTAGGAAAGAACTAACTCCTATCCTCCTCAGAATATTCCAAAAGATCCAAGAAGAGGGAAGACTCCCAAACTCGTTCTATAAAGCCAGTATTACCCTAATTCCAAAACCAGGTCAAGACACAACAAAGAAAGAAAACTATAGGCCAATATCGATGATGAACATAGATGCTAAAATCCTCAATAAAATATTGGCAAACAGGATCCAGCAACACATTAGAAAGATTATACACCACGATCAAATGTGAATCATCTCAGGGATGCAAGGATGGTTTAATATTCGCAAATCAATAAATGTAATACACCACATAAACAAAATGAAAGACAAAAACCACATGATCATATCAATAGATGCAGAAAAAGCATTTGATAAAGTACAACACCCATTTATGATGAAAACACTCAGCAAAATGGGAATAGAGGGAGCATACCTTAACATAATTAAGGCTATATATGAGAAGCCTGAGGCCAACATCATACTCAATGGACAAACCTGAAAGCATTCCCCCTGAACTCAGGAACTAGACAAGGTTGTCCACTCTCTCCACTCCTATTCAATTTAGTCTTTGAAGTTCTAGCCACAGCAATCAGACAAGAAAGAGAAATAAAAGGCATCCAAATTGGAAAAGTGGAAGTAAAACTGTCATTATTTGCACATGACATGATAGTGTACATAGAAAACCCTATAGACTCCACAAAAAATCTACTCGAACTAATAAGTGAATTTGGCAAAATAGCAGGGTGCAAAGTCAATATTCAGAAATCAAAGGCATTTCTATACACCAACAATAAAATCTCAGAGATAGAAACTGAAAGAAAAATCCCATTTACCATAGCAACAAGAAAAATAAAGTACCTAGGAATAAAGTTAACCAAGGAGGAAAAACACCTGTATTCAGAAAACTTCAGAATATGAAAGAAAGAAATTTAGGAAGATACAAATAAATGGAAGCATATACCATGCTCATGGATGGGAAGAATCAACATCATTAAAATGTCCATACTACCCAAAGCAATTTATAGATTCAATGCAATCCCTATTAAAATACCATTGACATTTTTCACAGACCTAGAACAAATACTTCAAAAATTTATATGTAACCAAAAAAAGAGCCTGAATAGCCACAGCAATTTTGAGGAAGAGGAACACAGTAGGAGTAATCATAATACCTGATATCAACCTATACTACAAGGCCACGGTAATCAAAACAGTCTGGTACCGGCATAAGAACAGACATATAGATCAATGGAACAGAATAGAGAGCCCAGAAATAGACCCAGGTCTATATGGTCTACTAATATTTAACAAAGTGGGAAGGAACATTAAATGGAGTGAAAAGAGTCTCTTAAACAAATGGTGTTGGGAGAACTGGACAGGGATATGCAAAAAAATTAAACGAGACCACCAACTTACACCATACACCAGAATAAACTCAAGATGGATCAAAGACTTAAATGTAAGCCATGGCACCATAAAAGTCCTAGAGGAAAAATTAGGCAGGAAATTTTCAGATATCCCACATAGCAACATTTTCACTGATATATCTCCTAAGGCAAAGGAAATAAAGGAAAGAAGAAACAAATGGGACTACATCAAACTAAAAAGTTTCTGCTCAGCTAAAGAAAACATCAGCAAGATGAAAAGGGAACCAACCATATGGGAAAATATATTTGACAATGATATCTCAGACAAGGGATTGATCTCCAAAATATATAAAGAACTCATACGACTCAACACCAAGAAGACAGACAACCCAATTAGAAAATGGTCAAGGGATATGAACAAACACTTCTCCAAAGAGGACATACAGAGGTTCCATAGACATATGAAAGAATGTTCAACATCACTAGCCATCAGAGAGATGCAAATAAAAACCATGATGAGATACCACCTTACACCAGTCAGAATGGCCATCATCAACAAATCAACAAACAACTTGTGCTGGAGAGGATGCAGAGAAATGGGAACCCTGTTGCATTGCTGGTGAGAATGCAGACTGGCACAGCCACTATGGAAAAGAGTTTGGAATTTCCTCAAAAAACTAAATATAGAACTGCCTTTTGAACCAGCAATTCCATTGCTAGGGTAATATATGAAAAAGCCTGAAACACCAATTCAAAAGAACCTATGCACCCCAATGTTCATAGCAGCACTATTTACAATAGCCAAGTGCTGGAAACAACCTAAGTGCCCATCTGTAGACGAGTGGATCAAAAAACTGTGGTACATTTACACAATGGAGTACTATGTAGCAGAAAGAAAGAAGGAACTTCTACCATTTGCAACAACATGGATGAAACTAGAGAGAATTATGCTTAGCGAAATAAGCCAGGCAACAAAAGAAAAATACCTTATGCTGTCACCTATTACAAGAAACTAATGAACAACACAAACAAATGAGCAAAATTGAACCAGAAGTATGGAAACAAAGAGTAGACTAACAGTAAAAAGGGAGGATGCGGAGTGAGAGAAGGGGTTAAGAAGGGGAAGGGTCTAGTCAAAGAACATGTATAAATGACTCACAGACATGGACAACTGAGTGGCGACTGAATGTGGGAGAAGGGAGGGACAGGGTGCAGGGAAGCAAAAGGGGGAAAAAAGTGGGACAACTCTAATGGAAAAACAAACAAAAAATTTTTTAGTGGGGGAAAAATGAAAATATGAAGAATAGAAATGCCAGTCCAGTGAATATTAGGAGGACAAGGATTTTCCTTCACATTGTATATTTTTCTCCCTATCTGATCCCTCCAGAGTTTGGCATTCTAAAGAAGTAAGTAATGACATAAGTTTCTTTGCATAAAACTAATAAGACCAGTTGTTAATAGTTGTTTTTTTTTTTGACCAAGTCTTTGACTTGAATGTCATGCCTAAAGGAGACATGCTTGGGCTCAGGTTGTTACCAAAAAGCCCTGAGGAACTGGGAATGACTTTCCAAGGTAATAAAAGCCCACGAGATAAAAGGTCTGGTGCCGTGGTTGGTTGTATGGTCCACAGCAATATTTCCAGTGAAGGAATGAAGGTTGTTTTCCTGAAAGATGGCTAGAAGGGACCTTAAAGTACAATGGAAAACCAGAAGGACTTGGAAAAGACAGGTATGTAGAGGCAAAGCTGAATACCAGGTATGTGGCTCAGCTTCTGTGCCCCAAAGGGCAGACTGAAGGTCACACTAAATGTTCCTTGCGTAAGTTCCAGCAAAGCAGAACTACAGATCATAAGTGATCATTTGCTGCTCTTGTTGTGTTTATGCAAATGTACAAGATAAATTAAAAATGGACTTAATGCAGTCCCTTTAATGACAAGGAGAGTAATCTTAGGGAGAAAAATCATAAGTCATGGAAAATCACAATGATCAGTGGCAGACTATAAAGTAGTGCAGCTAATCATCTTTAAAGTTTCTTTTCATTTAAAATATGTTTTCAGTTGAAAGTTAAACGATGTGGTATCATCAAAGATATTTCATTTACAGGCAAGAAGAATGTCAAATGCCTTGCAACTGGATGTCTTTCCAATAAGACAGTCGTACAGATTTAGAGACTTGTTTGTGGGTTATGTTACATAACTTAACATGTGTTTTCTGTTTTCAAAGGGCATAAGCCTATGATCTCATTACCTGTGTGATTGTCTGTATGTACAGGCCTCACTTAATCCTGTCTGCATTGCTACCTCCTGAGACTCAATGGTTTGGCTGAACTAAGTGGCTGGGTTGATGAAGAATGGGGTGGTCTGTGGGCTTCACTTTAAAACTGTTTTCTCTTTCTATCCTAATGGCTTGTATAGAAAGGGCCCAGAGGTCTGATTGGGGGGAAACCTAAAATATTTCCCTCAGCCCAAACTAAGTATAATGGGCAAAAGGGTTTTGGACAGGTGAGATGTGCCTGGCACACCTTCCTCCAAAGAAGCCCTTTTTTTTCCCTAATGCAAGACATTGAAAAATTAATCTCTGCCTTTTGTCATCTAGTAGTTATGGATTTGAATGATGTCTTTTAACCCTGTTGCCAAATCTGTTGCTCCCAGAATACAACAATGATGCCAGCCTGTTAAGCCAAGCACGCCGTTGTCCGGGGACAGCCAACTGACCTAGAGTCTGCACAATCCTTCCCCATGTGGGAAGGCAACCCTTTCCTCCACACCCCACTCTTATTAGGGATTTCTGGACCCAAGGGTAGGTAGGACGATGACCATGTCCAGCTTGAAGCAGCTAGAGGAGATTGAGACCTTCACCCATTGTCCTTTATAAGATTATAAAGGGTCTTAATATCTGAGTGGGAGGGATTGTTATTTTTTATTATTAAAATAATTAATCATTTATTTATTTAAAAAAGAATAAGAATATATGAAAGTGTGAAGTGGGGAGCTTGTGTGTACAAACCATGGGCATGAATTTGGGGTGGGTTGCTAGGGGAGGGCGGGTGCTGGGTAGCAAAGGGGAAAAAATGGAACTATTGTAACAATATAATCAATAAAATATACTTAAAAAATTGGCATCATGCTTCATCTTGTTATTCATTAGTGTCTCTAGAGTCTTAGTTACTGTACTACTTCTTTAATAGATTACTACCCCCATATTGAACAACTATGGCTACTCTGACCACACATGCGAGATTTGGATCTGGGAACTATGATAACCAAAGATAATATACAAAATTAAGAATAGGGGAGGTGTAATTCTTCATTATAAATAATGTCAAAATTTCCTCAAGATTGAGACTTTACCATTGTGAAACATGGGAGCCTCTCCCCATAGAAACAAAGAGTAGTTACATCCCTGGATGGCAAAATGTGGGCAATATGATGACCTTTGACAATAGAAAGTACCCTGGGACTTTAAAGGTAAAACTGTTAGGCCTTTTACTTCTTTTGTGGGTATGCAATCCTTTTTTAAACATTTGGTCTGCATATGGATAGACCTGTGACTTTAAATGGCCTAATGAGCCTCAGACAGACTTCTAAGTAACACTCATGAACCAGCCAGAGTTTCAGATGCTAATATTTACTGTACTAAAAATTTTTTTCTGCTTGTTGATTTTTTTCTCCTTTTAAAAGTTAACTTTATATATATATCTTGAATTTTTTACAGGTGTCAAACAGCAAACTTCAATTTTTTTAAAGTACCAAATCCATTTATTATGAAACCAAAAAAAATTAGCTCTATTTATTAATGTATTTTTTAATAATAAATCCTTCTTCTTTATTATGTCCTAGTAAAAGGGTTGTATTTCTCTGTAGAAATAAACTTTCTGTAAAGATTAAGACATGACCTCATATATACTTGCTCCTTGAAAGGTTGAAGGGTCCAAAATGTGACATTACATTTTCTGTTTTCTAAATCTTTAAATTTAGGATTGAGGAACACATATTAGCAATACTGGTTTAAAAATAAAATAGTGTATGTTTCTATTAATGGCACAAGGATTATGGTATGGCAAGTGACTTTAAGTTAAGGCATTGTCTAGACCAGGTATGAAATTGCTAGCATGAAAAAATACTTGATTAAGAAGAGATTGAAAAAGAAAGGAGAAATTTAATAAAGACAACTAAATTTAAATTCATGTAGGCTTGACTATGAACTCAGGACTCTATCATCTAGGATATTTATTATAAAATTTCCAGTGTAATTGCTATTTAATCGACTAGTTACCTTCTGTTTTTCATTCCAGACAAAGTGTTCTCTGTTTTCAGCCACCAAAACAGAGGCTAAACCATCAAAACAGGAGCAAACTGGAAAAAATTGCCTGGAGTACTACTCACAAATTTTTTTTTAAAAATCCTCACCCTAAAATATGCTTATTGATTTTTTTTCAGAGAGAGAAAAGGGGAGAGAGGGAGAGGGAGAGGGAGAGAGAGAGAGAGGAATATCAACATGAGAGAGAAACATCAATTGGTTGCCGTTGCCTTCCATACGCACTCTGACTGGGGATTGAAATTGAAACCTAGTTATGTGCCCTGACCAGAATTAAACCTGCAATGCAACCTTCTGATATACAAGATGACTCTTCAACCAACTGAGCCACCCAGCCAGAGCGAGTACTACTCATTTTAAATAAGGGATCTTGACTCCATTGAAGGGACCGGCAAAATAATGGGCACTTGTGTGTGGCTTGATGCAACCTTGTTCAGCTTTACAATGAGTGGTTACTTTTCATCTATACCCTTGGACTGGTCATCTGTGCTAATCATGAATGCATACCCTATGGGTGGTGAGCTAACATGAGAAAGATCTTAATCAAAAGGTCAACTACAGATATAATTATCACAAGATAGTCTTTAGCTATCATCAAATCTGATATATACCAGAGGCTTTGTTCACTAGCATAAGTATTGGAAATATTCTTTAACCAGTGAAATTAGTGACCGTATATGTGATAACAATATTGCAGAGGCATTTATAGCTACATGTAAATAAGGTTTCAAAATATGGTAAACCTAAAAAACAGAAGCCTTTAGAATGGGAGCCTGTGCTCTCTGAAGAAGTCATGTGTTCAGCCTGATTTGAAGAATTGTTGGCCACCTCTATCTTGAACTATACACAGTTCCTGAAGTCCACCAGAAAGAACCTAAAAAATTATGAATAACTAAATTGGCTAAGGTCCTTTTGCACTAATGGTCAAATGACCTTACTAAAAACCTGGGCAAGTAAACCAAATTGGTTACAGTGTCAGGTTAATTGGATCCAGTTACCTTTATTTTCTTCATGTAAGAAAAATATATGTATTAAAGTTCAAAACTTTATTTAAAAAATCATAGTTCCCATGGTAGATATACCATATGAGTAGACCATCCCTGGAAAAATAATTCATGCCGCTCACTGTTTTTGTCATAAAATTTTTCTTATAATTTTGTTAAAAATCACCCAGTGATGTCTGGCTTTTTTTCAGCAAATGTATTCAGGATAAAAAAGCAGAAGATGACATTCATGCTTTTTCATGCCTATTTTCTTTATTTTTGTGACTGGTAATTTAGAATTTTTTTCTGGTGAAGTAAGAAGGTATGGGAAATTATTTCTTGACAGCTAAATGTAACTCTAGATTAAACCTCTCCCTTACTTCAGCACACACTCTTTCATTCCTGATAAGGAGCATAGAAAGCTGTAAAAATGTTACCATGGCTGCCAACAAAACTCTTTAAGGCAACCAATGATCCTGATCCTCTAGTATTCAGGAGCTTGTGTGGTTTCCTCCCATATTGTTTGTGGATGACCAGCATAATCAGTAGGATACAACAGAAGTAATGGTGTGTGAACTCTTAGAGTAGGTCATAAAACATATTTTCAGATTCTTCTTTTATCCCTTGAGTTCTTTGCTCTGTGGGAAGCCAGTCATCATGTTCTGTGAAGAGGCTTTCTGGAAAGAAACTGAAGCCAATGGCCAGTACTAACTGGTCAACAATGTCAATGAGCTACCTTAGAAGCAGACCCTGAAACCCCACTCAAGGCTTCAGATGACTGCATCTGAGACCATCAAGTACCTACAAATTCATGATAGACTACAGAACTCCCATCTAAGTTGCTCCTGATTTCTGATCTACACAGAAACTGTGAAAGATAGTAAACCATTTATTTTATTTAAAATCACTATATTTTAGGGTAATTTATGTAGCAATAGATAACTAATAGGGCTGTTCACCCAACAGCATTTTCAATTCCATTCTCTTCTGACTGTCTCCTACTATAGAGATTTTTTTAAGTAAGATACTGATTTTCTTATTAGTCTCCCTTGAGCTAGAAGTGGCCATGCAGACCATTCTGACCAATGAAACATAAGGGAAAGACTACTAAGGGAGTTTTCTTTAAAAATGAACACATACAAACAAAGAATTTACTTATACAGCTCCCTCCCTCCTGTTTCGCCTTTGAACACATTGATGTCTAGTATTGAGGCAGCTGGCTATCTTAAAGCTAGGACCCAACAAGAATGACGATGAAAAACAGAGGGCAAGGGATTGCAAAGTAAACAGATGAGAACTGAGGTTTCTGATAACACTGCTGGCTGAGTAAACTAGTGCTGGATACATCCTACCACCGCAAGTAATTAAAACAAACTATTTTATACCACTATTAGCTGGAATTTCTATTACTTGCAGCTGATAGCATTCCTAATTGATGCAGATTTTGGAACCATGAAGAGATGCTTTAAATAACAGATTCTAAAATGTAGACTTGGCTGAGGGTAAGAGACAGGCTATCAGGCTGAGAAACCAACTATTCCTTTTGGAAAGAGAATCAGCCTGGTTATGCAGTGATGCAGCATTTGTTTTAATGGTTGCCTGTTGGCATGCATACTGAAAAAAAAATGCAGTGTTAGGGAAAATGTAGAAAAACTTGTTGTGACAGCTGATTTTTCCATTCAGTTTTGGTATATTTCAGAATATTTAGAAAACTCGCACAGGGACGTAAGTGACTTCTGTGGGCACTTCAGGGCATGGCATGTCAAATAATAGGATCTTTTTTACACAGTACATAGCATGCACGTGTGCACGCACACACACACACACACATTGAGTTGTTATTCTTAAAGCTTTGGGTTTGTATGGTTAGTTTCCTATGACAATTTTTGTGTAACAATAAATAAGCAACTTCAAAACATGAGGGGTTTCTCCTTTTGTCTTTCCTCTGCTTTGATAAATAACAAGTAAACTTTTTGTAGATTTTGATATATTCTTTTCCCATCTTCCCCATGAATGGGACATAAAAACTTGAAAGGATAAGATCTCATGTAGCATATTTCACTTTTTGTCCTGTGATAAAATAGCAATCCTTAGAAAAGTAATATATCAATCCTGTCTGTACTAAGCTTTAAAGCGCAGTATATGCATCATTTTACTCAATCTTCACAACTCTATTAAAGTTTCAACAGTCCCTTTGCCAACTGAGAAAGCTAAAGATGTGAGTGTTCTTGTGGCTCCAGAGCTTTTGCTCATATCATTATGCTGTAATGCCATCTAATGTTTCTACTATTGTTAGTTATGTATTTTGAATATTCTTCAACGTTGTCTATTCCCTGATAAGACTGGCCTCTTCCTCCTCCCTAGTGACCTTGGCTGTCCTCCAATCTGACTGTAGCCACAGATATCTTTCTCAAGTCTAAATTTGTTCATGTTTATACATTGTTGTTTAAAGAATTAAGTCAAAATTCCTTGATAGTATTCTGCTGAGTTTTGTGTCACTCATCCATCACTTGCTCCATAGTCCAAATTCTCAGCATTCCTCCCTGTTCTGACACCTCCTTCCATCTCCCAACTCTCACTGCTCATTCAATGTTTTGTCCATACTAAATTTCTCCCACTCCCTTATGCTTTTTCAGTTCCAGACTTCTGCAGCCAGTGCCCGCTCTGCCTAGATCATTTTCTCTGACTCTTTTGGACAAGCTCACTTCTACACATCCTTCATCTTAGACATCACTTCTGAAGCACCTTGAGTCTCTATAAATTTCAGTCCTCATTGTTCTGTCTTCATCTCTCTTTTAGCTTGACTATATAAATAATTTTCATCATTATGCTCCCAGTGTGTAGTATAAGTTCAATGCATTCATTCTTTAAAAGATTTGAACAGTCGTTTAAAGCAAAATTGGTGAAAAAAATCCATTAAAAAGAGCAAACAATTTCTAAAGAACAAAAGTGAAACTGTATTCTATTCATTAATTTATATTACAACTATCACCATATTATCAAAGTAAAATGGTATTGGCATACGGCATGATACTCACACTTACATAATTGTAGGCAAAATTCTGCTGGTTTCACAGATACAAACAACAAAGAACCCAGGTGCCTGGTCTAACTAAACTTGCACATGTAGCTACTCATTCTCATCACAAGATACACCACATTTTCTACACATATGAATGTATAGACATGCAGCAATGTATATTTAATATATTATATAACATATGTAATTATAGATTAGAAAATTATATATATGTATAAATATAATTATCTAATAAAATAGGTTCCCTTTCAACTTTAGAATTGTCAGTCTAATTTATATCTTCTGACACCTTCCTCTACTCTCTAAGTAGACTACATTCAATCAAAAATTGTTTGCTAAATATTTAGCACCCCACACCCACCACCTACTCCATGACTGAAAGAACGTCTTATATTTATCTCTTAAGCAACTAATTTGATTTTCTATAGTATATATTTTTACCAATATAGATCCTAATACTGCTCTGTACTTAAATGTTTCTCAGAGACTGTCCCTATATCAACTGTTTTATCCTTAAAAAAAAAAAAATCAACATGTCTGGATTTCCACTTACCTGTACTTTAACTATAGACATTTTTTCAGCTTATTTTAAAATTTGTTTTATTTTTTATTTTTAGTTAAATGAAGCTATGCTTTTTTAGAAAGTAAAGCATGCCCACAGAGGCCACAATTTGGGGTTTTCATCCAGCTTCTTATCTTCAGTGGTTGATGGAATTCTTCATGGCCATCAGATTGTTTACTATTATCTTTGGCTTTCAGAATTGTCTTTTCCTATGTCTTCATGAATTTTTTTTTTCAGATTTAATGTGTTTTATTGATTAAAATATTACATTTGTGCCAATTTCCCTTCCCTCTGCTCCCCTCCACCCGGTGGCCCCCCTCCCTCCAGTTGTCCCCCCCTTTTAGATTATGTCCATTAGTTGTGCATACAGTTCCTCCCAACCTCTCTCCGTCTATTCCATTCCCTCCTACCTTGATCCCCAATTCCTATATCATCTCCCTCCCTTTCCCCATTCCCCCTCCCTGTTGACCTCCCCCCAATATGCTTCCCGTACCCACAGTTCCTTTTCCACTCTCGTTGCCTATTTAGTTTGCCTTTGTTTCATCTCCCTAGCTTCTGTTTTTTTAAACCAGTCCCTTTAACATCTCATATAACAGTGGTTTGGATCTAATGAACTCTTTCAGTTTTATTTTGTCCTGGAAACACTTTCTCTGTCCTTCTATTCTGAATGACAATTTCGCTGGATAGAGTATTCGTGGTTGTAGGTTTTGGATTTTCATTACTTTGAATATTTCTTGCCAGTCTCTTCTTGCCTGTAGGGTTTCCCTTGAGAAGTCAGCTGATAGTCTAATTGGGACCCCTTTGTACATAATTCTTTTCTTCTCTCTTGCTGCTTTTAAGATTCTCTCTTTATCTTTAATTTTTGACATTTTGATTATAATGTGTCTTGGAGTGGTTCTCCCTGGGTCCAGTCTCTTGGGAACTCTCCTTGCTTCCTGGACCTGTAAGTCTATTCCCTTCCCCAAGTCTGGGAAGTTCTCCTTTATTATATTTTCACTCAATTTTTCAAGTTCTAGTTCATCTTCCTCATTCTCTGGCAAACCAATGATTCTTATGTTGGGCCTTTTATAGCTGTCCCAGAGGTTTCTGATCCTCTCATTGTTGCTTCCCATTTCCTCTCGCTGCATTGGTTGACTGCTTGTTCCTTCTCCATATTCCAGTTTGTTGAAATGAACTCTGGATTTTTTTTTCTCACCTTCTGTCTCGTATACGGTTTTGTTCCTTTCGTTATGAAAGTTTTTCGCTTCTTTCTTATCTTTTTCCTGCTCTTTTGTGAATTCTGTAAGCCACCTGATAACAATGGCCCAGAACTGAGCCTCTGACAGGTTTCTTATCTGTTCATCTGTCAGGTTCTCTATCTGCTGCCTGGTGAGTTGTATCACCGGGATTTCTATAGTTGTCTGCCTCATTTTGACAGATGCATTTTGTTTTCTTGGGCCGGCTGTCCGGGGCAGTGCCTGTGTGCGTCACAAATCAGCGACCGGCGCCTGCCTGTCCGCGACCTATTTCGCAGCCTTGTGGTGCTTTCTTTGGGGGCGGGGGTCCAAGATGGATTCACACAGTTATTCAGCTAGGAGACCGGGATCCGTCCTCCCGCCCCCCTGGGCCTCACTGTTCAAGGCGATGCGGTGGCCGCTCTCCCCAGCACCGGAGTCGCGCACCGCCAGGGGCTTGCGCAGCCGGGATTCCTCGCCGGAGTCGTGCACCGCCAGAGGCTTGGCCGCAGCCGGGATTCCTCGCCGGGGTCGCGCACCGCCAGGGCCGGGATTCCTTGCCGCCCAGCCGCGGTCTCAGGTGCGACCGCAAACAGTGCTGCCCTCTTTAACTCTTACCTGCCCAAATGGCACCGCTGGTTTATAACTTCATTTGTTGGACTTCCGTGTAGTTTTATTTTCTGGAATTTCTAGTTATCCTTTGTTTTGAAGTAGTTGTATTCCTCTCTAGTTGTAGAGGGAGACCTAGCGTGTCCGTCTAAGCCTCCATCTTGGCCGGAAGTCTTCATGAATTTTTAATAGAGAGTTGGGAAAGGACGTATCATGAAACATGAATATGATGCCATTTTGAACTGGAAGGTACTGATCGTTCTTCACAGAGCCTCTCCTTCTGCCTTAGATAGCACTGACCAGTTGTGTTATTGGAAGTGAACTGTTGAATTAGGCAATAGGCTGAAATAGGAAGCTTTCACTAAAAGGTAAATAAAGTTTCACAGATTACATCCAGTGGTAAAAATCTCCATTCATTCTTTCCAGGAAAAAAAATAGCATTTAGTATTTTAGTGACAAATGTGCTCTCTCAAGAAAAGAAAGAACAATATCACATTTTAACATTTCTTTCCTGTTAGTTTAATCTTAAACTACTTTTCCTCTCCACCCTAATCGTAGTAAAATTTTTGAATGTTTAACATCTGTGACTGGATTTCATTGTTGTAATGGTTGTTGTGGTTGTTTGTTGTTGTTTTAAAAGACTTTGACAGGAAATTAATTTGGGGACTCAAAGAAGTTTCTAGATATTTGTAATACTTGATAAGGTAGCAAAAAACTCCTTGCAAAATTGAAGAAGGAATTAGTTATCTTTAATAGGATCAATAAATTCAAAATGCATAGATTTTTTTGGTCAAGAAACATAAAATTGGCTCCAAAGCACAGGTAATTTTGTCTCAGAGATTGGTTTTACAATGAAACATGAAAAATGTACTAGTTAATTCCTTTATATTTATTAATAGGTGACTATAAAATAGGTGTATATTGTACTGCAGTCAGAGACATTTTATGAGTGGCATATAATATGTTTCAGCTTTATATAATACCCTTAAATAGAATCACAGAACTCCTCATTGAGAGTTTTATAAATTAAAAAGGGAAAAGCTCTGACACAAGATTTAAATTCAGAAAGTGACTTAGTTGTGGTGATGATGGGGGTTGTGGCAGAGATAAAATAATATACAAGAAGAAACTAAACTGTAAAAAGTCATGACAGTTTAGAATTAGAATAGCAAAATGGGCAGCAGAGTCCACAGGTACTTTTCAAGAAATATTTAAGCATATCGTCGGCAGCCGTCCGTCTCGAGAGACGATGGTGTAGCTTCTTAAGAGTCTATCTGCACCGCCGAGAATGGTTGTGCAGTCCAACTCGGGAGTGACAGGGTATCTGTCTCCTCCCGTATTGAATCGACATCTTGTGATGACGCTGGAGTGTCCTCTCCAGTGAAGCTGAAGCTACAGAGCCTGGGCAGGGTGATATGGAGGGTCTGCTGTTGCCCATGCAGCAGACCCCCCCTCTCTTTGCAGCTGAAGGGTCCAAGGGAAAGACGGAGTCAATACAGCTTGGCTTCAGGTGCGCCGCAGGAGTTGCCGGTGTTGACTACAACGTCAAACCGCCTTAGGGACTCCGGCTCCGGATTTTCTGTCGGGGTTTACTCCCTTAGCCTTTCCCCTGAAGAGGTATGCCGCAAGGCAGCGGAGGTTTTTTGGAGTCAGAGCTTTCCTTCTCTGATGTGCCCTGACTGGAAGATCGAACCAGCGACACTTAGCTCGCAGGCCGACGCTCAATCCACTGAGCCAAACCAGCCAGGGCGTATTTAAGCATATAACAGTATTGGAATTTGTATTGGTGATGGTTAAAAATATAAATAAATAAATACCTCTACCAAAAATCAAATTAGTGATTTAGAGGACAAAGATGGTAAGTTCATCACAGAGATGAAAGAGTGTAGAAAAGCAGATAACAGATATGGAGGACAGAGATTCCAAAATTTAATCTAATAAATAGAAATTTTAAGACAAATGAAGAGAAATGGAACAAAACCAGTGGTTAGTTGTTGAAGAAAATTTTATTGATCTGAATAGAGATCTAAATATATAGTGTTAAAGCAAATACTAAACTTACAAAAGACCAAGTATATTTCAGTAACAGAAAGCAGGTCAGTGGTGGCCAAGATTGGGGGTGGGGAAGATGGCTGTACAGGAGCAGGAGGATCTTCCTCAAGTGACAGAAATATTCTGTATCTTGATTATGGTGGTGGTTACACAGTTATAGATCTTTGTCAAAACCATCAAATTGTACACGTTAAAAAATGAATTTTACGTGTGTAAATTATACCTCAATAAAGTTTATTTTTACTAAAACTTTCTATTTGAGATAACTGTAGATTTACATGTAGTTGTAAGAAATAACATAGAAAGATCATAGGGTACTCTTTACCCAATTTTCCCCAATTATAACATCCTGCAAAACTATAGCACAATATCACAACCAAGATATTGACATTGATGCAGCCAATATTATTGTGTTACTATTGTTGCCTTTTGATACCCACACCTACTTCCTTTCTGCCTCCAACATCTATTTAAAGCCTAGAAACCATTAATCTAGTCTCCATTTCTATAACGTTTCTCATTTCAAGAATGTATATTTTTAAATAATCATATATGTAAACTTCTTGGATTGGATTGTTTTTGCTCAGCATAATTCCCTGGTCACCCATACAAGTTACTGCATGTATCAAGTTTGCTGCTTTCTAAAATTACTGTGGGAAAAACATGTAACATGAAATTTACCATCTTAATCATTTTTAATTGTGCAGTACAGTGGTATAAACTATATGTACACTGTTATGCAAAAAATCACTAATATAATTTGTTCATTTTACAAAACTAAAATTCTATAACCATTGAACAACTTTTCTTTTCACCTTTCCTCCAGCTCCTAGTATACACCATTCCACTTCCAGGTTCTAAGGGTTTGACTACTTTAGATACCGCATATAAAGAGAATCATATAGTATGTGATTTCTTTTTTTTTTTTTACTGACTTAATTCACTTAGCATAATGTTCTCAAGTTTCATTCATGTTGTAGCATATGATATAATTTCCTTCTTTCTAAAACTAAATACTATTCCATTGCATGCATATACCACATTTCCTTTAACCATTCATCCATGGATGGACTTTTATATTGTTTCCACCTCTTGGCTATTGTGAATAATACTGTAATGAATATGTGTGTGGGTATATCACTTCAAGATCCTGTTTTCAATTATTTCAAATATATACTCAGAAGTGGGGATGCTGGATGGATCAGTTTTTATTTTTCATAGTTTGAGGAACAGTAGTTTTTTATACCAGCTACACTATTTTACATTTCCAACAAGTTTTCAAGGATTACTATTTCTCTACATCTTTGCCAAAACTTGTTATTATGGTTTTTTAATAGAGGCCATCCTAATGAGTATAAGGTGATATCTGAATATGGTTTTGATTTTTATTTCCCTGATAAATAAATTGGTGATGCTGAACATCTTACATATGCAAGTTGTCCATTTGTATATCTTCTTTTCAGAAGTATCTGCTTAAGTCCATTGCTCATTTTTTAATTGGCTTACTTCGTTTTGTTGTTGTTGTTGTTGAGTGGTAGGAGTTGTTTATATATTCTGAATTTTAGTCCCTTATTAGAAATAATAATTTGCAAATACTTTCTCCCATTCTATAACTTTCCTTTTCACTATGCTCTATGTTGATTGTTTCCTTTGTTGTGAAGTAGTTTTTATAGTTTTTAAGTCTGATGTCTCATCATTCTTCTATTTTGGCTTTTGCTGCTTGTACTTTTGGCTTCATACTCCCCAAAATAATTGTCAAATAAAATGTCATGAAGTTTTCTCCCTGTGTTTTAATAGTGCATTTCTTTTTATTGTGGAGTAATAGTCTATGTGGTGAATGTCTGTCTGTCCATTCACCTTTGGGCTATTTTCAGGTTTTGACTATTAAGAATAAGGCTGGGACTCCCAGCCGAGGTGGAGGCCTAAATAGACATGCTGCATCTCCCTCCACAACAAAGAAGGACTACAACTACTGCAAAACTAGAGACAACCAGAAGTTCCAGAAAATCAAGCTGCATGAAAGTCCCAAAAACAAAGGTATAAAGAAGAAATATTCATCCAGACAGGTAGGAGGGGCAGAGCTGAGGCAGAAAGAATGCGGTGTGGTGGCAGCAGTGGCAGCGGTGGTGGCAGCAGGACAGAAGAAAGCATAGCCAAACACTTGAAAAAGCCAAGAGGGACATATGGGGAGCACTCCCAGCACCAGAACAGACCCCACAGCTCACAGTTACAGTGCCCAGGAAATAAAGCCTCATTGCTTCTGACTGTGCAACCAGTGGGGTTTGGGGCGGAGGTAGAAACTACCAGTCTTCAATAGAGTCCGCTTGTTTAAAGGGCCCCCGTGGTCCTAGAACATCCAAGACCCACGGACCCCAGGAAAAATGGCCAGGGCAACAGCTAGAGAGGTGCCAGGTCCATATAGAAGTGAGAGAAGTGCTCTGGAAAAGGGATGAGTGCTGGGCAAGAGGCATTGTTCCCTCTCAGACCCTTCCCCCCCACACAGAGCCATAATGTGGTGAAACGTGTTACACTGTACTGACAAATATCTAAGGCTCCACCCCTTACAACATAACAGGTGCAACAGCTCTACCTAATACACAGTGGCAAACAAACACAGGAACCTGTCAAGATGAAGAGACAGAGAAGTGTGCCCCAAAAGAGGGAATGGATCAAGATTTCAGTGGAAGAACTAAGTAATGAGGAAATAGCCAACCTAAAAGATGCAATGTTCAAAACACTGGTGATAAAGATGCTCACCGACTTGAGAGATATGCTTAAGTATGGCAAACACATAAGGGAAGAAATAAGGTTATACTAAATAAAATGAAAGAAAATCCATACAAAACCAATGGTGAAGAGAAGGAAAGCAGGGTTTAAATCAATGATTTGAAATTAGAAAAGAAAAAGACAGTCAACCAGTACAGGAGGAGGAAACAAGAACTGGGAAAAAATGAGGAGTGGCTTAGGAACCTCTGGGACAAGCTTAAATGTGCCAGCATCTGAACCATAGGGGTGCCAGAAAAAGAAGAGGAAGAGCAAGAAATTGAAAGCTTATGTGAAACACTAACGAAGGAAAACTTCCCAAATTTGGTGAAGGAAATAGACATACAAGTCCAGGAAGCACAGAGAGTCCCAAACAAGCTAGACTCAAAGAGGACCACACCAAGATACAGCATCATTAAAATGCCAAACACTCATGATAAAGAGAGAATCTTAAAAGCAGCAAGAGAAAAGCAGAGCATTACTTACAAAGGGGTGCCTATAAGACTGTCTGCTGATTTCTCAAAAGAAACTTTGCAGTCAGAAAGGGACTGGCAAGAAGTATTCAATGCAATGAAAACCAAGGACCTACAACCAAGATTACCCAGCAAAGCTATCATTTAGAATAGAAGGGCAGATAAAGTGCTTCTCAGACAAGATAAAGCTAAAGGAGTTCATCATCACCAAGCCATTATTATATAAAATGTTAAAGGGACTTATTTAAGAAAAAGATCAACACTATGAACATTAAAATGACAACAAACTCACAAATATCACAACTGAATCTAAAAAATAAAAATAAAATTCAACTAAGCAAACAACCAGAACAGGAACAGATTCATAGCTGTGGGGATCATTTGCAGGGTAATCACCTGGGAGGGGAATGGGGAGAAATAGAGTAATGGTGCAGATACTAAGAAGTATAATTGGTGGGTACAAAATAGATAGGGGTGAGTTAAGAACAATATAGGAAAGGGTGAAGTCAAAGAGCTTATATGCAAGACCCATGGACATGAACTAAGGGGGTGGGATTGCTGGAGGGAAGGGGGTTACTGGGAAGAGGGGAGCTAAGGGAAAAGAAATTGGAACTACTGTAACAACATACTTAATACAATATACTTTAAAAAAAAGAGGACTTCCGGTCAAGATGGAGGCATATATAGACACACAGCGTCTCCCTCCACAACTAAGAAGGAATACAACTACTTCAAAACTAGAAACAACCAGAAGTTCCAAAAAATCAAACTGCATGGAAGTCCAGAAAACAAAGATATAAAGAAAAAATACTCGTTCAGATGGGTAGGAGGGATGGAGCCAGGACGAAGAGGATGCCATGTGACGGTGGCAGTGGCAGGCTGGCAGAAAGTGCAGTCACACATTTTAAAAAGTGAGAGGCACACCTGGGGAGCATTCCCAGCTCCTCACTGGACCTCACAACTCAAGGTCCCAGCACTGGGGAAAACCAAGCCTCATTGCTTCTGACTATGCAGACCTGTGGGGGTTGGGTAGAGGAAGAAATTGCCAGTCTCTCAACAGAGTCCACTCGTTTAAAGGGCCTCCCATGGTACTAGAACATCTGCAGACCCAACCACTCTCAGAACAATGGCCTGGTAAGCAGTTAGAGGGGTGCTAGTCCAGTGCGGAAGTGGAAGAGGTGACTGAAAAAGGGGTGACTGCTGGGCAGGCAGCATTGCTCCCTCTCAGACTCCTTCTGCACATACAGTGCCACAACGCGGTGAAACAGGTCACCCTATACTGACATACCCCTAAGGCTTCGCCACTTACAATGTAACAGGTACAACAGCTCTACCTAAAACACTGAGGCAAAC